>NC_060079.1:85242420-85878920 GCF_922984935.1 Meles meles
AGGGCCACCAACGTCAGTGACTTGCAGCCGCGGAGGCTGGGGTGGGGCGGCCCAGGACTCCGGAGAACCCCGCGCTCAACGCAAGGCTGCTGCTGCTTTTGAAGGGGACTGACTTGACAAGCAAAAGGCAAAACAAAAGACGGAGGTGCTCTGATTTTTTGGTTTTTAATGAAGCCTTATTTCTTCCAATTTGTTTGTTTACCGTACTCAAGTAAGAATTAGCATTTCTGGAGCCGTCAGCTCATCCACAAGCTGACTGCTCTGGGCTCTGTGCGCAGTGGCTTGGGCGGGAGGACCAGAACGCGTGTTCGGGGCGGCAGCGGTGGACGGCGGGACGCGGAACCGCGGCAAGGCACAGGCGGGACTCACACCTGTGCGCGCCCGCACCTGCCCGCCGTGGCCGCTGCACGCAAGCAGCCTTGTGCTCCCAGGAAGGGAGACCCCAAACGTACTTCGCTTCTGTCCAGAACGGCGGTCTGAGGGGCTGCTTCAGGAGTGACGATCCAGCCCTCAGCGCCGTGACTCCCTCCACGCACGGTGACTCGGGGCACCCCGCACGTAAGCATCCACGACCACAAGAAAACGGCGCCACAGGCGAAAACGCTTTCTCCATGGATTCTGCTCCTAGCAGTGGAATTCCAGAGGCAAGAGCTGTGGCTGTTCCGTCCGGAACTGTCACACACGCACGTGGCGGAAAGCCAGCGCGGCCAGCCGCTGACGCTCCTCGCGGCCCACACGCAGACCATCGGTGCGGCCGTGATCCTCACAGGTGCCCCGTCCCCCAAAAGCCCAGACTCTAACGACGCTAATCTCTGTAAAACGCGACCCATGGCTCCGAAGCCTCTAGGAACAGAGGTAGCGACCACTTCCGCGTCCCTCACTGTGATGACAGGCTTCTGCGAATCACACCATTTACGTCTTGCAGCCCGGCAGGAGAGACGAGTGTCACGCCTCTTCCCACGTGACAGCGCTGTGCCGTCCCTCTGTACCCCGTGAGCGCCTGAAGCGCGCGCGCCACCCTCCGGACGGCTCACCGAGACGGCAGCCACGGGTTCAGCTGACACAGACAAGGCTCGCTCACCGCGGCCAAGGTCAAAGGCCGCGGGAACACATTTCTTAAATTATGAGTTACATCCAAAGTGTCTTAAATTACTCATGTGCCCGTCTCCATACGCTTCTGAAAAGCTTTCTACATCGAAGCATCTTTGAGCAACTGTTTTGCAGAGACGAGCGACAGGGTCAGCAGTAAAATCGGACACACGGAGGCCGCGCGTTTCCCTCGAGGAGGGCGCGGGAGAAGCAGAGGCAGCCCGCGAGCTGGAAATCTCCGTGAAGTCACACATTTCACGTCTAAAATGCACACAAAATTTTGGCTCCCATCACAGTATGTTCGTTTCAACAGAAAACAATGTGCTCGCTGCTTCCCGAGACGCAGGAGTGAAGTCAGAACTCACGAGGCTCGGCGGCCCGGAGCAGCAACGCCTGGAGCAGGCGTCTACGGGGAAGCAGCACTAGTGCCCAGGCTGGGACCGAGGACCCCGCGGTCTTCTAGACAGACGGCTGATCTCTGACCTGTGCAGCCAGACATGCCCTTAACCAAGGCAAACACAGAGAAGACCCCGGTCCCCAGATAAGATAGCAAAGGGACAGCCTGGAGCACTCCGCGCGAGCTCATGCCATCCTCCTCCCCAACTCGCACCGCCCGCCTGGCTCACTCCGTGCACGACGCGAAAGCAGCCGGGGGTCGTCTCTGTCTTCCGAGCCCCCATGGATGAACCACGGCCACGCTAGGAACAGACCGGCGCGGGCACAAGCTTCACCACTCCTCACCCCCTTCAGAGCACGTTCTGGCTCTAATTCCGCATGGAACAGCCCACCCAGAAGGTCAAGCGATTACTAAAACAGCCCTGGTTACGACCAACGCAGGCTTTGGGCGATTCCTAAGATGTCCCAGGGGACAGGAGACCCAGAGGAGAAGACTCTCAGGGCTCCTGCTTCCCAGCAGCCCCCGGGGCTTACCCTGGAGTCGGCGTCCAGCAGACAGCGGGAGATGATGGTGTCCAGGAAGCCCTCGTGCGCCGCGATGATGTGGTCCAAGTCTTGGGCCTGCTGCACCTTGTTCCAGAGCTCGTCCCAGGAGCACTCCAGCACCTAGGAGACACAACCGCGACCCTCGGGGATAAGCGTGTCTTCCCGGGGCCGCACAGACACGGCGTGCTCCACGGGCAGGAGGGGCGCAGGTACCTCGAACGTGATGTAGTACTGCATCTGGTGGACGAAGTGGACCATCTCGGACGCCAGGATGTGGCAGTGGTGCAGCACCGCGGAGAACTCTGCCGGCGAGCGGGGAGCCATGTCAGCCGCCGGGGGGGCATGCCAGCCGCCACACGCTGCCCCCAGCCCCGCACGGCTGCGCGCGCCCCCCGAAACCACCGCCTCCAGCCCTCACGGTCGGCGCCTCCGCACAGGGAACGGCCCCTCCGTGGCCGGTCTCGGGGCCTCTGAGCAGCCAAGGGCTTAGCCGTCTGGTCACGTGCGCCACTCCAGGCGACGGAAGGACCGGACAAGCGACGGCGGCATCTGAGAATCAGACACGTCTCACAGTGCCGGCCTGACCGTCTGCTCGGCTCCGCGGCTTTTTCACAACACGCCGCCGCCGGGCAAGACCTCACGACTCCCAGTGATCTGGAGACAAACGTGACCTTTCCGTGAGGGCCCGAACGGGACCTCGTCCCCTGAGAGAGACATGACCCTGGAGGGAGATGGGCCTGAGCCCTGACCCCGTTCCTGTTCTTTGAAAGATTACAAAACCATCGAAAGGCTTAGAGGTCACCACAGACAGCCATTCTCCGCTCATACTGTTAACTGTTTGTTCAAAGACTTTCCCAGAGTTCGAGGAGAGGACACCACGCAGAGGAGGGCTCAGGCAGACGGGGCCACAAAGGAACGGTCACAGGCACATTTCAGTGTGGGTCGGACTGGGCACATGTTGGTTTCCAGCCCAAACGCCTTGAACTAGCTCCGTGGGCAACCGACTGCCGCACGCATTCCTCCGAGAGCCGTCCTCGACCCCCTAAGTGTGACGAGGAAATGAAACAAACACGGGACAGAGAGAGCTGCGGGACACAGACTTTAAAACCGGCCGCAGTGCCCTGTGGGGACTCTGCTGGCTGGGTCGGCGTCGGGCCCTCGCAGCTGCAGCAGGCCACCTCAGAGGACAAGCGCGTGCTCCAAAGCCCCCGACCTCCCCACCGTCGGGAACCCGGTGTCCCTGGGCGGCGTCAATGCTCCCGTGCAGGATGAGGACAGTCGTCTGCGCGCCCAGAATGAAGGGTGCACTCTTCCTGCAGACAGTACCAGAGCGGCTGCCGGGGCTCCCCGACACCCACACCTGCTCACCCAAACTGCTTTCCGCCTAGAAGAGCATCACAAAATGCTGTTTTACGTGGGGGTCACCTGCGCCATGGCATCAGGAAGCTTCTAAAAGCAAACAGGCGCCACGTACAACTCCACTTGGGGCTTCACCCCGGAGCCGGAGTGACCTTTCCCCCGAAGGCCGGGCAATGGCACCTGGAGAGACCGCGTGTGCTTACCAGCATGCACGGTGGCTCCATACAAGCCACACCCATGAGGACCCCGGGTCCTACAGAAACCCAACACCCGGCGGCGGGCTGGCTTCGGGGCAGAGAGCGGCACGCACAAAACCAGGAACAGTCAGACCAGGCGTGAGGTCCATCTGCAACTCCGTGCTGCCCTCTATGGGCTGCTGCGAGAACGTCCCGGCCGACCCAAACACCGCGGGCTCGCTGCCGAGGCACCTCCCACGGGAAGCCCCCCCATCTGGAGATGCACCTTCAACAGCGCCGGGTTTGTTAAAATTTGTAAAAAGCTTGTTTAAAAAAAAAAGAAGTACCCTAAAGCAGTTTCTTCACAATCGCCAGTCACCTCCTTTAAGCCGTATGCGAAACTAAGGCTACGACACCAAAAAGCGACGGGACCGAAGCCCCGTGGGATTTACTTCGCAAGGCAAAGGCTCGAAGAAGTCGGTACGAAGCCGGATTCCTCAGACCCCCGCATGCGGAATCTCATCGCCACGAAGGCCCTGCAAACGCCACCCGCTGTCCTCTGCACAAACGCCACCCGCTGTCCTCTGCACAAACGCCACCCGCTATCCTCTGCACGGCCAGGCAGCCAGCAGTGACGCGGGCAAGGCGCCTCCCTCCCGCACCCCAGGCCACACTGGTCAGAGCCCTACACTGACCCGGGATCCAAGACCCCAGGAAGTGAGTGCTGCCGTCGGGACCCTGCCCTCAGATGAGGGAACCGAGGAGGAAGACAAGGAAATGGGCTCCTGGCCACAGCGTGGTGCTGGCGAATGGTGGACCTGCCTAGGCAGTGCCGCTCAGCGTCTGCGCTGACCACGAACCACACGGTTCACGGTCCGGCACAGGGAGCACCTTACAAAGGTCTCATCACCGAGGAGCCTCCTCCATGTACGCAGACCTGATACACACAGGGAGGTACTTCAAAGAGAGAAATGTCTACTCATTTTTTAAGTTACATTTCTGCAGCCCAGAACACTGTCCATCGCACGATGAACATTATTACTACATTAATCAAGAAAGAAAAACAGCCGCCAATCACACAGGCAGAACGTGGCAGCGGGGCCCGTGGCCGTGCGTCCCTGACAAGGGCCTGACCACCCCTCCCACCGCCACCATGCTCACTTTCATTCCTGACAGGAGGGAAAAGGAGATCGTTTTAATAGCACTTCTCTGGGGCGGAGCCTCCATTCACTCTCCCCACCCCGTACACCAAGGACGAGAAAGAACACAAGCTCAGGGAACTGTGTTTATCTACTTCATTGTGTTAGCAGTTACGGGGAATACAAATCCAGTTGCCACTAGCTGCGATACTTTTTAGATTAACTGAATCCAACAACAAAAACAGCTAAAGTCCACACCACTTAAACGATTTTTCTAACAACAACTTTTTCTAGCTTTTTCTAGCTGAGAGACAGATATACGGAAACGGGCATCAGCATCGCGGCAGACGGCGATCGAAACTCCTGCACCAAGCACCTCATTTTCCAGTGTAACTACTTACTCCAAAAAAGTTAAAAAAGTTTCAACCAGTATTACTGCAATGACACCTGGGTACGAACGACACTGTGCGTGGGCACGCCAGCTATCTGCCCCGTACAGGAGTGAAGAACTCCCAAAGTGGTTACAGAAGCACTTTATATGATCGCTCTGGGTTTTTGCCTCAGATTTACGGTTGGCAGGATGTTTCTCAATTTTCTATACTAATAAGACCTAACGAAGTAGCTGATTGATTTCAGCTCATTAGTAGCCTGGACACTAACGACTTTGAAACACTCCTATAACTGAAAGTAAGACCATCACGCCCCACAGAAACAGGAGCAAAGCACCAGTTTCCTGGAAAGTAAAACACAAATGACAAAAGAAAGCATTTACTCAATATCTCAAACGCATTAGAAACATGAAATCAGAGGGAATCTGCTCGAAGGCAGCACCCAGCTTTCAGCTTCCGCTGATCCAGAGCAACACAGCCACTCGCCAGGCAGAGCGCTGGGCCCGGGGGCGCGCCCTGAACCAGCACGTCGTCCCCAAAGTCATCCGACGACGACGCGCACGCGGAGCTGAAACCCCAGCACCAGCTTCGCGAACGTAAAGTAAATGAGAATCCGTACCTGCCGCCCAGCTGTTCCATCCCTAACCATCTAAGGAACCATTCAGATGCAAACAGATGGATCCTTGCAAAAACAGCTTATCCCGTTAGCTACATTCATGGGAGAAAAGAAAACCCACACAACCAAAGAGACAGGACAGGACGGCACACACACATACGAGGAGCCAACACTCCGCTATTACAGGATTCCAGGGGAGGTCTCAGCAACAAGGAAAGGGTCAGTGACAGAAGCTAACACAGAGCTCTCCCTAGCGGCACGACGTTCGGCTGGTGTGATTAACGCCATGAGGGGTAAAGCCCACTTCTCCCACACGCAGAAAACTGATCAGACATGTGTGGCCTTCACGTCGAGAGCAGAGCTTGCCGAGCACTCAGTGCAAGAGCGAGGTCCTGGTTAGGGGACGGTGAGATCAGACACGGGTCACCGCCAGCCAACAGCGGGACCTGCTACAGAGCCCGGGCTGCCCGGACACCTCCTGCGAAGCCGCAGCAGCACGGGCACGGAGCGGATGCACTGCCTGGAGCCCGTCCGCATCAGGCAGCATTGGGGACACGGGCACCACTCGCGCCGCAGCACCGATGCCCCCCAGGGAGACCGCAAGGCCAGCCACGATGGCCACCCAGCAGACCCAGCAAGTCAGCCCGAGACAAACTGTGGGAAAGGGGGACAGGCGCAGAGCCAGAAGACTGCGAGGCCCTGAGTGACAGGTGCCCCTTCTAACCTTCCCCCACAAAGCAGCCCCTCTGCCAGGCAGCCCCATGCACTAGAGACACTCGAAGGCAGTATTTCCTCGCCACGAGCAGGGTGGTAGTTAAAGAAAACGTTCCCTATCACTTCCTTTACAGCCATGTCAGAGGATCGTTATTACCAATTTCCTAAGAAGTGAGTCCAGAGGAAGCAAGGCCGCGAGCGCAAGGGCATCCTGATCCCCAGGAAAGAGCAGCTGTGAATGCAGGAGGCACGGGACAGCCAACACAAACTGCCCCTCGTGTCAACACACCGGCCCCTGGCTTCTGGGGTGTCGCTATTCTGGAACTCTGGGAGCTGCTCAAGGATCGGCCTTGACCTAGTACTCGCGGAGGGATCACGCCTGCCTGCCGTCACACAATGGCTCCTTTCTCAGTAATCACTTTCCCCAAACGACGAAGGATCTATCATTTCTGTTTCTCTTGAAGGACACAATGCTGAAACACCTTCTCGAAGGTTTCGAACAGAAAATTGAACGTATTCAGTACTTACACCTTAAAATAAGCCTGGCTAGCTGACATGAGAACGTTCGTAACAGCTTATAATTATAAAATAGTATCACCAAATGCTTCCACGTCCTGGTTTACGAACCAAACAAACATCCAAGCAATTTCCAAACAGACTAGTCAACACACTAAGTGGATTTCCAAGGATCACTCACTCAGGAAACCGCTCAGTCAACAAAATCCCTACGTGAACACCAGAGTGCAAACGCACGGAGCTCAGAGAGACCTCGTGATCTGGAACAACCCAACGGGACTCGGTTTTCTTCCCGGTCTGCACAGAAACCCAGGTCCGCGGCATGACCGCCTTCCCACAGACGGCACGTCCGCAAGCAGACGGCGTCCCTTCTCAGCGGGGGACGGCCCTGCCTGTCCCCGCGGTGCGGCCCGGGCCGGCTTACCGGGCACGTTTCTCAGGAGCTTGGCGTTGCACATGTGGCCCTTGCGGATGTCGGTCAGGACGTACTCCATCCGCTTGGCCCGCCACAGGAAGTTGAACACCCGCAGGTAGTGGCTCATACACTCGCGAGTGAACACCTGAAAAGAAGAGCACGAGACAGGCGGGTAGTGCTCTGCCACCGAGATCTTCCCAGGACAGGGCTCGAGCTATCGTCACGTTTTCTCTAAATGCAAAAAGGCCAAGGAACACACAATCGAGTCTCATAAATTCTAAGTGGCACGTGCGCAACTAATTCCTCGCAGGAAGCCCCGTCGCACGGAGCCGCCGTGGTCAGGGACGTGCTGAGCAGCGCGTCACTCTCACGTCCGTTCCACAGACTGAGAAACGGAGGCCTGGGCGTCCGCGGCTGGAGGACGCTGTGCTGCGACTTTAAACCAGCCTAACCCTTGGTCGAACACGCGGACTCTTAACTCCGGCTCCGGCTCCGCGGCAGCTCCCCGGGCCCGACCCCCCGAGGGCGATGTGAGGGGATGAATCTGGCGAGGCAGGGCCTAGAAGGACCCCGGGCCGTAAAGGGGCTGCGGGGGGTCTTCCAGTAGGTTCATCTCGCTCTTGAAGCCATTTCACCGCAACTGGCTGGCAGGGTCCCATCCCGGGAAGATGCGCCCTGTGGACAGGGGTGGGAGGAGGCCTTCCTTCCACGCCCACCTCCCTCCTGTGGGGCCGGTTAAGTACGCATGTCAGGTGACCCACAAAGAATCTTCTAGAGTCTGTCCCGTGCAAACACGGTTCCGACACTACTGTGTTTGTGTGCACACAGACGGGGCACACGTTTGCCCCTTCCCAGATGCCGTGAGAAAGGGATGCATCTTCTGTGTCCCCAGCGCAGCCCTCGCAGCACAAGCCGGAAACAGGCCGCCTGAGCAGGCCCTCTGCGGCCCGCAGTGCTGGGTGGGGGCGTTCCCCCACATCACCCTCTTGCAGCCCCTACGTCCTTGCTAGCCCACACTCTCCTCCAGCCCAGACCCCGCCTGCCCCTCAAGGACAAAGGCCACACGCCCTTCCCAGCCCCTTCTCCAGCCAGGACACTTAGCACCGGACCCTTGCAATCAGAGCACTTCGCCGAACACTGCTGGACCGGCTTCCCGCCTTGTGTGTTCTCGGCACTGCCCACACGTAGTCCTTACAAGAACCACCTGTCTGTCTCCTGCAGCGCTCTCTGCGCCAGCATTTGGCAGGTGCATGTCTAAAGCAGAGGGGTCAGGGACCGCTCTGCACGGACTCTGAAATCAACCCTGAAGGGAGGGCACCTTGGACTCTGCGGTGCTACCCTCACCACTGCTCATGCCACTACGGAGACGAAGGTGACGGGACAACTTTACGACTGCATTAAAGAAACGTGGGGGTCCTGGGGGCTCAGTGGGTTGAGCCTCTGTCTTCGGCTCAGGTCATGATCTCAGGGTCCTGGGATCGAGCCCTGTATCGGGGATCCTGCTTCTCTTCCTCTCTCTCTGCCTGTCTCTCTGCCTACTTGTGATCTCTCTGTCAAATAAATAAAAATCTTAAAAAAAAAAAAAGATTTTAAAAAATAAACAAAGAAATGTGCCGTACAAACGCCAACCAGAGGCTCCTGTAAGCGCCGGCTCCCAGAGCGCACTCCATGGGACCCAGTTTACAAACATCCAGTCCCACCACAACCCTTTAAACTCGGCAGCTGTTTCAGAGAGAACACTCGTACCCCACTGCACCCCACTGCAAGGGAACACCCTTCGCCTTTAGTTTTACTGCACACCTGGGCTCTCAGTTCACGGTCTGTGTAGAATAAAGCTCAGAAAAATATTAAATAAGCTTCTGACACCTTACCTCAATGCCCTGGAGATCCAGGACAGAAACCCATGGATTTTATCCTACTCAGCACCCAAGTGAGAAGACTAGAGATGATCTCTCCATGTCCTTCTTCACAGAGCTAGCAAGAAGCTACAATTACACTACGCTAAGGAGACAAAATTGTGTGACTAATACAGGAGACGTTCTCACCATAATTAAATGCTCTACAAAAATGACGATCTCAGTTAACGAGAACATAAAAGGAAGAGAGATAATACAAT
The DNA here is from genome assembly GCF_922984935.1 of Meles meles. Taxonomy (NCBI): domain Eukaryota; kingdom Metazoa; phylum Chordata; class Mammalia; order Carnivora; family Mustelidae; genus Meles; species Meles meles. The sequence continues at coordinate 85,251,892 of NC_060079.1, forward strand.
AAATTTAACAGGGAAAAAGCAGACAATCCATTTTCTTCCAAAATTTGACTTTATAAAAAGTGTATCTTTCGATAAAATATTCCAAGTAGTGGAAAATATAACAAGCCAGGACAGAGGCTAAGCCAGGACAGGAACAGCAAAGGCCAGAGGTGCAAGACGTCCCGCCCCGCACGATGTCCCCAGCACACCGTGCTGACGTGTTCCAATGCCCTGCTCCCCCCTCCGAGGAGCCTCCCAGGTGTGCTCTCCCCCCGCTGGCGCCGGCATGGAAGTCCACACCTGTTAGCCACAGCTAGAGAGCCATTCCAAATGTGCTCCTTAAATAAATCTGCGATACAAACTTCTTGAGTGTTTCGACGAGAGCTTTCAAAAATCTAGACTTTAAAAACCAGACCCCGTAAGCGAGTGTTCACACACAGGCTGTGCCGCGCCTAACTGTGCACCTTCAGTAAAACCTGCAGTACCGCCCGGAACCCAGCAGCTGCGTCTGTGGGCCGCGCTCAGTTCACCACGACTCGAGGCACTCGTCCTTCGAAATAAGATACGATGGTCTTTACTGCGGTGTCCTTCACACCAGAAACGGTAATATACAATGTATTCACAAACTAGGTAATATGAAAGTTTCCGATTTAAATGATAATGCACAGAACAGATTTTTTTTCCTAGGCTCCATGCCTAGCGGGGAGCCTAACAGAGAGCTTGGACTCAGGACCCGGAGATCATGACCTGAGCAGGAATCAGGAGCTGGACGCTTAACGGACTGAGCCAGCCAGGACCCCTAAAACGGAGCATTTTAAGGAATAAGAATTAAAACCACTAAGGACAGAAGTCAAAGGAGAACAAATGAATTTGACTATGACACAAAAATTAAACCTGCCAGCAGTTATGCGTTTACAATACAGAGGCTTCGACCTGGTGACGTTTCAACACTGGGGAGGCGCGTGAGCTCCCGGCGCTCCCGGCCCACGGCAGCCGCGCCAGCACCCGGCAGGGCGCACCGGGAGCGCCAGGACAGGACAGCCCTGGGGAAGCACCCCAGCGGGGGTGTCACTCATCCCTGGAGAAATTTTAAAGCCAAACTGTATTACTTCTTAATGGAGTATATTCCCCGATAATTAAAAGAAACGCATGTCCTGTTCCAACACTTCAGCTGTGGAAGGACTGGAGTAGGTTCAAAGAAGCTTCCCGGTGAAGGAGGCTCCGCTCGGGTCTGAACAGAAGCGCGAGCGCTGAGGGGCCAGGCTCGCCACGGACACATCCTGATGGTCGGTCTCCCCGCACCCCGCAACAGCGCTTCCGTTAAGTGCGGCAAACGCACTCCATACAACGGTACAGCTATTTCCTGTCGGTTTAAGGGAACGTTTGATCCAAGAGTACAACCGGGAAACTCCCTCGAAACACACTTGCTGGCCTCGGAATGACTCGCTACCGTCCAAGAGCAACGGAGCATCACCGGCGATGCACTAAGTCCTCGCTAAAACCTAAGCTGGGACAAATGGTTTTTTAGGAACTTTTAAAATTACCGATCATTTCAGCGCTCATTAATGACCAGCTAGAAGACACACGAGTCTCGTCTGTTTCACTCAGTGGGTCTATCCCAGATGTCAGTGCTTTCCTAGCGGCTGGAGAAGACAGCTGGTCGCAAACAAGCGACAGTAGCAGCTGAGGGGCTGTGGCTGCTGTCCCGTCACTCAGCACAGCCTTACCGTTGCGATGGGCCCGTCGACGTGGTAGTCCAGGCTGAACACGTCCCACCCGGTGTCACCTGGAGAGACCTGGGGACAAAAAACAAACACTGCAGGCTTTCCCGCCGGTACTCCGCTGACTGCCAGGGGCGGGTCCGGGCCTCGGAGAAACGGCAGTAAAATCAAGCCCAATTTCTGCAAAAGCCTCTTCAGTTCTGAGTGTCAGCGACACGAGAACCACACCCTTCCGTGCACTCCTGTGCCTTTGGTACTGGAACCCCAGCCACCCGGGAGACACTCTGCAGACACCGTGCAACGAAGGGCGTGGTTCTGCAGAAGCACCATGAAATCCATTTAGAATTACTCACCACACTCTGGTGACAGACACTCACTGGCTTCTATGTCCCAAATCCTTTAAAAGTCCACATTTTAAAAACCCAATAGTCCCTGCTAATGGTCCTTCATCAGAGCAAACAGCGTACGACGTTTCTCAGACTCGTTCCCTAAGGAAAAGTCACCGTCTAGCAAACTGAAACGAAACGCATCGAAGCTCGCGGTGTTACTATTTTGCTAATGAGCATCACCGTCACCTCTCATTCCCGCGGCGCCCGCTGCGTTACCAGAAACAGGAGTTACTCCACAACGCGCTGCCAGGCGCCCTGGGAGCGCTGCAGGCTCTGGGCCCAGGGTCCGTCCAGCTCGCCCGTCTAAGCACAGGCCGAGCAGGCAGCAACCCCCGCCCACCAGGCTAGACCACCTGCCCTCGAGCAGGGCACTCCCTGCCACGCAGGCCCGAGCCCCAGTACCTCCAACAGCCTCACGTCCAGCCTCCTGAGGATCTCGGGGCTGTCAAACTGGGCGTTGGTGGCTCTGACGGCGGTTTCAAGAATTCCAGTCAGGTTGTGTTGATACAAAGTTGTAGCTGGACGGACAAGTTCCGGTCTAACGGATTTTTTAAAAATAAAAGAAATGTTATTTGAATCCTTAATAAGCTTTTTAAAAACTCAAAATCAATAAAAGGGTTCAAAATTATAAAAACTAAAAAGACAAAAAAACCCACTACAATATGGGAACAAACGTTTCACAGAATTAGGGACACCTGGAGTCAGTCGGTCAAGCTCCTGCCTTCAGCTCAGGTTATGATCCCAGGGTCCTAGGATCGAGACCCGTCTCGGGCTCCCTGCTCAGTGGGAAGCCTGCTTCTCTCTCTGCCCTTCTCCCTGCTCATGCTCTCTCTCTCTCTAATAAATAAATAAAATCTTTAAAAAAAAAGAAACAGTACATTTTTTGGACTCATTTCAAATAGGAGCCAACTGTGACCCCGCTGCACGCCCCACGGACACTGGACGGGGGGCGCCACAGCACCCCCCAGGCCCACGGGCTCCTCCGTGAGCGAGGCACAAAATGAGCACGAAGAAGGGTGATCAGTGTGACACTCTCTTCGGATGGCATCTCACCAGCACGCTCACGAGAATTCAGCAAGTCTCCCTGTAACGCCCCTCTGCTCTTCCCGCCTGTGCCCCCGCTGGCCGGCCACGTGCTCTCGGGGCCGAGACGCTTACTTGAGCAGGTCCATCAGGTGTCGTATGAAGTCGCCCTGTCCGAGCAGCAGGTACCGCCTCATGGCCTGCATGTGGTCCAGCAGGCTGTACTTCTTGTTCAGGACGTCCAACAGGTACTTGCTGGTCTCAAAGTAGGCCGCGTCGATCTTCCCCCGAAACGCGTTCTCCAAATCTGTGAACAAATCTGTAGCTATAAAGAACAAGAGGAGAAGTACACAGACGTACGTAATTTGTATTTCAATAAACATAAAACGAAAGGCCTCACGTACAGAAGCCATTGCCACAACCCCCAAAGGCACTGAGGGCAGACCCAGCGGGATGCGTGCCCAGGAAGGCGAGCGAGCCCCCAGCCCCAGGCCGTGACCTGGGAAGGGGCCCCGACAGCAGGCTGGCGCGTGCTGATCTCCAAGTCAAGTCAGTGTAGCGAACCCGAAACCGCCCCTACCACACCGGTGAGCTGTGCAGGGCAGGGCAGTCACGACTCCAGGGTCCACACGCGCCCACGGGACGCCCTGGGAAGCGGTCACGGGACGGCCCGTGTGAGGACGGGCTGTGCGAACGGCGAGCACGGCTGTAGCGTCAGGGCCGCCACAGCAGCCGCATCGGGAGATTTCGGGGGGGACGCAGAATAAGAGCAGACTGTCACCAGCAAGGAGACCTCACTCTCAGCAGTGATATAAAAAACAAACGTTTCCACAGTTTCACACTGAGCAGAAACAGCACAGGGAGAAGACACACGTACGGAGCAGCTCACTCCGGGTCGGACAAGACGAGGCGAGGCCTCAGCAGCGCACGGTCTTCCCCTCGAGCCGCTCCCAAGCTTCAGGAGCCTTCGGGACGGTTTTCTGTTTGCTGCTCAGAGTAACAGTCCCGGTAAGAAAGACCGGCTTTGATCACTGCTGTTCAGACCACACGTCACTGTGGGGCGGAGTCCGATGACCCCGTAATGTGGGGACACGACCCGTGAGCGGAACCACGGCCACGTTTTAAGGGGTGGTGGGGAGAGAGCTGCGTACTTCTGCTCGTCTGTATCGTTTTAAAACTGTAAACGTTACCCCAGAAATGCTTTCAGGTTAGGGTTTGGGCTGGGGGGACAGCGGCACAGCAGCCCAGAGGAGCACAAGCCCCCGCGGCCCCCGCATGCGAGCACGGCGCCACGCCCCGTGCCGAGCCGGCCGTCTTCTCTAGGCACGGGAGCGCTCCATGCCTGTCCGTACCATTCTCCTGGCTCTACCTCGTGAACACGGGTCTCTCCGGAAAATCTGGACTCGGACCACACCTCTCTCTGTTCTAAGAACGAAACCGGGCCCACGAATGGCTGAAACGTACGCACTAAACCGCGTGCTTAATGCACTGGGGGCCTCTGACCCAACCGCGGAGCACCCGGGACACCACGGAGCGCTGGCCCAAGCAGCACGGTGACACGGGCGCCTCCGAGAGCCCAGCAGCCGTGGCCTCCGTCTGGCTTCCCGGCACAGCGCTTCCGCACGCTCCGAGACCTCCTCCCGCGAGTCCTCTCAGACACGAGAAACCAAACTGGGCCGAGAGGCACGTGAACAGGTACTCGCCGCCTCTCATCGTCGGGGAAATGCACATCAGACCAGAGAGGCACCGCCTCACCCTTGCCAGAGCAGCCAGAAGCGGAAACACACCCACAAGCGCCGGCGAGGCTGCGGACAAAGGGGAGCCCACGGGCATGGCTGGTGGGAGCGCAAGCCGGAGCAGCCACTGTGGCAAGCGCACGGAGGGTCAGGACATGGCAAGGACAGCGGCCGTAGGCTCCAGGACGTCCGCAACCGGGCATCCACCCAAGACGGTGGAGACACTCGTCCACAAAGACACACGCACCCCACGTTCAGGGCAGCATCCCTTCAACACGAGATCCGGAAGCAGCGCAAGCGTCCCCGACAGACGGGCGGTCACAGGAAACGTGGGGTCCGCACACAATGGAACGGGACGCAGCCTTACAAGGAGGCAATCCCGCTGCGGCTGCACGGACGGACCCCGAGAGCGCAAGGCCAAGGGAATGGAGGCGGCTCAGAAGCGCCGCGTGGAACCTGCAGCCGTCCGACCCAGAAGCAGCGAGCCGAGTGGTGGCTGCAGGGCTGTGGGGAGGCGAGGACGGCACAGGGCACAGTCCTGGTGATGCCAGGCGAGAAAGGTCTGGGGTCTAGCGCACGCCCAGGGCCTACAGCCAGCCCTGCAGTGCCATACGCTTACAGCACGTTTTGTCCTCTCGTTGACCACTTCCTGCCTGTTACTGTTGGTGATCGTGATTTCATCTGCACGTTTCTCTTCAGGAAAGGCACGGCCATCGCCGTGAACAAGAACTCGTACCGTCTTGCCTATGCCTGCCACACCATCACACACACGGTCAGAGGGAGCCCGTGAGCAGGAAACGCAGCCACGGCCAGAAGGCGGTACACGGCGAGCCGGCCACGCCCGCCACCACAGAATCACAGGGCAGAGGGGCAACCGATGGGGAAAGCGGGAGAGGACAACAGTGAAGGGAGCCAGACGCCGTTCAGAGCAGGTGGCAATTCCACGCGGCACTCGGAACGCGAGCCACGCGTGTAAGCCCCTGCTGACCCCTGACTAAGCCTCCAGGTTGGCTGCGGCCAGCATCAGCAGCAGCCATCCTTCCTATCCCAGCAAAGCATGGCTACAGCAGTTAAAGAAAACAGGAATATAAATTACTACAAGGGGTTAGTACGTGTAAAACACCCAGACCTCGCCCAAAACTTATTGTTTAACCCCACATAAAAAATGGAATTGAGGAGTGCCTGGGTGGCTCAGTGGGTGAAGCCTCTGCCTTCGGCTCAGGTCATGGTCTCAGGGTCCTGGGATCGAGCCCCACATCAGGCTCTCTGCTCAGTGGGGAGCCTGCTTCCCCCCGCCCCCTCTGTCTCTCTGCCTACTTGTGATCTCTGTCAAATAAGTAAATAAAATCTTTTTAAAAAAGGGGAATTGGAAATTGGCATAGTGGCATTTCATACACATCACACTATGTACGAAGGTTTTCTGGACAATCCAGAGCATCCGTCCGTCCCCCGGGAGGAAGGCGGCTCCGGGCCGTACACGCACAGCCCCTCCACCGCCAGCACCCGCGTACCGTCCTGGGGGGAGTCTGCAGACTTGGTCACTGCTATCATCTTTGCGGTGGGGGTCTGGTCATGACAGACCTGGTGCAGGAAATTTATTGACTTTCCTATCAAAAGGACCTAAAACAGAAAACAGCCTGGAGTTACCTTTACATACAAATGATTAATCGTGCAACTACTACAAAGATGCGTAAGAACAAGCTACGAACTGGAAACTAAAGAACGAGACACCTGGCGCAGCATCGAGCAAATTCCAGAAACTGCAAAGACCTCACTAGCTGACACGTGTTAACAGATCAATGGATTCAACTCCTACGCGCTTCTAACGGTAAAATGCAGTAAAGCCGCGTTAAGAAGATGGCTCCTGTCACGTGGTGGGCAAAGACACAGCCCGAGTGTGTCTCCTGGCCTTACCTTTCTGGACTGGTCCATCGTGATGAAGGAGGGAATCATGGATTTCCGCAAGGTGTACTTGTCCTGCCACAGACGGTCTGTCTTCACCGCTGGGTCGGAGGCTACAAAAAACTGAGAGCGGAGACAGCCGCATCAGACAGTGACCCTCGTGGCAAACGACCTGCTAACAGCAAAGCCAAAGGAGTCCCGAGAGCCCAACCCTCTGGACACAGGAGAGTTGCCCGTTACACAGCAAAACTCGTCTTCGAAAGCATTTTGGACACGTCACTCTCTAAGCGGAAATCACGTTATGTCCCAGACTCCTTAAACCCGGTGGGAGCAGGCTCCGTCCCAAAGATGCACAATGTCCGCGGCCAGCGTCGGTGACAGACCCCTGCGGGCAACCTCGCCATCTCGGTGGGAGGACGGTGTTCTCCCTCCGTCGAAAGGCGCGACCGCTAGAGGGGTGCGGCCCCTCCCGCCGTGCGCAGCCCCCGCAGGCTCTCCCTCGCAGAGCCCCCCGAGCCTGGCACACAGGGGCGGAAGCGAACATGCTCCACGGGGACCGAGGGCTCCGGGCAGACCCGGACACACGGGCGGGCGGCACCCGTCGGCCAAGCAGCGGGGCCGGACACGACCTTCCGAGAACCAGCCTGGCTCAGAAGCTCTTCCCCGTCCGCCGGGCTCTTCCCCGGGCAACCCCCCACGCAGTCTGCCGTCTGACCACAGAAAGGGCACGGGTGGTGGGAGCTAACTGGCTCCGACTCCCCCTGGGCCGCCGCCACCAGGCCGCTCTCATCCTCCAGCGGGCGTCCCAATGGGCTCGCGCTCAACTGCACAAGCTGCACTTCCGACAGAGCAGCGGGGTCGCGACGAGCCTTCCCTGCAGCAGACAAGCCAGACTGCGGAGAGCCGCGCCCACGGCACTCCCGCCAGCAGGACGCGCGGCCTCCCGCAGGTTTTGCCGGTGGGTTGGCTGGCGCCGGGCTGCCTGCACCGTTGCTCTCCTGACAACGGAACCTGGGCCCGCTCCCCTAGCGCGAACGGCCATGTGCTCTTATTCTCCCGTAACTGTCTTTTCATCCCCTCGACCCATCTTTGTCTGACTCTGTCCTCTTCTCAACAATACATGAACATAAGTAATAAATAATGAAAATAAAATAATGACCATTCGTGGGTCCAGATTATAAATGTTCGCAAGCGAATCATTTACCACCATTTACAATAGACTCCGGTTTTGCTTTGTTCCATTTCTGTTGTGCAGGTAAATGGCTTCCTAGTGGCTTCTGAGTTTCCTGTCTTCCTAGGAGCTTCCCGCTCCCTGATCACACAAATATCCCGCACAATTTTCTCCTCGCACTCCTGCTGTGTTGTTTGTAGGACTCCGGGCCCTCGTCCCTCTGGGAATTATCTTGGACGGGATGTAGGGGTCTGGCTTTCCTTCCGGACAGCAGCCGCTGCTAGTAGCCGAGTCACCCAGCGCCTTCTCTTCAATGTGCCATTTTTTCCTCTGAACTAGGACACCTCATCAGAACCCTCGCTGTCCTTCACTGTATCAACAAGCCAAAAGGGCGGAGAGTTGACGAGACCGAGAGAGGCTGAGGAGGCCCTGGACAGCATCTTCCTCTGCCGGCCTCCAAGGGGGATCAGCAGGCTTTGTGTTTCATCGCCACGGACCAGACTTAAGCACATCTGGGCTCCAAGCCGTACTCGGACTATCCTTCCCGGCACTCTGGGGCTCCCTCTCTGGGATGACAGGAGCCTCTTCAAGCCGCTGTGATGTCCTTCAGACTTGAGCTGCGCTGCCTCCCTTGTTCTGGTATGGAAGACGCTCGCGGCTCATCTTCTTCCTCTCTCCCCCAGACCTAGACTCAGCCCCTCCTCCAAGGAGCCCTGGTTCCTTTCAAGGGGCACTTTCACCGCAACGCCGGTACTTGGTGGTAGCGTCTCACGGCAGAAACCGGGCCGCTGGCTGCGTCACGCAGGGCACCCTGGCTCCCTAGCAGGACTGTCAAACCCACTTAAGTCACAACATACCTGAAGGGCCTCTTCCGGTGACTGACACAAGCTCCAAATCACCAGGTGAGCCACGCACAGCCCTCCCCAAGGAGAGTCTATCCACAGAGACAAAATGCATTTAAAGAATTTTAAAACTGTTTTTAGTCATCATATAGAAATACAAAATTAATGGTTTCCTAGCAGAATATAAATAACCCAAATCAACCCCAGACGAGAGAAGCTGAATGGTCACTAAGGCACACAGCCCACTTAAAAAAAAAAAAAAAAAAGACATTTTTATGTTGAAGGATTCTAGATCACAGAAAAATATACAGAATGCTTCAGTTTATTTTATGGGTACTGTATAACACTAGCAAAGCCTGATTAAAAATAATACCCAAAATGGGCACCTGGGTGGCTCAGTCGATTAAGTAGCCGACTTGGTTTCAGCTCAGGTCATGACCTCAGGGTCCTGAGAGCAAGCCCCACGTCGGGCTCCCTGCTCAGCAGAGTCTGTTGAGGATTCTCTCCCTCTGCCTCTTCTCTCTCTCCCATAAATAAATCTTAAAAAATAACAATCATACCCAAAATGGAAGGACAGGTCAGTGCCACTGTGAATACAGATGGAAAATTTTGGAATAAAGTAGTGCCCCTGCGTGACTAGAGTAGGATCGTTTTGCTCAGGGTGCGTTACAGAGTACGTTACACTACCTGTCTAAAGACAAGGGAACAGACAACAAATTATAAAACAGCATCACGTAGTCATTAAAACTAAAATTTTTTCTTAACAATCCTAAACCCTTCCAAGAACCGGGTGGAAAACCACGCACATATCCACAAAACCACTTCCATGTGCCTCTCAGGACCTGCAGGGATCACGCTCTACCAAGCCTTGGTACAGAATAATAAAATTCAATGGCATGAAATTATCGTTATTTAAAAAAAAAATGCTATTTGGTAAAGCAGGAATGCAAAATAGTATGTTTCAGAAATATATTCAATGAAGGCTGAGAAGTTTTTTTATTATTCGCTTCAAATTAAAATGAAGAAAAAGGGTTACAAAATACCATGCGCGCGCCATGTCTGCCACACAGAGAAACACACGAAAATATGAGCAGGTTATCTGTTCAAGATGGGGTCACTAATAAACTTTCCCTGTTAATATGCTCAAAATTTTTTAATTAATAAATATTTTTAAATCAGCAAAAATACTATCCAAAAGAACTGAGTACTTCAAACCAGCGAGTGAGCATAAGGTGTCAGTACAAAGAAACCCCTCAGTAACATCACTTTTCCAAGGCAATCAAAGAAAAGGATTTTTTTTTTCTGTTCACGGAAAATCTACTCCCAAGGATGAATATTTAAGGAAACATAATTTTTAGTGGCGTTAAGTCAGGCCTAGGTGGTATCCATTACACGCAGCCCATCTCCTCTGTAAGCAGGTATCTGAATAAATGCCAATATTTTTATGACCAAGAGGATAAGATCACTATATTTATTTTCAACTCAAATTTCTTATCTTTAGGTACAAATTGAAATTACCAAGGTATTTACTGATCTTTACATTTTAGGTTTTTCTGATTTACATTCGCTAACTTTAAACACGGAACTAGTAAAGGCCAGCGGTATAATCAGTGTTAACCTACTGCCACTTCAAGATACACGTCAATTATCCCTGGCAGAAAGTTTTTTAAATGTCATCAGCCCACCACAAGTAATCCAAAAGGTCGTCGGATCACCGCGCTCGCTGTGGCCCACCGCTCGGCAGGCTAGACGAACCGCGCGTCAATTGTCTTGATCAGTTACTCACTTAACAAAAAGAGCTCGTTTCTCCAAACACCACACGAACTCGCCTGAGCTGGAGTGTATCCGGGTTTTGAGCAGTAAGAGCAGTAAGACAATTTATTTTAAAAGATACAAAACTCAGACAATTCAGTTATCTTTAGGAATTATGAAAGCATCACTTCAGCGGGGGCAGAGCAGCGTGCAACCATCTGCCGGCAAACACGGGGAGGAATAGGTACTTCCCGCATTTAATTAATCCTCTGAAAAATGCACCCTCACAGAGGGAAGAAACCAAGGCCAGAACATAATTGCTTTTATTTCATTGATGCATTTTCCACTCAAGGTTCTTTAATGTTCACAATGTGTCAAACACAGAAAGAACTGAGAAAAAAATATAACGTAATTGTACCACGATTTCTCATTAACTATTGGACAAATGCCAAGGCCTCCCTAACTAAAAACAGAAATGAAGAGGGTAATTTTCTTAGCAAGCAGCATAGTCTCTAAGAAACAGATCCATTATTACGCGCAGACCCCAACCCCAACTGTCCACAGACAGGCAACTCCCACGAGCCCCACCCCCGCCAAGGGGAAGGCAGTGACAGAGGCCCGACCGGGGCGGGGCCTGAACCCGGGAAAGGTACCGCGGGAGGTAAGCGGGTGCGTCCCACATGCCAGCGGCGGGGCACAGAAGTGCCAGGATGGCACGCTATCTTGCCTGGCAAACGTCTACACTCAGTAATTCCTGGCAAGAGTGTAACAGAAACAGAGGACCAAGAGTGCTGAGTGCCTCCGCCACGGACACCCCGAAAGCAGCCGCTGCATTCCCTCTGGTTCAGTCACTGACCTTCCCACACAGGGATGTGGATTTTCAGTTTTACAGCACGTAAGCAAACATCGGAAGCAAGTTTGAAAATTTTCGATTCTGAAAGCAAAAGACCTTTTACCTTTGCCCTTCTTTTCTGGCTCCAAGTTGAAGCCCCTCCCCCTTTGACAAGGATTATCCAAAAGGCGAAAAATAAAAATAAATTAACACTGAACTATCTTGGCGCGCCTGGGTGGCTCAAGGGAAGCGTCGGCCTTCAGCTCAAGGCATGACCTCTGGGTCCTGGGATCGAGCTCGGCATTCGGCTCCCTGCTCGGCGGGATCTGCTTCTCCCTCTCCCCGCCTACGTCTCGTGCTCGCTCTTCTGGCTCGCTCGCTCTAATAAATTCTTAAAAGAAAAGAAAAAAGGAAAGGAACGAAGAAAACTGGAACTATCTTGTTCTTACCTTAAACGGGCATAACTTGCTCACCGCACACTCCGGGGAGAAGACCCCTGCGAGCTACGGAGGCCTAACAGACACAGCTTCTCCAGGCAGCACTAGCAAGAAAGCGAAAACCAAATGCTTTCATTGGCACCACTTTGTAACACCAAAAATCATCAGAAACTTCTTCCAAATGTTGAACGTACCTGCTCATCATTTACCGTACCTATAAACTCTTAGCTCTCCTTGGGTCCACCTTCGCATTTCCCAACAGAAGACGAACAAAACGAAAGCTGGACAGCAGTTCCTGCTGGCAGGGCTACAGGGGCCTGTATTTCGGTAACAACTCACCGTAGAGCCCCAGCTGGCGGACCCGGAGGCGGTCTGAACGACTCCCTATCAGAAACAACACGGCTCGGAGCCACTTGGAATTTCGGGGAAAGGAAAAGCAACTCCCTCCCGGGTTGCAAAACGGCCAGCGCCAGAGCAGCGAAGGCAGGATGCCAAGCCCCGACCGGCGGGAGAAAAGCCTTTCCAGGGAGCGTGGTTTGGTCCCGGCAGGTGACAGAGCCCCCGCAAGGGAACTAGACGGGACACAACGCGAGCGCTCCAGAGCCAGACAGACGTCCTGCTGCAGCAGGAGCCTCGGGTGATGAAGTGCCCGAGCAGCGGACGGCTGGTCAGAGATGGAAGGTCCAAAAGCTCCATAGGGACAGGTAAGGGCAGAGGAGGTTCCGGGTCCCCCACGTGACCCGCCCCCCCCAGCCCACCCCCGCCCCAAGGCAGGAGAACGGCGCGAACCGTACGCGCTCTGGCCTGGGCTAATCGGCAGGAAGCCAGCTCCCAGCTGCGACTTTTCTTGAGCCGAGGTCCGTGGGCACTGACTGCAGAAAGGCGTGGGCACGTGTGCAAGCGAAGGGAACAGCACTTCGGCACTAACTTCCAGAACTCGGCTCTCCCTTCCCTTACAAATGCGAAGGACGAAGAATGAAGGGCAGTCCCCGTGACTCTGAAATCAGACGTTCTCCCATCACCTGCGAAAAGCTCGTGCACAGATGTCCAAGTCGCTAATCACTTCTCACTGAACATGTTGATAAAAACACGCATTACTGTAGGGCTCATTTAGTATTCAATCCGGAAACACCCCGTAAGGTTAAACAGAGCCCCATACCTCATAATTTCGCTCGTATGCAGCGTTTCATATTCTTCCTTGACGGTTATGCTCCCCCCACGCCCGCAGCGCCCCAGAGACAAACTCCCAAGATAGTGCTCTGCAAGCGAGAGCGGGTGTGCATTGCGGAGGCCCTCAGCACGCGCCCCCTCCTCACCCCACCCTTGACCGCACGCTCGGCACACATCCCGCTCGAGTCCGGCCAGGGCTGCAGTCTCGGGCTTCGTCGTGCTCTAAAACCTTTCCGTGCCCACGTCACAGTCCACGTCAAGCCTCCCTACGAGGTTCCCAAGGCCCGCCCAAAGGACCCGAGACAGAACGGCCAGGCTCTCCTCCGGCCTGAACACGTGGGAGGTACCGAGGACACCCTCAAACCGGCAAAGAGGCAGAAGCAACTCAGCAGAGGAGAGTTACATCTCAGGAGCTTCACGTAACACAATCAGCATTTGAAAGTGGAAGTCAGAGCTTTTTTAGTGTTTTCCGTAACAAGTGTGTAACCACCACCGCTATCGAACCCTAGAACATCTTCTCCACCTGCAGACAGACCGCATACCCGTCAGGCAACGACCTCCCCGGTCCCTCTCTCCCCCGCCCAACAACACAAATCTCCTAAGAATTCGTCCATCCCGCACGTTTCACGTAAACGAAAGCATCCAGTATGGGACCTTTCGGGTCTGGCTTGTTTCACTGTTTGCCCATGTCACGGCACGCATCCAAGTCTCAGTCCCTCTACGGCTGACTGTTCCGCTCCAGGACACGGACAGACCGCATTCTGCTGGCCCACCCATGAGCTCACCGACGCTGGCCCTATTCCGCTCTGGACTCCGGCGGTAAGGAGCAGCGATTCTGTGATGCCGCTGTGGCGGTTTTCAGTGACGATGTGTGCCGGCTGCTCTTGAGCACCGGGATGGCCGGATCCGCGTGGGGCCTCCGAGGCACCGGCAGCTCCGTGCGCCAGCGGTCGCAGCGCTCTGTTCCCACCAGCACCGCGCTAGGCTCCAACTTCTCAGAGTCCTGACCGACACTTGTCACGCTCCGGCTTCTCCTTCTTCTCATCCCAATGAGTGTGCGCGCCGCTATCCAACCGTGGTTTCCCCGTTCACACTTCCCTGACGACCCACGTTCCCGTCTTCTCCTGGGCTTCTTTAAGGCCGCCTGCGGACCTTCGGGAAGATCTCCGGGCTTGGCCCATTTCTCTACTGGGCTGTTCATCTTTGTGCTCAAGGCGGGACAGTTCTTTACACACGGGTGCTAGACCCTTACCACGCAGATGACCTGAAACATTTTCTCCCAGTCTATGGGTTATTTTTTTTTACTTTCTCAATGTCCTTTGAAGTACGTAAGTTTTTAATTCTGAGGAAATCAATTTATCTTTTTCTTTTGTTGCTTAAGCTTTTGGTGACTCATCTAAGACACCACTGCCTAATCCAGAGTCACAACGATTTATACCTGCGTTAACCTCTAAGAGCTCATAGATCTCCGCGGGAGATCGACTTTGAGTTACTTCTTACGTACGGTACACATCTGAGGTCCAACTGAGGTCCAACTCGTTCTTTCGTGTGTGGATATTCAGCCGTCCCAGCACCACCTGCCGAAAAGACTAGTCTTTCTTCATGAGTGGTCTTGGGGCACTTGTTAAAAATCAACTGAACAAAAATGAATACACTTATTTCTGGAATCTCAATCCTACCCTCTCGATCTACCCGTCTATACTCATGCCAGGACCACAACTCTGACTGCCGTGCACTGTCACATGTTGTGAAATCAGGACATGTGAATCTTCCAACTTTGGTGGTGGTTTTCTCCAGACTGTGGGGCTCTCCAGGCACCATGGACTTCCACAGGGCTTTGAGGACCAGCCTTCCTATTTCTGCAAAAAGGCCATTGAAATTCTGATAGAAATTACGTCCAATCTGCAATCATCTGGGGAAGCACTGCCGTGTTCACTGTACGCCCTCTCCCAACCCAGGAACGCTCTGCCCCCGCTCACTGAGGTCTGCTCTCATTTCTGCCCACAGTTCTGGGGTTTTCGGTGTGCACTTCTTCCCCCTCCTCGCTCTAGTTTCTCCCCACGCGCTGGTCAGTTCGGACACGATCACACGTGGGATTATTTTCTCATTTTTGGAGTGTTTATTTCAAGCATATAACGAAGTGACCAATTTCCGTGTGTGATCTTGCGCCCAGCTCATGTGGAAAACGTGTTTATCAGATACATATTACGAACACTTTAGTTTTCTACACATAAAATTTTGTCATCTATGACAGAAACTATTTTACTTCCTTTCCAATCTGAGAGTCTTTGTTTTTAACGGTTACTCCCTTGTCTGACCGCCCTGCCTACAGCCCCCAGTGCAGTGTGAAGGAGAAGTGGGGAAAATGGAGCCCCCGTCCTGAACTTGGGGCTGGACTGTCCACCCTTTCACCATCATGATGCCACCGTCGGTGTTTTACAGATGCCCTTGATAAGGTGAGAAGCTCCTTTCTGTTCCTATTTTGTGATGAACTTCATCAAATGCATTTTCTGCATCGACTGGGCTGTGCTTTTCCCTCACTTTTATCAGTATGGCGTGTTATGTTACATTTTTTTTTCATTCTGCTGAACAACCCCTGCATTCCTGGGAGAAGTCTCACGTGCTTAGGGTGGACCATCCCCCCTTCCGGCCCATTTTAGTGCTCTGTGAGGACTCCTGCGATGCCACCCACGAAGGACAGTGGTCTGCAGTCTTCTTGGGTTGTGCTTCTCTGGCGTTGCAATCACACTAACACTACTAGCTTCACAAAATGAGTTAAGAAGTGTTCTTTCCTCGATTTTCTGGAAGACTTTGGGAAAAATTAATGCTAACTTTTTACTTATCTGGTAGAATTCGCCAATGAAGTCATCCAGCCCTGGCTTTCCTTTACTGGAAAGTGCCTGAGACTATGGACTCAATCTCCTTACTTGTCTTAAGTCTGTTCGGATTCTCTGTTTCTGCAGGACTTGGTGCCGATGGTTTGTGTTTCTAGGAACTCTCAGGTTTTATTAAGTGCAAATAACTCCGTTTCTCCACTTTTGGAGGTGGTGGCGTTTATAGGATACAGAATTCCTAATGACAGTTTTTCCTTTCAGCATTTTAAATGAGTCACCCTACCACCTGCTGGCTCGCACGGTTTCTGGGGAGAGATCAGCTACTGACCCACTCAAGGACCTTCTCCGTGAGGACGTGCATGATGCTTCTAGGGTTCTCTGTCTTTCCACGGCTTGACTCCAGGGGGGACTCTTGTGGGCCTTGATGAGCCTTCCTCCTTCAAGTTCCGCAGACCAGATGGCCCATCGGCCACGGGCAACACCCCTTTCTTCTTGTTCAAATCTGCTGCTGAGCCACTAGCAATGTTTTTTCATTTCCGTTACTGTACTTTTCAACGCCAGAATTTCTTCTCTGGGTCCTTTTTACAATTTGTTTATCTGCATTTTGTGCTTTCTTTGATTACAGAGCGGAGCATTTCCACATGCAGGTACTTAATGCCTACTTCTGAAAGAGCGGCTGTAAGACTCTCAGACAGCTACTTGCATGAACCATATGCTTGAAGAAATGTGATTTCAAAACTAAGTTGTGACTCATTACACAGATGAGGAAAAATGAAACAACGCAGGAACTGAAGACACAGAAATACTCAAATTTTAATCATTTAAGGATCAAACACAGAAGGCAATTGTCTAAATAACCAAATTCTTATGGTAAATATATTTTTTAAGCAAAGAAAACCTTCCCAAAATTAATCAAAGACTTAAACGAACATTTACAAATGCGTGCTTCGACAGAAAGCAGAGAAGCCCAAGATGACCACGAATAACCGAAAGGCCACAGACATCAGAGGGCCGGCGGGTACTCAGACTTTACCTGGTGCTCTTCTTCTGTTAATTATGAGCGAACGACGTAAGAACACGCACAACGTGCCTAACTCACCCTCCCACATCGGCACGACCCACGGCCCGGCACCACCACCGCACGCGCAGGGAAGGTCGGAAGGGCAGGCCGAGCCGCCTGCCAGGACAGAGAGCCGTGAGAGGCTGAAGCGGAGTCACGGGACTCCGGGACCGGATCCCTGAGGCTCTGCCCAACAGTGGTGAAGCAGCTGAGTTGTAACAAGACCCACTGCTGAGCGGCGTGAGCCCACCGAAGTCAGAGTACCAGCGACGGGAGGCCCAGAGCCGGGAATGTCACACGCTTTACGTCAAGGATTCATTTTAGCTGTCCGTCACGACGCACTCGAGAAATCCCAGCGGCGCAACCGGTGAAGCAGACAAGCTCCTCTGGGGCATGAGGGACGGGCTGAGCAGTCACCAGCGAACGAAACACTCGCCGATCCTGGAGAGCCCGAGCCCTTCTCTCAACTCAGACCCCAACTGAGAGCACCGGGAAATATAAAACCTTTAAAAAAAAAAAGGCAAATCTACTGTAGTACAGTGTTAGTACTCAGATAGTCTGAGGAGTGTTTTGTACCGTCCTTCTGACTTTTCTAGAAGTGTGAAATTATACAAACGGAAAAACATATAACAAACATTTCACCAATGAGGCCAGATCTGAGATCAGCTGAGGTGATCATTTTGCTCATCCTAATACCATATTCGACGGGGATGCTTGTTCTTTAAATAAATAAAACCCACTGTTTACCCGCTATACGTCCTCTGCAACAAGAGTTCTCCAGGGGCGCCCGGGGGGCTCAGTAGGGTAAAGCTCTGCTTTCGGCTCAGGTCATGATCTCAGGGTCCTGGGATCGAGCCCCGCATCGGGCTCTCTGCTCCACAGGGAGCCTGCTTCCTCCTCTCTCTCTGCCTGCCTCTCTGTCTAGTTGTGATTTCTCTCTGTCAAATAAAAAAAAAAAAAAAGAGTTCTCCAAAATGAGTAACCTCACATAAGCTACCCCAGTCTTAAAGCGTTTGCTTTGTCTCACCCCAGGGAGTCAGTGCTCAAAGACAGCAGAGAAGACGTCGAGAGGACAATCAGTCCGGAAGTCTGCCTGACTATCTCATTTGCCGTCGGTCCTCCGGTCCCAGAGTGAGTACCAACAAAATAAACGAGTAAACAAGCCCAAATCACACCGAAGGCAGACAATTGGTAAGGAACGGGCGGTACTTCAGAGCCTATTTTAAAAACACAGACGCATACGATGAATCGGTGGTATAATTAAGGACGCCTTGAAAACCTCGCTGCTAGAAAACGCAAACTAAATTATTCTCAAGAAAGAAAAAGTATTACAAATTAGAAATCAGGTACTAAATTTAAAGAAGATAATTAGCCAGTCTGGGCTCTGACTTTTAATGGGTAGCAATATAAGTATGCCAGTAGGATCCAGACGATTCCTACCCCAACCTCCGAGAAAACCAAGTTCATCAAGTCAGCTGGCAGCTATTAAGAAAATGAGAATCAGGGGCGCCTGGGTGGTTCAGGGGTTTAAGCCTCTGCCTTCGGCTTAGGTCATGATCCCAGAGTCCTGGGATCGAGTCCCGCATCGGGCTCTCTGCTCGGCAGGGAACCTGGTTCCTCCTCTCTCTCTCTCTCTGCCTGTGCCTCTCTGCCTACTTGTGATCTCTGTCAAATAAATAAATAAAATCTTTAAAAAAAAAAAAAAAGAAAATGAGAATCACCCAAATTCATATAGTTTATGTATTAATTATAGGTGGAGAAGGATGTGGAATATAAATTCTTTATTAATAAAAAGGGACAATTTTTCATCTCTTTATAATCTTAATTTTTCTCACTACATAAATCGTTTATTTCTGTATGTCATTCCAGGAAAATCTTGACTCCATTTTATCTGAGAGTGAGATAAAGTCCAATTTCAGTAAGACTCTGGGAACACCTCTATTTCCTGTTAGGTGCTGTGCACTGGAATGTGCCGTATACAGTAGATGTGGCAAAGCGAACGATGGGGGAAGGTCAGCAGTCGAATCTGTGACTCTCCTACGACTCACAACTTTTCTCTAAGTCTGAATAATGTTAACAAAACAGTTAAAAAAATAATTTTAAAAATGCAATCACACAGGGTGCCTGGGTGGCTCAGTGGGTGAAGCCGCTGCCTTCGGCTCAGGTCATGATCTCAGGGTCCTGGGATCGAGCCCCGCATCGGGCTCTCTGCTCATCGGGGAGCCTGCTTCCCTTCCTCTCTCTCTGCCTGCCTACTTGTGAGCTCTGTCAAATAAATAAATAAAATCTTTAAAAAAAAAAAACTGCTATCACAGAGCTAAGATATCCAAATACATAAAACCATCCCAAGATTCAAGTCTAGAAAAGCAGACAAATCCGCCGGGAAAATGGGAAACGTAAGACACAGCAATAGTAGAATAAAAACAACCAATGAACACGGACGCTGGCCCATCTCACTGGGAACCAGTAAGACGCATCACAGGAGATGCCGCGCATCACACGCTGGAGCAAAAGCCGTTCCAAGACCGAGTGGGAGAGCTGAGCGGGCGGGAGCAGCAGGAACCACCGAGGGCCAGCACAGGGGAACGGGCAGCACCGCCCCGGAGCCGGAAAGAGCAGAACCAAGATTTAAAGGATGCCCTCCCAGGGCGAGCAGTGCCACCTCCCAGGGCGGACCTTAGAGAAACCGGTCAATACAGAGAGAGGCACAGGAAAGGATGTTCTTTCCAAGGCCGTGACCGCGAAGACCAGCAGCCGCACAGAGGAGCCGCTGCGCACAGGCGGGAAGTCCACGATCAGTGCGCACAGCAGTACCGCAGGCCGGCAGCGCCGCCACTGAAGGGGCCGCGGGACGCGATGAGCCGCCCACGCCAGCACCTGCGGACGCCACCCGAGGGCTTCAAGGGCACAGCAAAGCCATGACCCGCCGTGGGCTCCGCAGCCATGCCTGTCTGCAAAGGCCCGGCTCCAGCACGAGTATCCGGAAACAATGCGAGCGTGACGCGAAGTTCACGACCGCTCCAAGTTCACCCACAAGACACTAGGTGAGCCCACGAACCCAGGACCGGGGGGCACAAATCGCAGGCACCCCCCACACTCACCAGCGGCCTCCCTCCACCCCACACCCCCGCTGCCGCAACCCCTGCTGCCCGTGAGCCTCCCCCACCGTGGCCATGAGCCCCAGCGGTGCGTCTGCGGGGTAACTGCCCTATTCTCTCCAGAACCCAAGGACGGCCCAACCGCTTCACACGTGTCGACGTGCCTGACGATGGCTGGGAGAGGGTCGCGCCCCTCCCCCTCCATGTCAGAGGAAGACCTTACCATGCGGTCCCGCGGGGCGCAGGGTCCTCGGGAGCACACGTGTGGCCTCCCCGCGGAACAGACCGCACCTACACTGCGCAGCAGGAACACAGACTCCGTCCCCAGCACTGCCGAACCGCAGGGCCCACGTCTAGCTCACGTGGTCATCTTGCAGAGCCACAGAACCTGTGATGCTGCCCCGCGAGGACGAGGGGACGAGCATGGGAGACCCAGTCCTAGTCCCGGGCAGGGGACAGGACCTCCTGAGCTCCCCCCGTTAAAACCGGGCACTAATTCTCCGTGGAGCTCCTGCAGCGCTGCTCGGAGGGAACCGGGGCTCCGAGCTCCGTGCACACTACGTGCGGCGCTCAAGGAAGCGGGCTGGCCTCCCGGGGAGGGGAAGGCTACGGCCACAGGGAGCGGCCCAGCAGGGCGCAGGCGCCCCTGCCTCTCGGAGCTGACCCGAAGCCGGAAGAGGTTCCTTACTTCGTGGTACGTGTCCTCGAGCTCCCCGTCGTAGATCCAGCGATACAGGAAGCTCAGCACGGGGTGGGACACCAGGCTGAGGATGTGCCGCACCAGCGACCTCACGTACGGGTCACCTGTCTTCGTGTACGCGTGCACGGCGGAGGCCAGCTCGCCCCCTTTCCTTCCTGTGGGACACATGGAGGACACCCGAGTTACGCTCCCCGCACGCCCCGCTGAGGCGCTCCTCACCGGCGCACTTCCTCACGAGTCTCACTCTGCCCTCCTGACCCGAAGAGGGAGAGACTATCCGTGCCCACACACTACAGCCCAAGAGAAAAGACAAAGCGGCTCTTGGCCAAGGTAGCGCAGTGAGAAAACGTGCTGAGAAGACAAGCAGAGATGCAGACCAAGAGCCCAGGAGAGGCCTCAGCCGGATGCACACGCTTGAGAGTGTGGGACACACGACTGGAGAGCCCGGACGTGCGCCATAACCTCGGGGGGAAGAGACCCCAGGAAAGGCTGCCAGGTCAGAGGCAAGTAAGAGAGGCACAGACATGAACAGTCACAGCCCGAGGACCCCGGAAGCCTGAAAAGCTAGGCCCTCCCTCCTTCCCTCACGTCGATGAAATACTACGCCTCCACAAATGCAAGGACAGGGCCGTGTTCGCAGCTGGTTATCTCCCCGCAAGTTATCTACAAGCCTGACGTGACCGGCACACGGAAGGATGCACACGAGCAGGCATGAAACAAACGTAGATGACGTTCCCCAAAACCCTCTTTGACATAAGGCAGGTCCAGGAGATGCAGAACAACCTTGGCAGTGGTCCACCAGGGCCGCCAGAGTCTTCAGTCTTATCTTGGGGTCGTACGTCCAAACCAGCAGGCGCCGGAGGGTCAGGCTACTCTCGAGGCCCAAATTCACGCCCTGGTCGTCCTCTAACTGCAGCTGAGAAACCACAAAGACGAAACGTGAAAGTACGAGCCACCAAATGCGTCCATCGGTTCTCAACCCACGTACAGTGAGCGCGAAGCGAACGTCCCTCTGAGAGCAGAGCGGCCCCTTCAGGCTCCTAGTGATGCGTTAATGCGGGAGCCGGGACCCTGACAGCGAGAGCGCTCGCCTCCAGAAGATACTGGAACTTCACAGAGAGCCACGCCTTACAAACACCAGTTTTACCTTTTAAAAGTAATTATGAAGAAACTTAAAAGTTCTACGGAGTTGCAACTGTGTAGCACTGCAAATCCCAAAGACATGAAAAGGCAAAGCTTACCTGCGAATGCAGAACCGAGAGCAACCGGTAGTATTCCTTCAGCTCCTGGTGCAAGGCAGCACAAAAGCTCTGCGGGAAAAAGCAGGTACCATGAAGCACGACCCCGTCCTCACGTGCCACACAGCCTCCCACGCCAGTCGGCGCGGAGTGTGCGGGCGCCGGGGCTTCCACCGTTCAGGTGCGCTGCAGGGTTGAAATGCTGTCGACGGGACCCCGCGTGCTCACGCCCCGCCACGTCTGTAGCTAACGTCAGGGACGTGTCGTGCCTTAGCATGAACTTTGCAGGAAAGAAATGTAAGACACAGATGACAGCTAAAAGTGTATTCACTTTAGACAATAATCCTTTAGGATTATATTCCTGCCAGATCTTCAGGTAGAATCTAAGTTTCTCCAATGTTTTTAATTAGCAATATTGGAAAACTGGCAACTCCATGCCCGTTCCTCCCAATTTTTCACTGTTGCTGCTTTGGCCAATCATCCGCCACACCCGCGTTATTAAAACTGCACTGCACCTCGGCTATCTTAAACACTGCAAAGGTGACAAACCAGAAGCTGTAAGAAAGACCTTCCCTTGGTCCTGAGACAAGAACTTTCCGGAACGAACGCTAGGATATACACCGAGGTATACTCGGTGGAAAGAACCTGCAAAGGGTAAAACCTGTTTCTTTAAACATCAGCCTCCACACCGGTCTGCATTTTTGAAAGTGGCACGCAAGCCGTCACGTGGGGTTTCTTTCAATGCGTTCACGCACTCTCCTGCGTCCACCAACAGCAACCACGAACGACGCACAATCCTTGGCGATCTCTGTCCACACACTGTGGCCTCTGTTGTCTGGAGTGGACCGTGACAGCTACAATGCTCTATGACCAAAACTTCTTTATTTGAAAAGAAACGTCTTTTTAAGAATTACTTTCACAACAAGATTTTAAGTACACTAAGTATTCCCCAAAACGAACGATGTCCTAAATGTTCTGGTAACGATGTACGTACCTGACCCACAAGTCCAAATGAGCGGTCTAGACTCCTCTGGTCGGTGTATTTTCTGATTTTATTGTGCAACCATCCCAACTCCGCAAGTCTGACTGCCGTATCCCTCAAAGATTTACTTAGGTTTGCCTACAAGGTAAATATATCAAGACCTAAAAATTAACACTAGCATTTCAATACTACTTTTCTCAATCATTTGTACTTTCAGTTAACTCTCAGGCTCCAACACAGGGAACTTCAAAGTGCGGACACACCATCAATAAAGACAAAACCAGATTCTGGGAAACAAGGCACCAGGTGCTGGCAGGGAGATAAAGCCTCTGTGGAAGTGTGAGGCTCAAGGGGCACCTCCCTGAGGCCTGACGGGAGGAGCCCCCAGGGCGGCCTATGCCCTCGGCCACTTCTTCCAACAGCCCTGAGCTGCAGGAGGCTGTGGGACAGCAGGTTCTGGAAGGTGAATGCAGGCCAGCAGAGGCACCTTATTGAGAACTGTGTGTCCAGAGCCGAGATGCCAAGCCATACCGGCCCTAGGGTGCCTCTTGACACCACCACACGGGACGTAGGGGGCAGATGAGGAAGGAGAAGGGCCCAAACACAAGCCACGAGCCACGAGCACACAGGAAACCGGACGTCAGGCCCTGACCACGCAGCCAACCCGCAAAGCCAGCTCTGGCCCCCGTCACCCCAATTCCGCCTCGTCACAGCTCCCGCTGGCCTGGCGGGCATCGGCCTCTCCTGCTGGCGCAGGTCCGATGGGGGCTGCTTCCTGTACCTTGGCCTCCACTTTGTAACAGTTCTCCGCGCTGCTCATTTTGATGTTCTTGCCATCTATGCCCTGGAAGACGTACAGGATGTCTCTGACGAGCGCTGCCTCCGTCACTTCCGCAGCCCCTGAAAGACGGTTTTGTAAGAGAGTCATTAGCAAACAAATTCCATTTGAAGACGGAATAAATCTTAGGACACAATTAGTTTTACATTATGCATGTGCAACCACGACAAAATTTTAAAACCAAACAAAAATGAGCCTAAGATGGAAAAAGTATGAAGTTCTACGAAACAGGAATTTTCTTAAAAGGATATGGAGAGCATGTGATTATTTCCACAGAAAGTCTTAAAAAAAAAAAAAAAAAGGCAGTGGGGTACATGGCTGGCTCAGTCGGTGGAGCATCCTCTCTTGATTTCGGGGGCGTGCGTTTGAGCCCCAACTACACACGGAGATGACTTAAAAATAAAGTCTTAAAGAAATGACACACAGCAGCGTGTGGGGACCTAATACACAATCCAGGGGCGACACACACAAGAAGGAGCAGCACAAGTCCATCAGAGAGACAGGTGACGCCTCCCTAAAACAGAGTGTGCAGAGCTGGGTGTTACACAGCGCGCAGACTGACACAGGTCCGTCCTCAACCGCATGAAGAGGAGCAGACAGAGCTGAAAAGTTATGATTTCCATGAACCCTGAACAAAAACTAAGTCAGAGTTTAGAGGACGCCCAATGACAAGGAGGCAATGCCCAGAAATTCATTCAAGTTATCAGGGGGAGGGAAAATGCAACGTGTCTGCAGTCAAGGTCGGCCCCCCCAGAACTGGGGCAGAGAATCAGAAGGTGAGGACAGGTTTGTATTTCAGTCATGGAGAAAATATTCCATAAACATCACCGACGTCAAACTGCCGGTACCGCTGTTCAAATGTTACCCGCCTACCATCATGGACCATTCTGTCTACGTCTTTCCATCAACTACCGCGAAAGAAGTAGAAACACCCAGCTGTAACCGCGGGTGTCTGCTCCCTGTAGGGCGGCTGGTTTTCCTTAGCACACCTGAAGCTCTGAGACCAGAACATACACTCGGCAGCATTATTTCTTCCGGAAGAACTGACCCTTTTGTTGTTACGAACATCCCTCTGGCCTGGAGGCACTCCTGCCACGGCCTCCTGCCACAGCGATGTGCGGACGAGGCCACGCAGTCGTCCTGCGGTCAGCGTCTACAAGATGCGTCTCTCCGTCCCCTCACTTCGAACCGACCTGCGTCCTTACATTTAGGACACATCTCTTCTGAGAGTACGTAACTGTCTCAACAGAATTCTATGTCCTTTAAAGGAAGCGTCTAGTCCATCCACATTGCATGAGACCCTGGACGTGTCTGGCTTCATCTGCCGCCGCAGCTTCCTGTCCAGCCTGCCCTTCCTGCGTCCCTCACACGTCCCTTCCTGCTCCTCCGGACTGACCAGTAACACTGTGACGCCTTTTCATGTTAGCTTTCACATTACACGGGCTTGAAGACGCTGCTTAGAGATCAGAAGCCACAGCCAAGGAGCATCGGAGAAAGGCACTCTTCCCGTCTGGACACCAGCCTCCCAGCCAAAGCCTCCCAAGCCGTCCCGTGTTACAGGACGGAGAGAGGCGGGAAGGGTAGCTGCACGGGCCGGGCTCCGCGCTCTGGGCCGTGTTCCCAGGTGCACACAGACACCCCGGCCCTCGCCTTCTCCATAAGCAAAGACAGCAGCCAGAGGGACTTCTGAAGCTGCAGGGAACGAGCCAACAACGAAGCCCATTCCTCTGTCCGCAGACGCTCATGCTCCAAACACTGCTACTCATAAGGCTCTCCGGAGAGAAACTCATTTCTTTTGGGATCTAGTGGAGTTTTAAGACCCTCCATGTATCCACTTAACCATCAAATTAAATCTTCAGTGGGTTTCTCCAATGTCCCAGGCACTGCCAAACCTCCCAAGGCACGTGAGACCATACTTTGATTCCGAACCTCTCATCATGAGAACCCCCACCACTCGGCAATTGTAAGCAAGGACTCCTCATCAGTATTTTAAGAGAAGGGAAGCATAAATTCTAAATATGCAAAGAAAATCTACATTAAAGTCTATCCTTACTCACCACCTGCATCCCCTTCCCTCCTTGGTCTTGTCATGTTGCGAGAAACAGCGTTCGGGAGACCTTTTGAGGTAGTGGTTTGTGAGGAAGGCTGGTTTGCAGTCAGAGTCCATGCAAGACGCGACCCCAGCTGCTGCCGCAGACCGTCCCCCACTCCGGGCGCGTGGTGAGGCTGTCTGAAAGAAGAAGGAGCATTTCATACCTCCACACACCCAGGCTGCTCACTGGAGACGAACCACTCCTAGAAATCCAGCGTCCATTACTATATCGGATTACGTAATGTTAGAAATCTGGGCTGGGTGAGTGACGCCGCCCTACCCAAACCCATCAGCTGATTGGTCCGGGGGCTCGTTGGGGCCTTGAAGCTGGCAGTCAGGCTCTTACTGAGACCTCCTGCATATTTCTTCGCATGAAAATCAAAATCTATTTCACTTTTCTTTACAAACACATAACATACATTACTCAAACCACTTGGAAATTCACAACTAATTTTAACTTCAAACCTAACCAGCACTGGCAGACCACAGAAGCTGAAAAGCTGGAGTGCTGTCCCCTCTCTGCATGCTCACTTGTCTCCCAGCATTTGCAACGTTCAATACAAAACAAAATATCATAATTTGCAATTAATTCCCAAAATGTACAAATGTAAAGTCAAAGACAAAACCACAAAGGTCAGGACAGCTTTTGATGATGTGGAGAATAAGTCAAAGCTGTTCTGTGAGGGGCGCTTGGGTGGCTCAGCCGGTGAAGCCTCTGCCTTCAGCTCAGGTCATGATCCCGGGGTCCTGGGATCGAGCCCCGCATCGGGTTCCCTGCTCAGAGAAAAGCCTGCTTCTCTCTCTCCCTCTGCTGCTCCCCCTGCTTGTGCTCTCTCCCTCTCATTCTCTCAAATGAATAAAATCTTAAAAAAAAAAAAAAAAAAAGCTGCTCTTTGAAATTCTAAAAACCCAACAGCTGATTTCTGAGGACGTATGTTTTGACACTTGCAATAAAAATACCACTTCTCAGGGCTGCAGCACACAAACGAGCCTCCACGAGGCAGACGGATTCACTCGGTGCCGCGCGGACAGCTCCATCTGTCCCCACCGACACAGTGAGCAGGGAACAGCCCTTTCTCTCTTCTAGCTTCGATGGGAAAAGTCCCCCACAGGACTTGTCGAACTACGACCTTTAATGCAGTTCTAGATTTAAGAGAAAAATTCTAAAGGGCCATTTCAGTTCACAGCTCTACACAGTTGTCTTAGTGTCAGAACAACTATTTCAAATTCCAATGCAAAGGCGACCAAGTCTGTTGGCGCTCAGCCGGGACACGTGTCAGAGAGCACGCCAGAACCTCTTCTGCGGTCTTTCTGGAGACCAGACGGCACGTAGAGCCCACGTGCGGTGCACACATTCGAGGCTCTAGGGACAAGAACCTAAGCCATATTTATGTCACACATTACCTTCCCAGGATGCTATGCTCACGTGGAACACACGCGACCTCGACTCTCTAGTCACTGGTCTGGAAAAACACCCACTTTACGACAGTTGGCTTTAATGTGATGGCCAGGAACGAACCATGCACAGAAACACGTACAAAGACAAGAAAAGCAAAGTTTCGAGTTCACTACTCTATGAGCAGCGGTTCCATTCCCAAGCACAGGCCGTGTCCCCGGAAAACACGGTGAGCTGTGACAGCGCTCCTGCCGCGCGCTCCCGGAGCTCACCCCCAGCCCGAGCAGCACGCGGGGCCGTGACGCTCGGTCCGCAGGAGAGCCCAGCACTTGACGAGACAGCTTCATTTTAGTTTACCTATCTCCTCAACAATTCAGCAAAGAGAACAGCACCATCAGTGAAGGGGACGACACTCCCGGAGAGTCAGTCCGGAAACACAGCCAGGGAAATGTCTACGAGTTGCCGCACAACGACAGGCCCATCCTGCCCCACTTCCGCACTGGGCCTCTGCTAACACGTACTCGCGTTAACAGGGTGAGAGCAGACTACACATCATCACGGTCAACCACAACAGAAGTGCAAAGAATTCCCGTCGGAAACGGTTTTTGGAAAGAGTAAAATCCTGGGAGGAAGCACGTCAGACGCAGTGCCTAGAACACTCCCGGCGCACGCGAGGCTCTACCGAGAGTTTCAGGGAACACACAGAACGCCTGGTCAAAGCCTGAGGGCTCTTCCGTCTCTACTGCTCAAGTGATGTGCGTGTGCAAGCTGGATTTACCCTGGAAGGAGAGACTGTGGCGTTGGGGTCGGGCCGTTTGAGGCGTACACACTTATGCTGCTGACGCCGCTGCTTCCCATGCTGCCGGCGCTCGGGGCCGCCTGGGTGCTGCGGTCCTGGTAGTTGAGCGGCAGAGTCTGAGGCCTGGCGTAGTAGTAGGGAGTCGAGTGAGCATCTCTTGGTAACGCTTGGGCAAAGAGCGCGGCATAGCTGGAGACCTGCAAAGGAAATCCATTAAGAATAGAGACACGGGGCCGCCGGGGGGCTCAGTCGGTTCAGCATCCGACTCTTGGTTTCAGTTCTGGTCATGACCTCAGGGTTGCGGGATCAAGCCCTGCCTTGGGCTCCACACTCGCTGTGAAGTCTGTCTGTCTCTCCCTCCCCTCGATTATGTACTCTCTCTACCCCTAAAATAATTAAATAAAATCTTAAAAAAAACAAAAATACAAAAATGACAGAACACTTCGCAAATCAATAAAGATCACGTGTATTCAGATGTTGGTTCTGATCGGGTTCGTACTCAGGAGCAGTAACTTGTTCTACTGCTACGGCAGGACCGACGCAGCTGCAGAATGTTTTCTAAACTCCAAACTGCCCATTCTTCAGAATCCAAGCAAACTGAAACCCAAGTAATGACTCAAATGTGTCTGCAGGGCTGGCACTACTCTAAATCCAAGCGCTCGTTACTCAGACGGAGGCTTTCCACAGAGAGCCCTTGCGGGAGACCCACAGCGCCCTGCGGTACAGCACCCCTCGCAGCGGACACCCTGGCCGCGGCAGCCCGACAGCTCCTCCGGCACCACACGGGCCACAGACCGCGCCCACGCGACAGCAGAGTTCACACGGGCAGGACCGTAATCCACGTTCGTGATGACACGTGACGACACAAGAAAACCTGAAAGGTCCTCTAGCCCATACACAACGGTGCGGCACGCTCCTGTCAGCGACCTGTGAAGACCGTCTTCCCGCTCTATTCCACGGGACACGGTCACATCTGAGGCAATGACGTAACTCCAGAAAAGTGAGTACCCGGGCTAAAGAAAGAGCGGCAACTGGGGACTCAGTGGGTGAAGCGTCTGCCTTCGGTTCAGGTCATGATCCCAGGGTCCTGGGATCGTGTCCCACATCGGGCTCCTCTTTGCCCAGTGAGGAGCCTGGTTGTCCCTCTGCCTGCCACTCCCTCTGCTTGTCCTCACTGGCTCTCTAACAAATAAATAAAATCTTTTAGAAAAAAAAAAGAAAGAAAAGAAAATCTCTTGACCTTCCATGACTACCAAGAAAACTAGACAAGTTGTTTATTCTCTTATTATTCTCTTAAGCACAGAAGCCAATTCCTATCAAAACTTGGTATCGAGGGGCACCTGGGTGGCTCAGTGGGTTAAAGCCTCTGCCTTCAGCTCAGGTCATGATCCCAGGGTCCTGGGATCGAGTCCCACGTCGGGTTCTCTGCTCAGCAAGGAGCCTGCTTTCACCTCTCTCTCTCTGCCTGCCTCTCTGCCTACTTGTGATCTCTGTCTGTCAAATAAATAAATAAAACCTTAAAAAAAAAAAAAAAACTTGGTATCGATGTCACAGCGAGACCCTGGGATTCTCGCCTTCCTCCGCCCACCCCCATGCAGGCTCGCGCTACAATGCGTGAGTGGATCTTTAAAAGAAAGGCACAAGCTGCTGAGACAGAGAAGCACAAGCCGCTGGAACCTCTCACCTTGTTCGGCTGCTTGCGCGGGTCTTCACTAAGGCTCAGCAAGAGGTAGAGAATTGACCATTTATTTTTCAAAACTCCCTGTTTAAAAAGAAAACAAGAACAAGTTTGCGCTACTTTCCAGTTTTCGCTCTCTCTCTCCTAAATGACATTTCCGAACTAGAAACGCGTGATACCGAGCCCAAGGGCGCTCACTTTTCGGGGACGGCCAACAGCCCTGCCCACTAAACAAGGCTGGAAATAACGCTCTCGAGGGGTCATCCCCCGCTGAAACCGACTCCGCAGTCCCTAATGGGAACGTTTCTGATCACCCTATCCCGGATTCCAGATTAACAGCAGCTCCCCTTAGAATAACTTCTAGAATGACCAACTTCCTAAACTTCCATTAAAAATGCCATCGTAGAACAGGTGACTGCTTCCCGCCCCACCCCCAGCAAAGTGCCATTTGCCACAGAAGAGCATTACAGAAAGAAAGAAAAGGACTTCTAAGCACACGCTGTAAGCCTCAGCATCCTGCATCCGTAAACCCAAGGTTCTGAAGGAAGAGCTGCCGGACAAGCTAACCACCAGATTTCTGCATGAAGCCGCCTTCCGGTTCTCATTCGCTCGACACTCTACGCCACACTGAATCACCGGTCAGCAGCAGCCCACCCTCGGTGTGTCTCTTCCCAGATTTACAGAGTTTCTACTCTATTCATACGGCCTTACCTCCGGATGCACAAGCTGGAGTACATAAACACCTTTTACAAAACTGGGCAGCGGTTCTGTTCACTTTACATAAGTTCTTCATTATACAAAATATGCCTTGGAAGTTTCGTAAAAAAAAAAAGCTTATCTCAGGTTATTTAACTTACGGTCTAACTTAAAAAACTGACTTACAGGGGCACCTGGGTGGCTCAGTGGGTTAAGCCCCTGCTTCAGCTCAGGTCATGATCTCAGGGTCGAGCCCCGCATCGGGCTCTCTGCTCTGCGGGGAGCCTGCTTCCCCCCTCCACCCCCGCCTGCCTCTCTGCCTGCTTGTGATCACTCTTTGTCAAATAAATAAATAAAATCTTTTTTTAAAAAAACTGATTTACACATAATTTTCCAGAAATAATAAACTCGCCAGCCCCAACAGTCCTCACTCTGGTGGCAAAGAGACAAACGAGCAGAGGCACTCTGGCGGGACACAGGACATCTCAGACCTGGGGTGGGGGTCACAAGTGGCCCAACGCTTACAAAAGGACCCCAGAGAGGACGGGGTCTCCTAGAGAGACGGGCGACGCATGCACAGAGGAAGGAGCGGGAACGGCCTTTTCAGGGAAGCGAAGACAGATGAACCCGGCTAACACCAGGCAGGAGCATGGACACTGGGAATGGAATGAAGCCTCAGACGAAGGGGTCTCCCGTGTGGGACCAAACAATGGGACAGCAGAAAGCCTGCAACGGCCTGAATGCACCTGCTGACAGTCCCTGGAGGCTGGCCTGCAGAGGAGACAAGACGAGATGCACGGGAAAGTGCGGTCATCTGGGAGGACACGGCCGAGGGCAAGGCGGGCACTCGGTGACCCAGCATCTGCCCAGACAACCTTCACAGCCCCCTGTGGGCAGGCCCCAGGCTCGGGAACCCCACGGACACAGGAGCAAGGCCTGAAGCCCGTCCGCCCGCATCCGAAGGGCCGCTCCTCAGCGGATCCCATGTCCTTCAGGGTGGGGGACAATCAGCTAAGGGCACTGCCGCTCACAGGAAGCCCGCGGGGGACGTCCTCCACACACAGCCTTCTGCCATCGGCGCCCCCACGCGGGGACACGGGCTTCACTCTCTTCACTCCACAAACAACTGAGCCAGAGGTGAAAAGCTAAGCGACCTCCATCGCCGTAAGCTGGGCTGCACACTGAGGCCTGCCCGACTCCCAAGGGACAGCGGAGAGGCCGCCTGCGAGGAAGGACCAACAAGGCCTGGAACACGGCGGCAGGGGAGGGGGGCGGAGTCAGCGTGACACTCGGGCATCTGGCTGCCCCTTAACAAACAAGGTCACGTTCACCGAAAAAGGAAAACACATAGGAAAGAGCAGGGCGAGCCTGGACAGCCGTGAGCGGCCCCCTGGGGCTGTGAACCAAGAAAATACAGACGGCCCGTCGGTGCGGGGAAGGGGCTGCCCACAGAGGCAGCGTTGGGAAGGCAGCACAGGCTGTCCCGGTGAGCACGCGTCCCGGGGTGGACCCGCCGCCCTGGCCTGGAGAAACCCAGACGACACCCAGGGCAGAGCAGAGGGAGCTGTAAAAGCGTACGGAGCTGGGCACCCACACCCCAGCAACTGGCGCCTGTGCGGGAGGCACCGTTGTCAACAGAACAGCCTGAGGGGCGAGCGAGGCAGGGGCCCTGCAGAGGGGCGCGCACCACGGGGAACCCGGGACCCTCACCAGCAGGCAGGCCCGAGGGACCGGGGAGGACACGGCTTCCCAGAGCCAAGGAGATGGGCATGGCCGTGCTCTGGCCCTGGAGCCAGCACGGAGCCGCCGCCCGGCAGGACGGGGGGAGCAGCAGGGCCTCACCGCCTCGAGCCCCGTCAGCCCCAGGGGGGCCCCAGTGGCCCTCAGGCCCCCGGAGTCCCAAGCAGCGCATGGAAAGCAGGGGGGCGGTCGGCGGGCACAGCCTCAGACGTCTCAGATGCTTCGGACCCGCTTCAGGCCCTGCGACCTAGTGTCGACGTCTCAGGACCCCGACTCCGACGTGAAGCTCAGCCGCACAGCCTGAGCCCGACGGCAAGAGGACACACGAGGCCCGAAGACCCGTAGGGACTTCAGAAGCAGCGGCTGTGTGAAGCGGCTACTACCTCGTGCCGGTGACACAGAGCGTCAGGCGGCACTCATGCCTCCGGACCAAGGTCACCCCTGCACGGCCAGCCACCGGCCAGCCCTGACCCTCCACCTGCCCCACGCCACCCCTCACCCCATGCCCCTTTCTCCTGGCAGGCACCACGGCGCACTCGCTGCGCCTCTAGCCGGCTCGGCAACATCGAGACTGCCACCCGGGAATCCCGGGTCCCCTTCCCCAACAGCACTCCTGCCACGCCCCGAGTCCTGCCCGCGCCTCACAGGATGCACAGCCGAGAAGGGTCCTCAGTGGGAGGACGGGAAGAAACATCGAAGCCAGACGGGATGGCTGCTGCTCTGCGGAGAGTTTTCCAACCAGTTTAGTTACTAGCGTTGTACTACTATGTCCTAACACCGCTCATCTCCTTTCAGCCACGCAATGAGCCAAGCTGATGTGATGGGGGTTAGCCCCAGGAAGCCGGCTGTCTAAAAACACTGTTTAAGAATGAGCATTCAGTGTGCCAAACAAAATTTTGGAAAACCACCATTTTAAATTAGAAGTAAAGAGAGGGGCGCCTGGGTAGCTCAGTGGGTTAAAGCCTCTACCTTCGGTTCAGATCATGATCCCAGGGTCCTGGGATCCAGCCCCGTATTGGGGTCTCTGCTCAGCAGGGAGCCTGCTCTCCCCTCTCTCTCTGCCTGCCTCTTTGCTTACTTGTGATCTCTGTCAAATAAATTTTTTTTAAAAATCTTTAAAAAAAAAAAGAAAAGAAAAGAAATAAAGAGAAAAACTTGAAAGACGAGTCCAATCACTAAGAGCCTTAGGCACAGCTCAGTAAAAACCACTGTACTGGAAGAGCCAAGCATGAAGCTTCTGTGGCCTCTCTTCTCCGTGACGGGCAGGGGACAGCTACGTGAGCTACACTCCTGTCCTGGCAGAACACAGGACTCTCCCCCCCAGTTAATTTTTGCGTGGACAAGAGGGCAGAGGCTTCTGTTTAAGAGAAAAAATGGTTTAAAAAAAACACAAACCACTTGTGTGCAAGTTATCAACATCCAATCACAAAATGTTCAAAATCAAAATTTTTCAGTTATTCACTCAAACAGCCCCGATCGGGGCCTGATCCCAGAACAGGAGCGCGGACCTAGAGCACAGGCTCTCGTGTGATATACAGTGAAGACTCCCACCGGCGTGCTCCCTCCCCACGAGGGAACGGAGCTCTCTGTCCCAGGAGCTCAGCCGTCCCTAATCCCTAGGACTCTCCCCACACAGCTCCCGTCGTCTTCATTAGCAATGTGCCATTGAGTCCATCTAAAACTTACTTTTAACGCTGAAAGTTCTTGAGAAGCAAACGCAATCTGCTGCTAGAAACCGGCACTCGACGCAGACAAGCGAAACGCGGCGCCCAGCCCCAGAGCGGCCCGCCGGCCGCAGCCCCCAGCACGCGCGGTACCTGTGAGTGAAGCTTCCTGTGCAGCTCCGCGAACAAGGCCGCGTCCGCTTCTCGTCTTTGCCGGATAACTGGAAAGTGAGAAGAGAAAAGGAGTGTGTTAACCATGGGCACCAACATCCCTTCTACGGCCGTTTCACCCACGGAAACAGGTAACTGACGTCTGCAAAGAATCCCGAGCTTAAGAGTCGAAATAACTCGCCAACAGCTGACGTTCCAGCTCCACAGACTTGGTCCGCGCATTTAACCTCTCTGACGTTTGTAAAATCTGGACAACGCGAGGCTGCAAGCAGAGTTTACAAGAAAGTTGGCCAAAGTAACAGAATGACGGGACCTTCAGGTTCTATCTGCAAACATCAACAAGCAGTCCGGTGAGGCCAAGCACGACCAGTCTGACTCCTCAGCGACTCCCTGGAACGAGATGCAGAGTAAGAACGCCGTGGCAGTGGCGAATCCAGAGGGCAACGAGCGAAGCCTTCACAACAGCCGGACTCGGAACCGCACGCCGCAAGCGCTTCTGCGGACACGGAGCAGACAGCAGTAAACGTCTTCAGATGCCTGCGCTACACTCACTGGCTCCCCGGAAGCCAAAGAACAAGCCAGGTGCCCGTGCTCTGATCCGTTCCACAAAGGATGAGGCTACAGCTGGGCCCGGGCCCCGAGGAAGGGGACCCCCCGCACCCACACCTGCCACAGGGCACACAGCAGCGGTGCACGCGCCTGCTCTGGAAGAAGACGCGCCACCTTCACCACCGAGCGAACAGCAGCAGGACTGCTGTCTGGAGATCTCATCGGCCAAGTTCACTAAATGGAGCTCTAAATGCTCCAACCGGTTTGCAGACAGACAGTAACTGGCCTGACGGCCAATCCTTCCTCGTGCACACCAGCTGGGAATGGGTCTTGGTATCACGCTCTGACCTTACGAACCC
Source organism: Meles meles (assembly GCF_922984935.1). NCBI lineage: Eukaryota > Metazoa > Chordata > Mammalia > Carnivora > Mustelidae > Meles > Meles meles. The sequence goes on from NC_060079.1 coordinate 85,286,740, forward strand.
CAGACACCTCCGTCCCATCTGCCCTACCAAGTCGTCCCAGGCAGAAAAGCAAAGCTGCCTTTAAAAAGCATTGTTACAAAATGCTTTCAACTAAGCTAATGCAATTAAAATTCAACTAATTTCCTTTTCAAATATACAAAAATACTCCAAATAGATACGGTCATTAAGTTAAACAAGAGATGTTCTTTCTATAGAATGAGACCAACACTAACTCACACAAGCAGAACAATCGCGGGACAATCATACTGTCCATAACACAAATAAAAGTAAACAGAACATGCACCAGAAAATGATGTTTTATCTGTCAGACTGCAAAACAAATCGTTACTTACAGTGTACCCCACTCACTAATGCGAGAAACTCAGAAATCATTAGGTGTTAGACTTCGTCACACATGATGAGTTTTGCAATTGGTTTCAGTCTAAAACGTGCTAGCATTTTGTATTTTAAGTCCACCATATAAAACGGAAAATGACTTTTGTGTTATTCCAAAGGACAGAACTACCTTAATCCAGTTAATCTACTGAAGACTGTACTCAAGTATCAAAAAGCTTCTACGAAAGATTTAATAAAACCGGACGTCAGCGGTGACCATGACACGAGAGAAAGAGCAGTGACACGGCGCTGCCGGCAGCCGGGCCGCCTCAGACCCCGAGAGCGCGCTGACAGCGCGGGGAGCCCAACAGAGCAACGGCCACCGGGTGGGAAGAGGCAGAAAAGGCACGCTGCGTCGACACACCGTTCTTCAAAGCCGCAGAGGGCACACACACCCCAACTACGCGCGACCACAGCTGCCTTCTTAAAGGAAATCCCAAGACCTCTGTGCAACGTCCACTCCAGCCACGTCACTGCCAGTCCTGTACCTCGGAGTTCAGACAAACTTTTTCTACTCAGTGAGCCAGCAAGCAGGACACCGGTTCCAGACGCAGTGTTCAAGGATTCGCGGGTTGCGTACCACGCCCAGTGTTCTCACATCAGGGGCCCTCCTCACGGCCCGTGGTAACTTGATTCCGTGCTCGCACACATGCGCACCAGGAGGCCTTGAGACGCGGACGTGCAAGGGGAACGGTCTGTTCACACAGTTCCTGACGGCGGAGATGTCACTAATCGTCCAAAATGGAAACTAATCTAAAGTCTGAAATACTAAAATGATCCGAGATGTAACAGAGTTACAGCTCCAGGAGAGCGGGGCGCTTATGTTCAGCTTTACAGACAAGAAATGTAAATAAAAATAAGATTTTAGGGGCGCCTGGGTGGCTCAGCTGGTTGGGCGTCTGCCTTTAGCTCGGGTCATGATCCCAGAGTCCTGGGCTCGAGTCCTGCATCGGGCTCCCTGCTCGGCGTGGAGTCTGCTTCTTGCTCTGGCCTTCCCCCTCTCATTCCCTCTCTCTCAAATAAATAAACTTTAAAAAATAAGATTTTAGAGGTTTACAGCAGTGGAAATCCTCCATTTGTGTCCCTCCCGTAAGTAACACATCACGCTCAGGAACTCCAACGGACAGGTCACTGCAGAGCTGTGCGGAGCAGAGGACGGCCAAGCCAAGGTACCCGAGGCCACCGCCTCGCCAGCAAGGCCACCTCCACCAAGCTGGGCTCCACAGCAGGGCGTGGAGACCACTGGTCAAACGCAGTAAAAGACGCACCAGCTTGGGTGACTAAGCCACAAAGAAGGGAAATCCTAGAAGGCATCATTACGGGTTTGCCAACGCTGAAGTCAGTCCGAAGCCCATTTCGTCCGGGCGCTTCAAAGCCAGGCCAGGCCTCAGCAGGGAGAACGCAGTGACCTTCACGGTAAGGCCTGCTTTCCGGCAGCCGAAGCTGAGCTCGGATAGCCAGAGAACCGCGAGAAGCCGGCCTCCAGAGAAAAAGCACCCTCCAACGGGCACGAGAGAAATTTTCCCACCTGGGCCCTTCTGCGCAAAGCCTCCTCCCTCACACAGTGCCGGGGCCCCACCGCACACAGAGAACACACAGGTCAGCAACCCAGAGCTAATAAAAGCTTTCTTCTCGAAGGTAATGACGTCCACGAGAGCTTGCAGTATAGCTCAGAATGAAAATGGTCACAACTGCTAACGCACTAGAACCGGATGCGGACAATCAGCAGCGGCTACTGCGCCGCTCCATGGTACCTGGTCGGGGCGGGCAGAGGGGGCGCGTAAGCCCTGCAAGCGGTCGGATGCCCCGGAGTGCACAGCAGCTTCATGGCACACACTCGCACATTCTGCTGGAGCGCCTGGGACCGCCTGGGGGCTCCCTCTGCGAGGCCTCTGCCTCTTAATTTGGCTCAGGTCATGACCTCCGGGTCCTGGGATGGAGCTCCAGGTCGGGCTCTGAGCTCAGCGGCACCTGCTCCTCTGCCTCTCCCCCTGCACCTCCCCTCACGCTCTCGACTTCAACTAAATACATAAATCTTGGAAAAACTAATAAAAAAAATTTAAAAACCCTCTTGCACTATGTTCTAATAAAAAATACAATTAAGTTGTCCGTATTTTTTTTTTAAGATTTTATTTATTTATTTGACAGACAGAGATCACAAGCAGGCAGAGAGGCAGGCAGAGAGGAGGAAGCAGGCTCCCGCTGAGCAGAGAGCCCGATGCAAGCCTCGATCCCAGGACCCTGAGACCATGACCTGGGCCGAAGGCAGAGGCTTAACCCTCCGAGCCACCCAGGCGCCCCAAGTTGTCCTTATTTTTAATACACGTTTTATATACACGCTAACAGCACCTGCAATTACACCGTGCCGGGAACCACACGTGTGCACACGTGTGTATGTTTGTGCACGCACGCAAGTTCAAGAATCCTACACACCGTGACACCGAAAAAATACGTACGTTCTTTCTTGATTTTTTCCGCTACAAGAAATTCGTCTCTCTCGACCGTCGGGGCGAAGTTGCTGCCGATGACGCGCACGGCGTACTGGAACTGCTGGGCGACGTCAGCTGCGGGGAACAGGAGGACGCAGGTTACTGGCGGGCAGGGAAAGCGCTCACCGCCCCGCGCCTCAGGTGCAGACCGCGGACCGCGCACCCCCATCTGCCTCCCCCCTCCCGCGGGTCATCTCTGAGCGGACGAGGAGCTACTAAGAAACCAAAGCAAATGCATGAGTAAAGTGCGATTCCACAGACCATGAAAAGGAGACAGCAGCAGGGCGGCGGTGTGAAGAACCTAGGAGACAGATGGTGAACTGGGCCGGTCATCACAAAAAAGGAACAGGGACAGCCGCAGGCCGAACGCGGCCCGTTGAGAGGCAGGCGTGCCCCGGAGAACCCCAAGAAGGTCCAAGGCTGAAGGGATCCGTAAACGTGGAAAACCAAAGAGGATCCTGAGAATCAAAGACCATGTTGGCACCCGGATCGGGACGACGGCTTAAACACAGATGTCTGCCTTCACTCCCGCCAAAACCCCACTGGGAATGAAGAATTCGGTGTTTGTTTTTACAAAAGCAGAAACCCACGGGGCAAAGAAAATCAGGCAGAAACCACACCACAGAGAAGTGAACCGGTGTGAGGAGCGGGGAGGCAATGGACGGGCGGGAACTGGTTCAGGATGGTGAGACTTCAAGTTCCGGGTCCGCTTAGAGGGGGGCGGGGCGCACGACACACACGCCAACAGGAAACCCCGGAGGCTCCGGAAAGGAGGAAACTCCACAACGCAGAAGGTGTGAATGAACCGGGGGAGAGGAGGACTGGCGGGAAATCTGGCTGGAGAACAGGATACTGGGTCCTCTACTGCTTCCCGTCCACCCATACAACCAGGGAGGACCTCGCCCAGGCAAACCAGAGTGTCTGGCTGGACACTAGGACAGCAAGGCCATGAGGCAAAGGCAGCAGAATGAACTCCTTCCCAGGCCCCGGAGTCAACAGCCCTACCTTCCCTCGAAGCACAGCCACCCCGCAGGGCGCACCCCAACGTACACTCGCAAAGCCACTACCAAAACGCAACCCCAGACAGTCCAACAGGCATGACGGGCAGAAGCGCCTTTTCTCCATCGTCAGAAAAACCAGCGATGAGAGAACCAGCAAGGATGGAACCTGAGCAGCCCGGAACCCGCCAGGCCCGTCCAAGCCCACGGGGCACTTACAGAACGCAGGCACGCTCTTTTCAAACACACGGGGACCACTCACCGGCACAGACTATGTTAGGGGTCACAGAACAAACCTTATTAAATACAAAATAACTAAAATTACTCGAAGTGTGTTCTCCACCAATAACAGATTAAGAATTACACCTGAGATTGGTGACAGAAAAATCCTCCCCCATCTGCAAGGCAGACAACATGGCCCTACATAGCACGAGGGCCAGAGAAAGTCTCAAAGAAAATCAGAAAACATCTTGAACTGAATGAAAATGGAAATACAACACATTAAAATATGTGCGGCTCAGCTGAAGCAGTGTTTGGGGGAAAATGTAGAGTATAAAATGCTTTTATTAAAAAGGAAGACGGGTCTCAGGTCAATAATCTCGGCTTACAGAAAAAAATCTAGAAAAAGAAAAGCAAACTAAACTCGGGCCATTAGGAAATAATAAAGATAAAAGCAAAAATCAGGGCCACCTGGGTGGCTCAGTGGGTTAAGCCTCTGCCTTCGGCTCAGGTCATGATCTCAGGGTCCTGGGATCGAGCCCCACATCAGGCTCCCTGCTCAGCAGGGAGCCTGCTTCCCTCTCTCTCTCTGCCTGCCTCTCTGCCTGCTTGTGATCTCTGTCAAATAAATAAATCTTTAAAAAATTAAAAAAAGCAAAAATCGATAAAATTTAAAGCAAAAATAGGAAAAATAAAATTAGTGAAACCAAAAGCTGGTTCTTAAAAAAAGAAAATGGAACTGAGAAACAAAATTTGTGATCAGGAAAAGACAAACACAGATTCAGGGATTGAAGCGGCAATACTGTCAATGATCCCACAGACACTTCTGAAATCGAAGGTCAAGTCCCCTCTGCAGCCGCCCACCTCAAGGGGCAGGTGCGCCATGACGCCCAGCTGGTAAGCGTGGGCTGTGCGGCGTCTGCCCAGCCAAGAGGGGAGCATGGGAGTGGGGAAGAGCTCCGGGCAGAGGAGACAGCTGACAGACACGCCTCAGCCAGGCGATCCAGGTCAAGACCACAGTGACCACGGTGACGGGCGCCCTGACACCATACACCCCAGATATAAGGCGATGAGAAGGGCACTCTGGACTCTGGGGCCTTCTGCCCAACAGAAAGAATCACAGTCTAGTTACAAGCGAAAAAAACACCAGCTAAATCCCAACTGAGACGTTCTATAAAGTAACTTTTAATCCTCAAAACTGCTCAGCGGGGAGCCTGCTTCCCTCTCTCTCTCTCTCTCTCTGCCTGCCTCTCTGCCTTGTGATTTCTCTCTGTCAAATAAATAAATAAAATCTTTAAAAAAAAAAAAACTGTCAAGGTCGTCAAAAAAATAGTAATTTTTAAAGTCTGAGAAACTATCAGAGCCAACAGGAGCCCAAGGAGACAGGACAGCTCAAGGTCACAGGGTACCCTTGCAGGAAGCCTATAGGAGCAAAGGGACATCAGGCAGTAGTGAGGAAATCTACGGAAAGTATGTAGTGACTGCGTCGTGAGAGTCACTCGCTGCGCGACCGGACCGTCCTAATGTAAGCCGCCGGTAATGGGAAAGGTGTGCAGTACAAGGGGAGGCTCTATGGTAGTCCCCATTTCTCTGTAAACCGAAACTCATTCTAAAATTGAAGTTTACTCTTAAAAACATACTGATTCTAAACCCCATCTTTCACCAATCAGGATGTACTGATCTGGAATGGGGCCATGGTATACCATGTCTTCAGGGGCACCTGGGTGACTCGACTCTGGACTTCAGCTCGGTCATGAACTCAGGGTCCTGCGACAGAGCGGCGAGCAGGGCTCGCATTCAGCAGAGGATGCTTCAGATTCCCTCCTCCTCCCTCAGTCCCACCCCTCCCCCTGCCCTGCTCACTCTTAACAAATAAAATCTTTCCTTAAAAAATAGGTTTTTAAAGCTGTTTCAAAAACTTTAAAGAATAAAGCAAATTAAATGGGGGGATGGGTTTCTCTGGTAAACTCAGAAAAGAACGTCAGCACACGCCACACAACATATACAAGAATCAACGCAAATTGTGTCATAGTAAGCATAAAACATAAGCCTACAACACTCTGAGGGGGGAAAACCAAGAGAAGCTATCTTTATGACCTGGGGTTAGACAGAGATTCTACATAAAATACCAAAACCCTCAACTATAACAAAATGTGATATACTGGAGTCCATCCACGATTAAACTTCTGCTGTGCCAAGGGTACTGTTAAGAGAATGAAAATACTCAGAAAACATTTGCAAAACTCAGAAAAGAACCCAGATGCACAGAGAGAACTCTCAACGTGCAGGAAAGGGGGTTAGAAAACAGCCAAAACAAAAGCGAAAGTTCCCAACAGACAGTTCACCCTGAACGGCAAAGAAACACAGGACAAGCGGCTCGATGACATTCGCCATCAGGGAAACACAATTTAAAGCCAGAACGAGCTGCCATCATTGGTCCCTTAGAAGTTAGAGCCACAGCAGTAAAAAGTGGCCACCACCCCGCAGGGAGCCCTCCGGCTGGGAGCTCTCCTCACGCGCCCACCGCGGCAGGGTCTCCAAAAGCTACGCATGCGCTCCCCGTGGGCAAGCAATCCCATGCGGGGGTAATCACTCCTCGGCCGCCATCCACCTGAAGGAGTCCCCTCGGCAGCTCGGTCAGCACGTCCCAGTCTTGCACCCTGAAATTACCCAAGTCAGAGTGATCTTTTTAGAACCTAAGTAGTATCACTGCTCTGCCTGAACCCTCCCAACACACCCCGAATAAAATCCAAACTCACCAGGACGGCCTGCCCAACCCGCCCTGGTCACTTCTCCAACGTCCCTCCCGCCCCCTCCCGCCCCCTCCTGCCCCCAGCTCTGGCCGCGCCCAGCCACGCCCCGCCACACTTCTCGGCCTTGCCCACCCTGGGGCACATGGAACCTGCGACCTGCGCAGACCTGGGCCATCTTCCCCAACACCTTCCTGGGACTCCTTCCAGCACGTCACTTGGATCTCTATCTAAACGCTGCCTGACCCTCAGGGGCCTGCCCGTCCCAAGCACACCCAAGCACGCCCAAACACGCAGGCACGCGGGGCAAGCTCGGAGCACACACTGTGTTCCCGACTCGGTGAGTACAGGGGAGGGGGCAAAGGAAAGAGACCGTTTCAGCGGAAACCTAACATTAGGGAGTGGTTTTAATTTCTCCCTCATACTGTCCCACACTTTTACAGTTTTCTAAGTAGTAAGTCTTAATTTTCTATACATTAAAAGTGGCGCTGGGGTGCTTGGGTGGCTCAGTCAGTTACGCGTTGGACTCTGGATCTCGGCTCAGGCCTTGCTCTCAGCAGTGGTGGGGGCTTGAGTTCGAGCCCCCAGCACTGCTCAAAGAAAGACGAAATGTAGCACTGGAAACTGCCTGCTTACGGAGGGAACCAGCGGAACTACTCTACTTACAGACACTTTCCAGTCCCATGATCCTGAGTCCCACAAAAACACAGTTTACTAACGACCTATTCAAGTACATCAGACTAATCTCTCTACTCCGAAAGTCTCCTTAAGTTTTGGCTTTTCTAACAAACACTGAAACCTCCTCCACACCAGAAGCGCGCCCTGCCACCGCCCCCTCCCCCGCCGTGTCTCTGCACGAGGCACCCAGGCACCCGAGGTCCCCTGCAGCATCTCACCCCACCTCACTGGCTGCCTTCCAGCTTCCCACCTCCTCGCCAGCCAAGTTTGCCGTCTATCTTTCCGGCTGACATCGAACATGTGAGAACCCATCTGCTGGTTTTAGGTAAAACCTACCTTCCCGGTGCAGCTGCAGGAACGCGGACCGTTGAGCGTGCAGCGGCAGTCGCTGTTTAGCGAGCCTAACCATCGAAGATGAAATCGCGAACTATCAGACAACGTTCACTACAGATCTCTAGGCTAATGCTCCCCAAATCCTACTGGGTTTCTAGAGCAGCGCTAAGCTCCGTCAGTAACTGGAAGGTAATTCCCACGTCGGCAGCGGAACAGAGCAGCGGCTAACGGGCCGTCTTGGGGGGAACCCGAGAAACGAGGCAAGGACCTGCACAGGTGATCAGCCTGCGGTCAGAGCTGCTCAGAAAACAGGCAGGATCCCATGCCGGCAAATGACAGGGGGGACCCCGTGAAGTGGCAGCTTGGGGAAGGCCTCTGTGAGGAAGCAGCCCTCTGCCGGGAGGAGCCACTCGGTGCTACCATGTGCCGCCGTGTGCTGCCGTGTGCCCGGTTTCCCGAAGGACACCGGCGCCGGCGGGTTCGAAAATCCAATCAGGCCAGCGGAAGTTGGTCCGTCGAGACCCAGGCGAGGAGGCCGGGCTGTAGCTCTTTGACGGCTGGCTCCATCCAAGATTAAAATTCAACTTTGTTTTTTTAAAGCCACAACACACCTCAGGAATGTCTTCCGTTCCCACCTCCAAACCGCTGTGGGTGCCGGCAGCCTGGAAGGGAGGCTGCCCCGCCTCCCAGAAGAGCTCTTTGAGAAGACCCGTACCAGTGAACTCAGGGACACAGCGGCCGACAAGTCCCAGGGAGCGGACGCTGCGCTGACCCCACACGCCCTCCCTAGAACAAGCAGGTGTTTGGAACAAGCACGTGAGGCCCGGGGCAAGAGGCCGCGCCGCAGGCAGGGCCAGCACCGTCCTGCCTCCACTCAGCTCCCAGACAGGGAAGCTGTCAAGTGCCACACAGAAGAACAGGAGGGAATGACTTCAAGACATCAGGGGCCGGAACCAGAAACGTGGGTCTCCCCATCCGAGGGAGGGCACTAAGCACCCCAACCCCCGGCGCCACTGGGAGCTGAGCACACGAGCTCACGGTGCGCACGCTCTTCGGCGTTGAGAAGCGTTCGCTGTTTTTACGGCTGTCCTTATTAATCTGAAAATGTCATTTCAAGGCGTGTCATGTCTACGACCGCCATCAAAACCGCGACTCAACAAACCCAGATTTTAACCTCTCAGCAAGGTCATCTGCTCTTCACCCTGCAGATGACGCACAGGAAACAAATTCTCTTCACCCCGTGTGATGAGGCTTCCTCTCCAGAAAGAACCCAGAGGGACTCCACGCACACTCAGATCAAAGAAAACCGCATGCAGCGACGCAGGGAGAGGCGCGTGCAGCTCAGGCGAGCGCAAACACTGCCCTCGAGGGCTTCCCAAGGTGACCAGGGCAGACTGAGCTGACCGGTAAGGCTGGACTCTGTGCCTCGCGGCTCCTCCTGCCTGCAGACGACGCTGCTGTCCTACAGGACCAGTGGACAAGGCACCAGCTGAACCACAGCTGCTTCGGGGCTCGGGAGCCAGCAGCGCTGCGTCCCTCCAGCCGCGGGTCTCTGTGATTGTGTGCGCGTGTGGCATGCGTCGAGCTCCCACAGAAGCAGCACCCAGAGCCAGGGCCCCAAGACGAATTCCGGATAAGCATCCCACGTGGACGATTCAAAGGGACAAGGTACGAAGACTCAGATGCAGTTAAGACACTGTCGACACAACAGACGCACCGCCGGGCCGCGGGGGCCCCACCGCAACCCAGCGGTCTGGCTGCCCCTGACTGCAGGCCAGCCCGCGCAGTTCCCACCGAAGGAGACGCGGCGCTCCCAGACGAGAACTCAAACACAAAGACATTGGTCCGGATCTTTGGTTCTCACACTGTTTGGTCTCAGGCCCCCTTTACGCTCCTAATTAAGGATCCCCAAAAGGATCTGGTTACTTGTCCAGGCTAAACCTATCAACACTTACTGTATTAGAAATTTAAATCGGGATTTTTGCATATTAACTCACTTTAAAATGATAAGACTACTAAGCATGACTTTAAAATGAGGCCTAAAACTCTGGAATTTCAGTATGTTAATGGACATTTGGTGCACATTTCAACATAATTATGTTTTATTATTTTTTTTTAATTTTTATTTATTTAAGAGACAGTGAGCTGGCCTGTGAGTGGGGCAGAGAGAGAGGGACAGCAGACTCCCTGCAGAGCAAGGAGCTTCACCACGCAGGACCTGACCCACGCTGAAGGCAGACGCTGGACTGACTGAGCCAACCAGGCGCTCCTGATGTAGGTTTTAACGTGTAGTCAACACACACCGGTTTCCCCAAGCATATGAAATCAGGGAAGACCATCACGTACCGGAACTTCATCAAGAGCTCCACACTGTTTCTGGAAAATCATGACACCAACAGCAATATCCCTGTGAGCAGTATCACAAGACCCAGGAAGACAAGACTCCTTCCTCGGCCTGCCCTGTGGCTCAGGACACACTCCCAGCACCGCTACACGGCACGGTGGTCCCCTTAACTCAAGGCACAGGGTACTGTCATCACACCTGAGCCTCTGCGTGGAAATACCCACCAATCAGAAACTTCTGTATTTGTTATCTCTTATGAAGAAGTGAATTACAAAGTGTGAAAAGGAAAGGTGTCCCTGACAGAGGTCAAACACTGTAACATCAAGAACACTGTTTCCACAGACAGAAAGGACTCTCCAAAGACAGAATACGGAAAACGTGCTCGGGGAGAGAGGCGGGGATGTAGAGAGAACTTTCCAGTCACTGGCTGGCACTATGCACTTCTAGCAAATTCTCAGGCTGGGAAAGGTGAGAAATAATGGTTATACTAACTTTATAAAAATGTCAAATACCATCACACTTTGGTGCTTTGTTTCGGAGGGTCCCTTGAAGCCAACTAGGAAAAAATGTTTAGTACTCTATGAAAAACTGATTCATATGAAACTCATATTAAAAGTGACAAGGGGGGGTGCCTGGGTGGCTCAGTGGGTTGAGCCGCTGCCTTCGGCTCAGGTCATGATCTCGGGGTCCTGGGATCGAGCCCCACATCCGGCTCTCTGCTCAGCGGGGAGCCTGCTTCCCTCTCTCTCTGCCTGCCTCTCTGCCTACTTGTGATCTCTGTCTGTCAATTAAATAAAATCTTTTTAAAAAAATAATAAACAAAAGTGACAAGGAGCACCTGGACGCTCAGTTAATTAAGTGTCTAACTCTTGATTTCAGCTCAGGGCTCAGATCTCAGGCTCCGGGGATGGAGCTCTGCATCGGGCTCCCAGCTGGGCATGGAGTGGCTCAAGATTCTCTCTCACCCTCCCTGTCTCGCCCCTTCTCTGGCTCCCCCTAGCTAGCTCACTCGCTCTCCCTCAAAAAAAATAAAAAATAAAAAAGTAACAAGTAGGGGAGCCAGCAGGCTCCGTCATCAAGGGTGCAACGCTGTCTCAGGGTCATGAGTTCAAGCCCAAAGAAGCAATCCCACAAACGGCCAAGTGTCTGTGACATGACGGTAGGAGAATGCACCGGAACTTCTTAGTTATCAGATAAAACACCACCGGTGAAAACCTTGTTTCAGGGCAACCGGGTGGCTCGGTCCTTGGGCAACTGCCTCAGGCTCAGGTCCTGGGATGAGCCGGGCATGGGACCCCCTGCTCAGCAGGAAGCCTGCTTCTCCGCTCCCGCTCCTGTCCCCTCTCTGTCGAATAAATAAATAAAGTCTTTTTTAAAAAGAAGAGTTTTTCGCCGGCAAACACTGTAAAGTCAGCAGTCCACCCTGCTCCTCGCTCGCTAAGGCAGACAAGTCAGAACGAGGCCATCAAGGACGCGCAGTCTCCGGGAAGCCGCAGAACCTGGAATTACGGGCGGAACCGGCCACTGGGCCTTGGGAACCACGCAGGGAACCGTCTCACTCGGAGGACCCCCGAGCTCCCCGTTTCAGCGCGGCTCTGAGCAGAGCGGGAGGAGGCGCGGAGCCCCGCGGAAGGCGAGTGCGTCTACGTCCCGGAGGGCCGGACAGTCCATCAGCAGGAGCCTCAGGTGTTTTTAGAAAAGGCTTTTTCAGGCAGAAACTCCGGGCTGCTCGCGGCGAGCGGCCCTCAGCGTCCAGCTGCGCGGACGGGAGCAGAGGAGCGCGGGCCGCCCCGGAGGGAACCCGAGGACCCGCCGGGACAGCGAAGAGCGCCGCAGCCCACGCCGCGGCCCCGCGGGAACGACTCCGAGGCCTCGCCCTCCCGCCCGCGGCCCCGCTCCACGCCGCCGCAGCGCCTCCCGCTCACACGCGCTGCCCTCGGGTCACGCCTCCGCCCAGGACGCGGCGGCCCCCGGGAGCAGCTCCAGGTCCAGGGCGGCCTCGGGCCTCGGGAGGGAAACGCGGCCGGGAGCGGCCGGGTCCGCCCGAGGCGCAGGGAGCGGGGCGGCTCGCCGCGTCCCTCCCCGGTGACAGCCGAGGGCCCCGGCCCGCCGCTCGGCCGCGCCCCGCCCGTCCGCCCGCGGGCTCCCACCAGGCGGGCGCGAGGCCTCGACCCCGGCCTCCCCCGGACCGCGGCGCGGGGACCCGTGACTCAGCCCCGCCGGGCCGGCTGCCTCCCGCCTCCGCCCGGGCTGCTGCACTCGGCCGGCCGGCCCGGACGCCTGCCCCCGCGGCCCCCGGCCCCCGCGCCCGGCCCCCTGGACGCGCCCCGGCCGCGAGCCGCCCGCCCGGCCCCGCTACCTTCGCTCCTGCCCAGGATCCGGCAGCACAGGGTCTGCAGCAGCACGTTCGGGGACTTCTGCTCCGGGGTCGCCATGCTCGCCCGGACGGCCCCGGGGCCCTGCGCAGCCCCCGCCCGTGCCCGGCCGCCCTCGCCTCGCGGGCTCGCGACCTGCCGGACAGGCTACGGCCCCGCGGGCAGCGCCGGCGCCGAGGCCGCCATTTTGACGGAACCCGCCGAAACCGCGCGCCCTTCCCACAATGCTCCGCTTCTTCCGGCGCCCGGGGCCGCGGGTGCGCCGGCCGCAGAGTCCCCCGGTCCGTCCGCGCGCGGTCCCCCGACCACGGCCGCCGGGCCTCGAGGGTTCCGGACGCGGCGCCCGGGCCACCCCGTCCCCGCGGCCGTCGGAACGCGGAGCCGCCACACGCGTCGGCGCCGCAGGGTCAGCACCGCCCCGTCCCGCCCCGCACGCCCCGGGCCCAGCGGAGCGGCCGTCGCGGGCGCGGGCAGGGCTGGGCCTTGGCTCTCGCGGCCGGAGCGCGGCGGTGGACGCGGCCGGTGGCCCGACGCCCTCCGGGGAGGGGACGCGGCTGAGCGGCCGCCTCGTTCTCCGGGGTCTCAGGGACGTGGGACCTGCCCTGCGGGACACTGCGAGCCCGGAGCCCGCGGACGGGCCTCGGGCGCGCACACAGGGGACCGATGGCGTCGGCAGCCACGGTGACAGAAGGCCGCGGGTCGGGGAGCAGTGGGCGCAAGAGAGGGAGGCACAGGGTTGGGGAAAAGCCACGAGCTGCAGGACGGAAAGACCCTGGGTGTGTCCCGTGTCACTGAGGCACCGACGGGCCTGCAGGGTTGTGCGAGGGCCCACTTGGTCGGTGCTGGCTAATCGCGACGCTTCGGCGGAGAGCACCTCCCTAACCACCCAGGAGGTGGCCCGGCCTTTCGGGCGCCAGTTCGGACCAGAGTGCTGGGAGTTCACATGGCCCCGATGCTGAGTCGTCCTTCAGCCCGAGTGTGCCCAGGCCAGCCGCTCGGCCTTTGCTCTACAAAAGTTAGACCGTGAGGCTGGGAGCGGTCGCCTCGGCAAGAGACGGCCCTGGCCGGTCGGTTTGACTCTCGATGCTTGGCGTGAAATAAAGCTTTGCTTGACCTTCGCTTTGGATCAGTCTCGCTCCTTTGACCATGGCCCCAACAGTTCGAGGGCGGCTGTGCGCAGGACAGGCCGACGCTGCCCTGAGTGCTCTCAGAGCCGCCGACCCCGCTTCCCTGGTCTGCCCCACGTGCTCGAGATCGCTGTCACGCCAGCTCCCGGGACTGCTGGCCTCCTGGCAGGCTCAGCCAAGCGAGTCCCCGCCGGGGAAATGGAGGTCGGAGGGAGACGACCCAGGCTCTCGCCCTAGAGCCTCTGCCCGTCACCCAGTCCACGCCAGCAGCTGAATGTCCTCTGCGGCAGCGCCTGCGACCAGCCCGCCCCTCCCTTCATGTTCCAGCCTCCTCTGTGCAGCTCTCCTCACGGAGCTCACGCCCGCTGGAAGATTCCAGAACACGGGAACGGGGACACCAGCTCTTCTTAGGGTCTCTTCAGCCCTAGGCGAAGTAGCCACTTTCTGCCCCTGCTCCTCTGAGTGCCTCCCCGCCTCCTTCGACCCCACGTAAACAAGTCCTGTGTCGGTCCCTGCGCTGAAATTGCCGGAGTGGTTTCTGTTTGGCAGACTCAACCTCGCTGTATAGTTCTTGCCAATGGGAATGATCCCAGGGAAGAGAGCTTCCCTGGGGATCCCAGAAATAGGTAGCTCCCACGCCTGAGCTCATATACGTTGGGATTTCTTTTTTTAAGATTCCATTTGTGTGAGAGAAAGAAGGTATGCGGGGGATGTACGGACGGAGAGGGAGAGAGAGACTCTCAAGCAGACTCTACCTTGAGCGCAGACGCGGGGCTCGATCTCGCGACCCCGAGATCATGACCTGAGCCGAAATCAAGAGTCAGACACCAACTGACGGAGCCCCCAGGCCCCCGTTTGGGGATCTTTCTGAATGTGACATCCGTTCTTGTCGAAGCACCAAAGCCGGCTGAGAGCGGGACCTGGGGTGGGGAAGCAGCTGCTGTTGTCCACTGTCTCGGCAGCAAGGATGACACCAAGACAGAGGGCAGTGGCCCGGACTGGGGTGCGTCTCGGAAGCCTGGGTATAGCTTCATGCGCAGTGACAGGGCCACGAGCGCCAACAGCGCCCCTACAAAGAAGCTCTTATTTTTTCTTTAATTTATTTAAGTTTTTATTTATTGAGAGAGGGAGAGTGTGTGAGTGGGGAGGGGGGCAGAGGGAGAAGGAGAAAGTCTCAAGAAGACTGTGCTCTGAGCAGGGAGCCCAAGTGGAGCTCGACCTCAGGACCCGAGCTCCACTTGGGCCACAAACCAATAGTTGGACGCCTAATCAACTGAGTCACCCAGGAGCCCCTCTTTTTTTTTTTTAAGATTTTTTACTTATTTTTAAGTCATCTCCACACCCGACAGCCAGAACTGAGGGCCAGACCCCCGACTCAGCTGTTCAGGTTGTAAATTATGACGTAAGTTGGACGCGCTGTCTTGCCACGACTCTTCTATTACGGGCAGGTCGTTAATTGAGAAGAAGAGGGACCCTAAGACGTGGGGCGGAGACGTTAGAGTCACTGAAACCGCTAGTCAGCGGGACCTGCAAAATCCGGACCATAAAACCTCCCCCGCCTGCCGAGAACGGCCTTGAAACCCTTGATTGCCTGAAACAATTAGAACAGATTTTTCTCGTTAGCAAGTAATTAAGCTGGAATTCCACCGGATGCAAGTAATCCAGAGGAAGGAATGAAAGCCTGCGACAGAGACACAAACATGAAAAATGACCTTCCAAATAAACCAGGCAGTCCACGTAATTAAAGCCTTCTCCTCGTGGGGCGCCTGGGTGGCTCAGTGGGTTAAAACCATGATCCCAGGCTCCTGGGATCAAGTCCCGCACCGGGCTCTGCTCAGCAGGGAGCCTGCTTTGGCCTCTCTCTCTGCCTGCCTCTCTCCCTGCTTGTGATCTCTGTCTGTCAAATAAATAAAATCTTTAATAAAAAAAAAAAAAGGCTTTTCCTGGGGCGCCGGGGAGACTCAGTTAAGAGTCTGCCTCTAGCTCAGGTTGCAATCCTGGGGTCCTGGGATCGAGTCCCGCATTGGACTCCCTGCTCCGGCGGGAAGCCTGCTTCTCCCTCTCCCTCTGCCTCTCCTCCACGTGCTCTCCCCCGCACCAAACAAATCAATAAATAAGTCTTAAATAAGTGTTCTCCAGTCTTCAAAATGCCCTGCAGACCCAGAGTACTAATTTATATCTGACTGTGATCAACCAGACTTAGTAAAATCCCAGGAACCCTGCAGGATGCATTGATGATTCCCAAACTGCAAACGAAAAAAAATAGAATGAGAAATTTCCCTCTACAAAAAAACCCACAGAAAGAGATAAAAATGAACACAGCAAGAGGAACAAGAGAAAACGAATTACGACGGTACACTGAAGCCAAAACATCTCCGGAAGTACGTTGAGCGCAAGAGCTCTCCGTCCGCTGACTCAGGCCCAAGCCTCGGTACAGCCGCGTGGGCGCATTCTGCGCTCCTGACTCCGCACCGGCGGTGTTGACCTGAGGTCATGCTGGTCCCGTTTCTCCAGGCAAAGTCACTCTTCTCTTCCTGTCCACATGCGCTGCCCATGCTTTCGGCGCGGGGAGCGAGGCTCTGCGTCCCTAAGTAGGACGTGTCTGCGTGAACCGAATGAAACTGGTGTCCGTGGGAGGTCTGCGTTCTCCCCGCTTCCCTACCGCCTGCTTCCGTCCGTCGGGGCCGCTGGCTGGACTTCACACTCTGGGCTACATCCCCACCACCCGACCGGCCCGCATCGCTCCGCCTCGACCCCCGCACCTCCTTCCCTTGGCTCCCGTCTCCCTCCCACACCGCTCATCATCGCGGGGTTTTAGCAACTGACGGTTCGCTTCATGTTTGTACTACGGTTTCAGATTTGTAAAAATACCGAGTAGAGGGTACAGCAAGTCCCACGTGGGCCCCCGTCCCCGGCACGCGTGTCTCCTGCTAGTAATGTCTTGCCTCGGTGGGTGTATTTGTTACAGCTCGTGAGCAGCACGGACACGCTGTTGTAACCGAGGTCCGCAGCTCACACGGGTCCAGGGCCCCGGGGGACCGCACACCGTGCGGAGACCGTGCGTTCCGTGGTCACGAACCGGGCTCTCATCTTTTCCGTGAAACGGCCGCTCGTCTGAGGCAGGGCTGTGCGGGATGCCGTGGCCCACAGCTTCTGCCCATCGCCCTTCGGTCCCGTTGTCCCCTGTGCGCAGGCTCCTCCGCACGAGAGGGCAGGTCTGTGTCCCTTCGCCCTGACCGAGGCTAACTATGAAGCCCTCTTCTCCCTTTCGCGTCCCCTGCGACACTGCGGGGACACTGGGTAGACACTGTCTACATCGGAAACCTCGGGGGCAGTGTGGTCGCGGGAACCCACCTCCGCTCTCCCATCTCACGCCTGATTGACCGAGACCCATGAACGAGCTTTCAAATTACAATTAACTTATACATTGATATTCACACTTCTTTTTTGAGATCATAATGATTTATTGTTCTGACATCAGATCAACAGAAAGAAACTCCAGTTAGACTTTGAACTCATATATTTCAGGAAAATGTCATTTAACCATTGTACGTGGATGGATAAATTACTTTAGGAGTCAAGTCTTTTGAGACACTGTCCTTTTGTTACCTTGTTTCATGTGCACACAGTGTTTCTTCTTAACACTTTTTAAAAATTGGAATTGATTTCAAAGCTTGACATTTGACAGGCTTTGCTATAAATACCACTGGGATGGAAGACGATGACTGCTCCTCTCCACGTCAGCAGGAGCCCTTACCCCGCCCTCCAACCGGCTTTGGCCTGCCTTCTTTTGTCCCGCTGCCTGGGTCTGTATTTACAGTTTGCGAAGCACATTACATTTCTTAGGGTGGCAGTCAACCGGGATGTTCACCCTTTGATTCTAAACGTATCCTGAATTAACTTTAAAACACTGTGAGGAAGGTTTCCGCGTGGGGATGAAACACCTGTTTGAGCACAGAATTGTCTCTCCGCACCCCCCAGTTCCCCACGCCACGCTGCTCCTTGCGCGGACATTTTGCTCACAAACTGGTTGCAGGTGGCCGTTCTCTCAGCTGGGGTGGGCACAGGTGTAAGACTGAGCTCCGCGGGGAGCGATCCGGGGAAAGGGATGGGGGAGAAGGCGGCGTCTCCCAGCTGATGAGTAACCTCTGGGATGTTGGGGTCCCGGGTCAGCACGGGTCTGGCTGATCTATGTGGAAAATGAAACCTACCTCGGAGATTAAGGACAAGACAGCACCTTTCAAGCTAAGGGGACAGTGGGTCTGGCCCTTCTGATCGGCCCCGAGGCAAACAAGGAGGGTGTGTCTTCTCCTTTCCCGCTTCCAGCCTTTGCTAAAGCTCTTGCAGGGCCAGGCTTGCCCCCGAACCCAGTTTGATCTCCCAGGCCGGGTCCCGGGTGCTGAGCTTCTAGGACCCAGAACCGCTCTGTCCAAATTCGTGACCCCCCAGGCTCCGTGGGGCCAGTCTCAGGGAATGCAGAGTCCTTGAGTTGTGGGGTCGCGGGCTTCCGTTGGGCCGCCCCAGTCACCTCGGGCATGCGACCTCGCTCCGTGGCGGGAGCAGTGGCGGTCGGGGGACAGCTCTGTGAGCCCAGGACTGCGGGGCACCCGCCTCCACAACTCGCATGCCCGTCCGGGGCTCGGCTTCCCGGAGGCGGAAGGGAAGCTGCGACGGGAGGTTACAGATAACACGCCCGAGTCCACAGCCGGGGGGGACCCAGGGTTCAAGTCCACAGTGGAGCCCCCAGGACCGGTGCTTTTCAGCGCCCCAAAGGCGCCCCTGCATCAAAGACATTTTTGCCGGCTTCATGGACTTTGATGACCGCTCGTCTGCCGCCTTCAGTCGCCGGAGCTCAGGGAAAGCTGCGCAGGAGCGACCTGATAAGGCGTTTGAAGAAAGAAGTTAATTAGTTTTCCGGGTGATTAGAGGGCTTATTCCCCTTCTGCTGGAACAAATGCTTCACCGAGTTAATAATGCAGACATGAAGAGCCTCTCTTGGCCACAAAACCCTCAGCTGCGAACTCTTGAAGGAGCCGCGGCCGCCCGAGGCCTCGCAGACACTGGGAATCAGGGAGCTTTGTGCTCGTGATTGATCTGAAGCACACGCGTCGCGGGCCGGCGCGTTTATTTCTATAAATACCCATTATGAGTCCCCGGCGGCGGCGGAACTCGGCTCCTCTCTGCAGACTGGAGAAAAGCATTTGTTCTCCGTCACGATCTCCTATTCGCTGGGCCTCGCAAGACGGCTCAAGCGACCACGGAGCCCGCGCCCGGCCGCACCGCTCTGTCCCTGGAGCCGAACGTCGCCGGGACGCGGCACTTCGACCAACAGCCCCACGACGACGACAGCCACCAGTATGTGAGGTCACTGCGAGGTGACGGAGGCAGCAGGAAGCCCCCCAGGCAAGGTCTCACGGAGCAGAGCGGCCCCGCTGCTTCAAAGCCAGGCCATTGCCAGGGGTGTGGGAGGAAGGCCCCGAGCCAGAGCCTGCGGAGGACAGCGCTATGGTCTCTGCCCCCGGGCAAGGGCAAGGGCGAGTCAGTTCACTCCCCAAACTCCTTCTAACCCAAAAACCTGAACCGCAGTTATGTTACTGATTTCTGACTCTTCCCGTCCCATGAAACCTGACCTCGCCTTGCCGTCGTCCTGCAGCATCGCGGACCGGGGCCCCCCGAGCTCCGGGCGCTGAGCACCCAGCTCCCAGCTCCGGGCACAGCCCCGTTAGCTTCTATGTTAGCAGTGGGTTGTTTTCCTGTCGCCCCATCTAAAACCGGGTCTTTGTTTTCTCCCAACAATTTCATTTAGTAACTGATTCTCTACATTTGGTAGGTTTGTTTTGCTCCGTTTTTAAATTCAGAAGCTGTTAAGAATTCAACATAACAATCCTAAATGCTAATAAAACCCACAAATTGATCACAGTTAACTTTATCTTTGGTTGACAGGATGGGGTCAGAGGTCATGGGCACCCTAGAGGAGAAGAAAAGAGGGGAGGGAAGGAACTTTGGTCAGTTTTGGGGATTCTGGGCTTGCTCTGCTCGGGGTGACATCCCAGTGCTGATCCCAGACGTGCAACCGCCCGCCTTCCTGGTCCTGCCGCAGACGGTCCGCCCTGGGTAGAGCCGCTGCTCAAGCTCCAGCTCCGGGATTCCCCGACCCGTCTCCGTGGTGAACGAATAGGATCCCCACCCTCCTGCCTGGAGAAAGCCCAGTCCAAGCCCAGTGCTCTGACGCCTGGGGCTTTCCTTAGCCTTCCCCACCCCCCACACCCACCTCCCCCCTCCGTACCTCCCCACATCCCCGCGACCTCCCCCACGTCCCCCACTTCCGCCACCTCCCCCACCGCCCACAGTCCCTGGGCTCTGAGGCTTCCGCTCTCGGCTCACTTTCTCGGGCTTTCCTTTGGCATCTTTTACTCTGGGAAACAATCTCCACTTATTTACCTACAAATTACTTTGATTTTACTGGCAATGTTATAGATACACAATTCTCTAAAAACTCATTTTAAACCATTTTTGTTAATTAGCAAATTAATTCAATTAAAGGCAAAAATAAACTATAGGGACTACAGCAAAATAAGGTTTTGCACACTGAAGGAAACCATCAATAAAACGAGAAGACAACCTGCCGAATGGGAGAAGATATTTGCGAATGACTTATCCAATAAAGAGTATCCAAAATGTACAACAAACTGATACAACTCAATACCAAAAAAACAAACAAACCCCAAATAATCTGATGGGAAAATGGGCTGAAGACCTAAACAGACATTTCTCCAAAGAAAACGTCTGGATGGCCAACGGATATATGAAAAGATGCTCAACATTGCCGATCATCAGGGAGATGCAAATTAAAACCACAGTGAGGGGCGCCTGGGCGGCTCGGTTGGGCGTCTGCCCTCCGCTCGGGTCGCGATGTCGGGGTCCTGGGATGGAGCCCCGAGCCGGGCTCCCTGCTGAGCCGGGAGCCTGCTTCTCCCTCTGCCCCTCGCCCTGCTCGTGTTCCCTCTCCTGCTGTCTCCCCGTCAAATAAATAAAATCGTCAAAAACAAACCACAGTGAGATGCCACCTCACGACGGTCAGAACGGCTGGAATCAAGAAAAGAAACAACAGGTGTCAGTGAGGACGTGGGGAAAAGGAACGTTCGGCGCCGTGGGTGGGAGTGCAAGCCGGGCAGCCGCTGTGGGAAGCGGTGTGGAGGGGCCTCCAAAAATTAAAAACAAAAGCATCCTATGACGCAGTAATTCCCCTACCGGGTGTTTACCCAAACCCCCAGAGAAGACGAGGTGCGTGTGCACAGGTCTGTGCGACGGAAAACCACTCAGCCGTAAGAAAGGATGACATCTTGCCGTCTGTGACAACACGGCTATTTTACTAAGTGAAATAAGCCAGAGAAAGGCGAGTATCATGATTTCACTTAGATGTGGGCTCTAAAAACAAAACAAATGAACCCACGAAAACCAGAAACAGACTCAGAAGTACAGAGAACAAAGTGGCCGTTGCAAGGGGGAGGGGGATGGGCACCAGCTGAGGGACTAACGGGTACAAACTCCCAGTTACGAAACAGGAGGGTCGGGGAGATGGCAAGCACAGCGTCGGGACATCGTCAGTCCTGTGCCGTGACGTCGTCTGGTCACAGACAGTGACCACACCTACTGCGGGGACATGGTGTAATGGGCAGGATCGCTGAGCCCCTGAAACTAGTATTACACCGTACAACAACTATACTTTAATAATAAAAAATCATGAATTTTTTTTTGTTTCCGAGATAAGAATACACTGAAAAATTGAGAAACCAGGGCGCCTGGGGGGCTCAGTGGGTTAAGCCTCTGCCTTCGGCTCAGGTCATGATCTCAGGGTCCTGGGATCGAGCCCCACATCAGGCTCTCTGCTCAGCAGGGAACCTGCTTCCTCCTCTCTCTCTGCCTGCCTCTCTGCCTACTTGTGATCTCTGCCTGTCAAATGAATGAATAGAATCTTAAAGAAAAAGAAAGAAAGAAAGGAAGGAAAAGTGGGAAGCCAGGAAACACGACCTGGCCATACCGACGGGACATAATCGCAGCCGTGGGGGTCGTCACACAGATGGTTCAGCATCTACACACGCGGTCTTCTCCCCCCGGTGCCTGTGTGAACGCACACCAGACTCGTCCCACACGCACTCTCCGCGACCTGCCGTCTCACCCAGCGATCTACTTCGTGTCTGTGTCACCACACAGGACTCCGCGCCATCAGCGGCCGCATCGCGTTCTGTGCCGGTGGACACTCGTCTGTCCGTGTCCCTCGTCACAGTCTTGGATATCCAGTTTGTTTTCAGATTTTTCTTTATTACGTGTAAGAAACATTAAAGCCATTTAGAAGTAGCTTTGGACCCAAGCCATTGGGAAAGCCTATTTGTAAAGCCCTGAATTTGGGTCGAACAAGTGCCCTAAGTCTTTACTGAAAACGTCAACTTGACTCTGTGTTTTTCACTTAGCCAACCTGATGGAAAGTTCGCGAGGTCTGGGGATGGCCGTGGTCTTTATGCCTCCACAACGTGACTGGGTGGTACCAGGAGGTGGAAAGGGAACGGGTTTGGAGCTGGAAGAAGAGCTGTAGGTCTTCTGTAGCCGTGGCCATCTGGGCGACTGCAGCAAAGCCACGGACGCCCTCAAGATCGTGGCTTCCTGGTCCCCAGCGTGGGCGGCGACGATAAGTACCGGGGAAGGGGCTGCACGAACCAAACTCTCACAAACCCCCGTACGTCTGCCTGGGGCCACAGTTATACTCGTAACAGACAGTTCTAAGTGAGACCGTTTTCCTCGGCAAACCTCCCTGATGCGGCCCCTGTGGTCCCTGTTCTAGAAGGAAGGAGACCAAGGATCAGAGAAGTTGTGCTTTTCCCGAGCTCACGGGGCAGGAAATGGCCAGAGGCTAGAATTCCCGCGTCTTCCCGCTACAGCTCCCGAGCTCACTACCTAAGGACAGATTTGTAATAGAAGTTCAAGGCACCACTTGGAATTGAAATTTAAAATCCTTATTTGAAAATAAAATAAAATAATAAAGTCCTTATTTGGGTAGTAACGGTGTGTAAGAAGCATCCGTACGACTTATATTAACCCCGTTAACAATTAAGAGTAAGAACTCAGCATAAAATTGTAGATTTAAAATCTCAGTGTAAAACTGTAATATACAATTGTATAAAATTGCATATTTTTAAAAAGTTACTAATTGACTTTTACGATGTCACAAAGCTGCTCTTTCCGTACGACGGGTTGGTTGGTTGGTTTTCGTGGCTCTCGGGACACAATTTGGGACTCTTGTTGCAGGACACACAGTCAGAAATATCCTCAAAGACAAAGTTCCGTATATTTGACGCAGGGAAATCTCACTCCCAATTACAGACAAGATTTCCGATGGAAAAGGTAATTGAGAAAATGTGTATTCGGTTCGGAATATCGTCCCCTCCATCCTGTAAACACACAGAGGACAGGACTGCCTCCTGCCGCTGGCCCTGCACGACTTTTTGGCGCCAGGACACCGGTGCCCTTCAGGGCCCAGGATGGGCTTCAGGTGACCCGGGAGCAAGGCCTGGTGATGCCCCTCACGGCGCCCAGCGTCCTCCTTGAGCCGGCCTCGTGCTGCCCTCTGCCGGCCAGATGGCTGAATTGCTACCCGAGTCGGGAACTGCATTTTAGTTGAATCCTCTAGTTTCACAGAATAAATCCGGTAAGCATCATATCATTAGCAGAATTCCCATAGTTCCACAGATAAATCTCTTCCATACTGGCCACAGACTTCGCCTTCCTGAGAAAAGCCACTGTTGGAATGGCCCGGCTCCTTGCCGAACGCTGGCAAGACTGCCCCCTCGGCCGCGGCTAAGAGAAAGCAGGGGGTGGCCAAGTGTCCCGCGGAACTCCCCAGAAAGCCTGGCCTGTCGCCGGCCACGCGACTCCGGGAACACCAGCTCTGCCTCCACCAGCTTTCTAGTCCCTGACATAGAACGAGCATCTTTCCCTTGTACACTTCGGGAAAGTTTCAACCAAGTTAATGTTTCAAAATACGGGTGAACTCTAGAAAATCACGGCCACGAACGAGGCTATGGAAAGGTTACGGGTAGATTTCGGGGTCGGCGTTTTTTCAGGATTCCACCGGAAGGCCAGCAGAGAGACTCATTTCATTACCCTGAATCGATTTTAAAATGAAGCCTAATTCAGCATTACAGGTGTGTGGGAAATTGTATTATTTCACGTATGAAAATTTAATCAAGGATAAGTTGAAAAGTAGTAAAGGGTCAAAATCTATAAAATGATTTCCACAGTCACCATCCCCGAGCAAAGGTGTGGTCGGCGGAGATTCCTGACTCGGTGGCAGATCGAGGTTCGTCTACGAAGGCTCCTGTCACCCCTGGAGCGTCACTGACATGACCCGATGAGATTGCATGGGTAAACTTGCCACAACCGTGTCTTTGTGTGACGCTCACTAATTCATCAGGATTGTGTTGCCGTGTGTCTTCTTTTCTGAGTGGGGACATTCCGGCTTCGTAGGCTGAAGCCCTCACATTGCATCCAACTCTGGCTGCTGAGCACACAGCACTTGGATGCTGGAGAGCGCGTCTGAGAGGGGCACATCCTAACCCAGTGGGCACAGAGGCCGTGCACAGGCAAACTGGCGCTGCCTGGTATTAGGGCAGACGGGCCCGGCCCCTCCCCTCCTGGCCAGGGGAAAGACCGCTAACTACTGCGTGGGTCATGACCTTGACTCTGGAGTTCACACGCACCCCGGAGCCCTCCATCCTCACACATGGGATATGAAATACACGTCCTTACTGAGTTTTCTTTTTTCTAATTAAAAAGTAAATTCATGCTTATTAAAATGTTGAACGTTGCTGAAATGTGAAGCACAGTTTAAGTGCATTGCGAGCCCCCCAAACTAAACAGTCGTCGCAACTACAGCTCACAAAAGGGGCCAGGCCCGCGCACTGAACAGAACCAGAGCGACGGCCCGGTAAACAGGAGGCTCGAAGGCAATCAAGAACCTTCTAACAAAATACCCGAAACACACCGGATACAAATCACTCATCTGACAGGAAGCAGGAAAGCACATGATTTAAGAAAAGAGAAAGAGGATGAGCTTATAACTGAACTCTCGGAGCGCTTCGAATTGAACACAACCCGAGGACACGCGGAGAGCAAAGAGCGTTTCGTCACTTGTCACTGTCCCCCTCGGGCTAGTTCAGGAGGCTTTTATCCGGTGTTTTAGGGCGCTGGGGCCGGGAGCTTGTCTCCAGGCTGGTGCATACACTGTGCTCAAAAAATGGTGGAAAACCCCACCCGCAGGAGGAGATCTTGCTATCATAGTGAGCTAAGGCAGCTTGCAGATGTCTTGGGAGCTCTGTGCAGGTCCTCAGTTCCAACCCGGCGCAGACTGGCTCGCGTAGGGGGTTATCAGGTAAGACAGCGAGCCGGGAGATTCCTTGGCCGGAGTCGTCTGTTCTACGAAACAAACCCCATTCCCTCCCTGCTCTGTCCCTTCCCGTCCTTCCTCCTGCTGGAGCTTTCGGCCTCTGATTTGAGTAGCTTCCCTGCGTCCTAGCTAATAAACTCACATAAACACCAAAATAAATCAGGTAGTAAATTGTCTGGCAAGGTTTTTAAAGCAACCACAACAAACATGCTCTAAGAAACAATATGAACAGTTTCAACAAATGAGGAAAATAGAAAATCTCAACAAAGAAACAGAAGTTAAAAAAAAAAAAAAGGACCAAGTAGAAAGTATCAGATTGAAAAGTACAGAAACAGACATGATCACAGGCTGAACGAGCTCGAAAGTGGAACGGTGCCGGTGAACCTGAGGCCGACCGGCGGCACGGACCCCGTCTGAGCAGCAGGGGAGACAGACAGAAGAGAACGGACGGAGCTTCAGGGTCTGTGGGACAGGGACAGAGACCTTACATGTCTGTTGTCAGAGTCCCTCAAGGGAGGAATAAAGACTGTGGGGCTGAAAAAAGCACGTATAGCCCACAGCTACCCACATTTGACCGAAGACATCCACCTACTGATTCAAGAGGCTGAGTCAGGATAAACTTAAAGAACAAATCCACACCAAGCCACATAAAAATAAAACCTCTTAAAGACAAAGGAGAAATGACGCGCAGCCTATTAACAGAACCAGCGTGAGTGACAACCGATGACCTATCTGAAACCGCGGAGGCCCAGAGAAAGGAAGAGCTGAGTGAGAGCAAACCGTCAACCACAACGTTTGTTAAAGAGAAAACCACAGGCTGAACCTGGCGTCACGCAGGCCGAGTCCCCAAACCAGGGCTTAATAATGCCTCCTGTGACTGCGGGTCCTGCCCCCCCCCGAATTTGCTGACATCTGCCACCTGGCCTCCCCACCCCCCTCCCAGGAAGACGAGGTGATTTGCACAATGGCACCCCTTGCCTGTCCCCCTAGGAAAAGACCTTGCATGGAATAATCCTTTTCTTTGCTTCTAATTTCCTTGCCCTACCCTTGTCTATAGAAACCTTCCATCTGTACAAACCCCCCGAGTCCCCTCTACTTGCCAGACGGGAGGCGGCCCCATTCGTGAAACATTTAATAAAGCCAATTAGATCTCCACATTTACTGAGTCAAATATTTGTTATTTAACACCTTACCCCCGGCAAAACTATCCTTTAAGAATGAAGGGGAATGGGCACCTGGGAGGCTCAGTGGGTTAAAGCCTCTGCCTTCGGCTCAGGTCGTGATCTCAGGGTCCTGGGATCGAGCCCCGCATCGGGCTCTCTGCTCAGCGGGGAGCCTGCTTCCCCCTCTCTCTGCCTGCCTCTCCGCCTACTTGTGATCTGTCTGTCAAATAAATAAATAAAATCTTTAAAAAAAAAAAAGAATGAAGGGGAAATGAAAACATCCTCAGACAAAGAAATACTAAGGGAATTTTTCGGCGGCAAACCCAGCTTAAGGAATGGCTGAAGGAAACTCTGCAAATGCAAAGAAAATGACCAAGAAGACTGGGAATTTCAGTATGAAAACCTGGACAGGAGTAGTAATAGTAATGACAAGGGCAAGTATAATAAAGTATCCTTCGGTTCGTGAATGTCTGAAATCGTATTTGATGGCTAAAGCAAAAATCACAACATCATCGATGTGCTATTCAACACATGTGAAAGAAAGACTCAGAAGGTTTTAATGGAGACGGCAAAAGGATCTTAATGGAAGCCGGAGTCCAGCCCTTGACTTGAAGTAGTACCGATGACAGTAGTCTGAAGTGACCTGCACGCGTGTCCATGTTCGCACGCACCGTGTCCACATTCGCACGCACTGTGTCCACGTTCGCACACACCGTGTCCACGGACGGACACACGGAAACCGCTAGAGTGAGCACAAAGAAAACCGTACAAAATGGCACACTAAAAAATGTTGGAAACAAAATCAATGTCCAAAAAATATCCAGGGGACTCAACCTACGAAAAGAGAAACAAAGGAACAAGGAACGGAAAGAGCCGACACGAATGATGAAATGATGAAGCAAAGCCCTAACAATCAATGATGACCTTAAATGTAAGTGACCTACACACCGACTATTAAATTAAATACGGAGATTATCAGAGTAAATAAAAACACAGTTCGATCACACACTGTCTCTAAGAAGCTCAAGTCGAATGTAATTACAGAGGTGGACGGAAAGAATAGAATGGAAAATGATATTCGAAGCCCACATTAATTTTAAAAAAGCAGCAGAGGCTCTATTAATATGAGACAAAGTGGACTGCAGGACGAAGAAATCACCAAGGCCAGGAAGGAATTTTACATAACGAGGAAAGGATTCATCAGCCGAGAATAGATACATGTGATCCGAAACAGGCAGACACCAGACAACAGGGTTTCAAGACAAATGAAGCAAAATCTGACAGAGCTAAAAATATGTGTAGGTAGCCACATCCCAAATTGACGTGGGGACTCCAACGCCCTCCTCAGCGAAGAGACAGAACCACAGAGGGAAACTGAGGAAGGATGTGCAGAGCCGACTAGCCCCGTCAGCCGGCAGCACCGAGCTAATGTTCTTAGACCCCCGAGCTCAGCAGCGGCGGAATATACCTTCCTTCCGGTCGCCGCGATGCGCAAACCGTGGTCCCGGTCACCACGATGGGCAAACCGTGGTCCCGGTCACACGCTCGACGGGGTTGAAATCGCAGAATGCACCGTCCGAGCACAGTGGAATCAGGGCAGACGTCAGTTACAGAAAGTCTGATGAAAAATCTCGGACCTGTGGGAGCCAGACAACACCCTTGCAGGCGATCCATGAGCCGAAGAGGCGGGTGCAAGAGAAATCCTGAAACGCGGCCAAGGACGGGCCGTCGGGGGAGGGGAGCGCGCCAGGGTCCTCCTCAGAACAGAAGCAAAGTTTCAGATCAACCACGGGAGCGCCCATTCAAAAAGCAGACAAATGGGGCCAAAATGAATCCAAAGCAAGAAAAGTGTGGAAAATAATCACGATAAAGGCGGAAATCACTACAACTGAAAGCAGAAGAGACAGCGAAAATCGGTGACGTGCGGAGTCGGTTAATTCTTCCAAAAAAACAACCAAATTGATAACCCTCCGGAAAGGCTGAGAAAGATAAAGAGACTACGGAAATCTCCAATTTCTCTCCAATATCAGTATGAAACTAGTGAGAACTGCAGTGGCAGACTCCGCTGTCATCAGGAGCGACCAAGGAGTGCGAGAACAGCTGACATTCTTACTGTGAAAACTGGGGAGAAAGGGCCTCATTCTTCGGAAACCACAGACTACCAAGATTCAGCCACGATGAAAAAAGAGATAACTTGAATAGGCACATAACCTTTAAAAAAAAAGATTGCCATTAAAGTTTTCAAAAAAGAAATATCCAGACCCAGATGGTATCCCTGAAAAATTTCTCCAACTTTTAAGGATGACAAAATTATGTCTAGAAGCGGGAGAGAAGGGAAGACTTTGTGAGCTCTGTATGACCAACTAACATTCAAAATGTACCAAGGACTGGTGCAATTCGAGAGCAAGGAGTCATCATTATCGTGTGATTGGAAAACAGGCAAAGTCTCAGACGGACGTTTTCCCGCAGGAGACCCAGGTGGCCGACAGGCGCATGAGAAGGTGCTCGGCATCCCTCAGAAGCAGGGAGTGCGACTCAAAGGCCACACGGAGATGCCACATCGCACCCGAAGAGGTAGCAAGCGTGGGTGACGGCGCTGAGACGGGGAGCCTCGTGAGCGGCGAGGGGAAGGCAGCCTGTGTAGCCGCTGTGGAAAACAGTCTGGAGCTTCCTCGAAAAACTGAAAGAAAAACCGACAATATGATCCGCAATCCCACTTCTGGGTATACGTCCAAGGGAAAGGAGGTCACTCTGGCAAGGACCTATCTGCAACCCCGTGATCGTTGCAACATTTCACCGCGGCCAGGAAACGGGAACAGCCGACGTCCCCATCCGTGGATGAACGCAGAAAGAGGACGCCCACACACGCACACACACACGCACACACACGCACACACGAATATTACTCAGCCACGAGAACTAAGGAAATCCTGCCATCTGCAGCAACATGAATGAACTTGGAGGTCATCAGGGGTGGCAGTGACAGGGAAATGGGGAGATGGTCAAAGGAGACAAACTCCCAGTTTCAGGATGAGTGAGTTCTGAAGACGTAACGCCTGACGAGCCGATCACAGTTAACAACACTGTGTCGGGTACTTGGACCTTGCTCAGACGAGAGGTCTGACGAGTGCCTGCCGTGCAGCACAGAAAATAGTGACGGAGTGAGGTGCTGAGTGTGTGAAGGAACCCTGACGAGGTACGCATGCCGCAGTGTGTACACCTGAAACTCACACAGCGTTGCTGACCAGTTATGAAACGAGAAAGCAAAGGATGCGTACAGATAAAACAGGCAGAATGTGTCCTTCTGATTTAGTTTTCTCATTTGGATCTTACCGTCCCAACGCAGTTACACGCTCTTTTCTATATATAAAATGTGCAACTAAGATATTTCAGGCAAAAGGAAAACGCGGTCCTTTGGGTTAGAGGAGAAATACGTCGTCAGGAAATGCGCATCCTACCCTCCTCACGTTCCCCTTGCCTTCTGCCGGAGACGAACAGAAAAGGGTCTGATGGTAAATCAATACCAAAGCAGGGTAGAAGGAGGGTTTTAGATCAGGTTTCCGTAATGCCGGCATCGACAATGCGCTAATGCTGAGAAACGACACCACACTCTCTGCCAACAATAGGCTCAAAAGTGCAATTTTGGCAAAATAAAGAAAATGATGGTTTAGAAATGCTTTTCTCCCGCAGTGATCTCATAGGTCGCAACACAGGAATCAAGGACATGTTTCTTGTAGACTGTAGGGCACTCAGTGGGAGAGGGTGGGAGACGGTGGAAAAGAAGCCATCGGCCCCAGCTGCATGCTGTCCAAGGAGGCAGGGGGCGCCCGGGGGACTCGGTCGCTGAGCGTCTGCTTTGGCTCAGGTCATGACCCCAGGGTCCCGGGATCGAGCCCCGAGGTGGTTCCTTGCTCAGCGGGGAGCCCGCTTCTCCCTCTGCCTCTGCTCCTCCTTCCACGGCTGCCCTCCCCCGCTCACCCTCTTTCTCTCATGTAAGTAAATAAGTAAAACCTTCAAAACACGCAGCAGGAGGAGGTGGACGTGACAGGCGGGAGCAGTTTGTCGCGTGACCTCGCCGGGGCCGAGAGCTGCCTCACTGCAATCCCGCCCCGAAGTCCTGGCGCGAAGAGTTCTCCCAGACGCCGTCCAGATCCCCGGGGGCGGCCCGGCTGGGTGACTTCACAGTCTCCCAGGTGACCTGACTCTGCACTCAAGCCTCAGCCCTGGGAGGCACAAAGGGGCACCCCCTCCCAACCCCATCCCAGCCTCGGCTGGGGGTCCCGCTGCTCCTCTCCTTCCTGGGGCTTCGCACTCACCCGGCTGTTGGCGACCGCTCTACTCTCCGACCTCTGACGCAGGTCGCTAAAGACGCGTCTTGTCTTCATGGACCTGGGGGCCCTCGGTGTCACCTCCGGAAACCTGGAGCCCTCTCACCTCCCTCCAGGGCCCTGGCCCAGGGCGTGCCCCTCAGGGCCCTCGGAGACCCACTCCTCTCCCGCTGATGGCCGCGGAGCGAGCCTCAAACACCCTCCCATCGCATCTTTCCACGTTTGGGTACAACACTGAGATTTAGTGAGGCAAACAAATGCAAAATGAGACTGAAACGACAGCCAGCAAGCTTCTTGTTTTTCATTTGGCGCTCTTTGTTTATGGTGGACCACCCACACGGAAACGGGGGTAGAAACAGCTGCCCGGCCACTTCGTCAGGTCGTGGTGCGCACGTGGTAGGGCGTGTGCAGAACGTCATGGGCAGGAGGGTGCTGGGTCCTGGAGCTGGGGCACACATCACAACGCGCTTCGTAATGGAGGCGTGGGTGTGTGTGAGCTTCCCCGGCGCGCCTCCTGCTCCCAGCCTTCCGGACAGCAGTGTGGCATTGTCCAGGCCAACGTGAGCTCCGAGCTGTCCCTCTGGAAGCCCGTGCTCCCTCCTCAGCCAGCCAGAGCTCTCCCCACACGGGACCACCGCCACCTGGGAAACAGCCTCGGCCGGGCGTCAGGGCCACACTTCCCATTCCCGTGAAACGGGCTGATTGTTGTTTTTGTCCCCTTCAGCCTCTCCTTTGGTCCGCCTGTGGCCGGGGTCTCCGGTGCGCAGGGCCAGCCAGAGCTGCCGTGGGCAGGCGCCCAGAGCACCGTCCTCACCACCGCCGCCCGCTCGTGTGATTTACCCTGATTGCAGGTCCTGGGGGGGCGGAGGTCACGGTTTATTAATACTTACAACCCAATATCGATATATTGCCTTTCAATAAGGGTTCCCTATGAATAAGTAAATGAGTTCTGATTAAATATGATCCAAAAGGCACTTAGGGGAGAGGCAGGTCGTGAGTCATAAATATTCTGAGGAAGGGCCAAGGAGGCCGCATACTGGGGCCCTTCCCGGGCTAAGAAAAGGTACCTCGACCCCTAACTCGGGCTTGGGAGACAAGCTCAGTGAGGCCTGACGGTCGTTTCTTTGGCCGAACACCAGCAACTGGGAAACGGTCCGGGCTCCAAACAGACGCAGAGCCCAGGGGCCCTGAGCACACACGGCGGCCTCGCTGGCCGAGCCGGCTCCGCGGCGGCTCCCAGGTCACGGGCACCTGACGGAACCCCCACTCCGACCCCAGGGTCCCTGCCCCACAATGAGGGTTTGAGGGCACCTTGTGGGCAGCGTGCTGGGCCTCGCTGCTGACATCAGAGGGTTAAAACCCGCTTTCTTCACTGCATTTTGGGTCTTGACCACCAGTTCAGTGGTTCGAGCCCTGTCAACCCCCTTGCTGATGGGAGAAAAGGAGAGTCACGAGTTACTGACCGGACGCGAGTGGACGCTCCGAAAGTAGCAGACGTGCCTCTTCCCAGTGAAGAGAAGCAGATCCTGGGCCATCCGTCCGCTCACCCTGTTCCGATCTTCGGGTTGTACAGAACTCCGTCTTGCCCTCCAGGGTAAGAACGTGTAGCCTGACCATGCTGTCTTCCTGGCGGACTTGGTTCAAGCAGCGACGGCCACGACGAGCCTTCCGTCTGCGCGAGCCCCGCCCCTCCGTGCCGGGAACTGGCATCCAAGCTTGGCGGGGACCTCACCGGACCCGTCCCGAGCGCGCTAGCTCACTGCGCGTGTCTTCAGTCCCTTCTTGCACGTCGTGAAGCACTCTGCGGAGCTCAGCGTGCCCCGAGCTAAGACACCAAATGCTGGGCGTCTTCTGTCCCCGGAGTAACCTGCAGCCACGTGTGCCAGAAGGTCGCACTTGAGACCTGGCAGAGCCCACCTGGGCTTTTCAGTTTTCCAAACACAGTCTGAGTCGGCCCTTCTGAGCACACGTGGTGAGAAACCACAGCACCGCCGGACCGGGGAGGGTCAGGACAATCACGCTGACCCCGTTTCTTCCCTCTGAAGGAACTATGTCCCCGACCCAGACAGGGCGAAGTAACCCTACCTGCAAGTCCTTTGGAGAAGGTGACCCGGTGTCTGTCTCCGGCCTCCAGTTCTTCCTGGAATTGCTCCTTTGTGACTCCTGCTTCCGGCAAGCCTGTCTCGGAGGAAACGTCTCCCTGCCGTCACCTGAATCCGTGTTTGTCCCCTTCACGCTGCGAGAAGTCAAGGCGCCACGCACGAGACCAGCCGCGTGCCGAGTCCAGGCCCGTTGGCTGCCTCTGTGGGCGGGTGCGCGGAGCTGAGCGCTCTGACCCTTCCTGAGCCTGAGACAGCACCCCTGCCGGATGAGGCCGTGGCCCCCGGACGTCCCTCGGGACCCGCTAGCCGCCTTCTCTGCACACACTCGTCCCAGAGTCTCACCGTCCACCCCACGCGCCGGCTCCGGGAGAGGCCCTCTCTCAGCACCAGTGCAAAGGGACCGCTCAGTCACAAGGTTGTGACGAGTGACAAGGGTTTCCGCCGCTGCCCTTCCAGAGAGGCCACTGGCTGCTACTTAGGGCCCCCGGATGTGGTCTCTTTAGGCTGAGGATTGTCCTTCTGGGCGCGGCTGCCGGTCAGCCTCCGATTTTCCTGACCCTTCAGAGATCGGTTGGGCCGGTCGCTCCGGAACGCAGGTGAGAGTCGTGGAGTCGTACGACAGCGCTAGCCGCGGGCGGTTCTCGACCGTGTTCTTATGGGAGTCACGTGAAGGAGCACCTTTGCATCCAGGATTCGGCATTCTTTACGGCGACAAAGACAAGAACGAAGACCCTCATTTAGGGCACACGTGGGCAGTCGTAGCCGCCAGGCGCGTTCTATGTGCCGAGCACAGCTCCAGGCACTCTGCAGACACTAACTTCCCGAGTTCCCACAAGGATCCTGTAAGGTCAGGACGATTAGTGTCCTCACCTTAAAGATGGGGAGCGAAGACGGAGAAGCAGAGAGCCAAGGTCAGACAGACGGACGTTCCAGCCTGGGGAAGACGGGCTCGGCGTCCGTGACGGTCATCCGTGCCTTCCTACTTACAAAGTATTGATCCTTCCTGAACTATGGTGCATTCCTAATAAAATCCTCTAAAGTTTAGACTTTCTTTTTAGATTTTCTTTTTAAGTCATCTCTGCACCCCATGTGGGGCTCAAACTCACAACCCTGAGACCAAGAGTCGCACGCTCCCCTGGCTGAGCCCGAGTGCTGACTGAGTACAGTACGATACAGACGTCACACGTGTAACAGAAGGTACAAAATGAGCGTAAACCCTTCTGTGCTACTTTTTCTCCACCTGCGAGTGCGTGGAGCTCACCGGAAAGAAGCGTCCGTGACTCCGTAGTTTCCGCAAAGCGCTGGTGAAACACGCTACGACTTGTGTATGCCCGAGTGGGACGGACGCGTGAGCCTCTGCGCGTACAGCGCATTAAACAGAACGAAGCGTTGAATCAGAAAAACCGGAATTCACAACGTTTCTTCACAACGAGGCGCTTTCGGTTTATCTGAAACACTGATAAATTTGCTGTGTGTCTGCTGGTGCAGCTCTGTCTCCCGACGGTGAGCGCAAGACACCATCGTTCGACCGTCGTGACGTTTCTCTTTCCCCAACAAGCCCATTTAGCCACTGACACGGTGTTCAGCTGAGCATCGCATAACGTACCATCAAAGCTCAACGCTGAAAAATTAAAATTACTGCTTTGTGGGGCACCAGGGGGCTCAGTCGCTGAAGCATCTGCCTTCGGCTCAGGTCATGATCTCAGGGTCCTGGGATCGAGTCCCGCGTCCGGCTCCCTGCTCAGCGGGAAACCTGCTTCTCCCTCTCCGCCCCCCGTTTGTGCTCTCTCTCAAATAAATAAATGAAATATTTTTAAAAATAAAATAAAATAAAACAGCTGATTTTACGAACGCCAGTAAAGAAAAAAGAAATCCACACACGGTCTCCACTTGCGAAAGTCGATGTTACAAACCCCACGATGCCGTGTTTGAACTTTGGCTGTTCCTGCCCATTTGTGACATAACCTGAGCCGATTCTCCATCAGGTTCCTGGGACATCGCGTCTCTCTCAGCGCAGCCCCGGTCCTCGGGCCTCTGTCGGAGTCTCTCTGATGGACGTGTCGGTTGTAACTCTGCCCGCTCGTGAGCCCTCGACCTTCAGGGAGGTGCTCGTCCTCCGCCAGGGTCTTCGTCATGTCCGACTCAGGACTGCAGTCGTTGCCCTGACTGAGAAAGTGTCATTCTAGGAAGGGTCTTTTAATCACGAAAACAACCTCTGATTTTCTTTTTTTCTTTAAGATTTTTTTTTTTTTTAATTTATTTGGCAGACAGAGATCACAAGTAGGCAGAGAGAGAGGAGGAAGCAGGCTCCCCCCTGAGCAGAGAGCCCGATGCGGGGCTCGATCCCAGGACCCTGAGATCATGACCTGAGCCGAAAGCAGAGGCTTTAACCCACTGAGCCACCCAGGTGCCCCGACTTCTGATGTTCTAACTTGATAAAGGTTTCCGCGTGAACATGAGGCAAACAGGGTCTTCTTGGCTCTGAATGTAGGATGTGTGGAGCTGGGACGGGAAGCCACGTTCGGTGCACGAGCAGGTGCCGCTGCCTTGGGGATGCGCCCTGCCCCCCAGCTGGAGGCACGGTCACGGGTGCGGGGGCGGTAATGGGACAGAAGTACTCCGGCCGCTCGGACGGTCCTCGGCTGAGTGTTTCCAGATTTGCAGGAAGAAGATCACAACATCACTCAGTGGAACTGGGGCCATGGACGGTAGAACGCACTCTCTGACCGAGGCGAGCAGGCTCCAGTCTGTCTGTCTAGAACATTCATGTTCTACTCTACCTTTGGGGGTGAACAAACCTGCGCATTTTTTATTGCTGAATGTATCAAATGACGCTTACTTTGCTGGCACGTCGTGGCGGCCGCTCGTTGGGGGGACAAGCGCGACAACTTGCTGAGAGGCCGCACGCGGGGGACGCTGGGGCAGGGGAGCCCTTCGTCTCGTGACAGGTGTGGAGCACTCCGGGGCCGTGGTACCACTGGGCTCCCGTGTGCGTGCAAGCGTGCGGGTGTGACGGAATCGCGGCTACCGAGTGGAGCAGCCTCCGGGCCGCCTGCGCTGCTCCTCTCTGGAATCAGGTAAACAAGAGTCTGCTTCATCTACGAATCACATTACATTTTCCCGAGATCGCTTTTCTTTCATTTTCACCCATAAGTAACACTTTTCCTCCATCACGATTTTGGTGAAAATCTCTCTGTATTCTTGAAAACAGGGGTTGCCTCCTGGGCTCTTCCTAGCCTGATCGCTCGTTTCTCGAGTCTGGCCACCAAAGGGACATGTAGATTTCCAAGTACGGACATTGGTAGGAAGATATTTTCCGTTCTGTCCCAACACCCTCCGTGGCAGCGCACAGCAATATTTCGTTGACATTTTTGTTGACCACAGCAGGACACTGGGCTCCGGTTTCATCCGCCTGGGCCAGACCTCTTCTCGGAACGCTCTGCTTGACCTCAGAGTCCCCCGCCTGCAATAAGCCTCGTCAGCAACCCACCGGCCTTCCTGCCTTCGGACCTTCGTCCTTCCCCCACGCGGCGTGGACGTCCTGGCCCCACTGACTCCCCCTTGCCCACTTCTTGTCGCCGGGTTTGTCCCTTTCTCCTTCCCAGGCCACCTCCCCCTCCACTTGCACTGCTTTCCCCCGGGTCACCCGTCCGTCCCTCCGAGGTGCGTTTGCAGCGGTGATGGGGCCGGACGCTGTGCTGGAACCGTGAACCAGACAGAAGCGAGCCAGCGTCTGCCCCCAGGGACGCAAGATGACGTCCAGCAGGGCAGCTGGATAACTGCTCTGTCACGTGGGGGGGTCCGGAGCCCGGCCGCACCGTGTCACCGCTTGGCTTCTCCGAAGATGGACGCCTCACTGAGGCTTCGTGACAAGGGAGCAGGAAGGAGGGACGCACGGGGGACTCGGCCCACTCACCTCACCCGGCACTCCGGGCACAACGCTCCCAGCCGACCAGGCTGACCCGGGACGGGGCGGAGCCGGCACCCAGGGGGTTTGGTGTGACTGTCCGTTGGCGGCTCTTATCATCCCGAGCTCACAGTCTTAGTAGGAAAAGGAGCTCCAAAACCACGAAAAGTTTCACAGAGATAAAAGCGCCCGGGGGGCTCCGGCAGTCAGGCATCTCACTGGGTCTCGGCGCAGGTCGTGGCCACAGGCTCGTGAGTTCAAGCCCCACGTGGGGTCTGACGAGCACACCGCCCGTTGTCCCTCCTCTTGTTCCTCCCCCGTGCGCGACGAGAAGCAACAGGACACGTGTCGTTGCTC
The DNA here is from genome assembly GCF_922984935.1 of Meles meles. Taxonomy (NCBI): domain Eukaryota; kingdom Metazoa; phylum Chordata; class Mammalia; order Carnivora; family Mustelidae; genus Meles; species Meles meles. The sequence continues at coordinate 85,323,725 of NC_060079.1, forward strand.
GCAGGCCTGCTGCGTTCCGCCGACTCTGCTGGACGCTTCCCGTTGGTCCCGATGTCCGCATCCACGGCTCGGGGCCCCACTGCTACGGAGGAGTCAGCGATCAGGACCACGGGCCCGTGGAGGTTTGACCCCCAGCCCGTCTGCCTCTAGAGCACGACTCACTCCACCGGCGGGGCAGAACACAGGTCGGCAGGTCATACCTGCTCCTCCTGCCCCCCGGAATCGCTCAGGTGGGGGTCACCACGGGCTCCTTCGTCCAGACGATTTACGAATCTGTGAAACACAAGTTGGTACGAACGGGTCCCAGCAGTGACCTTTGGGAAGGACAGAACGCGGCTCAGTCAGAAACGGGTCAGGCCCCTCCAGGAACAGCCCAAGGGTACATCAACGTCTCCTAAAAGGCAGAAGAGGCAACTGGGGACGAGTCCAGCAAGGACAGGGCGAGTCTGCACAGCCAGGCAGACCGTGGGTGAGAGGACGGTGTCTGGGGTGGGAGGGGCCGCCGGCAGCCGGCGCACTGAGCCTGAGGGCCTGCCGCTGCCCTCGGGGTGGAGCCGGGGCGTGAGCAGTTTTGCAGGAAAATACGCGTCACACGCCAGGAAGACTCGCGGACGGGCCTGGCATCACCCACATCCTGCGCCTGGACGCCCCCCTCTCCCACCGGGACCCTCTCTTCCTCCCACATCCGTGCGCAGGCCTGGGCAGCTCGCGGCCCACCCGAGTCTCGGGACACTCAGCGGGACTTTCAGGAAACGGAGGGGATCGGAGCCACCACAGTAGCAAAGCAGGAAGGCGTCGTGATGGCTTCCACGGGGGCGGCTTCCACGGGGGCGGCTCGAGTCACGCGCCGGGCGCACTTACAGACGGAGGTCTGTGCCGCGTCATCTGTGGCGGCAAGAGCGCCCTCGGCCTTGCGTCCCCCGCTCCCCCAGCATCAACGGGACGATGGTGGTCCGATGGGGGTCCCGTGGGGCTCGCCGGCTGCTCCCGTGTGTGCAGGCCTGAGACAGGGAGGGGCGGGGAGGGACGGCCCACGTCCTGGCCACGTGCGCTCCCCGGGAGGCCGGCAGCCCCCTCCCTGCGCCTGCTCCTACAGTCAGCGACACACTGAGGACACTCAGGGAACCAAGACAGTGGCCTTCCTGGACACAAGGGCAGGGAGCCTGGCTGCGGAGGGAGGTATGAGGCCAGAGCAGGTGCCGCTCACGGAGTGCCCGGTCATGGCCAAACGAGGCAGGACCGGATCCCTGCCGGGAACACGCTGCTGGGGAGGGACGGGGAGTGGGGCCAGGAGTAGGTCATACTCGTGGGAAGTCAGGCCTCAGTCTCCCCTCAAGGAAGCCTTCTTCCCAGGACGGCTCCTGCCTCTGAAGGGGCCCCTCTCTCCGGGAAAGTCAGAGGAGTGTGGAGGCAGCCGGCGCGGACTTATTCCGACTCAGAGGGACAAGGACAGAAGAAGACAGGCAGGAAGACGTTTCCGGGCTCGGGACCGGCCCCAGAGGCCAGGTGAGCTCCAAAGTCAGGCTGAGGTGGTGCGGATTGGGCTGGTTTCGGGAGTGCCTAGACCTGGCCCACGGGTTTTGAGTTGGCACATCCTGCCTGGTGTTGCGGCTTCCAGCAGACTGCCAGGAGGGGAGGGACACCCTTCCGGGCTTATCTGGAAAACACAAGGCTAAAGAATTAGCCATGTATGGTTAGGACTGTCTGAGTAAGGGACTCCCTTCTTCTCGAGGGCGATCGTGGCCTTGACCTATGTCGATGAAGGAAAAGTGCACGGGCCAAGCAGGACATCCTGGAAGCAGCCAGGGACCGTCCAGCCCCGCCCGGACCCCAGACAGAGGGCTTCGGGCACAGCTGGCACCGTGTCCCAGACACAGCTTCCCCGGAAACGCTTCCCCAGAAGTGCATGTGGGTTCTGGTTCACGACTCTGCCCTCGTTCCACATCCTGGGAGAGCGTATCCATTCAGCGTAAACCCACGGTGTTTTATTTCTTGAATATTCAAAGTTGAGGACACTCTACTGAGCCTTAAGGACTCACCAAGCACCAACACCCGGGAGGCCCATGACGGGGCGACAGAGTCCTACGTCTGACTACAGACCCTGCACCCCACCCCCGGCCCCGTAGGGACCCCCAAAGGATGGCACTCTCTACCACCCACACACGTCTTTCCGTGAGCCCCCGCAAAGCAGCCGCTAGAAGGGCAAAGTGCAGGACGGGGAATGGAAAGAACCCGCCCGGCTTCAGCTGAGTCGGCTCCTGGAGAGCACCTCGGGAAAGCCGCGTTTGCAGCTCTGTTTCCCGCCGCCCCCGAAGGACCGATGGCGTTTGCTTCATGGTGGCCTTGCTCGGAACCGGCTCCTGGCCTCGGAGACGGAGTCTTATGGCTCGTCCCCCCGCTCGGTCCTCGTTCGGGAAGGGCAGGTCTGTGCTTCGAACGGGGTCTGGGCGGGTCCACACCGAGCAGCGCGGCTGAAGGAACACGTGCTCAGAGGACAGATGTCCTTCCGCTCGGAGTCAGAGTGTTCTGAACTCAGTTGTGCAGGTGACATATTTTCAGAACCCGCAACGCCGTGAGAATAGGATTTCTCCTTTCTTGATCTAAGTGTGTCACCTTCTATGAGGTCAAAGGAACTTTTTCAACGAATAATGAGAAAAGAGCAAAGACGGTAAAAAGAGGCAAACGGTCTGCTCTCCGCCGTGTGCATTTACACATCTGCGCTTGCAGAGGACCCGGTGGCGGCCCGGGAGGGAGGCGGCCGGGCGGGGGGTGCCTGGTCCCTCCCGCAGTGCCCTGTCCTCCCGCCCCGCGGGCTCCCTTCTCTCACTGGCCCCTTCCAGCAGCCCTGCCCGGGGCGGCCACCCCCGCGATGGGTCTCTTCTGGAGGAGCAGTGTCCCGCGGCCAGGCTAGCGTGCGCCTGCACGAGTCCCACGATCTCACGGAAAGGGGTGTTCCAGGGAAACGTCAGCGCGGCTCCAACCGCAATAAAAGTCTGCATTAAACTTCCCCTTGAACTAGTTTTTCGTAACCAACACACTCACAAAAACTGCTTTCATATGATGGATTTCTGGGCATAACTAAGAATCCAGCCTTGAAGGATTTTTACCGTCAACCTGCCTTTGAAGAAATCTTTCCTAGGATCTCACGGAACATTTATCGTGAGGAACGCAGACCGGGTCATCGTCCCCTCGCCCAGAGCTGTAAAGACACGAGGGGTGCCCTGCCTGGAGACGAGGCTGTCCTTGGGGCGGGCGGGGACGCAGGGCAGAAAATGAGGCAGTGATGACTTAACCCCCAGTACCACCTCCTTGTGGTGGGGGTACTTAGATAACACTGGCGGGGCGCCTGGGGGGCTCAGCAGGTGAAGCCTCTGCCTTCGGCTCAAGTCATGGTCCCAGGGTCCTGGGATTGAGTCCTGCATCGGGCTCTCTGCCCGGCGGCCGCGTGCGGGTGGGTCTGGGAGACGCCTCCCCGCTCAGGCCAGAGACCTGAGCCCTCCACTTGGGAAGCTGGCGAGGACGGAGCAGAGACCCTCCACGGCCCGCGCTTAACATGTGGCCCCTCGCTTCGCCGTCTGTCGTCTCTCCTTCCACAAGTAACCCAGTAAGCAAACCTCCCCCCTCAGCCACGCAGAAGCCACAGCCGCAGAGGGTTCCCCATACCTCTGGATGTGTCCGCGTGTTTCTTTACACTCAGGGTGTTTCCCGACGTGACCACAACGCGGCCGCTGCGTCTGGCCAGTCTGACCCCGACACGGTACGTTTACTAATCACCGCCTGACTTCCATGTCTCCCACGGACCCCAGGGCGCCCCTCATCTTGTTTTCCCTCCAGGACTTGACCTGTTCCAGGCCGGCCCCCCCACTGGGTTTTTGCGTCCCCAGGGTGCGCCCACCGGCCTCTGTCTGCCTTTCTGCGTTTGTCTTCACGCCTCATGAGGGCGCCTGGCATACAGGGGCAGCATGTCCTGGAGCCTCGAGGGGTGCGCTTGGGCGGTGCCGGCTGCCCTCTGGCTCCATCAGCCCTCAGGGATGGGTCTCCTAGCTCCTTCCCAGATTTCGACAGGTTTTCTTCCTCCATAAGCCACTCGGCAAATGCCTACATGGCAAAGGGGCTCGTCTCGCCTGGACGGCCTCCGAGCCGCCTGCCCTTCTGTGAGGACGTCGGGGCTGATGTAAGGAAGTCCCCCGACGCCCACTGGAGTCTCCTACACAGGATACATCAGAGGTTCCTGGTGTCCAAGTGGCCCGAGGCGTCCCCTGAATAAAACCACTGTGACCACTGCCGCCGACAAAGGTCCCTATAGGGAGGACGCGAGCGTCTCCCCCATGCCCCACGGCATCCTAAGCTGCAGACGGGGGCCTGGCGTACGGACTGAAGTACCTGGCCTTGAAGGTCGGTCCGTGAATCCCCCCACTTATCTTACCTTGCCTTGAAGGACTCACCACTTTTAACCCACGGAAAATACTACAAAAATTTTACAAGGGGAAATCACCCAGTTTTACAATTTAAGTTGTTAGTAGAGGACACTGGTGGAACACGGTGAAGATGGAAATCCATCGTGGCCTAAGCAACGTTCCAACACGTGTGGTCCTTACAGCCAACGTCCCTGGGAAACCGCCGGCTGGGTTTTAATCCCATGGGGGACTGGTTTCAGCCGGCTCCCAGGGGAGGTCCCGCGGCCAGAACCGGCTAGACCAGAGACGTGGGGGGATCTCAGTAGATCAACGGGAGTCTGAGGACGGGCAGCCGTGCGGGCGACTTAGGTGGCTGTCCCGGGCCCAAGACGGACGACTCTGCATAAGGACAGGAGTCGAGGGAGAGCATCAGGTCTCGGGGTCTTGTCACCATCTCGGCCAGGGTCCTAACTTCCAGGCAGAGGCAGACTTTCTCCTCCCCGCAGAGTGGACACGGGCTAGAGGACTGCAGCCTGCGCAACAGACGTGACTGTGTCCCACGAAGACCGTCGTCCTTGAAGGGACCCCGGAAGGAAAGTAGAGAGAGAAAGTAGGCGCCGAGTTCGCGCCGAGGCTCAGAGTCCAGAGGAGACTCTGGACTCAAAGCCCCACGTTCAGACACTGTATGATGTAGGAAGGACTTTAGGGTTTGAAGCCGATGGCCAAGAAAGAATTCTTGAGATGTCTTTGGTGCAAAAAGGTGGTCTTATGAAAGCACGGGGACGGGACCCGTGGGCAGAAAGGGCTGCACCGGGGTCACGAGGAGCCCATTATATCCTCTCAAGTTGGGAGGGGGTTAGGGGTAGTGTACATCTCTAAGGAACTTTGGAAGCAAAGTTTCCAGGACCCGAGGGGGCTCGCTGTTGTTGGGAAAGTCATTTACGATCACTCAGTAAACCCTCAGTCAGGAGACGCTTCAGATGTGTATCGGCGGGCCGGGGGGTTGAAGGCTGATTGCCAACACATATCTTGGGAGATTTAGATAAAGGACATTTTCAAAGGAATCTTTACGTGTTAAAGTAGACTTGCAGGTCCTAGGGGATGGGCTGACACTTGCCTTTGGCCCTGAGCAAGTGTCAGCATCGAGGTAGTCGAGTCCCTAGGGTAAGGTCACGCTCCCTGTTTCAAGGACTTGTCAGTAACCTTCTGCCTTTGCTTCTCACATCAAAGACCCCCAGAACGTAATCCCCAGGGGCAGAGGAAGCACCCAACATTGGGCCTCAAGGCCCAGCGTCCAGACCCCAGCTTGCGTGCCCCGTGTCCTGTGTCCGCTGACAAAGGCACGGGGACCCAGAGCCTTGATCCTGGCCTCCTCCGCACCTGCCCGACCAGACTGCAAGGGATGTGCTTCCAAAACCAGCTTCTAGGTGATATTTCAGTAATCCCAAGCTATCGGCACTCTGGGCCAACTCCAGTTATTTCAGAATCTAGAAACTTCAAAGGAAAGATTGAAAACTTGGAAGCATTACAGAGTACGATAATAGAACACGAGTGACTGGGACAATTAAGAAATGCCATGTTTAACCTGAGGACTGACTGAGCCCGTCCTGAGCACTCACGCACGGCAGGCTCCAGAGGGTCCTCAGCCCTCAACTTTCTGATAGGAAGTCGTCGTCTCTCAAAACTGGCCCTTGGGCTTTCCCAAATCTAGCATTTACTTTCCACCCGCACACCGGTGGCTGCACCTCTGTTCCCGGGGCCGTCACTCTGCCGGCCTCTGGCCCAGCCCAGGCTGTTTGTCATTCGTTAGGCAGGTCAGCTAATTTGCCAATGAGAAGAGCTGCATTTCTGTTCTGTTGTAAGACTGTGATGGAGCACAAAGAGGCTGCTGCTGCACCGGCCAGAAGCCTCGCCACCCTGCTGAGGTTCATGCTCAGGTAGTATCGCAGGGTGGAGGTCCGTGGCCGGTGTGGGCTGGAATGGGGCACTCAGGCCCTCCCGTTCCTGCTTCCGGCTCACGGTGGGTGGACGGTGGCCTGCCTGACTGCGCTGAGCAAGGGCTTTCCCACTAGAGAATGGGGCTATGAAGAGTGAGCACTTACGGGCCACTCCCCTTGTCGTAGTGCATTAGTGCTTGTGAGAACCCTGCGAGGCGTGAACTCTTTCCAATGGTTCTGGGTGAGAAAACTGGCCGTGGAGTCGGGGCGTAAGTCCTACAGCCCTGGCCACCCCAGGCTTGCCCCCGTCTGTCCCTCGGGAGGCAGTGGTGGGGCCCCACGGAGTCATCCGAGCTCCGCCATCGGAACCGCGTGAGCTCACGGGGACGGCTAACGAGGGTCATTGCTTCGGTCAGGTTCTGCTCACCGTCCCCCGCACACTCCCCGGGGGCACCGGCTGGCAGAAGGCCGGTGCTTCAGAGCTGTGGGCGGCAGGGGCCACGGTGGGACATGCATCCCCGGGGGCCTTGTCCTCCCTGGGGCCCGGAGCTGGCCCTGGTGGCCACGGTGAGGCTGCGCTCGCAGCAGGTTTGTGGCTCTTTCTCGGACCTCGGCCTGGGGGCTCCGCTCTCAATCCACACGGCTTCCTCCCGCGGGAGCCTCGGATTTTCGGCAGAAGAAGCCTGAAGTGTGGGAAAGGGGCGGGAAGGAGCGATGGCCCTGAGGCCCAGGCCCGGAGCCAGCGCAAAGAGGAGTCTGAGTCTCCATTTCTCCTCCCTGGGGCCCGGCTCTCACCCCAGGGGCTTCCCGAGCCAAGCTGGCAGGACGGGCCGCAGGGTCTCGGGGTCCGCCCTCCCTCAGCCGCGGGTCAGTGTGGTGGGCCCGGCTGAAGCACAGCCCCCCATCCGGAAGCACCCGTGCGATTCAAGCAGCTGCGGGGTCCGGGACCCCGACTCCGGGGAGCCCTCGGGCGGTGGTCTTCCGCGTTGACAGCTTATCCTCTGGCCGCCCCAGAGACTGCAGAGCCCGCCCGGCCCCACGGCCCCCCTCACCGGACTCCCCCCACGCGCCCAGACGGGACCCTGGGACTCAGAACTTTGTGGGGTGCTGCTGGGGCGCCCAGCCCTTTAGCCGCTCAGCGCATGGAGGGCCCTGTCCTGGGGACGGAGACCTGAGGGGGAGTGGCCCTGAAAGAGCAGAGGGTCCCAACCCGGGGCAAACCCCCCCCCCCCCGCCCCACCTGGCTGGCCTCTGTCTGGCCTTCCTGTTGCTGAGTCAGCGCGAAGCCTGAAAATGCTGTCGGATCAGTTCCTGCTGCTTGATGCCCCGTCCTGCGGGCAAGCGGCGCCCATCCCGCCCGGGGCAGGGCCGGGTCTCCTCAGGACAAGACGGCCCACGGGCAGGAATCCCCAAAACCCGCAGCGCAGCCCACCTGCCCGGCGACCTCCACGCCCTCCCCCCAGGGCTCAGAGCCGAGGCCTCCGTTCTGCCCCTCGAGCGTAGCTCCTTCACCTCTCAAGGTGGTACAAACCAGATAAATTAATTTTCTTTAAGAATAAACAAGTTGGGGCGCCTGGGTGGCTCAGTGGGTTAAGCCTCTGCCTTTGGCTCAGGTCATGATCTCAGGGTCCTGGGATTGAGCCCCACATCAGGCTCTCTGCTCAGTGGGGAGCCTGCTTCCTCCTCTCTCTCTGCCTGCCTCTCTGCCTACTTGTGATCTCTCTGTCACACAAAAAAATAAATAAAATCTTTAAAAAAAAAAAAAGAATAAAAGAGCTGGCGAAGCCGTTTGCTTTCCAGGGAAGTTCGGACCCAGCAGTGAGCAGCTGGCCCAGCCCACGCTGTGGGTCCTGAGACCTGCACGTCAAGCCCTTTGTCCCGACCATCTTCCCCAGAACGCTGGTGTCGCCAACAGCCATGCAGAAATGGGGCTCCTCTGGAGTCGGGGGAGACAAGCCCGCTCGAGAGCGGTCCCGTTCCCTGAGCTCGGGGACCCGCCCAACGGCAGGGTCAGGAGCAGCTCGGGGATGCGCCGAATGGCAGGGTCAGGGTGGCCGTGCCCGGGACAGGGAGGACACAGGGAGGCGCGGGCTGAGGAGGGATCCTCCGATCGGAGCCCCCGCTTCTGTTTGGGCTGGTGGGTTACAGACGCTTCTCACGTCATCAAAAGTCGTAACTAGGAAGTCACTCCCATCCCCTGGGGGTGACCCCGTCCGTGCGTCTGAGTGTGGTTAGAGAAACAGTTCGGTAACAAACTAACTAAATTAGTGAATTAAGGGGAGGATGGATGAATCGGTGGATGACAGGCTCCGCGTTGACCGAACAAGTGTCTTCCTCGCGGCGGTGACATCTGGTTTAAGGGCATCAGGAGCCAAAGCCACGCGGCAGGCTTCCTCCCAGAGCGATGCCTGTGGGAGTGACGAGTCACGCCGCAGAAGTCAGAGATGCCCCGGCCCCGGGCGCGTGCTGTCTGTCCCCGCGCACCCTTTGTCTGTCCCCGCACACCTGGGAAGGGGACGCACAGGTCTCCAGGCGCGGGGTAAGCCCCCGGAGCTGACTTCCTCCAGGGGCAGAACAGCTCTGGGCTGAGAAAGGCTTGTGCGATCCCAGAGCGAGGACTCAGGGGTGTGGCTTCATGTCCCTTATAAAGAAACACGAGGTTAACCTTGAAGAGTGTAATTCCAAGACCCCTGCTGCCCAGAAACTTGCTGGGGGACGTGGCAGAAATGAGCTCAGTGACCTCGGGCAAGCCCCTCGTCTCTCCTAGCCGTCTGGCCAGCTACGCGGGGATGCCGGCGGACCCTCCCGCGGCCCTTCTGGCTGGGACCCCTACAGCTCTGCCCCTCTCGGCCGGTGGCGTTCCCTCGCGCGAATGTGGGCCATTTCCCGGGCCCTGGAAGAGGGTCAGACGCCGTGGCCCCATCTCCGGTGTGACGACCAGCAATCTCTCCTCTGCGTCCGCCCAGCCGACACGGACAGGTCTCCAGTGCTCTCCGAGGGGTGGCCTCTGCCTTACAGCACCGTCACCCACCGGCCTCGGAAGGTTCATTAGGTAACGTCTGCAAAGTGCCTGAGCTCATCGAAGGAAATGGCTCTATGAATCTGAGGTATTAAAAATAGAAGTGAAACCAGAGGAGGTTTGAACTCAAGGGTAAAAATTTCCTGTGCGCTCAATAAGCCGTGCCTTCGGGCGGGGCCGACGCGGTCCGCCGGGCAAGGACGGTGTTCTGGGCTGGGGGGCTGCACGGTGGGTAGAAGCCCCTGTTGGTGAGAGCCCACGCAGGCGGCCGAGGATAGGGTCTCACACCAGGCTGCCCCGCCGCTCCGACAGGCAGACATGGCAAAGGGCGTGGGGGGCAGACGGCCACGCCGAGCTGGAGACGGGTCCTAACCCTTCCCAGATCTCCAAGTCACCCTCTCCCTGAGGCTCGCCTTACCAAGGCCGGGTTGACCAGATGACTCCTCAGTCCCACCGAGCCCTATGCCACGTCTGCAGGAACGACCTGCTCAGATCCGTTAAGCCTCTGGGGTCCGACTCCCACTGCTTAGGAGGCAGGAGCCCACGATGGCCGAGCACCTGGACTCTGGAGCAAGAGCGCCCACTCTGCATCTCAGTTCTGCTCTTTTGAAACATTTCCCTCAAAGTCCTATTAACAAGTTGACGCTCAGAGAATCTGAATGAATCGTTCCGTGAGCACCCGAGCACCCACCACCTGGGTTCCATGCAGCCCACGCTCCGGACACATCTGTCCGTCTGTCCGACCGTCCGTTCGCCAATCCGTCACGGTATTTACATTTTTCAGAATAAAGCGCAGACATCACCGGGCTTCTGCTTCTGCTCGGTTCCTCGGCTTTTAGCGGTGAGGTCTTGTCCGAGTCAATCCCTCCTCGCCCGTCCTCCGCCTGTAAGACGGGCTATACGTGCACCGAGCATTTTAACCTCGTGGGGAAGTTACCGGACACAAAGCACCGAGGGCCGTGGGGCGTGGAAGCGCCGGCGGGAGTGAGCCGTCAGCACCGGGAGGCCGAGGCGCTGTGGGACTCATGCCCTCGCTCCGAAGCAGCGGTCTCCACGCCGATGCTTTCCTAGGAGGACCAGAGTCGCACGAACAGGATGCACGATTATGGAGAAACTCACAAAAGGGACCCTCCCAACGTGCCCGAGCACCCTCGCAGGTAGGTGCTAGGATCACCGCGCTCGGGCTGCCCCGGGGTCACCCTGGGGCCCAGACAGCCCCACGAGGACCGCTCCGGGCCTGCAGCAGAGACCTGGGCCTTCACCTCTGATCAAGTCGTCTGCTGAGACCTTTCTCCAAGTTTTTCCCATCATGAATAGTCTCCAACATAGAGGAAATTGGGGGAAAAGAGAAAAAAAAGACCCCATCGCTAGACTTAACTATTTGCATAATCTTTTCCCCTGATCTGCTCATACAGATCAGGCTCCAGCCCAGACAACCTCGGCGTGTGTCTGAAGACGGAGCCTGTTCCCCCGCGCAGAGCACACGGGTCTCCGCACAGAGTTCCTTAATACAGTGTGGTCTGCGGTCCCAGTGCCCACAGTTCCAGGATCCTCAAGACCTACGCACTGTCTTTTGTTCTGTCTCCTGCCTCTTCCAGTTCAGAACAACCCCCCAACCTTCCCCTCCTTCATGTACACAGCACGGGCTTTTTGGAACGACGGCCCGTCTTCCCCGGAAACGTCTCTGTTCTGCGTTTGTCTGAAGCATCGTCTCCATCTCCTGCATCTCCTGTGAACTGAGAAGAATCTTTGTTTTAATCCCAAGGGCTGGATATAACAGTGTATTTTTTATTTTCTAATATTTGAAGATGTTTCTCTTTCCTCTTCATGGGGAAGGTCAGGGAAGAGCTGACCATGGCCAGCGGCGGGGACGGAGGCATGGTCTGAGGGTGAACCCGCCTGCTCCAGCCGCTGGGGGCCAGGTCACCCCTGCAGTTCTCTTTAGGGCAGAATTTCCTCTGGTGGCAGCAAGTGTGGGCTCAGGGATCCTGCTTAAAGTTGGTTTCACTGTAGCTCTGAAGCTTCTGTGACAACAAGTTGTCTGCAGTCCAGGAGCCGGCCCCGGCCGGAGAAGCAACCAGAACCTCAGTAAATTCAATGCCCCGTTCCTCTCCTCTCCTCTCCTCTCCTCTCCTTCTTCTTTTCTTTTTAAGAAGATTTTATTTACTTATTTGAGAGAGAGCAGGAACAGGGAGGAGGGGCAGAGGGAGAGGGAAAAACAGGCTCCCCACCGAGCAGGAAGCCAGGCGTGGGGCTTGATCTCAGCACCCGGGACCAGGAGCTGAGCCGAAGGCTGACCGACCCCCAGGCGCTCATTTTGTCTTCCAGTAGAAAAATGTGGCCTTGCCCTTCTGTAAAAGGTGTGTTTCCCTCTGTGGGCAGCGTGTTTCATAACGGCGGCTCGGCGTTCTCATTCTCTCCTGCCCAGTGACCCTGAAAACAACCAGAAAAGGAACCATTTGTGGGAACCGAAATGACGAGGCTCTGCCCGGTCGACCTTCTCGGCACGGTCTCCATCAGTCCTGCAAGCAACTTCTTTACGTCGACATTTGCTGGGATTTGGTCAGAAGCAGCGACGCCGCCTCGGCGCGTCCGTCTCAGAACGGACACAGACCCTCGCGCGTTCACGAGCGAGACAGCACAGGGTTTGCACGTTGCTTTATCGAAACTTGGAATTTACTTTTCACTAACCCAGTCCTGGGTTAGTGCTCTTCGTTTAGAAACAAGTCAGTGGCCCCGTTTGGGTTAGTCAAGGGTACAGCTCTGCAGGGCTGCCGTCTGCAAGGCACGGCCGCACGGGGAGACTCTCTGAGCGCCCGTGCGGGCTTAAACCCGCAGCCCGGTGACGTCCTTGGCCACGGCGCTGCAGGAGGGAGGTGGTGGGCTCCGCGACCCGGCCCCGGACAGGGACGTGCCCCCGGCCACCTCTGGTTCAGTCTGTGGCGTGGGCAGCGTTCAGAAACGGGGAGTTGTAAGACAGCCGCACGGTCCAAGGCGGAAGGAAATCAGATAATGTTTCTCTTGGGGGTCTCTGCCGCCCTGTCACTGTGCCCCAAGCCCCTGAGAACAGGGTCCTCTTCCTCCCTAAGCTGTGTCTGCAGCCGTGACCAGGCCTCCCGCCTCAGCATCTGTTCTCTGATCTCTGACGTCGGACTGGAAGGACTCTGGACTGCGTGGGGTTGGGCAGTGTCCCCCAAAAGTCGTGTGTGACAAGCTGTGCATGGGACTTTATTTGGAAACAGGGTCTTTGCAGACACAACCAAGTTAAGAGGAGGCCATACCAGGCTGGGGTCCCGACCCAATGTGACCAGCGTCCTTCGAGGACAAGGGAGATTTGGACACAGGCAGGTCTGGGGTGAAGCCGGGTGAGGACAGAGGCAGAGATCACAGGAGCCCCTTCTGACCTCCCACCTGAGGGAGCGCGCCCTTCTGTGTCCGTGGTCTGCAGCCACAGGAAGGTCTCCGGGAGCATGCAGACCCTGCCTGCCTGGGAGGAAGGGGATGCGGGAGGAGGGCGTCCCCGGAGCTGTGTGTGCACCCCCCTCCCGGCAGGGGCAGCGGCTGGGACCCCGAGAGGCTGGTCCTGAAGCCCAACCACAGCAACCACGGCGCCCTCCTGAGCAACTGCGGCAAAGCGGGAAATTGTGACTGTATTTCCTGGTCACGTTCCCACCCACGAGCCTCCCGGGCTCCCAGCGGGCAGGGGCTTGGCCGGGGCAGGAGGCACGGGCAGTCAGTAACTCAGCAAAAGTGTTCAACAGCTTCTACAAGGAGGGAAGCTAAACGTGCGGGACCTGGGTTTTGTTTCTTTCGGCCACGCAGAAAATGCTGCCCTGCGAAGCCGCCCAGGAAAGTCCCACGCGCTGCAGCTCCTGGTTCCGCGGGCCGTGGCGGTTTCCCGCGTGGGCCTCCCCGCGTGCGCCCATTCCAGGAGGCTCACGGCCTGGCTCTTTGATAGGAATTTCCTCCCGTTCTTACGCCTTCAGCAAAGACCTCAGCGCACCTTCCTCTTTGGCAAGTTGTCATTTAAGAAGAATTTGCAAATTAAGTGACCCCACGTCCTCTTTGAATACAAAGGCAGAGAAGAAAAGAGTGTGTGGGGGCGCCTGGGGGCTCAGTGGGTTAAGCCGCTGCCTTCGGCTCAGGTCGTGATCTCAGGGTCCTGGGATCAAGCCCCGCATCGGGCTCTCTGCTCAGTGGGGAGCCTGCTTCCTCCTCTCTCTCTGCCTGCCTCTCTGCCTGCTTGTGATCTCTGTCTGTCAAATAAATAAATAAAATCTTTTTTAAAAAATAAAAAATACAAAAAGAGAGCATGTGAAAAGTGTCCTTAACCTTTCTCTTACACAGTCAGCTCCCAGACCCGCAACGCCCGGCCTTCCGCCGTGGGACGCGAGCGGAGACTTGTGGTAACCCGGAATATACTTTTGCTAATGACCTACAGGTTTGGGTTGAATTAAATATTGAAGCGCACTCCAGAAATATCTACGAGGAAACACACAGCAATATTGTATTGATTGTGTGAGGCTGTTGAATAATTCACCTGCTCCCCTCCGGCTTGAATGTCGTTCCGTCTGTCCCCCAGTGGCACCGGCCTCGAGAAAAGGCTCAGCGCCTGCGTCTCCAACGGGTGGGACCCGCAGCCGCCTTCATCTCCACCTCGTACCCCCCCCCCCCCCCCCCCCCGGCAAGAGCCCTTCTGCACGCGTCTTCTTGGCACGGACAGGGCCTGGGGCGCGTCTCCCCTCTGCAGGATGACTGTCCCAGGACTGCTCTGAAGCCCGTGGAGCAGCCGCCTCTGGCCTCTCCAGACACACACGAACTCGAGGACGCGAGCAAGCCGGGGCCCAGCTCGGCGGCCTTCGCGTCCATGGCTGGGGTCTCCGAACATCCTTCGAGGCTGCGAGCTCCGAGGCGGTCGGACGGGAGAGCGCGAGCCCGCATGCGCCCACAGGTGCCTAAACCAGAAGCAGCGGCCTCATTTCTGCGTCCCCACGTCCTCGCCGAGGTCCGGCCAGAGCCTCACGCCGCGTCTGAATCCAGACCCCGCAGGAGAGCAGCGACCCCGCCCTCATCAGCCCCGAGCTCCTGACCAGCCGGGGCGAGGTATCCCTTGGGGTCGTCTTACCTGATTCCCACGGGTCTGGTCCGACGACCGGTTTCCCGCTCAGCGGTTCCAGTGATCTCATGGGAAGGATTTGCCACCAGGAAGAGCGCCGGGCTGCGCACCCGGTGTTTTGTGTCTGGACTCGGCTCCGTTACAGTTGCCAGGAGACGGGGACTTCCTCATTCCGTCGCCAGGTGGAGAGGGACCCGTCCTTTCCTGCTTCCTTTGTGGGCCTGGCGGCAAACACGGCAGGCTAAGGCCAGGACCCGCCTGGCAAGGGACAGGGCGGGCACCGGCGGCCGCTCTCACGGGGATTCCCGCGCTGGACAAAGGCGCGGGGCCTGGGGGCTGAGGGCACCTGCTCCGGCCTTACCGGGGGCTTAGACTAATCCAGCGCTGGGAACCGGAACGGGTGGCAGGGACGCGCACTCACCTGGCGAGCGGGCGGGGAGGGCGCGCCCGGCTCGGTGTGTCCGTTTGCGCTCCCTGCACACGCCGTGGCCTCTTCCCGTCTTCATGGCGGCGGCTCCCGCGTTTGCACTGAGGGATAACGGAAGGACGCGCCGGACACGGGGTCACCGTCAGAGGTTTGCCCGTCTGAAAGCAGAGCCGGGTTCGTGTGGCCGTGGAACCTCTGAATTCCCACGGCGACACAGGGAGGGGCTCTCGCTCGGAGCAGCCAGCCTCGGCTTCTGGAAGGTTCTGGGATGCACACTTCCCTCTAGGGGGTCGTCTCCACCACCGTGGCCCCCGCCAGCTGCTGCGGGAAGGCCTGGTGGCCGTTACCCACCCCCACGCACCTCGGGGGAAAATGAGAAACGTGGGGGGCTGGAGCCCGCGTCATGGTGACCAGGAGTCGTCCCGGCCCGGCGTCGAGTCGCACCTGCCCTTGGCACCCTCCCCGCCCCACCAACAGACCAGCCACTGGGCTCGTCAGCCAGAAACTCCAGTACCGACGCGACGGGGTGGGATTCACAGTTCTCAGCACGAAGCAGGAACTTGTCGTAGTTTCCCGTGGGCGTCCGCTCCCCTCCCAAGTTCGGCTCTCGGTCTGCTCATCCCTGACGAGTTCCCACGGATGCCTTGTGGCCGCCCACCTTGCTTCACGACCCTCGGTGACCTCAGCCTCCGGCCCCAGCCCGTCGTGAGACCGCGGGAATATTTCAAGGAGCAAAGAACGAGCAAACGGAACGTCCGGGGTAGAACGTGATCGCTCAGAAGAGGTTTGCTCCGTAACGGGACTGGCTCAAACCTTCTGCACTGCTGTGGCTCAGTGTCCCCATTAGAAGCGAAGAGTGGGACCGATCACCTCCACTTCCGACTCGATCTGGAGCAGCCAGAGTCCAACACAGGACAGGCAGCACCTCAATGGTGAGACATGCAAGGGCCATGTGTCCCCAAAACACCATGGGGCCCCTGAGGACTCGCATCAGCTGAATAACTCACGCCGTGCGTCACCTGACTGAAGTCGCCCGGCAGAGCCCAACCCCCGGGACATGGCAGGTGCCCAGCTGAGCAGGCGGCAGGACACCACCCCCAGCCAGTGGACGGCAGAGCCTTGATGTTGAAACTGAGGATCTAACTCTTTGCCCACTGGAGGCGGTCCTCCGGACGTTCATGGCCAGCTGTCTGGCCTCTGCTGGGGGGGACGCCTTTCCCCTTTCCTTCTACCTAAGTCATGGGCTGGACAGTGGAGCTCCTGTCTTTTGTGGTTGTTTTCTTGTTTGTTTGGGGTGACGTTTGCGAGGACTGGCTGGTTGAGGGCTTGGCAGAGGGGAAGGCAGGCGGGTGATGTGGACAGAGCTTCTCCCGACAACATCAGAGCCTGGCAGGTAAGTCAGAAGGGGATTCTCTAGGAGCTTTGAAACTCCAGGGAGAACCCAATGGCAAAACTAGAGGTCCCGGAGTTACCTCTGGTCAGCGCGTAAAGCACTGTAGAGTGACCGCTCGGGTCTTACGAGGAAGGAATGAGCCACCCACGAAGCGGGAGTGGTGTGTTCGCTTTCCCATTTTGTGCGGGAGAAGGGGAAGCCCAGTGCGATGGGGTGATGTGCACAAGAGGACCCTGGGAGTCTGGGCTCTGGGGTCGGGCTGGATCACAGCCTCAGTTTCACTGTGACCCTGTCCTCTGTTCGCCGAGGCCCCGTAGCGTCCACAGCATGAAACACTCAGGACTCCCCGGGGCTCGGAGTAACCGCCACGCACACTTTTGCCAATCCTCGTGGCAGCACCTGTCAAGCAGCCTTGAGAGCATTTAGAATGACGATCGGCATCTTCCCGTCACAAACCGCACACGACCTCCGAGGTCATGACATCAGCCTGGGACTCCCTGCCAGCAGCCCTTCCGTGGGGCAGAACTGTCTTGTGCTGAGACCTCAGACCACATCAGGTGCACGAGGGGCACGGCTGTCACCAGAGGAGTCAGAGGGGCGGACACGGACAGGAAAACCGTTGTCTTTCTCGTGAACGTACTTCCTCAGCACTTAGACTGCGAATTCTGTACTATAAGTGGAACTCCTTTTTCTTTTTTTAATACATTATTTATTTATTTGACAGAGAGAGATCACAAGTAGGCAGAGAGGCAGGCAGAGAGAGAGGGAAGCAGGCTCCCTGCTGAGTAGAGAGCCCGATGCGGGGCTCGATCCCAGGACCCTGAGATCATGACCTGAGCTGAAGGCAGAGGCTTCACTGAGCCACCCAGGCACCCCTGTAAGTGGAATTTCTAAAGAAAGTATCCAACTTAAAATTTCTTACTTCAACCAGCAATGCATGAATAATGTATCATGTAGCGTCCGTGATGCATGTCCCATTTAGTCATTTGACTAAATTCACATGAAAAGAGAAACTCCAAACCAGTCCAGTACTCGAGATCTCCAGTAACAGCAAAATATTACAAGCACTTAGAAAAATAAAAACGGAGCAGGAGAAATTCCTCCTCCCAGTCGATCAGTGTGTGTGTGAAAACCACGGGACGTTGGCGTAGCGCTTCCCTCGGGGACGCAGGTTTGCCCTGTACGACGCGTCCCCCCATTGTCGGTCCCCACCTGACGCCAGGCACTCAGGGCCCCTGCGCTCTCTCGAGCCGTCCAGCAGAATTCTCCTGTAAGAAATATCAGGGAACTTTTAAGAATCTGGCAGAGCTGGTTTAGACATTAAAGATCCGGTATCGTCTTTAGACATTAAAGATCCGGTATCGTCTTAGGACAAAAGGGAATTCAGAGCCTGTAACCAAGACCCTCTCCAGGTGTGAAGAACCAGGTCTTCGGTGGGAAACTCGAGAGCAGGACCAAGCCCGACCGCCGCGGGATGGCCCAGGGCCGCTGCACCTGACCTGGCAGGCAACAGGCAGGTCTGGCCACTGTCATGAGACCCTCCGTCCTGGTCACGGGGGACGGAGGGGATGAGGCTAGAACTGAAGTTGGAGGCCCCGGCAGCGTCCGCCCAGCGTGTGTCTGCAGGTGCTTCCCTGCTCTCCCTGCCGGGAAAGGAGAGCCAAGCTGGCGTCTTTCCCCCGTGGGTGCAGGGAGCTGGGGCCCGGGATGCGCCCCCCTGGCTGGAGGGGAAGCAAGAAAAAGAGAAAATCACAAGGAACGACAGAAGGAGGAAGGGAAGGGGGTTTCAAACAAAATATTTAATCATTCATTTTCATTCTCTTACATTGAACCTAATTCAAATTGTTCATGTTTAACCACATTCAACTGCCATTTTTATAGCAACAGTGGGTCAGATAAAGGCAATTCCACATCATTCACGGTCACATATGTTGGTGGGGTCAGCGCAGGCTCAACTCCCGTGTGTCACAGACCCAGGGCCACGGCTCCCCAGTCTTTCGTGGCAAGTCAACTTGCCACTTGCCACATGGAAGGTGGCCGGCTGCTGCCGAAATGTCATCTTTGCAAGAAGCTCAGTGGCATTAACGGGTGGGGGGTGACACCCAGGAGGGACGGCTTCAAACCTCGAATGCTGAGCAGTGAGGGGTCAGCTGTCAGGGTGGGGTGGCGTGTCCAGAGACGAGCAGGGGCCACGAGGATTCTGCGCCACCGCGTTCCTCCAACAAGCGTTTCTTGGGAACCCGGGATGCGCTGTGCCTGCTGAGTCCAGGGACAGCGAGCAAGATAGCGTCATCTCTGCCCTTCGAGCTTTCATGACCTGAAATTTAAAGTTGGGCAACGGTTGCTCAGATTTGACACCAAGCAATAGCCGAACTGTGAAAGAGTGCAGACGGCCATGCCATTGACCAACGAGTGGCTCGAACGATGTGGTTCCCACACACAATGAAAGATCGCTCGGCGCCAGGAGGACGGAAATCTTTCCACCCGCAGCACCGTGGACGGAACTAGAGTGTGTTGTGTGGAGCGAAATCAGCCTGTCAGAGAAAGACAATTACAGTGTTATTTCACTCGTTTGTGGAATTTAAGAAACAAAACAGACGAACTAGGAAAAGGGAAGAAAAAACGAGACGAAACCAGAGAGGGAGACGAACCATAAGAGACTCTTAACTCCAGGAAACAAACTGAGGGTTGCTGGGGGCGGGGTGGGGGAGGGGGCGGCTGGGGGCCGGGCAGTGAGGGGGGCACGGGACGCAGTGAGCACTGGGTGTTACGTAAGACTGATGAGTCACTGACCCCTTCCTCTGAAACCAATAATATACTATATGTTAGTGAATTGATTTAAAAAAACCATCAAAAGGGAAAAAAAGGAAAGAAAACCAAAGCCATGGCCAGTTTCTAGGCGCTGAGAGACAGGGTTCGGACAGGTTCCCTGATTACACTCGTCTTGTGCAGTCGGGGACGTGACCCTTGGAAGAGAGGATGAGAGTCACGGTGCGATCTCTTACCTTCGACTCGGCATTGCTCTATTACAGCTCACTGTAGCCTAAACGTATTTTAGTCGTACGTAATAATTATTGACGCCCCCCCCAAAAAGTGTTTCGTGATTTTCCAGAACCGTCTGGCTATGGCAGGACCAGAGTGTCCCCCGGGGCTCGGCGAAGCAGCGTCCTTCTTCGTTCGTGGGAAGACCCTCTGCTCCATCTCCGCCCTGGGGGTCTCCGGCCCAGAGATGCGGGTCATGAAAGTGTGGCTGGACTTGCTCCTTCTGCTACGGGGGCTTCCTACAAGACACCATGAGCAGCTCGGCACAGTGAACCTGGGAACGGGTGGGTCGGGGAGTCCTGGCGAGGACCCGGGGCCGCCTGCGCTGCGGACAGGGTGGCGGCTGGGCACAAGGAGGAGGCAGAGGACGGATTTCAGGGTCGGTCACACCTGCAGCAGCGGAGGGGGCGGCTGGGGACCGGGGTGCTCACGGGACTTCTGTCTTCTGGGCCGTGATCCCGTGACGGGAATCAAACACACAGTCTCGATTCCACTGAAGACGTTACCCTCAGCGGAACAGCGTAGACATGAGCCAAGGTTCACCCTGGAGGCTTCCATGGTAAAACGCGGATGAGGTAAGAGCATCTCTCACCAGCAGATCGGACGGTGAGGTTCAAACCGGGACCGAGGTTCCACGCAGCTGTCCGGAAACCCATGTGTCCCCAGAACACCGTGTGATGCTTTATTAGGTGAGAAAGTGGGTTCCAGCACAGCGTGGAGACAGAAGGAACCACACAGACATGGGCACACTCTCACGCGCCGCACACGCATCGGGGAGCAGGGTTGGGGTTGGTGGAGGCGGGCTACGCAGGGAGAAGCTGTCGATGCTCACTTCATACCCCCCGTGCACCCAAAAGCCGGGAGCAGAGGATAGGGGCCTGCAGCTTCCTTCACACGCGCAAGGACTCCGAGTTTGTTCAAGTCCTTCGAAGCAAAGGGCATCAACACTCATGTCTCCAAGGGTCTCCCGTTCCCGAGAAAGGAAGCCTCACCCTCTGTAGCCTCTAAGGTCCCCACTCTCCGTCCCATCATTCAGTTCCGAAACCGCCGTCTCTGGCTCCCCCAGATGCCCGAGGCACGACCCCCTTCTCCCGGCTCCCTTGTGGATGTGGAACTTGGCCGCACAGGAAGGGGCGTGGGATTCAGCGAAGGAAGGGCCCGCATGCCCTCTCCTCCCTGCCAGGAGCCGGCCCAGGTGTCCCGAGGAAGGACAGAAGGGGTCAGCCGTGTCTTGATGACCCTCCTGGCCGGAGCGCACTACAGCCGACTGCCAAGGACAGCTGAGGGCCACGGGGATCCGGATTCATGACAGCACTGCCCACGTGGACTTTCTGAAGGAGCTCCCGCGAGTTTAATTTATTTCTAAGGTCTCTGCCTGGCCCGAGCTCAGTCCAAGAGACACTGAGTGAGCCCCCCGAGAGCAGGGTCTGTTTTGTCCTCGGGAGCCGCTGACTCCCACACCTGCAGACTGCGGACCCTCAGGGATGCGCATGGAGGAAACGCCCTGTCCTGGGGCGCCAGCGAGGCTGGCGTGGCCACGGGACGCCCCTTGCCAGAGCTCCTGGAGTCAGTCTGGAGATGACGCTGCAGGAGAGCCCCTTGGGACGCTGCGCCCGTGTCCCCACGTGCGCACGTCTGCCAGGCCCTCCCATGTCTAACGCTGCCCTCGGGGGACGGACTGAGAGGCGGGGGCAGGGGGACATTTGGAGGCTGCCAGAGTTACCGCCAGGCCCGCAGCACCTGGAACACTCCGCCTGGCGAGCACGGCCTGCCCTCGGCTCTCCCTTGGCTGCCTGCCGGGCCCTGAGGAGGGGAGGCTCTGCTCCGCCTCTGCGTGTCCTTTGTTGGGGCATTTTTCTTTTCACCCAACAGGACAGGTTTGATGACTTCCGCAATCCCAGGGAGAAGCCTGTTGTTGTTCTAAGAGGACGGAGACGAAGAACCCTAAAAGGCCTAGAGATAAGCTGCCTCCGCTGAGGCCAAAGGATGGACCTCCTGGGGCTCCGCCACGCTTGTCCGCCATGGGACGTGTCTGGGGTTGTGCACCCAACAAGCTGGCTGAGAATGCACACTAGAGAAGACTATTACTTCCAAGTTTTACAAATTTAAAAAGGATTTTTTCGTGAATATAAAGAAGACTCCAGCCAGACGGAACCAGGCCTTTTGTGAATAATGACCAAATGCCACTGAATCGTCTTGCATTTTGTGTTTCTGGGAGAAAAACAGAAAGCTCGGATGTCGGTTTGTTCAGTAAGAGGCTGTGGGTAGCAGCGTGGGGATGTCCGAGTCCACTCTTGCCTCCTTTTCTTTTCCAAAGCGACATTATTTGTGATCAGTGCGGCTCAGACTTGCCACGAGCTCAGTGTGTTACGGACTAGAATTGTTTACTAAGATTTCTTACCCTGTGCAGGAAGCATTCCTCTGCTCTGACGCCCTTGAGACGCCCTTCATACATGCCGATAAATAGTTTCCAATCCACCTCCTCCGATCGTCCTCCCAAGAACCCTACGGAAGATATCGGTATTCCCGTCGGCGTGGGAAAACTCGAGAGGGCAGGCGATTTGACCAAAGTCAAGGTGGCAATCGGGAGAGGATGCAACACCGTCAGACTCCCTGGACAGCTGCCAACTGATCGGCGTCTCCGTGGTCGCGAGCAGGCAGGTTCCCGCAGGCTCTGCCCCGTGACGGAGGCCAGACTCCACCGGGCCCTGCCCCTAGCCGTGCGCTCCCAGCCGCCCGAGCCCCACTTCTCCACTGGGCGCCGCGGAGACACGTCCCCAGCCCAGGCTCACAGGCACCATGAGGTCACTCGCGGGGGAGCGCGTGACGCCCTGCAGGAGCCCGAGGACACGTAATGCTCTCGAGGTCTTTTTGCCACCCCCGAGGACAGCTGACGGGTTTGTTTCAAACATGTTCCTGAAATCACGCAGGCGTTCCACGCTGGTTCTAGGAAATTGTTCTCCAAAGGTGCAGGAATCAATGTCCAGGGAAACGGAGAAATTGTTCTCTGAAGGTGCGGGAATCAGTGTCTAGGGAAAGGGCTCCTTGTTCCGCCCCAGGCGCCCCGCGTGCTCGGCCCTGGGTCTGCGAGTCGATGTCCTCGCTGGCACTCCTGAGCACAGCGGCCTTCCTCGCTGGGGCTGACATCACGCAGATGCCATTTCCTGCTGCTACCAGCTCGGCTCTGGGTCTGCTCTCGAGGAAAGAGCGTCGCAGGAAGGGTGTGCTATGACCCCGGGGCCCACACCCACGCAGGACGGGAGGAAGGTCTCCCCAGGCTCAGTGACTGACTGGGCTCTGACTCTGCGACCCCTCGCCTCCCGACCTCACTGTCCCGTCCCGTAAGGCCCCACAGTCCTCACATCGCACTCCAGAATCCTGTCCTGGCGCCGAGACCCCGGGCCCTCACAAGCGCCCAAGACGTGACATTGAGCCGAGACACAGCGGGCAGAGGGGAAGGGCAGGGGGACAGGCCTTAGGTTTGGAGGGGCTCAGCTTGCTAGGAACTCAGCAGCACAGGTCAGCTGATGTCCCCACTGACCTCACTCTGAGGGGTCTCCCAGGGGATGGACTTCATGCGAAACCCGGAAAGTCCCAGGGTTCCCAGCCCCGTGATCCTGGGTCCTCAAGTCACAAGCCCCGGGGACCCCAGGTGGCTTGACTCAGCGTTGCCCATCACAGCCCCCCTCCCTGCGCCTCCAAGGTGGGGTTGCGGGTACCTTCCAGGTCCCACCTGCCGATGGAGAAGCCTCCCGCTAGCCTGGAGGGGCCAGCGCCCAGCCCCGCAGTCGCTCGGGCCCTAACAGCGGTGACCGCTTCTCGGAAGGCGCCGTAGCGAGGCTCACACCCGCCGGGGCTTCGCTGCGGACTTGCCGATGCCTTCGTGGCAGGAGCGCCCAGGCCTCTGCGTGAGGGTTCGTCCCCCGCCGTCATTCAGGGCACCAGCAAGCGGCTTCCCGAGTCCCATCTGCAAACACCAGTGTGCTTCGTGTTTTGGGTTTTTTTCTCTTAAACTTTGATTTGAAAGACTAAGGTTCAAAGGGATAAACGTTCAGTCGTTACTCTCTCCTGGCCTGGATTAACGGTTTTCCTTCAGGGCTTGACGGGAATCACCCGGAGGGCGGAAATGCCGGGGAGATTTGATACCTTGTTGCTACGTTGGAAAGAAAGAAGGGGGGAGGGGTGCGGAGCTTCCTGTTGCATCCTGTGCGCTCTGGGTCGGACCCCACCTGGGACCCCGTGCACCAGCTGAGACGACGTAATTCCCACTCGGAAGCAAGAGGAGGGCTCAGTCGCTTGAGCTCTCGTCCCCGTGTCCGCTCAGGTCAGGATCTCAGGGTGAGACGGACCCTGCACCAGACTCCGCACCCAGCACAGAAGCCGCTGGAGTCTCGTCCTCTGCCCCTCTCCCCACTCTCTCTCTAGTAAGTAAATAAAATTAAAAAACAAAACAGAATAAAAGTCGGTTCAGAAGGGACACTGGCCTGTGAGTTGAGGGGACAGATAGCAGTGGTCGTCGTCACAGTACCCCTGAGTCTTAGTGACGTGACCCCCATCCCCGTGACCGTAATTTGGCTGGTGGTGACTGTCGGGCCTCTGCAGTGGGCATCCAACCCGAGAGGAAACCATCCCACACGTCACTCAGGTCCCTGAGGCCACTCGTACCAGAGAGGTCGCCACGAGCCAGGGTGTCTCATCGTCAGCCCGAGGGACCTTCTCCACCAGACGAAGTCTTCTTGTGGGGGCGGCCCCGTGTGTCGGGGTGTTCCGGGGCTTCCCCACTGCATGCCAGTAACACTGCTCCCCAGTCACGGGGGCAGAAACGTCTCCAGGTGTGGCCAAATGTCCCCTGAAGGGACACTCGGCCCTCGTTGGGAACCACCGACTTTAGTTGTCTGAGACCCTCTTTTGGATTCTGTTTAACGCGTCCCGTGAGTGTTTTCAGAGAGACTGTGCTGCGTGGGAGCCTGACTTCCTTCAGAGCACAGGGCCGGATACGGCTGCATTGAGAACTCAAGCCTTTTCTCATTGTTTGAGGAAGTCTGACCCGGGAAAAATGCTTCCTTTTCTTCCCTTATTCGCGTTAGGATGGGCCTCCGTCTGGTGTATGAGCTCAGCCGACATGAGTTCAGCTCTTTTTTATGCCCCCCCCACGGGGAGCCCTTGGACACTGTCACAACACGGCACACGTGTCTTTTTGAAGCGCCGGGTTGTAGGACACTCAAAATCAGGTTTGATCGATCCATCATAATGAAGACTAAAATGCGATTTCCGGTTCCTTCAGAAACTACTAGGGCGTCTCTCAGCTGGTCAGGGAGTCCCTACGAAGCTGGAGAAAGCTGTCGCTGGCTCGTTCAAGACTAATTCAGTTGCCTTCGTTCTATAACTGAAACCCTGGTGGAGAATTTGTCGGAGTTAAATATTTACACCAGCTGTGCAAAATTCGATCTCCGCTTTGTGTGCCCAGTGGAGGAGCGCAGTGCGGTCTTGTTTCGCACCAGGAAACCGCACGCCGGCGGGCGGCCGCGGAGATGTACCGGGAGGGTCTGGTCTTTTTCTGATTTTATTACTGCTTTAAAATGTTAAACCAACTTGTACCAAACGTCTTTACTCAAAAACACTTTAGCACAAACTTAACTTGTACATTAAGGAGAGAATGTGATGCTGTAATGTTGACCCCAGAGCATCTCCACGTTAAAGGGGAAGCTGGGAGGAAGCGTCACGGAGGACGCCTGGCAGACGCAGACATTTCCCACAGCCTCGGCATGGGGCACCTCTTTCCCCATCTGACTAGAAGGAAGCTGCGGCTCAGAGAAGTTGAGCAACTTGCCACCCGCTGCCACGCCCCGAACCCACGGACATCGACCACAAAACCAGGGGATGAGGTCCCTCCCCACCCCGGAGATGTGAGCAGGTGAGACACACTGGCAGGCAGAAAACCCACCTGGCATCGTTGTGTGACAGCAACAGACGGGAGCACGCGGGCGTCTGATGGCCTTGAAAACAGGCCTAAAGCGGCCGCGGCCCAAACGGAAGGACCACGAGACAGACGGCAGAAGCCCAAAGTGGGACGGGGTCCACGTGTTTCGTTCTCCAAATCCGAGGCCAGGCCTGAGCCCCCGAGCCCGGAGCACCCCCGCCCCCGGCAAAGCTCTGCGCAGAGACAGCCCGGAATTGAATGGGACAGAGACGGAGGCAAGAGAAGAGAGGCATCATCAGGAGGCACCGAGCCTGCGCCGCTCTCGCTTTGTGAAACCCGCGGAATCGGTCGAAGACAGGCCTTCCTGCCAGCAGCTGCAAAACTGAATTACTTAGATGAACGGATTCCTAGAAAAACAGAAACTATCAAAAATGAAGGAATAGAAACTCTGCATAGACTCGTAATCGTTAGGATTTCATTAGTCATTCAGACCTTCTCTGCCAAGAAAGACGCAGGCTTGCGTGGCTTCACCAAACATGTAAAGGAGAATCAACACTTGACCTTCATTGACGCTTTCTACGAGAGCGAGCACGTCAGAGACGCTTCCCGACTCCTTCCCGGAAGCCGCTATTACTCGAGACCCAGGCCAGCTGAGACCGTGACCCCAGAGAACCGCAAAGCAGAAGCACATGGAGCCTCCATGAACGTAAATGCCAGAATCGTCAAGAAAACACTCGCAAACCCAGTCCAGCAACATGGAAGGGGGGGTCACAGGCCATGGGCAAGCGGGTGTGCCCCAGGGATGCGGGACTGGCTCGGCGCTCAAATCTCTCTCATTCGTCACTTGAATAGGGTAATACGCAAATCCACGGGGTCATCTCAATCGAAACAGAAAAGGTGTTTGACAAAATCCAACACCTTTTCATGATTAATAAAGAAAGAGAAAGGGACTCTTGGGGGGCTCAGTCGGTTAAGCATCCAACTCCTGATTGCAAGTCGGGTCTCCATCTCGGAGCCCGTGTCGGGCTCCACACCTACAAAAAAAGGGGGAAAAAAGGGAAGGGAAGAAGGAAGGAAGAAAAGAAAAGAAAAAAAGAAACCCTTAAGCCAGGAGTAGAAGGGAACTCCCTCAGCTTGACGAGGGCATCTCTGAAAAGCGGCATCTCGCATCACTCCTGCTGGGGAAAGTCTGACCCCGTCCAAGATGGGAACCAGACAGAGACGCCCACTCTCGCCGCTTCTCGTCAACATCGCAGACATGCTCTGGCGACGGCCGTTGGCTCACAGAAAACAAAGGAAAGAAGGACAGAAGGAAAAGTTATCCATACTAGAAAGGAAGAAGCAAAGTGATCCTTTGGCACGTCTGATGATGGGGTAGACGACGCCGGCAGGAACGCAGGACTGACACGTCGACAGCTATTGAAGGTGGCTGATGGGTATGGTTTTCCCCCTAATTCTACGTATGTTTAAAAATTTATGTAATAAAGATTTTTTAAAATCTTGACTGTCACTAACACTGGAAGATTTTTTAAAGCAATGAAATATTCCCAGAAATTTCAGGTATTTCTCAATCAGAGGCAAAACGACATCTTTCCCGTTCTTCTTGGGGTAGCCTCTGGTGAGGGTCTCGTTACGAGGGGCTCAGGCTACGGGGTAACTTGGCACAGGTCGAAATCCACTATTTCCCGTGCACTCCAAGTCCGTCGCCAGGAACCTCGCGGACATACTTACTGGTTCTGTTTCGCTGAGAGAAAGCTCAGTAGCTCCTACGACAGACGCATTTGTGAAGGTCTGTGTTACCTCTGCGCTGCCCCAAGTCACTCTCTCTTAGGAGTGACTCATGGATCCTTCCCTCGCCTTCGTGTCAAGCTAAGCTGTAACATGACAGAGGGGACTCGCTAGGACGTGGCTCACACGTCACTGATCTCACGGACGAATTCCTGGGCCCTTCCAGGCTCGTCGGGGCTGCTGGTTACCAATGCCTGGCCAATAGTTACTTTGTATAATAACTACATACATAAAGAGATAATAAATACACAGTTTATAGAATAACTACATAAAACACACACTAATGCTATAATCTAAAAACTTGGAATCTTACATTTTTTGCAATAGCTTCTCAGTATCTTTATAAAGTACATCAAATCCAGACATTTAAACTATTTCTTCCCTTTGTGATTCACTGGCTCCTCATCTTCATTTGGTTTGCTCTGTAGGTGGGATCTTTCTGAACTTTCAGCTGGAACTATTATGAGTTCCTGTTCTGTATCATTGTACAATTTTTGTATTTATTTATTTGTTGAATTGGTCCCTTATAAAAAAGCGGCTTAGTGGGACATCGAACCGAGTCTTAAAACAAAAGCATCTTCATTTGTCGTATTTATTTCATTAAATGGATTTGAACTCAAGAGTTCGGTCTCGAAATCGTCACTCAAGTTTACTTGGTTTAGGATATATCAGTAATTCACCAGAAAAGTAAAAAACCGGTGCTGTCATTACGTGAGTCCCAAGAGATTGAAGACACCTCATGATTAATGCATGCGGCTCTTAACATTCCAGCCGCCTGTGCTTTATGAGGTCTGCGGCTCGTTAATAATGCATGACTGCTTGTTTCCCAAATAAGCTGAATGACAGCAAAAGACACCCACATTTTAACCCCTTCTGCCATCTGAGTTTCACGTCAGGTGTGGAAAACCTTCTCTTCTCTTCTTCGGTCCCACCCAAACCATCCCGTCTGGATCCCGTCCCCACGCCATTTTGGGAGATACCAGCCCATCTGGTTTTCCAGTGTATTTATTTCACCATTTTATTCATTTATTACCTCACAGTCCTTTAGTTCCCTTGCTCTGTTCTGGCCACACGTCCTGTATCCAGAGCAGATGCCGGTGGCCCGCTGTGGCCCCCTGAGGCTGCCGTCCAGGACGATACCTTCTGGCTGTTCAGTATTTTGAGATTCTGTCCAGCTATATTAGTTGGTAAATGTTGCCCTAAATGTATTCTTAGTAGGTTAGCATTCCTACTTGTTAGTGAGATTGAGGAGAGCCGTAAGCCCGAGTCCAGGAAGGAAGAGCAGAAACTCTTTCCCAGAGGCTGGGGGGGGCGCGGAAGGTCGGGGGGGACTCCCTTCCGTCGCTCCCTGCTGGGGCGCGGCAGCTCGCAGGTTGGCTCCTCGGAACCGGAGCCGGTCTGTGAGACGAAGCGCACAGAGCACCTACCACGCTGGCAGCATGGTCTGGGGACACGCCTGGCCCAGGGAACTTGCAGGGCAGGGGCAGAAGCAGCTGTGGTCATGGGGCCCCTGACGCCGGGCTGTCCCGTGAGCTCCTTCCACACGTGGGGGGATGGGAGTCAGAAGAGCTTCTGACCTGAGGGACCCTCCAGTCCAGTTTGGGAAATACATCGAGTAATATGTCCCCAGAACAGCAGCAAATCCAGGCAAACACGTGGTGGCATTGCTTCAAGAGCCCCACAGGGGTGGCCCATGAAGGAAGGACTGTCGTTAGTCCCCGTATCGCAGACAAGGCCCAGGGAGCTCCTGCAACCGTCCGCGGCCTCGGACTTGGCACACGGCCGAGCGGGATTTGAACCCAGCACACTGGAACACCACCGCCGTGTCACGGAAAGGCGTTCTGTGCCGGCCGGCAGGACTGGGGAGGGCACGGCCCAGCGCTCTTGGTAGGAATCCTTCCCTCTTGCGGGGTAAAGGAAAGCCTCTGGGAGGATGCAGGGCTCGCAGGCCGGGGGTGGGGGCCGCGAGGCCAGGCACAGACAAGGAGCTCAGGAAAGGGCCTTGGATGCCGGAAGCGGGGGCTGGGGTGAACCGGCACGAGCAGGCCCCGTGAAGGGCCCGGCCATCTGCAGACACTCCCTTTGCCTTCCGGCTGCTTTTCGAAGAGTCTCAAAGATGCCCAACCCCCCACGGGCTGCCCTGGGGAGCAGAGACAGGAGGTCGGCTGTTCCGACCTCCAGTGGCCAGAGATCCCATTGTGCTCAGGGCATGCAAGTGGTTCCCCCAAACCAGGCACGGCGGGGTATGAGGTAGGAGAACCCTTGTGCTGGACGGGGCAGGGGACTGTCCTTGGTCCAAGGCCATACAGGATGGGATGCCCCAAGCGGAGACAGGGCTGGGAGGAGGCCGGTGGCTATGTGCCCTACAGTGGGCTCTGTATGGAGGCCTCTGGGCTGCGCCTCAGCAGGCGGGGGAGGCTGCATGGGGCAGAGGGCAGGGGACCTGAAAGACGCCAGAAGACCAGTCTGTCCTCACAGCCCTGTCTCTGGCCCACACGCGCAGCGAACTACTGGCCGGGTGCTGCCCACCGTGATATGGCCCATGGAAGGGACTCGCAAAGGACAGAGCGGCTCACGCCGTGTCACGATGCCGCAGCCAGGAAGCTATGCGGGAGGACACGGCCCTGTGTCGGGCCCCATCCCGGGCAGCAAGACACATTGCCTTGAACTCAGATGCCAGAACCGCACGCGCGCCACACTGTCTGTGGTCAGGGGTCCGAGTCCAGCCAGGCGGTCCTCCGCTCGGGTCTCAGGAGCCAACAGTCAAGGCGCCGCTGGGCCCCGCTCTCCGCGGAGGCTCAGGGCTGCCGTCCACGCTGGCGGGTGCTGCTGTGCTCGGTTCCTTGTGGCTGAGGGGCTGAGCTCCCTGTTTGGTGCGCCTGCCCGCCGGGGACTGCTGTCAGGCGTGGGGGCCACCTGCCGTCCCCTGCCATGTGGCCTCTGCACAGCATGGCATTCTGCCCCATGAAGCCATCCTGGGGCCTTGGAGCTGTCCAGTCCCACCCACGAAAGTCTCCCTTTGATTAACGTCAACTCAACCGCTCAGGGGCCCTTATTACGGCTGCAAAATCCCTGGCCCACAGCCACACGACAGACTCAGGGAGAGAGATGCCCGCGTGCCTGCACACGGGCTGGGAGTCCAGGAGGCGTCCTGGGACGCTGCTGCGGGCTGTCCCAGAGAAAGGAGCAGGTGCCTAAGGAGGGCCCGTTTCAGCCCTGCCCGCAGGGGGAGGGGCCTGCACCGCACCCAGGAGGGCGAGGAGGGCCCCGGCGGTGAATGAACGTCAGCAACGGGAAGGAACTGGCTCTGTCCCCGGGTCAGCCGCGTGGTGAGAGCCGGCGCAGACCAGAGGCAAGAAGTGAGCTCTCAGTCGCTAGGAAGCCATGAGATCAAATGATTCATTGTTCATAGGCGACTGTAGCTGGGTGATCAGATCAAACGTTTTATAGACAAATTCTCAAAAGTAAAATTACTCTGTAATTATATTATAACAGATAATAAGGTTTAAAAATAGACCTGAGGCAGCCACTTAAGACTCAGTTGGACCAGAAGCCGCCACGCTATTAGCTTTCCCTTTCTCTGCCATTAGGAAGCCTTGGGGGCATCGATCCTTCCGAAGCAGACGGCAGGAGGGACA
Organism: Meles meles; assembly: GCF_922984935.1. Taxonomy (NCBI): domain Eukaryota; kingdom Metazoa; phylum Chordata; class Mammalia; order Carnivora; family Mustelidae; genus Meles; species Meles meles. Next base: position 85,354,402 of record NC_060079.1, read on the forward strand.
GAGGCATCTCCCCTCTCCGCCCAGACACTGTCCGCCCCAGCTCACTGGGGCGCCGGGCAGGGGCACTGAGGGGGGTGAGGAGGGCTGGAAGGCGGGGGGAGGCGAGGGGAGACGAGGGGAGGGGGGAGGCAGGGCAGCGAGAGAAAACCCGCAAGCGAATGCCGCACGTCTGGGTTCTGAGCCGTCTTCCATCGGCACCAGCGGTCCCACAGCCGCACCCGGCTCCCGTCTGTCCTCACAGAGTTTCCGGATCCTCAAGATGAAAACAGCAAGAAGTCACATTTCTTTTCTTTTCCACCTTACCTTGCACGGAATTCTGAGCAATGGAAAATCAGAGCCCAAGCAGGCGGGACGGCAGCGTGCTCCGTGTCCCTGCAGACCAGAGCAGGCCCCAGGTCTGTCACAGAGAGAATGAGAGAGAGGGTGTGGGGTGACGTGCCCACGGAGACACACGCGCCAGCGCCCAGGTGAAGTCGGGTTTTCACCGCAGCCACGGACGACCCAGGCGCAGGCGGCCACGCGTCAGGACCACATTCCGGGGTGGGGTGGACTGCGGAGCTGACCTCAGTCACGTTCGAACCCAGGACCTTGCTCTCCCCGCGTCCCGTCGGGCGCTGACGGCTCTGCCTGTGCGGGTTTCCTTCCCCGCATGTGCGCACACTCCGGGCCCTCCCTTTCCCCGCCACAAAGCAGGGCAGCTACACTTGGCTTCCGCACCGTTCGTGAACGAGGGACCGTACTGCACCCCGGGGCGCACAAAGGCTTCGGTGATAGAGGTCATTCTCCAAAGTTCCAAGGAAGTAGGCAGACAGACACTTTTTATTTTTTACTTTAGAAAGATTTGTTTATATTATAGAGAGAATGTGTGTGTGTGTGTGTGTGCACGCGCAAGCAGGGCGGGGCACAGGGAGACGGAGAGCAGCGCACGCCCCACGGAGCCCCAGTGTGGGGCTCGATCTCACAACCCCGAGATGGTGCCCTGAGCCAAAACCAAGAGTCGGATGCTTAACCGACGGAGCCCCCCAGGCAACCCAGGCACACAGGCATTTGGATGGGCCTCACACATGCCGTATCTCGGAGCTTTTAAAAGATGCCGATGCTGGGACCCCCCTCACAGCGTCTGGCCCGGGGGTGGGTTCTAGGGCGTCTCCGTTTAAGAAACAAGATTCCCCGCGTGACTTTAATCAGCAACGAGTGCTTCTGGAGAAAGAACCGGGTTGTGCAGAGTCCGTGCGGGTGAGAGCGCTGCAGGGGTGGTAACTGGGGTCCGAGGGGGGGGAGGGGACGTGAGGGACGAGTCGGTGTGTGGGACAAACGCAGGCGCCACCGCAGATTCCAGGCCAAAGGGATGAGGGAGGCCCGCGGGAGACTGTGGCTTTCTGCCGTGAGAATTCCAGAACCAGCCATGGGAGGACGGCACCACACCTCGGACCCAGGCAGCGCAGCCTGAGGGGGCTCGGAGCGTTGCAGCCGCCGAGGAGCAGGGCCGCCACCGACGGCCCGGCCCCCAGGACCAGGTGCCCGCCCTTCCTCCCGCACAAAAACAGTGTGCGACGCCTCCTTCCCTGTTCTGTGTTCTCAGTCGTCAGTCTCCGCTTCAGGTCCGTCATCTGGGTTCTCAGAACAATCATTTCTTTGAACCATCTTTATGGGAAGGTTGGACTTTTTGCCCCCCCAATTCCCAAAGGTCTTTTTTCTTTTGTTTTATTTAAATTCAATTTAACATATAGTGTATTACCAGTTTCAGAGGTAGAGGTCGGTGATTCATTAGTCTTAAATAACACCCAGGGCTCATCGCACCCCGCGCCCTCCGTACTGCCCACCCCTGCTTAGCCCGCCCCCTCCCCTTACCCCTCACCCCCTCCCCTCCAGCAGCCCTCAGTTTGTTTCCTGTGATAAGAGTCTCTTACGGTTTGTCTGCCTCTCTGATTTCGTCCTGTTTTATTTTCCCTCTCTTCCCCGTGATCTTGTTTTATTTCTTAAACTCCACATACAAGTGACACTGTATAATCATGATGACTGTCCTTCTCCGATGGACTGACTTCCCTCAGCATGACACCCTCCAGTTCCATCCACGTCGCTGCAAACGGCAAGATTTCATTCCTTCTGACGGCTGCGTAGTATTCCATCGTGTGTATGAACCACACCTTCTCTATCCACTCATCTGAGGATGGACATCTAGGCTCTTTCCATAGTTAGGCTATCTTAAATTTTCTTTAAAAAAATTTTTTTTGGGGGGCACCTGGGTGGCTCAGTGGGTTAAGCGTCTGCCTTCGGCTCGGGTCATGATCCCAGTGTCCTGGGATCGAGTTCCACATCGGTCTCTCTGCTCCGCGGGACGCCTGCTTCTCCTTCTCCCTCTGCCTGCTGCTCCCCTCCTTGTGTGCTCTCTCTCTCTCTGACAAATAAACAAATAAATCTAAAAAAAAAAAAAAAGTAGGCTTCATGTCTAGCACGGAGTCCAATGTGGGACTTGACTCACGACCCTGAGATCAGGATCTGAGCTGAGTTCAATAGCCGGACAGTCAACCAACCAGTAGAGCCACCCAGGCGCCCCTCCAGAAAACCTTTTTCACTTAGAAGTCGGTGAGTCCAAGATGTGTGGTTACCACCCCCGTCCTCTCCCAGGTGGAGCGGAGGAAGAGAGGGCAGGTGTTTATGGGTCTGGGCACAGGTGTGGGTGTGCGTGTAGCCCAGGCATCCGAGGCAAACCCGTACCTGGATTTCGGTTCTGAGTTTCGGATCCTACCTGCTGCACTACCCCCCACCGTGCAGGAGCAGCCGTACCGCTGGGGGTTTGGTGGCGGCGCGTGGGCAAGGGGGTCCTGAAGGCCTGAAGCTGGTTAAGATCATCCCATTCCCCGTGGGCACTTACCAGCCAGGGATGTGCTCTGAAGCCAGGACTCTGCTGATCATCAAACGGCACTCCACGGTCCCAACGACTGCTCGGCCAGGACCACGCATGGGACTGAGCTGACCCCGTGAGAGTGAAAGGTTCTCGGCCCCTGGTGTGAATGAAGAAACAGCAGGCCCTGGAGCTTCCCGCAGCCATCTCACTCGGGCTTGGCGTGAGGCTGGGACAACTTCCTCTTACTGCCGAAGTCTGTGCAGACGATTTCCAGGATGACGGTTCACAAGGTCTCCCCTCTCTTGGTGCCAGGCCCTCCTCCCACCAAGATGTTAAATCTCGTCTTTCACTCTCCTTGCATCTGGGTTGGCTTTGGAACCTACTTTTCCCGAGAGAATGGGGCAGCAGGACTGTCCCGTTTCGGGGCCATGCGGTGCCCACTTGGGATCCAGCGGCCATGTAAGAAGCCGAGGCGAGACTCCTCCGTGATGAGAAGCCGCGTGGAGAGACAGAGTCCAGTCTGCTCTCACTTCTTATCCCCCAAGCTGAGACACCGGACATGTGGCCGAAGCCTTGGAACCTTCCAGGTCCTGCCGAGTCCCCCACGAACAACCCCAGTCAACACCAGAAGGAGGAGAGGAGCCATTCCACCAAACCACAGAGTCCTGAGGAAGAAACACCTGCTATTGACGCTTTCGAGTTCGAGGCAGTTCCACGGTAGTAACAGAGTCCCGGGGGAGCTGGGTTTTAGAAGAGTCCGAACTGACTCCGTTCCACGGGTCTTAAGTTACGGCGCGGACAGCCGCGGCGGGATCAGTGCGTGGCCCCAGACACGAGCAGGGCTCAGGCTTCCTCTCACCTCCCCGCCGCCGTCCGCACTGCGAGGACGTTCCTCCAGCTGCCTCAGGGCGCGGACTTGAGAAGGCGGCCAGCCCGGCCGTGGCAGCCCGACACACAGCCGGCGGGAAACGGGCAGTACTTCCCCTCATGTGCCTTTTGAAGAGTGAGGAAACGTTTTTCCCCACAGCGGGATTCATTGGCTTAGACTGGTTTTAAACCAGTTGCGGGAAAGGATGGCTTACAGGACCGCAGGTTTGGTGGGTTCCTGGACCACGACGGGTTTCTGCTGGCGAGGACAGAGGGGAGCGCCTGCGACAACGTGAAATTAACATTCGCCCTTGACTAAAGTAGATGCTCCTTCGCCCAGCCAGCCTTCGCCCAGCAAGCTGCCCTCTGCTCCCGCACGCACGCCCTTCCCACGGCGCGGTTGGTAAGGTAGACGCCTCGTCAAAATCCGGCCCTAGCCATGAGGGGCCTGGCGGGAAGCAGGGGTCTTCTTGAGAGATTTGGGAGACAGTGTGACAGAGGGACCCATCTAGGGGTGCTGCTGCCCAGGGACGGCAGGAGCAGAAGGCCATGGAGGCCAGGGGGAGAAGACTATAGTTCTTGGAACCTGACCCAGGTTGACACAGTGGAAAAGGGAGGTCTCCAGGCACTGTCCTCACAGAGGGCCACAGCCACTGCGGACCCCAGGGGAGGCCAGGCCGGAGGGGAAGGACATGCCCAGACCCTCCAGGGTCTTCAGCTTGCCACAGGCGGCCAGGTCAGTGCAGGTCCAGTGAGGATGACCATTAGCCTCCTGGGCTCAGAGCAGGACAGAGAAGGGCAGAGTGACTGGGATGAATGAGGAGAATTACTGTGTGAGCTGACCCAAAACTGGAGTGTTTCACTGAAGGAAGGTGATCCAGAGCCCAGGCCGCTGGTGGTCACTCTTCCCCTTAAGCAGAGTCCCTTCCAGGCCAGAAAGCAGGTAACGGGGCTTCTCTTCCACCGCACCCCTCCCATGGCTGGGGCACTGTCCCTCTGGCCTCTGCCACTCAGATGTCACCAGGCGACCTGGAGGCAGCCAGCAGAGAAGCCACAACAAAGCGCCCACTTAGCACAGGGATGACTGTGAGCCGGAGTCTCTTCTCCGCTGGGAAACCAGAAACAGCCCCAAGCGGGAGTGAAATCGCGGGGTCCCGGCTCTCAGGAGCAGCCCTGCCCGGTTCAGGGCCGGCAGCACCCAGCGCGATGCCCCAGGGACCTGGAGGCCGGGACCAGGCTTGGCCTCCCAGACTGGGCCTCCGGGTGGCCGCCCTGGACCGGGGCAGAAGGAGCGGGACGGGCGGGACCGGGAGAGGGCGGCCCGGCCCGGCTGCCCGCCAGTGCAACAGGTTGGAGAACCTCGCCCCAGCCAGAGCACGACTCTGGACAGCAAAGGCCCGCAGGCCAGGGCGCGGGAGGGCGCGCGTTTCGGAGGAAGGATCGCAGGCAGCGGCGCCCGGGCTCGCCCGCAGCAAAGCCGAGCGCACGGGGCAGCGCCCGAGGCGCGACCCCGCCCCCACCTGCCGGGCAGGAGCCGCCGCGCGTGCGGACCGGTGGGGCCCAGCGCGCCGCCCAGACCCGGGCAGCGGGTCTCTCGCCCGACCCCACGGCGCCCTCCGCGCCCCCGCGCCCCGGCGCCCGCCCTCCGGCCTTCCCGAGCGAGACCGAAGTTTCGGGCCGGGGCGACGCAGGCCGAGGCTCCCTCCCGCGGGGCGCACCGGGCGGCAGGCCGGGCCCGGGGAGGCGGAAGCAACAGGGAGTCGTCCCCGCCCCCCCCAGGGCCCTCGGGCCGCCCCGCGCCGCGGCGGGCTGGGCACGGGGACGCGGAGGGCGGGCCGCGCGCGCGCGCGGTGTGCGAGGGCGGGCGTGGCGGGCAGGGGCGGGGGCGGCGGGCGCGGGGCGCATGCTCACTGGCGCCCGTGACGTGCGCGCCGGGCCCGGGCGGCCGAGGCAGGGCTGAGGGGGGCGGGGGGCGGAGGGCAGGGGCGGGAGGGGCGGAGCCGGGCAGCCGAGCCGGGGAGAGGAGGAGCCGGGCGCAGAGGCCAGCAGAGGAGCGGCGAGCCGAGCAGCCGAGCGGACCGTCCGCGCCTCCGCGCTCCGCGCCCGAAACCCCCGCCGGCAGTCGGGCCCCGAGCCGCCACCCCGGCCGAGCGGCCACCCCTGCGGCCACCCCCGCGGGCCGGGCCGGGCATGAGCGCGGAGGGGCCGCGGCCGCCCCCCGCAGCGCCCGGCGCGCCCAGGCCGTGACCGGGTCGGGGGCGCGCGGCCGCACTGGGGCCCGGGCCCATGGGCGCGCAGAGCCGGGCGCGGGGGCGCTGAGCGCGGGCGGGCGCGGCCGGAGGAGCCATGGACTGCGGCCGGGTGCGGACGCTCGTGCACCGATACGTGAGTCCGGCCCGCCGCGGGCGGAGGGGGGGGGCGCGGGGACGGGCCCCGGGGTCGGACCCGCCGCGCGCGCCCCGCTGTGCGGCCGGGGGCCGGGGTCCCGGGGGCTCGCGCGGCTCGGGGCGCGGGCAGGGCGCCGGGGAGGCTCGCGGAGGGCGCACCTCGGGCGTGCGGCGGCGGGGCCCGGGCGCCCGTCCACCTGCTCCGGCCCGCGCGCCCCCCGCGACCCGTGGGGAGGGGCTGCCCGGCGCGGGCTGCGGAGGGACGGGCGGGCGGGACGGCAGAGCGCGCCCGCGCGGAGAAGCTCCCCTTCGCCGGCGCCGTGTGACAGCGCGGGGGACCCGCAAGTGAAGTTTGGCACCGCTTCCCGGGAAGTGACCAATCGGAGCGGAGGCCGGGGCTGTGCGCGCCGTCTGGAGTCCGCGCTGGCGGGGCGCGGTGCGGGGCTCAGCTCGGGCTCGGAGGGCAAAGCGGGTGTTCCCGACCCCGGAGCCAGGGGACTGCGCGCGGCCGTGGCCCTGGCAGCGGTGCCGGAGGGCGTGTGCGCCCGAAAGAAAGAGCGCGGTCCGGAGGGTGGTGTTTCCTGCCACCGGCTCCACAAAGGCGCCTTGTTCGCGGCGGACGTCGGTCCGCGGTCGCGCAGGGCTTGGACGAGCCGCCGGCCCGCGCGTGCGGGGCATCACTGTGGGGACCGGGGGCTTCTTCCCGCGTAGGATTGTCTTGGACACTTTCCTGTTTGTGAGCTCGCTGGGAGGAGGAGGCCCCGCGGGGATCTTCGTGGGGTCTTCGTGGATGGCACCGCCAAGTCCCGCCCCCCGCGCTGACTCCCTCAGCAGAAGACTCCGGTCAGGGTGACTGTTCCCACCTTCCCCAGGTCTGGGCTGCCTGGGGCAGGTCAGAGGCCTGACCTTGCAGCAGAGAGAAGGGGTGGGGCGGGCGGGGAGTGAAAGCGCCTGGAAGCTTGGTGATTCCCCCCGAGTCCACCCTCTGGAGTGAATGTCAGTGTCAGGGGACACGTTGGTTTCTGCAGGGTGGGAAATTCTAGAAAGCCCCGTCACAGTGACCATGGGTAGGAGAAACGCTTTGTCGGGCAAGGACCCTGTCTTCCCAGCTGCCCCTGGGCCAGTTATGCCCCTGCCTCTGTTTCCCCAAAGGGAACGTGGAGAAACGGTGCAGCTAGCGTTATCTAACCTGTGCCCAGGGTTTTGCAGTTAATTTCCATTGCCTTCCAAGTCCTGATAAAAGGGAGGGTTGCGTGGCGAGGGGTGCGCAGTCTGCCTCCAGGAGAGATGGAGAGATGGAGAGCAGGTGGGTGGTCCCCTCTGACCAATGGTCTCCTCCAGCAGGGCGGCTGCTCACTGCCCAGTGGGTCTGAGCGCCCTCCCTCCCCCCTCTGGACCCTTCATCCCGGGAGTGGGGCAGACCCATGCCTTTCCTCCTGGCCCTCTGCTGTTCCACGTCGTATTGGTTTATGTAAGTGTCTCGCAGTTGGTACGTTAAAGTTCCTTCGCTGTGTCATGAGCCTTATGAGGTGACGTTTTCTGTCAGACCGAAGTGGTAGCTGTTGATTAAGGAACTTTCCAGGCATGGACGTTGTCTGCAGCCGTTCCCGGAACACGGGCTATGGGCCACTAGTATTCCTCTTCTCCGTTCCACATCTTTTTTTTTCACTCTGGGCACTCGGCGGTTTCAGCGCAGTCACATACACAACCGTCCGTTTCCGTGATACTAAGCTGTTGTTTGTGCCGTTGAGCTAATCTGCGTTTTTCCAGGAAGAGTCAGGTTCTATCAGGGTCCGTCATCACGTAGGGCCAAATTATATTACGTTTTTCTCGAAGGACAGGCAGAGCCTGGAGCTGAGTACGTCCGCCGGTCGTCGTGGTTTCCCTCTGACTTTACGAGAAGGAACAAGAGCTTGCCCCCGTTCTCTGCCAGCGCTCACCCGCTCCGCGCTGCTGGGGCAGAGAAACGTCTCAGCTCCTCCCGAGGTGTGAGCGTTGCCAGAAGGTAAAGGAGTCCTTGAGAGCATTGCCGCAGGTACTTCAGTCTGGCAAACTCCAGAGAGAGAGAGAACGGGTGCACGCATGGGAGAAGTCTGTCGTGGTCCTGCTGTGTAGACCGCGGAGCACATATTCCTGGTGGTGTGGACGGACGGAAGCCGTGCAGCGGTGAGCTGTGCGCGGACGGCCGGTGCTTCTGTACCGTCAGGTCATGTTGGGATCACAGGGTAGTTGGGCCTGCTCACAGGTGCTTCTGACTTAACGAAGCGGATGGAGACGTAGTGCTCTTTCCTCCTTATAGATGGGAGGGGGACGCCTGGGTTCAGGGGGGTTCAGTTCTGGGAGAAGCCCGTGCAGCCTCGCGGGTCCCTGCAGGCTCTGTGGGCGCCTGGCCGCTGGCAAACCCGGCCGGCCCGTGGGGGGGGCCTTGGGACCGTGGGCAGGCCCGCCCCCGTGGTCCCGTCAGAGACCGGCCGTGGAGAGGCTCCCTGAGGGGCGCGGTGGGAGCTCGGAGCGCGGCCCAGCTCTCAGGAGGTGCTCCGGTCACCGTGAGCTGTTAGCGCGAGTCAGTCCCCGGGGGGTGGGGTGGCCCGGGCACCCCACTCCTGAGCGCAGGCCAGGCCACAGGTGGCGTCTGTCCATGTATGTGCTCACGCGTGTGCATCCCCGGCCGGGATGACGGCGCCGATAGGACACCGGCCTCCTCCTTCCCTTCCCGGCGGCCCAGTCGGGAGCCCCGGCTCAGCAAGTCTGTGGGTCTGAGCTCCGTCTTGTTCCGTGTCTGCGGTTGGCATCCGTCGCTCATGCTGCCCGTGCGTCTCCACTTGTTTCTCACACTTTTTGCTTTCAAGGATTCTTACGTTGGAGATGGTGAACTTCTGGAAAACGTGCAGGCGTGCCTCGCTAGGTGGTCCTGTCTTTGGAACAAGCCGTGACATTAGGGCTTTCTTTTTTACCCAAAAGTAAGTGTTTTGGGTCCCCAGAGAACTTCAAGCGCGACTGTCTTTGAGCGTTGTAGCCCTTCTAGAAAGCTCAGCCGTCTCTGTGTCTGGGCCGGTCCACGCTCCCGGGGAGGTGGCCTGTCCACAGGGCCGACGTTCCTTCCACTCCGTCCTTGCAGTCCCTGTTGGAGAACGTCTCACCCGCAGGACTAGGAGCCCCTCCCCCAGCCCTGCCTAACCCCGCAGGGGAGGCTTCTCCCGCCGGGCCTGCAGGTGCTGGAGGCGGTGAGCCTTGCCTGGTGCTGGCCCAGCCTGGCCGCGTATGGACGGGAGCCAGCCTGCCCCACGCCAGTCCTTGGGCCCGGGCTCGCCGCACACTTGCAGGCCATCTGCCTGGTCTCTGTCTCCCCTCTATGCTCCGGCCCTCAGCCAACTCCGGGCTCTGCTCCCCGTGACCCGGAGCAGCCCTGCGTGCCGGCAGCAAGCCCCCGCGGGATGCTGTTCTCCGAGCCGCAGGGCGGCTTAGCCACGGTGCCGACCAGTGGTTTCTATGTCGGATTTTGCTACAGGCGGTTTGGGTTCCAGGGGGTGAGGGCACCGTCTCCGCCTGTGGTGGTGAGAACCACACTGGCTCCGCCCACAAATGCCGCCAGAGGCCCCCGGCTACACCCTGAACGCAGACCTTCCCGGGGCTCAGCCACAGGCTTCCAGCGGAAACAGGCTTCATAAAAGACAATTGGAGCCCTAAGTCCCAGACTCGTAAAAGCTTTTCTGACCAGGGTAAGCGTGGGCAAAAATGCTCTCGTCGGTGGGCGAGTCAGGGAGGCAGTTCTGGCGGCCTTAGAGGTCCGGCCCCATGAGCCAGGATGCTGCTGCTTTCGCTTGCCTGCCGGCACCGCAGGGACACACAGTAGTGGCTCGTGGGGATCAGAATTCCCAGCTGTCAGCCCTGGGCGCCCTGGCTGACACCCCCGGCTTCTCGCAGGGGACCGAGGCGATGAGGGCTCCCCCTGCACGAGCTCACGTGTCCCGCTGGGCATGCCCACGGCCCCCGCAGCTCGCCGCCCCGCCGCTCCGGCCTTCAGACCCTCCACGTCACGCCGACTATCCAGACCTTGCTCTGGGCTTCCTGGAGGGAACGTAGTCACCAGACAGGTTGCCTCCTCCAGGCAGCCCACCGGCCCTGCCTCGTCCGCCCTTGTCTCCCTATGGTTTGGGACCCTGCGTCCTCTTCCTCCTGGATCATCTGTGTCCCTCCTGGGACCCCGTGCCGGTGGCCGGCCCTGCACCTTCCTGTTCTCAAGCTGCACACGTTTCCCAACCCCCTTTCTCCGCCTCCTTCGCAGCTGAACTTTGCCCTCATGCCACCGAGTTCCTTCTCATACTTGGTGGGGGGCTCATCACCGTCTCCATCACCCTGGAGGCCCTTGGAGTCCTTCACACCCTCCCGGCACACACCGGCCAGTGCCTTGTGCGCACACCGATTCCTCTCCAAGCCCAGCACAGCCAGGCCAGGTCCCCGGGGCGCTCCCTTTAGGTGTTGGTGGGGGGCGGCGGCAGGCAGGAGGCCAAGTCCAGGAATACATGTGGGGCGGGGCTGGGGGACGGGCCGTGTCCAGGCAGAGAAGCCGCACAGCAGCCCCACGGCCTTCCCACCTGCCGCTGGCCCTTCTCAGTCCCCGTGGGGCTCCGCACTGGCTCGTCTCTCCTCCAGGCGCATCCCTGCCCGGAGGAGCCCCAGGCACCCCGTTGACGTCCACGCGGCCTCTCTGCCGCCCGCCACGTGCCTGGACCAGTTCCTGGCACAGGGTCGTCCCTCCGGAAACATCTGCCTGGGGGTTCCTCCTTGTGGGGGGACTGCGGGGAAGGGCGTGGCAGAGGTCGCCCCGGATGCTTTGAAGGGAGGTTCCGGGATCATAAGTGATTAATGACAGTCTCTTAAGACACGGCTCACGTGACTTCAGACTTTGGATTCTCCTTCCTCAGTACATTAACCAGCACCGTCGCCCTGGGGGAGCAGCCGGCATCGGCCCAACCCCTCGCACCGTCAGCACCGCCGTGGGGAATGTTGGGTCCTTAGGGCTGTGGCCCATGGTCGCCACGTCCCTGGTGGGTCCGTGGGACGGGCTTGGTGGCTTCTGCATGAAGCTTCCCTGCGTCCCGGAACAGCGCTCCCCATGGGTCGCAGCAGGCCTGGGGTGCGTGCGTCCCCGGCTTGGGACCCCTTTTAGCCTCTGTTGGCCGGACTGCAGGGCCCTGGGAGGAGGGACCCGCCGCGGGGCCGCTGCCGGAGCTGGATGGAGACCGCTCTTACCTGCTCACTGGGGGGACCCAGCTCCCTTCAAATAGCATAAATGGTTTTTGTTTCTGGGCAGAATAATTGGGTTTCCCAATTTTTGTTAGATTCTTGAAGGAATGCCGGCCTTAGTTCAGATCCAGAACCCTTGTCCAAGGACACAGGCACTCGGTGGCTTCAGAAGTGCGTGCAACGCGCATGAGGTCCACACCTCCCCTCTTCTTCAGCAACCACCGTCTGGCCCGCCCTCCTGGGTTGCTGCCCCCCACAGCTGCCCGCTGAGTGACCCTGGCGGGGCTGCACACTGTCCGGCGGCCCCTCTGTCCCCTGCCAGGGGCGTGCCGGCTCTCCCGCGGCCCTGCTGTTTCTCGGGTTCCCTGACTCACTGTCCCCCCGGGTGTGACTGCCTCGCTCACAGCCCCCAACGGGTCCCCGGGAGCATAGGACACCCTGGTTTGCACCCTGGAGGGAGGCCTTGGCCCCCGCCCAAGGGCAGCGGGCACCCCCCTGCTGGAGTGCAGGCGGGGAGGGGGCCCGGCACGGAGGCCAAGGGTCAGCTGGGATTTTTGGTTTCCTCCCGCAGCTTCTCCCGTAGTCACCTGCGCTGAGGCTCTGGCCTTTGTGTCTTAAACAATCAACACCCAAGTTCACCGACTCTGTAACCAGCACCTTAGAGCAAGCAACACGTGACCCCCTCCTGAACAGGATTCCTCCAGGACCGCACTCCCAGCTGTGGCCCTGGGGCAGCTCCGTCCTCACACCCTGCCCCGAGCGCCGTCCCAGCTCATTTCCTGCCGGTGACAGCGCCACGCTTCTCGGGGGTGCGGGGGTCGGAACGCTTTCCCGGCTCAGAAATTCCTGTCTTGTCTTCCAAACCAGGGGAAAAGATCTTTTTTTGGAAAAGGTATTTTCCCCTGGTTTGGAAGACAAGACAGGAATTTCGAGAGAAGGATTGTTACTTGTGAAAAAGACTCTTTGGCCAAAGACCAGTAACGGATGCGTCCCAGGGATGGGAAGAAGGCGTAGCCCGGTTGGGCATCTGTGCCCTAGTCGGCTTGTCCCCCACCCTCCGCGCCTGTCCCCGGCTGGGACTAGCCAGCACAGCTGCCAGGAGAGACGAAGGGAGACAGAGATAGGGAGAGACAGAGAAAGACAGAGACAGAAGGAGGAAAGGAGAGAGATGGAGGGAGAGAAGCAGGAAGAGAGACTGAGACAGAGACAGAAGGAGGAGGGAGAGAGACAGAGGGAGATAGGAAGGTAGAGAGAGATGGAGGGAGAGGGGAAGAGAGAGGGACAGACAGGAACAGAGACAGAGACAGGGGGGAGAGACAGGGAGGGAGAGGGAGATAGAGAGACACGGAGACAGGACCGCGGGCCAGCTCCTCCTAGAAGCAGGTAGGACGTCTGGCTACCCTTGCACGGAAGGAGGGAACAGTCACAGCCACTCCAAGAAGGGGCGCTCCGTCCGCTCTGCACAAGAAGTGACCCCGTCTGACGTGTCTGCGTCGGGCGAAGGGTCCCGGTGAGCCGTTGGCCCGGTTCCCAGAACAACAGCGAGGCCCCGCCCTCTACTCAGCTCACCAGGGGATCGCTTCACGGAAATACCTTGACCTTTTATTTTGTTGGTGACTTGACCCCCCGCTGCACCTGCGTGGACCTGCTTTTCTCTGCCCAAGATGCGATTCGGGAAGACTGCGGGCCGAGCTGTGCCCTTTGCGAGAGGACAGGGGGCACAAATCTATGACTTGTGAGCTCGAGGCTAGGAGCGATCTAGGTGCCCTGACGTGTCTGGTGAAGCTGGTTTGTGGCCATGACCTGCTTTGACCCCTCCCTGGTCCCCCTTCTTACCATTACCCTCGGCCCCATGCTTTGCTGTGCAGGACACACACAGACACTACGTCGTGTGGGCGACGCGTGTGAACGGAGCTGTGTAGGAAAGCCCTGCTCGTGTGATCCAGGGATGGGATGTTCTGGAATGCCTGGCGCGGGGGCAGCGAGAATTAGGGAGGCGGGGAGGGAAGAGCCGGGTAGTGTCTGTGTAAAGCCAGGTGGTCCGCAGTTTCCGTTGGCCCCGGAGCTGCATTTCGCACGCTTTCCCGCCCCCGGGAGACGGAGCAGAGCTGGAAGGTCTCATTCCCGATGTGCCCTGCGCAGCCCCTGCCTCGCGCTCCAGTTGAAGGAGCTTTTCCTTCTAGCAGCACCTGCTTTTGGCATCCGTCGTGTTTCAGGACCCGTCCTGAGCCATCCCTGGAGGATGGGAGTCGGTGGGAGGCTGCTGATTGGCTTGTGGTATCAAGCCGGTCCCAGGAGCACCGTGTGCCGGGGAAGGTGCAGGGACACACCTGCCTCCCGTCGCCCCGAGTGCTCCCAGTTCTCGGAAGCTGCGGCCGAGGGCCGTGCGGGAGCCAGTGCCCGTACAGGCTGTTCCTTGATGGCACGGTCACTGGGGGCCCCTCACGCTTCCCCGCCAGCGTGGGTGTGCAGGGAGCGAGCGCGGGGCGGCCGGAGTGGGCGGCACGGCCTCTACGAGACCCCGTGCTCTCGTCTCTCAGTGGGCTTCCTCCTCTCTTGGCGCCCTTCTTCCTGCGTCTCATTAGCTGAGGTCAGTGGCCAGCGGGTTTCTGGAACGGCGATCCTAGCATACGGGCTCTAGGATCAAGGAGAGTGTGGTCCGGGAGGAATCGTTTCCCAGAAGGGTTCACATGTGTTTAAGGTGCTCGTTACAGAGTCCGTGAACTTGGGTGTTGATTTTAGGTGCTAGCGTTTAAGACACGAAGGGAGACACGTGCGTCCTGAGAACGTCTCAGTCAGCTCAGGCCGCAGTAACAAGCAGCCCAGGCCGGCAACTTAGCAGACAGTCCAAGGTCAAGGAGCTGGTGCATCCAGCTTCTGGTGAGACATCTTGCCGGCCTGCAGACGGCCGCCGTCCTGCTGTGGCCTCACGGGGCCTTTGCTCCTGTGTGGGGGGCGTGGGGGGAGAGTGCAGATGGCCCGTCTCCGGATACCGTCTACTGGTGGTTAGGGTTTGAGTGTACGAGTTTGGGAGAGGCGCTGGGCAGTGCGGGGCCGTATGCTGGGAGCTGGCCCCGTTCAGGCCGTAAACACCCAAGCAGATGGGAGCATCGGAGAGGAAAGGCACATGAACTTTGCTCACGGTTCTGTTGAAAACACAGAAGTGAATGTCCCACGAAATCTGGAGAGGCGAAACTAAATATTTAGTGGGAATGGGATACTTCTTTAAAACTGTGGCACAGATTTCGGCACCTGGGCCCTTCGTGGCTGTAATAGAGCCCGGCTTCCATCGCCCAACCCGCCCGAGGCTGCGGCATGTCTGTGTGTCTCTGGGCCGCTGCTGCGGGAGGCTGGCAGGAGCGTGGCGGCCGGCGCTGAGACAGGCTACGAGGCACTGTCCTGGGTTTGGACTATAATCCCAGTGTGCAGCGTCTGGCTCGGGCACGGGGCAGATGTCTCGGTGTTCGGCACGTAACTGGATTGGACGTGTCTGCCCCAGCTGGAGCCTCGTGACCCGCTGCCTCCGGTCGGTGGAGTGGCTCTGGCAGACTTCTGTGGCCTCTGGATAGTGCGGCACCGTGCCTTTGGCGGGTCTGGAAAATGAGTGTTGGACACGGAACCTGACTTCCTAGCTCACAGAGTAGGGCGTGTGCTCCCGCCTGTGCACACACGACCCCCATGTGCCCGGTCCCTGCTCGGGGGCGCACACGCTGGTGGCCCAGCTCCCGACCCTGCTGCTGTCTCTCTCCGCGGTGGGCGCTTCTCCAGCCCGGCCCGGTCTTCCTTCATCCGGGATTTGCACACGGAGCAGACATGTCCCGAAGCATGGTTCATCTTCAGGTCAGGAGTGAGGCTGGCCTCTGACGATCGTCACGAGAGTTTGTGTCCCTGGCTTCGCAGATGGTGCAGGCCAAGCAGTCCCATTAGTAAGAGGAATCACACGTCTGTGACAGTGTTTGAAGCCGGGCCTGGAGTTCTCCAGCCTCTCTGGGCCTGGACGATCCGGAGGCTCCCGTCCCTCCCGCGTGCTGGAGTGGCCTGGACGGGCTGGCTGAGCAGGGGCGGCCACCCCACACGGCATTACGTAATCTCCCTCCTTCCGAGGAAAGAGGATTTTCTCCAGCCTATTTTCAGCCAAGGATTAGGGACACTGGGGTTCTGCCATTAGGATTTCATCTAGATTCCTGTGCAAGTTTTCAAGAAGATCTCAGAAGTTTGCCACTAAAACCCAAGTTTTAAATCATGGAGTTAACTTAAAATTGTTACATGGAATAAAATTACGGGATGGTCCCTGGACTGGAGGGTGTGTGATGTGAGGCTGAGTCAGAGCTCGACGGGGATGGACAGACGGACAGATAACCGCAGGCAGTGACCGTTTCTCTATAAAAACATGTGGGCGTTGCTTGGAGTCTGGTGAGCGTCGACGAGCCCCGAAGAGATGGGAGAACCGTGTGGCGCCCGCACCTCGTCCCCCAGTAACACCGCGTCGTGGCGCCCGAGAGCGGCGAGCGTGTGGGGAAGGCCATGGTGCGCGGGGCCAGCCTCTCTCCCCCTTGCTCCTGCTGTCCCCTCGCTGATTCGCGTCTCCTCTGACGCCGCATGGAGTCAACTAGGCGAGCTCGTGGCGCTGGGGGAGTCGTGGGGCCCAGGGCGGTTCTTGTGAAGAAAAGTCTGGGGCGTACGGAGGACGTACTGGGCGCCTGCTGTATGCACTGAGGCCTCAGCAGGGAACCATCCCGGAGGCTGCGTGTGCGCGGCAGGTGACGGGCACGGGGCGTGCGTGGGGCCAGGAGGGGCTGCAGAGGACCATGAACCGCGGGCGGGAGGGTCGGGACGGGTGCTGCCGGAGAAGGTCGGGGCGGCCTCTGCATGCGGTGAGGCCAAGCTGGGCCGCGGGGGGGGACGGGGGCTGCCTGTGCACCTGCCGCTGCTGATGTTGGGGCCTGAGACGTGGACGACGTGACGTGTGCTGCTTCTGACGAAGTTCTCGGTTTTCCAAAGATTACGTGGTGAAATGAGGAACGTGTTACGTCATCGGTAAGTTAGGGTGATTTTTAATGTTACAACGAACTATCGGTTATTGGACAAACGGGCAATAGGTAGGTTTATGGGCAGTTTTTTTCATTGTGGTAAAACATACGGAACGTGAAATTCAGCCCCTTCTGCCCTTTCCGGTGCGCGATCGCCGCAGTCACACCGCGCGCACCGGGCACGTCCGAGCCCTTTTGTCGGAAACGGAGCCCGAGTCACACACAGCTGACAGCTTTGTTGTCCGTGCGGTGGCGTCTGGCTGCTTGGGGACGTTCTTCTCAGTCAGCGGGACAGACCGAAGCGGGGTCAGCAGAGCCTCGTTGCAACTCAAGCTCTGATTAATCTTAGTGGGGACGACCCGCAGAGCAGGTGGTGTTTTGTGTTTAAATAGCGCATGCTGGGAGCCTCTCCTGCCGTGGCTCTCCGTCGGGCGTCGTCACTCGATGGCTGTGCTGCTCCCGCTGCTTGCTTGAGCGGGTCACGGCGCAGGGTTGGGAAGGGACCCTTCGGGGGACGGGCTGTCCTGAGAGTCGGTGTCCACGGCGCTGCCCTCACCGCACGCCGCTCCTCCGCACGGGCGCACTGAGCCGCATGGGGTCACATGCTGTTTCCTGCGTTTGGGATGAGCAGGGGTTAAAGGGCTGGATGGACGTTTTCTTCTAGAAGCGCGGGTCTGCTGACTGGCCGGGTGGAGCACGTTGTCCGTTTCCGGCTGGTCGGTAACACCGTGTCTCTCGCTGTCTAACCGACTGAGAGGTGGAGCAGTTCAACGTAAAGGTTCGTCTACGTACTGGGTGCTGTGGGGTGCTGGTCTCTCGGGTGCTTCTGTGAGCGCCGATGTCCTGTCCTTCTGCCACACGTGCTAGGTTTCTCTTCTGCTCTTAAATCGGAGGCGTTTTGGATTTCATGAATTTGTTCTGTTTCTTTTTAGAGAACAGCTGCGGGTTCCTTTTCTTAGTACCGAGTTTATTAACAGGAGACTCAGCCATAAAACTGAGTAATTATACCGTGGTTTGTCTCATTAAAAAACCACCGCGTGCTGCGTTGACCAGAGCCCCTCCGGCAGGTGAAGAAGTGAACGTGAGAATTAATTACGTCGTTAAAGAAAATGGGTTGACGTTGGTTTTTACCAGTTTCTTGCCCTGGCGGTCCTAGTCTGAGGGAGGGCGTCTTGTGCTCCTCCCTGGGGTGTGGCCTGCGCCCCGAGGGCTGCGTGCGGCACTGCCCTGTCCTGTCCCCACCCTGCCAGGGCCAGTCCCTGCGGCTCAGGGGATGCCTTCTCTCCTGCCCGTGCAGGATTCGGGATCGTGAATGTCCCATTCTGCTTTGCTTCGTTCTTCCGGTGGGCCTGGCTGGGGGCCAGGCTCCAGAGCCCACCCTAAGAGGGTGTCCAGGGTGCTCACAGTTGGCCAGGGTTCAGATACGCGATGGGGTGGGGGAGGTCCTGGGCCGCCCCTAGGAGGGCTCCGCGCAGGTGCCCCCGTCACCCAGGCTCCCGACTGCTCCCAGGCCCTCTGCCCTCCTGTCCCAGACGTGGGCTGAAGTGAGACCCGGACGTGCTCGGGCCCGCCCCTGCCTTCCTGCCCCACATGGCGTGTTGGCCACATGGCAGGCGGGGGGTGAAATCCGCCATCCATGACCCTTGGACCAGGTTTTTTGGGGCCATTTCTCTGTTGTGATGCAGGGTGTGGGGTGGAAGCCAGGTCTCTAGTCTCCGGGCCCTTCCCAAAAGGCGGCTTCTCAGATTCTGAATTGCATCCTGGAGGCCAGGAGGTGGCCTCTGACCTTGTAAACTCTAGGGGTCAGACAGCTCCAAGCAGGTGCGTCCGTGGTGATGGTCTCCTTACATCGCCCATATGGCTCCGACCTGTTTCTGGATTTGGGCCGTCCTGCCGTTCGGGGCCCCTGCCAGCATGCGGCAGTCCCCTGGGCTCGCTGATGATGGAAACCGGCGAGCACCGCGCCGCTGTGGCTCTGACAGGGACAACGGAGGCACCAGAGGGCAGGACCCCTGCTGTGGCGGCGAGGCCCTGCGTCTCCGGGGAGATGTGTGACCTCCCTGGGCCTGTGGCTCCGACCCCTCACTTTGCATGGGGTGTTGGTCCTCCGTGGGTGCCCACCCACCTGGTAGACATTGGGCAGCAGGACAGTGAGGCCGGGCAGCTCACAGGCGACTCGACGGTGGGGAGGAACAGCGGTTCCATCCTCCGGCGGATCCTGAAATGATGAGACCTGATGCGGCTGCGGCGGGACGAGTGGCTGCTGCAGCCGCTCCGCTCTGCCCCGAGGCTCCCTGGAGGGGACCCGGGTCCCTCCTGCCTCTCGGCTCCCATCTCCCTGCGAACCTGGTAGCGATTCCACACAGCGGTTGGATGCAGGGGCTGCGGCCGGGTGGGGGCAGCCGCGAGGCCATGCTGGGGCCTGAAGACGGGCACTGGGGTCAGACGTCGCTTGTGTAGGGACATTGGATGGGGCTTGGCATGTCTTGTATTTGAGGGAAGGAGAAGGGACATGACAGGTGACAGTCCTGTGCCAGTCGCCGGGACCTGCGAGCACGGGCACGGCCAGCGTGGGATGACGGTGCTTCCCGTTGGGTGCACCTTTCCTTCCCGGCGCCTGAGCCCTGCTCCTGCCTCTGGCCAGGGCGGTTGGCAGCCCCAGCCCTCTAGCCTGCTGCAGGTACGGCTTGCCCCGGGTGCCCCGCGGCCTCGCCCCGCCTTCTCCGTGTTCTTGCCGAAGCAGAGAGGCTCCCTGCTCCAGTTCCTGTGACTTAGTATTTGCCGTCAAGCTGTGCGACCATAAGTAGGGGGAGGGTCCTAAGTTACGAGTTCAGAGTGAAAGTGCAGAGGACGGGACTGTGGGTTGGGCCGAATTCCAGCCCTGCCACGAGACAGGAGCAAAGACGGATCCCCCCAAACTCGCCGGACGCTGCGGCCTGCTCCCGCAGTCACAGGCTTTCCTTTCCGTTGGAAGTCCGGCTTTCCCGAGTTCCGGCTTGCGTCCACAGGAGGTGGGAGGGCGCCCACGGTGCAAAGTGGGATTCAACTTCGGGGGGGACGGGAGCAGACAGGCAGGCGCCTGCGTCCGTCCTTCCGCCCGGCCCACCCCCAGGAGCCCCAGTCACAAAGGAGGAGCGGGCGCCGCCCTGCCCACGGCGGCCGGGGAGGGGGCACCGTGCATTCCTGAGTCCGGAGAGCCAGCGCCCTTGTGTCACTCGAGACCTCTTGCTGGGAGTCAAGAGCCCAGATGAGAGCAGTCAGGCACCTCTCGAGCTTGCTTGCGAGTGCTCCCGTTTCCTGCCCACACTTGGAGCGGGGCTCTTCCCGAAATCCTGCGCCCGGTTCTGCTTCCCAGAAAACCTGGCCATTCGCTCCCCAGGAGTACACAGTGTCCCCACAGGTCAAGAGCAGCCTCATTAAGTCTCCCCCTGCTCCCTGCAGAGACGGAGGAGCTCCTTCACTCGTGGTTGGGCTTACCGGGGGATGGCGTGAGGGCTGGCTCCCTGCAGCCCTCCTGGGTCTAGATGGTGTCCTTTCTCCCCCCATGGTGAGGGGGAGGCAGGATGTGTAGCCCCCAGTCCCAGATGGGTTAGGGGCCCTGGCCTGTCTCCAGGGCAGGGTCTTTTCCCCTCTTGCATCACCACTGAGGAAACCTTGGGAGGCTCAGGGGAGCCCCGAAGTTGGGCCAATCGCAAGTGTGGAGGGGACTGAGCGGTACGCAGGGCTAGGCCCAGCCGCGGCCCTTTCCTTGTCAGGCGACATGCTGTGCCATTAGCTGCCGGCCACACCCCCCACATCTTCTCCCTGGAGCCCCCTTTCATGGACCCCCTGGGGTCCAGCTGGGGCCAGAACCCGTGTCTGACATGCGGCCTCTGGCTGGAGAGAAATCAGCCGGCATTCCGCCTTCCCTTCATCGTCGGGCTGAGGCAGGCGATTCCCGAGGCCGGTGTGGGGGCTCGGCGTCGCATGCACACCCCTCGGGCGGTGTCTTTGCCGTCTCAGAAGTGGGTCGTCTTCCTGCAGGCCCCGAACCCCGCACAGGAGCCGACCTCGGACCGGGCTTGTTTGGGCGCGTGGTGGACATGCGGAGGGGTGAGGGCCGAGAGCAGGGTCTGCTGACTTCCAGGGGACCTGCGGGGGTTCGAGGCCTGGCTGTGTCGGCGCCCGGCTCGAAGCCGGTTTTTGTGAAATGGAGTCTTGTTAAAAACCTCGCGGTTCTTGTGGGGGCAGGAATGCGTGTTATTGAACGTGTGTAAATAAAAGGAAACCGTTGGGCCCACGCGGGGTGATCCGCGGGATTCCTGAGGTGCCGTCGTGTCTGTCTTCTGGAGGCAGATCTCGGTTTACTTCTTGTTTGGCTTCTCGGGTTCCAGCTGTCTCGGGCAGAACGGAAAGTTCCTTCCCCGCTTACTGTGTGGGAAGATCACTTTCTGGCCATTTAATCTTCTCCCGACAGCTAACTGTTGATCAGGATGGAACGAAACCAGACTCCGGTCTGGGAGTCCCCCCATCCGAGGAGCCAGGAATGCGGGCGAAAAGTCTCTGCCTGGGCCGGCGCGGACGGAGGGAGGAGGCAGCCGTGTGGGGTCGCCCCTCCCCTGCCCTCCTGTCCTCCGGGCTCCCTTCCTCCCCTTCCCCCCTGAGGCCTGCCGTGTCCCACAGGAGCCCCGACCCCCAACGGGGACTGTTCTCTTCTTGACCAGAGAACTAACATCCTGTGTCGATTGACATGGTGGCCCCGCGGGGGACCCCCAGCCCCACCCCCACTCCGGAGCTGTAAGCTGCCGCGGGGCGCAGGGGACGCAGGGACGGGGAGCAGCGGTGGGGGCCCGGCCTGGCTGCTCTTGGGGCGTGTCCTGTGCCGCTCCCGTGGCCTCTGTGTGACGCCGCGTGTCTGTGGAAGGCCACTTGGCCGACACGCACAACGGCTGTGAGGCGCTCGTGGGGGCAGGACGGTGGCTGACACCACGCTTTGTCCCAGCGTTTCCGACGGATCAGTGAGAGGCGCCGCAGTCCTTGTGTTCTGGTAAAACACGCCTGCTGTAAACTTCAGCAGCGGGACCGTTCCGTGGGATACAGATCCGCGGCCCTGAGCACATTCACGTCCCTGTGCGGCCGTCACCCGTCTGTCTTGGGGACTCTCCGTCTTGCACAACCTTCTCCTTCCAGATGACGTCCCCGGCCCAGCTGACCTCCGTTCTGTTTTGTGTCTCCGTGATTTTGGCGAGTCTGAGTGCGGCCAGACGGCGTTGATCCGTTTGGGGCCGGCTCTATGGGGCACGCTGTCCTCGAGGCGTTCGCGTGCTGCGGCGGGTGTCAGGCTTTCCCTCCCTCGTGAAGCTGGGGAGTCATAGGTCACACATCTCGGCCAGCGCGAGGAGCCCCAGAGGGCCAGCCGGTGTGTGATGGGGGAGGTGTGACGCTGGCGAGGCCGGACCCCTGTGTCTTCGGCTTTGAAGGGTGCTGGCCCGCCTCCCGCGCCCCGGGGCCGCAGCCTGACTGTCCGCTCTTCCTGCGCTTTGGGACCGTCTCCCTCCTCCGGAACTCCCTCAAGACACAGCCTCAGTCCACGCCCCCGTGGCACTCGGGGCTGCTGGGCAGGTGTCCTGAGGAACCCCATGGGTTTGCTGCTGCTCGTAAGTGTCGTTAGTAACTTGGGCTGGAGACCCTGCGGTCCCCTCTGGGCGTTGCCCGTGGCTTCCGTGGGCTGGGCAGGACGTGGAAGCACGTTTCCATGGTAGGACGGTTCCTTTCCCCTCATCCGCGGACAGACTGTCTGCCCCCCGGGGGAAGAGCTAGATGTGGTTCGCTCCCTGTCGGCCTCGGGGCAGGGGTCTGGTGGGGACGCCCAGGAGCTCCCGTTCCTTTGCACTTGGAGTACTGGGAGACTTTGGCCAGAAAGCCCCGTGGCCGTTTCTGATGCCTCGTAATGTGCCTGGTTCTGGAGCCGCCGGGAGATGCTGAGAGCTGCCCCGTAGCCCTGTGTCAACCACTTGGCAGAACCAACCGGCGCTGCTCCCTGGTCATGGCTACTCTCGGGGCCTGGCTGCTCCCCTGCGCCCGGCTGCTCCCTGGGCCCTGCCGTCGTGCTTCAAGCACCACACACTGTTGGGGCCTCAGGTCCACTGGGCTCAGACATTCCCACATCCCAAACCTTAGGTCGCGTCTCCACCCAGCCCCTCTTGGTGGACTCTCTGTCCCTCTGGAGCCCTGAGGGTCACCTTGTCTGCGCTGGGCCACAGCTCAGTGAGACTCCGGCCTCGCGGCTGCTGCCGACCCCGGGGCCTGGCACCTCCTCCAGGCCCCCCCCCCCCCCGCCCGCCTTCCTCCTGGAGCCCCGCAGGTGCCGGCTTCGCGCCAGGCGACTACCACGGAGGAGGGTGTGCGTCTGGGGCCTCTGAGGGGTCAGCAGGGCCTGGGAAGCCGGTGCTGGTCCACACGCGGAGAACAGGCTGCTCCTCACGCAGAGGCACGCAGGGACGTCCGAGGAACTGAGCGGTGGGCTGTCCGGGCTGTCAGGAGCCCGTTTGCTGGTGTTGGTGGCCGTGGACAGCCGGCGCTCTAGACCCTCCGTCCTGCGTCCGGAAGGAAGCGTGGGGCCCAGCAGCAGGTCAGAGGTGGAGGGTCAGCGGGGCCCGGGCGTCCTGGGCTCGCGGCGGGGACACGCGGACCCTCGCGGGCGCTCGGGGGCCTAGACGGGACACGGACGTGTTCTGAGAGAGGAAATGGGGTCTTTCTGCTGGGATTTCTGCGTGAATGAGGTGAGAACCATAAGCAGAGCTGATTCTGCCTGGAGAAGGGTTCTTTCAAGCATAAGAACGGAACAAAAAATGCACAATAAGGTCCCGTTTATCTGTGAGGAAAGGCTGGTTAAGGTGCACCACTGGTTCCACGCTGACGTCACTTTCCTCCCGAATCACGTGCAGCCGTCCCCGCACTTTGACCCTAGCCTGCGGGGCTGCGGCCGGAGGCATGCCCCGCCACCGCGCCTTCCTAAGTGGACCCGCGGGGCGCTCTGGAGAACAATGCTGTAGAAAGAAACATTTTAGCGACCAAACATACTTGGGTTGAGAATGAACATCCCCCCAGGCTCAGGTGGTAAATGTTTCCGATTTTGGTGCTTCCCGGCGGCTTGTAGGACCTTCATGTCCTGGTTTTGCGAAAGCTACTGTGAAGGTTGTAGGTTTTCGGTTTTGTCAATTCCCTCCCTGCTTCTCTCGCTGCTTGTGATGGCAAACCCGGCCGGTTTCCCCTGCACACTGATGATGCTGAATTCGGTCAATAGCCGTGGGAGGGGACCAAACGGTTCCTCTCGCGTGATGTCATTCTTCGAGACTTAAAAAGTGCACGAACGGCCCGAGGGGCTGCCGGGGCGCCCCAAGAGATGTGGACGCGGTTGTTCCTGCCTGATTCGGGGCAGGCGGGTCTCCGCTGGCCTTTTTTTCCTTTTTAAAGATTTATTTATTTGGGGGGGTGTGGGGCAGGGATAGCGGGAGAGGGAGACCCCAGCACGAAGCCCCCAGGCTCAATCTCAGGACCCGAGATGGTGACCTGAGCGGAAATCCTGAGGGGCTCAGCAGGCCGAGCCAACCAGCGCCCTCTCTAGCGTTTGTCGGGAGGAACCACTCGCTGCCTTTGCTCCTGGGAAAGTGGTAAAAGCGACGTGAGTGGTAAAGTCATCCGGCTTTTTTTTTTTTTGAAGCCGTAACAATTCCAGGTTCATCTCCGCTAATGATGTTCATTTTGCTTTGTTTGTGCTCATAACATTGGGTTTGTTAGCTGGCCCCAGACCAGCACTGAAATTAGCAGCCTTTGGATGTCACGTGTGTTCTGCGCACAGCGTACCCCAGGGGACGTCTCTGGGGGCCATTCGGAGCCACTGTGTGGCTGGCGGGGTCCTGCCTCCCCCTGCGTGTGGCGTGTTGGGGAGGGGCAGACGGAGAGACGTGGGGACCCGACTGCCCTCTTGTTTAGGTGTCTGTAGCCGTCCTCCGAGGGGCCTGTCCGGGGACCCTGTTCTCTGGATTTTGAGTTAGGACTTCAGCAGTCAAGAGTACGGAGCCTTAAAGTCTGCTCTTTCAGGATGAAATATTAAGGGACCGGAAGGCTTAACACCCTGGCATGAGTTTTAACAGAAAACAGACAGTGTGTGGACAGCCTAAGCCTGTCTGAGCGTGTGCACGCTGTCCTCGAATGTCACCCACGGCCAAGAGTTGGGTTGTTTTATGATCGCCTGCCTTAGGGTGTAAACGGTTTCAGGGGCAATAAAAAAGCAAATAAATGCAAAAAGATCACCTTTTATTGTTTTATGTCCTTTTCCTGTTTACTCCTTTGTTTTGAAGCACCGTTAAAATGGAAGGTCAGTTAGCGGGGGCAGTAATCCCCTTCACTTCAGACACTGTATGGTGAGGCGTTCCGTCTGCAGGAAGGAACCAGGAAGTGCAGGCCCAGGAGCGCGTCAGCGATCGCACTGGCCGCAGGCTTGTGTGCTATCTCCCTGGAGGGACCGCAGGTCTCCGTGCCAAGAGCAGCCTTGCCAGGGGACCCTGGGGCCCTTGTGGTGGTGCTGCTGGCAGAGGTTCACTGACGTGAGGTCTGTGCTGTCGGGTGAAAACAATTTTTTTGGTCATAAGGCCATTGAAAAATTACCATTGTTGCATGGAAAATATTTTAATACCAGTAGCGTACAAAGAATATGATCTTGGGATAAAAGCCAATGATTTGAATTGAATAAATTTACCGTAATGAGAAGTGGAAAAACAGACCAGCACAGACCATGTGTGACTCGTTGGGCCTCTGTTTGGGTGCATGCGGATAGATGCACAGAGAAAAACCCGGAAAAAATGCACAAAAGTGTTAGCCAGGGATTATCTCCAAAAGTCACGATTATGGGTTGTTGGTATTTTCGTCTCGTGTTTCTGTCTCGTGCTAAAAGTTTTATGCAGATCGTGTTTTGCCTTTGTAATCAGAAAAGAGAATAAAGCTTTTCCTATTAACGTGACTTGCCCAGCTCAGAGCGCTAGAGCCGTGGGGCCAGGAGCTGGATCTTCACGGATGCAAGGGGCTGTCCTGCATCGGGTGGAGCTGAGCACGGGTGCGTCAGACGCGGCTCCCGGGTCCCTCCCCCGGCCCTCCCCCCGCTAGTGCGGGAGGCCCCCCTGCCAGCCACGGTCACTCATATGTTCCATCGGGTCCGACGAAGATCCCACCCCCAACACCAGGAGGGGAAACGGCAGGAAAGGAGGCTGTGGACTGAGGAAGACCGCTGGGTCGTCACCTGGGACCTGGACACCCTGGAGGAACCTCGCAGGTGACCAGGGCTGGGGACAGTACTCACGCTTGCGCTCAGTGCAGACCTGCCCCACGGGGTAGCCCACAGGACCACCCCCCAGAGGTGCCAGCTCTGAATTTGGGGTCCTTCATGTCCCAGGGTCCGGGATGGAGCCCGCATCACGCTCCCTGCTTCTCCCTCCCCCACCAGCTCTTGTGTGCTCTTAAATAAATACAGTATCTTTCAAAACAAAAACAACCCAACTCAGTCCTTGCCAAAGGGAAGCAACCCCAGGGCGGGCGGGGAGGGCTGGAGGGGCGCCAGCTTCCCACCTGCCGTCTCCGGCCAGGCTGTTGCCCTCCCAGCACTGGACACGTCCATCCACCCGGAAACCCGCAAACTCCCCTGGCTTACCCCCCCCCCCCTTGCCCCAGAGCGTGGGGTGGATTTCCAGCCTGTCATAGTGCGTGGTCAGCCCCTCCCTAGAAACTGTCCCGAGGCGCCTGAGTCACCAGGAGGCTGTGGTCTAGGGGGCTCGTCAGGGTAACAAGAGACTCCCGCCTGCAAGGAAGGTCCCAGGGCTGTGAGCTTGCGCCAGCCGGAGCAAAACCACGCAGACTCCGCCAGAGCCGAATCTGAGTCCGTCTCCGCTTCCAACAGGGTTCGCCTTCCTTTGTCCCACACCCCCTTCCGCGGCCATCTGTGCCCCGGCATCCTCCGCCGCCCTGCTCCAGGTCGGCCCCCGAGTCCTGGGGGGTGGGCAGTGCCCCTCCTACCGGGCTGTGGCCGGGCCGTCCCTGCAGGACACCGTGAACGCCTCCCCTGCCTCAGCCCGGGCGGCTGCGGAAGACGGACCCTTGCCCTCAGCAGGCCCGGGTGGCTGGGCGGGGCTGGCAGCCGGGTGGGGGGGGCGTCCCCTCGTTCCCCCGCGTGTGGCCCTTCTGTGGCCAGGGTGAGCCCGGAATGACCGGTGTGGGCCAGGGGAGGCTTCTGGGGAGGAGATGACGTCCATGTCGAAGGTGCTCCTTGCTCCGTCCTTTCCAGCCTCCCGAGCCGCATTCAGCCCACGGCCCTCCAGCAGCCAACCTGGGTCTTTCATCTCTCACCCAAGCCCTTGCAAACCCCTGGTGACCCGCCCGAGTTAGCCAGCGGTGTCTATGAGAGCCTCTGTTGCCCCGGGTGTTTCTGGATCATCCGCACACAGGCACGCTCAGTAGGTGTCTGCTGGCCCGCAGGACAGTGCAGGTGGTTCCCTGTGCCTGCAGCCAGGAAGGAGTGATGGGGTGGAGTAGAGTAGAGGCAAGGGGGTTAGGTTCTGGACGCAGTTCGCTGGGGTGGGGGGCGTCACCCACACGTCCAAGCCATTCTGCAGACCAGCAGGTGCAGAGACCTCAGCCCAGCCCCGACCCTGTGCTGGAGACAGCACTGTGTCACCCCGCCACGCCTCAGCCCCGCAAGCGCCCCCCCTTGTCCCCCATGACCTTGGGTTCCGTTCATTTGCTACAGTGGCTGAGAGAGCTCAGGAAAATCACTTAGGAGCTGGAGCACCAGCCCATTACACGGGCCCACAAGTCAGGAACGGGACAGAATTGGTGTGTGGGGGACAGGGAAGGGCATGGAGCCTTCCCGGAAGCTACCGAGCTCGTGTCTGTCCCCAGGTCTCCACCGCTTCTCCAGCCTGGAAGTTCCCCAGACCAGCCCGTCGGGTTTCAGGGAGGCTCTCTTGGGGAGGCATGACGGATGGGGTCACTGGCCTGTGGCAATGGGTTCTGACTGCACGCCCTGCCCCTCCCTCCCGCTCCCCTCCCCGGAGGCCGGGGATGGGGTGAGAGCTCCAGCCCCAGCCCCAGCCCTTTCCAAAATCCCCTAAGTCGGATGATTCAAGACACCTTGAGGCTGTGCCAGGAGTAGGTGAACACCGGTGTACCGACCGACACTTCTCATTCTGAGCCCAAGCCCCACGAGGCTCCCAGCCAGGTACGCTGTGTGGTCACAGCACAGGCTTATGGGTCCCGCGTCCCCCCACGGTCTCCAGGACTGGGGGCCCCCGTGGTGGAGAGTGCCTGAGGACGGCCTGTGGGTGACGGCATCAGTCAGGCTGGCGTGGGGCTGATCGGCCCGGGCCGGGGGCTCCCCTGCACGGAGCCATGGAAGGTTTGGACAACACGGGTTTTCACACCGGCAGCGTTTTGGGTGGACGTGACGGACGGACTAACTTCCCTCACACGGTTTGTCTTAAGAATGTGGGGACCGGGGGCGCCTGGGTGGCTCAGTGGGTTAGGCCGCTGCCTTCGGCTCAGGTCATGATCTCGGGATCCTGGGATCGAGTCCCATATCGGGCTCTCTGCTCAGCAGGGAGCCTGCTTCCCTCTCTCTCTCTCTGCCTGCCTCTCTATCTACTTGTGATCTCTGTCTGTCAAATAAATAAATAAAATCTTTAAAAAAAAAAAAAAAAGAATGTGGGGACCGTCTCGGGAATTGGGAGACCACTTCGTCAGGGGTCACCAGGATGCTCCGGGATGCGGACACCTGTCCCGTCTGACCAGCACGGTCTTCTGGGCCTGCTGCTCCGTCACCGACCGCGTGCCCTGCTTCCCACCGCGGTGATCGGAGCCCACGCTTTCGTCCCGGCTCCCTGGGCTTGCTGGGTGGGCTTGGCCCGCGCACGTGGCACAGCCTGAGTCCGCGGGCCTTCTGAGCTCCGGCGTGGGAAGCCCCGCGCGGTTGTGAGTGAATGCGTCAGGTCACAGAGGGGGGCCCACAGTGGGGGCATGGAGGGGGCCTCTCTGGGGGGGGGTCACAGAGGGAAGAGCATGGTGGGGGGCACGGAGGGGCTCACACGGGGCAGCGGTCACGGGGCTTACAGCCGGTGTATGTTTTTATTCAGGGTTAGGCAATTTAAAACGTTTTTAAAATAAATTCTGCTTTACTGTAGAATAACATGAAAACTTTGCATAAAAATTGTGAGAATAAACACATAAAAGGAAATCGGGTGTGGCTGTGGGGGAGCCTGAGGCCTCCCTGTCGGCTCCACTCTCTGCCCTTAGCCCTTCGGCCGGAGAAGTCGGCACCAGCGCCCGAGTGTCTGTCCCCCGGGCACGGCCGTCTTCAGTTTAGATCCCGTCACGTGGCAGGTGCTGATGCCATCGACCTCGTGTTTGCCAGTCATTGATGTAAGGATCTTGGTGCCCGTTTTCTTCCAAACCTATATTTCGTCATTTTAATCGAGCGTCAGAGCACAGCGGTACGTTCCCAAAAGCGTTGGTTGTGCAGGAGAACACTGTTCCCGAGCGCCGCATGTCCGTGTGTGTGTCTGCTGGCCACGCACCCCACACGGAAGGGGAGCGTCACGGGGACAGGCAGCTGGAGGGCTGGCTAAGGAATCTGGAACCTTCTGCCCCGTTTCTCACCGAGACCCAGACCTGGGCCCCACCGGGGAGCCTTGCACAGAACGCTTTCCTTTTCTTCATAACCATGTCAGTCGGGGCAGACGGACCCGGCGTGTGTGCCCGTTTCTAGAGGAATTGTCCGCGCACGCACTGCATTCGTCAAGGAATTTGTAGTAACCAGGAGTTTAGGATGAAAGTAGAAGTTTTTTTCTTTTATTTTTTTTAAACAATTTGTTTATTTTAGAGAGAGTGCGTGCAGGGGAAGGTGGGGGAGGCACAGAGAGCGAGAGCCTCGGGCAGCTTTCCTGCTGAGCGAGGATCCCGGTGCGGGGCTCGATCTCACAACGCCGACGACATGACCTGAGCTGAAATCAGGAGTCAGACGCCCAACCGACTGTGCCAGCCGGGCACCGCGTCTGCATCTCTGATCTGCGGACTGGAAAAGGGAATCTGAGCCGAGTAGGTTTCAGGTACCCGGTCAGTTGCCTCGTGGGCACCGTGGGTCCCGCCTCACACTGTTGGAATGTCCAAACCCAGACTTACTGGGTGAAAAGTAAACGTCCTAATGTAGGAATCATCAGTAAGGAATGTGACCGAATACTTCAGCACCTCTCCTCTGTGTGGCTTCCTTTTGTGACTTTGTCGTCTTCAACATGGCGGCACTTTGCTGATGAGCCTTCCCTGGTGCCCGCGCCGTGGCCCGCTGTCCCCGTGGCAGCGTCTCCGAGCGTCCCTGCGATAGAACGGGTTCCCCCCGAGCTGCCGGTGGAGCCCGTTTTCGGCCTCAGTTCCGGGAAGGCGGCGGCAGCGGCGGGAGTGCTACCCGCTTCCGAGCGAGGAGGCCACATGGCCGTCCGAGGCGATGGGTCCTCACCGCTCTGTCCCCGTCCTTCCGGGACAGGATCTGAAGGAGCTTCTTGGGACTAGAAATCCGTGCGGAGCCGCGGACAGGAAACGTTCCGTCTGAGGTGCACAAAATGCATTCACGTGGCAACGCAAATTAAATGAACATTCAGGTAGACTCTGGCCCGTTACGGTAACGTTTATGACCCGCTGGAGCACAGGGGGTTCCGGCAGCATCGCCTGACCGGCACCAGAAAACACGTTCTGAAGGTCCGTACCCTCGGGGTGCGCGTAGGGGAGGGAGGCCTGCCGGCGAACACATGGGTGACGAGAGCCAAAGCCAGCTCCGGCCGACACCCAGCGAGCCCCTGGGCACGCCGCCGGCCACACCCTCAGCCGAGCCCTCCCAGACACACTCGTCACGGCCGGTGGAGCTGCGTGTGCCCGGAACAGCCCGTCTGCACAGACAGAAACAAAACGTACCGCGGAATGTCCGTGCACGTGACGTGAAGAATGAGCGACCAGCGTGACTCACAGACACGGTATGAAGGCCATGAAGCCAGACAGAAAGTAAACATTACGTGACTCCACTCGTGAAGTTCAGGTCGGGCCCGGAGGTCGCGATTCTGATCCCAGGATGGGCGTTGTGGGACGGCCTGCTCCGGGCAGGAGGGAGGTCCTGCTTCTCCAGCCGGGTCTGGGCGCCCGTGGCAAGGCTGAGCGGCATGCCCGGGACAGTCACTTCTGGGCGCGTTACTTTCCGATGGGATGCTCCTTGAGATACAGAGTAAGTCATGTGGGTGTCCGTATCGCAGAGAAACCCCCAGTGGGGTCGGGAATGAGGGGATGACGGGCTTTGGGGTGGTTGGAGATTTTAAACAGAGGGGTGAGGCCTGACCTCGCTTTGCTGGCGGGCATGCAAGGCCTGAGGAGGGGAGGGAAAGTGGCCCAGGTGAGGGAGAGTGTGTGCAAAGGCCCCGAGGTCAGGGCAGCGGGGAGGGCAGAGGGCTGGAGCTGTGCGTGACCAGCAGCCATGGGCAGGAGGTCAGCGGGGCCTTGTGCACCTTTTACTCGTGCTCTGAGTGGAAGGGAAACCTGGGATTCGGGGAGAGCGTTGAATGGGGGACCCCTCCCGTCACTCCGGTTGGTGTTGCGAATAGTGGCAGGGGTCAGGAGTGCTGAGTTCATCAGCGGGTGTGTGTGAGGCGTCTGCCGTGACCAGAGTGCGTTCTCCACGCTGGGTTCGCGGCGCTGCTGGGGAACGTGCTCCCGGGTCCCCGCCCGAGCCCGGCCGCCTGCCGCCATTGTATGAGCCTCAGAGGCGCTTGTGGTCGTCTGTCTCCACGGCTCCTGGAACCAGGCTGCTGGCCCCACTTTCTGCAGCCCCGTGCGTGGGGTGTACACGGCAGCTGTGGGCAGCCCGGAAAGGCGAGTCCTCTGTCCGCTGAAGATTGAACACGTGCGTGTGGCTATCTCGTGGACAGGAGGAGAACACAGCGGGGGCGCAGAAAGGCGGCTGTGGCCCGTGGCCCGCAGTGCTTGCTGGAAAGATCCCGAGGACGCCAGGCCACGTCCTGCCGGAGGTTCCGGTGCAGGAGAGGGGGCGTAACAGGGACCTGGAGCCCTGCCTTGGGGGGAAAGACATGAGTGGCTTCGGAATCCGTCGCAGGTGCGTGGGAGCTGGCTTTGCCCTGGGTCAGGCCGCGTGCTTCCCCCAGACGCTGACTCTCTCCGCAATCACCTTGGGAAGGAGGCCCACGGGCATCTCCCGCCTGCCACGGGTACTGCTTGCCGGCGTCCACGCTGAGAAGGTGCCCCGGGGGTTGGCTGAGCTGGAGGGAGGCTCTGACGCCTGCCCGCTGTGGGTGGACCGTCTTCCCAGGGCTGGTCTCCCCGGACACGTGTCGGGGAAAACAGGCGCACGCCTTAAGTGAAAAAAAGTGCCCCCAGAAGTTCCCGTGGGGCACGTGGCTTATGTTCAACTTTACACTAACTTCACGTAACTTTAGACCTTTTTGCTAAATACCACTTCACGTGTGGGAGAATCCAGGGAGGGCTTCTCAGAGCAGGACGGACGTCACCTCCGCCGTGGGCAGCGTGGGTGATCCCGTCTGCAAACTCAGATCTGCGGTGTAGGACCCGAGGGTTGGGGTTGGCGGGTGGACCCACGCTGGTTCGAGTCCGCAGCCGTGGGGCTGGCGCGAACCCGGGGACGGACCCCAGAGCCGCCCGCCTGCCGCGAGGACTGCAGATTTCCACCGGCGTCCGGCGGCTGCGATGTTTTCAACCCTGTCCCCCCGTGCTCGTCCGTTTCTCCTGGAGCAGAAGCACTGAGACGCCACGATGCGGAATTGCCTTTACGGCATGCGATGCAGTCAGCGTGCGGTTCTGCGCGGGCGCGAAGGTCTTGTGGGGCGTGGCGGCTGTCGGCCTCCGACCCAGGCCTGCTGTGCCTTCCTCCTCTTCTCCAAGCAGCCTGGAACCACGGAGGGGCCGTCCTCGTGTCTCTGGCCGCGTGGCTGGCAATAG
This sequence comes from Meles meles, assembly GCF_922984935.1. Taxonomy (NCBI): domain Eukaryota; kingdom Metazoa; phylum Chordata; class Mammalia; order Carnivora; family Mustelidae; genus Meles; species Meles meles. Next base: position 85,386,813 of record NC_060079.1, read on the forward strand.
GGGCCAGATTTTTGCTCAAATACACTTGAAATTGTCACATGCCTCAGTTTACCGGCCAAGAAGAGCGTCATAGTCATACTAAGACCCCACAAAGCTGTGGTGAGACTCAGCGCCTCCCGAGGGTCGCCAGCCACGCCGGGAACGCTGCTCTGGTGGCCGTCGCCATGAACGTGACACTCTGGGGATTTTACGAGCACTTTCTCTTTCATATCATGGGAAAGTGGAGTGTGGTCACACCACGTAGGTTTCAGCTGGAACAAAATCAGATAAAAGTACGTCTGCTCTCGGCCTTGGCGGAAACGTCTGAGGTTGAGGTGAAAACGTGTCAGGTGTGGCGTGGCCGTGACTCTCTGTGACCTTTCTGCAGGGCCTCTGAAGATGAGCCCTCGCCACGCCTCCCGGGAGACTCGCCCAAGGTGACTCTGCGTGTCACGGCAGACAGGCACGCCTCCCCAGGGCTCGTCCCTCAGCCGGCAGGTCACGGCGTCCGCACTGTCTCCCGGTCCCCGTGGGTCACACAGCGTATCTGCCAGTCACCACTGCTCCGGGGCCCGGCGCACGGCTGTTGAGACAGAGCAACATTCTTGGGCACTCACCGTGATGCTCGGGACTCCCTGTGTCCTGTCACGTCCCTGCCCCGTCCAGCGCAGCGCACAGAGCACGACCAAGGGTGAAATCTCGTTTGTCAGAGGTGGACTTTGATGCATTTTGAAGTGTGTCTTTCCTGAAGTTTGGGGTTGTTGGAGAGCCGAGTGAGGAAGGGAGGACCCGGATCTCAATGGGGTTTTGTCTGTGGTCATGTGTGTCCACGCTCTTGGAGCTGGGGGTGGGGGTGGGGGTGGGGGAGGGACGGGGCGCCTCGTGTGGTGCTGCTGCAGGTGTGGCTGTGGGGGCCCAGCCCTGTCGTCCATCTGCCCGCCCGGCTGGGGGAGGGCAGGAGGCCAGCCCCTCCCCCTTCGGAAGGGGGTGGGTGTCCGTGTGCCCTCTTGGTGGGTACCGGTGGCTCACAGATGGTGCAGCAGCCAGGACCCGTGCGCATCTTGGGCAGGTTCTCTCCAACCGACTGCTGTCCCCTCCGCGCTCAGCCGTAGCAAGTCAGGTGACTGTCACACCCTCGCCCACCAGCTCCCACACAGTGGTGGGTGCCCCAGGAGCATCTGGCTGGGCGGGAGACCCCCACCCCCCCACCCCATCCCCAGGTCCCCGTGTCCTCAGGTGCGCCCCGTTCTTCCTGGCGGCTTCCAGCAGAGGCTGGAAGCAGAGGTCCCTCGCTCTGTTGGGACGTTTTCCCGTCCGCCCCCAGCCGTGCTCAGGGTCCTGCTGATGTGAGGCTGCCCGGAGGCCAACCTGCCTTCAACACGTCACCAGCGACCGTTCTGGGTTCCGAGTGGGGGAAAGGGTGCGGAGGACCCTTTCCCTAAAGGCTCACTCCCGGCTGTCCCGGGAGGAGGGGCGGCAGGCGTGTTCCCCGCGCACAGCCCAACCCCGCCGGCTGCCGGGATGCTCTTTCCCAATGGGGACAGTGTCGCGGTCGACAAGCTGGTTCTGCCGTCGACACAGCCCCCGTGGAGTTTGCCATCAGCTGCCGTCACGTAGGCTTGGCCTGGAGCCCCCAGGATGGGCTCAGACGCTGGGGACAAGACCCCCCAACCGGATGTGCGAGCCCGGCACCGGCTGTGGGCGGGATGTAGTCAGGCTTCTAGCTGGTGCGTTCGGGGGACGACTTCGCTAATGCTAGATGCCAGAGAAACGAGGCTGAGAGAAACTAAAAATGTGCTCGAATGTGTCACAGTGATGCTGATCACGATAATTTACCTGAAGCTCATCATCTGGGCCCGTTACCCGAGGGCATCACGGCAGCCTCTCTCATGCCCCAGCGGACTCCCAGCCGTCATTCCGGCGGCTTCGTCCACATGCGGCCACGGCCGTCCTGACCGTGGCTGTGTGGCTGTGTGTCCGGCAGGAAGGAAGGAAGACGCAAAGAACTTTCTGTTCTGACCCTTGTGGATGTTGTGGCCTCGGGGCTCCAGGACTGCATTTTTCAGACTCTGCGTGGCGCATCCGGGGTCGGGCGGGAGACGGCCTCCCTGGAGATCTGACTGAAGTTCGGGAAAGGCAGCTCATCGGGGAGGCTCCGATCGCAGGTGGCAGCGCTGGGCATCCAAGAAGCGGGCCTCATGGGGGGATTCAGGGAACGGATCGGCGCGGGGCCCTCTGCCTCCTGCCGCTTGCTCAGTGGGCGAGGCTCCTGCGTGCTGCGGGCGGGTTTTCTCCTCGGGGCGGGGAGGTCGGGCAGCACCCACGGGCCCAGGGAAGCCTGCTTGCGGTGGCCTCCTTCGGCCGAGGACTCCATGAAGACAAGCTTCGCTGACTTGTTTGGTTTAAGCGGAAAGTGAGTGGTTCACCCTCCGCGCTCCCAGCGTCTGTCCCACTGGTACAGCTTCGGTGCCCGGAGGCTTTGTTACCATGTGGGGGTTTGCCGAGGACTCCAGCCAGGGGCCCGCGGGGGCTGGGGGGCATCTGCACGGCATCTGCTGGCGGTGGTCCCGACGGCGCCGTGGTGGGCGAAGCCCGTGTTCCACGTTCAGGATCACCCTGGGCAGCCGCGCACCGGGGTCGTCCGCGTCACCGTCTGCTCTGAATCACAGGTCCGCAGGGCTGAAGCGTGTCCGTGGTGTCGTTTGTTGCTGGCAAGGAGGTCGGTGGAGAAGCGGGACGCCGCACTGCCCCTCACCGGGTTTGGGGTGACCTGGAAGGTGCCATTGGAGGGTTGTCGTCTCTGGGCTGACCCTGCTTTCCTCCCAATGGGGGTTCCAGGGTGATTTTCGCTCCGTTTGTCCCCGACATACAGGACGTCTCAGCCCCCACTTGGGAGCCCTGCTGTTTTCCCACATGGAGGTGATGACCGGTTTGCTGACCGGCCGCCTGAGCCCTGGGAAGGTCACGCACTCCCCTCTGAACGCGGCGCGTTTATCCACACACTTGCCTGACGACGTCGCTTCTTCATCTGCTGGGCAAGGCGCCGTGTGCCGTCGGGAGGGATGTGACCGTTCCGGGACAGAAAGCATCAGGAACCACCTTAAGCTTAAACCCCACATGCTGCGACCGCAGGACCCACAAAGGCCTCATGTTTTCCACGCGAGTGTACAGCTCCGTGTTCCTGCCGCAGACACGTCCGTTCTGGTAAATACCCTTAAATGAACTTCCCTGCATGGAATCAGGTTTGGCCCGAGCTACAGTCTCGATGAAAACGCCTTAAAACAAGCAGAATTGTGTCTGAAAAAGTCACCCTAAATTGCAGTTTTTCAAACTGAGCACAAGGAATGTGACTTGAACCATCACGTGCTTGTTCGCCGGGTGGTGAGGTGCCAGGTTTTGTGGCGACGGTGAGGCCCGCGGTCGCAGCCACCATACTGCTTCCTCCCTGCCGCTGGTCCCCTCGCGTGGCGGGTCACCTTGTGCGCGGGCTGTGCCAACGGTCTGCTGGGCTGGGGTCGATGACGCTGATCGCCAGGCTCGGCAGAGGCGGGGACATCTGTGTCACGGAGCCGCGGGCTGGCTGTCGTCCAGCAGGCTGGCGCACGACCTTGGGGCCCGGAATGAGGTCCTGGGACACGGCAGCAGTCTGGGGGCGGCATCACCATCTTTCCTCTGGAACCACACACTCCGTGGCTGCGGCCATGCCTGCCGGTCCCTTGGGACCGCGGACGCCCCGGTGATCGTGGAGCCGCTGCCTTGTGCCCGTAGGTTCTCTGCTCCCTCCTCAGACAAGACGTGAGCTTCTACGTGCCACGGGCTGTGACGAGCTGCGGCCACACGCGGTCCTTGAGATGGCCCCAGGCCCCAGGTGAAGGTGGGCGGGCCCTGCCCCTACAGAAGAGCTCCCCTCTCTGCTCGACCCCGTTTTCCTCATCCAGGCGCCTGCCGACCTGCGCTTGGGCTTCCAGATCTTCTCTCGCTTAGAACGCCGCGCGCACAGGGCACGGCTCCGTCCTCGAGAGCCTGCGTCTGTCTGTCCGGGGAGGGCCGGAGTGGGCCTGCGGCGTCGGATGGCGAGTCTGTTCCGCTTCCGTGGCGGCCCCATCGGCTGCCCCGCCTGCTGCACACGGCCCCTGCACGTCCTCACCGACACTGGCTGGTTTCTGGTTTCCGCTCCTGCCGTCCTCCTGGGCAGGAGGCGCCGTGTCGCTGTGGTCTGGTCTCGCGCTTCCCGATGGGTCAGTGACGTTGGGCATCTCTTTGTGGCGTGTGCGTCACGTGTGCGTCGTCGGTGGAAAGGTCTTTTCAAGCCTCTTCCCCGAGTTTCCACGGGGTTATTTATGCTGCGTTGTTGCGTCTGCGTCCTGCATGGACCGCGGGCTGCGGGGTCAGGTCATGGTGACTTGGTGTGGGTCGCTGGGTGCCCAGAACGGTGGGGAGGGGGTGGGAGACAGCGGGAAGTGGGGTCACCGTCGCGCGGCGACTGCGAGATGTCTGGGAAAATACTCAGCTCAGAGCGGGGTCCCGTGTGGACGTGGGGATAACTGTGTACCTGAGGGAGCAAGGGTCACTCTGGAGCCCGGCCGCGATGCGGGGCCAGGCGGGACAGCAGGCGTGGAGCGTGATGGTGACAGAGACGCCATCGTGCGGGCCGTCCGCAGCCACAGACACCCGGAGACACTGGGGCCGCCCCCCGGGGCTCCGCACCCCGACTGGCCGGCATTCACCCCTGTCAGCCTGTGGCTGTTCGTGCCAAGGCTGCGAAGCAAAACAGTGTTTCTGGCTCCAGAGAAACGCTTTTCTGCGGGAGAGCATTAGAGAACGTCTTATGGCAACTTCGGAAGCTTTTAACAAGGACGCAGGATTGTCTGCAGCAAGAAAGGGGACGCACACGGCAGGGCTGGGGTGAATTTAATGTGCATCACGAACCCCAAACGTGGCTGGGTCTTTGTCCCCGTCTCATCTGACAGAACGTGCGCGTTCAGAGTTCTCGCTGCGGGTGTGAAGCGTGTTCCGAAGGTGTGTTACCAGGCGCAGACGGCTCCGGCATCGTCATGTTTGCGTCATGGAGACTCCTGCTGGGTCTGCGTGCGAGAGAGCTCGCGGCCTCACGGTGCGCTTGTAACACCGCGTGCTCGGTACTCGCAGCGTCACTGCCCCCCACGGGGCCCCATCCTGGCTACATCGGAGCCACGAGGCCCTGGGAAGCAGCTGGTGCCCGTGTCCCCGGCCCCTAGAAGGTTCCGTGGTGCGCCCTGTGGGAAGCGCTCAGCCTGGCTCCCCCAGCTCCCGCCCGCGTGCCAGGCCGGGCCAGTCGGCGAGAAGACCCGCTGTTTCCTGTGCCGTGTTCGTAGAGAAGCAGAAACGTCCACGTTTGATTCCGGGGAAGGGGCTGTAAACCGTTTACTCTGAAGTCTGTGACGTGTTGGGAGGAGCGTAAGCGAGGCAGGGCTGAAGGTCAGGAACCGGCGGTAATCCGGCTCCGTACGCTCCGATGCTTCTCGCCCCCGGGACCCTGTGGAGCCCGTGCCTGGCTTCTCCTGCTGTTGCGCTCCGATGACCGAAGCTTCACGGCGACGCCAGCGTTCACGGCGGCTCAGCCAGCGCTGGTCGGAGGCCGGTGCGTTTTCCCAAGGGTCGCAGTTTGGTGAGAAAGGGCCAGTCTGTAGATGGAGGCGGGCGGGGGGGGACAGTCGCAACCCACACGGGAAGGGAACGGACAGACGTGCTTCTGGGAAAGCAGTGAAGCTGGATTCTGACCCGAGGTCGCTGGGCAGGGGCTGCTGGGAGGACGGACACCGCTGGGGCGGGACGGAGAAGAGGGCCCTGGGCTCCTCCCTGCGCAGCACGAGGAGGCAGGGCTGGCGGGCGCCCGGGAGCAGCTGTGCCCCGCAGTGCGCTGTGCCCGCGGCGGGTCCGTGCACCCGGCTGCCTGTGGGGAGCAGGCCGAGGTCTGCTTCCAGCCCAGAGCAAGGAGGGACGGACGCCGCCGCCGGGGAGCCAAAGCCGACATGCGCTGGCCATCGTGCGGCTGTACCCTGCCCTCAGCGGGCGGCGGTCATCGCTACTTTGCTGTCCTGTCCCAGGGCGTGTGAGCGGTTCATCTGCGCCCGAATCCCTGACAGCTCCGTGAGCCGGCGGCAGGGGGAGGCTGCGGGAGGCAGGGGGAGGCAGGGGGAGGCTGCTGGCTGTTCAGGGAGGAGGAGCTGCAGGTCCTCCCCTCCTGCTGGGGCGGGCGGTTCCTGTGTGGTCACAGCCGCGTGCACATGTCCCTACGTGTGCGGCCGCGCTGTCCGTGCCGTGGCCCGGGGTGCCCCTGTCTTGAAGGGCCCCTCCCCCTCCGCTTTCTGCCACTGCTCCGTCCCGGGAAGTCTGTGCCGTGTTGCTTCCGGACTGCGTTTTCCTCGGAACCTCGTGTCGGACCCTGGCCTCCTTCCGAGGGCTCCTGTGTGCGGTGTGGTGGCAGGTGGGGGGTCGTCAGGCGTGCGGCCCTGGGAAGGGGCTTTGGCTGTCAGTCCGTCCCGTGCTCCCCGCAGCCGTGTGGCGGAAGCCCATCCGCTCCGGGTTTGTGTGTGGGGCCGGCGGGGGCGCTGCTGGCTTCCTGGGACGTTTGTGTCCCAGCCGGTGCCCCGTGTGCTGGTCCTTCCCCCGCAGGGAGCCCAGGAGAGAACTGGGCAAGTCCGCGGTGGGGAGGGTGCGGCTCGCACGGAGGGGCGCTCGTGTCCACAGGTTCGTTCTCTCGACAGGAGCTCCTGAGCGCCCACCGGGTCTGCCGCGCGTGGCCGTGGCTCCTCATGCCTGGGGCCTTCACACGGGAGGGGAGCAAGCCAGGGACCACGGTGGCCACGTAGCACGGGAGGATGGCCTGTGTCCACAGCACAGGCCGGGAGGGGAAGGGACGCGTGAGCTCAGACGTGGGTTGTGAGGAGACACCAGCCCTGCGGCTCGCGGGCTGGGGAGTGGCTGTGGCCGGCCCGTGTGACCGCACCACGTTGCTGCTGGCCGGGCTGTGCGGTCGGGGCAGCAGGGAGTGGAAGTGGGAAGGAGGAAGTGGAAATGAGGCAGGAGGAAGCAGGAAGTGGAATCGGGAAGGAGGAAGCGGAAGTGGGGAGTGGGTTCCGGGAAGCGGGGAGAGAGGGCCCTGCCGTGCCGCCTGCCTGTGGGAGGGCCCCACGCCCTGTGTCCCTGCAGCGTCCTGTGTCCCCCCCCCCCCCGCACCCTGTGTCCCTGCAGTGTCCTGTGCAGCCGCCAAGGCCTTCGCGGCCCGGCTGGTTCTTCGTGAGGACGTGTGGGCGGAGAGCTTCAGACCGGCCTGATTCACTTCTGCACAGAAAAACCTCTTCCGTCGACCAGACCGAATTCCCGAATGTGCTCAACAGCCGGAAGGACTTTGCATCACACAAACCAGGGCATCTCTGCTGAGCTCAGGTGCCGAGGAGAAGGTGTGGTCATCCTGGGGGACATCAGGAGTTTCCAGGAGTGGCTGGCCCCGCGCTGGCCGTCGCCATTTCCTCGGAGCGAACCAGTGGCCCGAGCCACGTGTGTTCCCGCCAGTCGCCGGCTCACGGCAAGGCCAGCACGGGGGCTGTGTTCGCCTCCAGGTGGCGTGGGGACGCGGGACCCGTGCGGGAGGCGTGGAAAGTGTCTTCGGGGCCGCGGGTCGGAGGAGGAGGATGGCGGGAGCTGGGATTTAACACCAGCAGCCGTTAGCGATAGTTAATTTGCTTGGTAGACTGTGTTTGGAGGAAGGCTGTGACCGCACGCCGAGCTCGCCGGAGAAGCGTGGAGGGTGTCTGCAGCGCGGCCGGCTCCGCGCAGTGGGGAGTGGTGAGCAGCGTGGACGGCCGTGGGGAGTCCGTTACTTGCGGAGCGAAAACCAGGAGGCTGGAGGATGGGTAGAGACCCCGGGGCAGGGGCACAGTGCACACCCGGGACTGGCACGAATCCCGCGTGGCCTGGAGGGAGGCTGCTTTCAGGCGGGGGCTTGTTTCCTCGGGTGCTGGAACCTGTGACCCACATTCTGAGACGTGGGTGGGAGTCGGGTGATTTGACCGGATGAGCGTGGAGATCAGGGCCTGCCATGGGACGGTTTGCCCCCCAAGGGACGTGTGGCGTCCGGTTGTCACCGTTGGGGGTCTCCTGGCATCCCGTGGGCGGCTCCCGGGGTGTCACCACCCTGTCGCTGTGCACAGGATGCCCCCGGCCCACCCCCAACAGAGCCTTACCTCCCGACGTGTCTCGTGCTGAGGCCACAGCGTCCGGTCGGACAGGACTGTCTCCAGAGGAAAACGTCTTAGATTGTGAAGTGACGTGGATAAAACCCGAGGACCCCAGACGGGCGGCCGTACGCTCTGCCCCACACGGGGGCTCAAGAGGACACAAGTCTTCCTTTAAGGTGTCGGAACCTATGGATGGGCAGGGCCTCTGGGTGGGGGCTGGGCAGGCACAGGTTGGGCCCACTGCACGCCCACGCGACCTGCTCTGAACTAACCCAACGTCTTCCCAAGTGATTGTTCACGACCTGTCGCCGTCCTAGGAAAATAAGACCTCCTACCTGTAGGAGTTTTTAAGTTTTTCCGACCATTTAAAAGTGGGAAAATCATTCTTTATCCGTGGAGAGTAAAGAAAGCGGCGGGCCCCAGCCCTCCGGCCCCGCGTCCCGGTGGAAACACCGTCCCAGGGACCCTGCAGACCCCGCCCTGGCTTTGAGCGGTCTCCTCGCCACACAAGGGACTGGGCTTCTCCTTTCATCCGCGTGCTGGGGGGCGCCGTGCACGTTGCAGCTCCAGCGTGGCCCGCGGGCTCTCGTCTGCGGGGGAGCAAGATGTCCCCGACCTTCAGGTTGTGGCAAAGGCGGGAACTGGACGTTTCTGTGACCAGGCGCACAACACGGCCGCTGTCGTTCTGCTGTTAGATTTCGGGCTGCTTTTGGAGCTCCGCTGAGGTGAGCCTGTGGTGTGTGAAGGTGGCTGCTGTGGACGCCAGGGCCGCGCCGGCCTCTGTGAGGCAAATTTGTGGGGACAGAGGTCGTTGGCCGTGTCCTGGCCCGTTTCTCAGCTCCCTGGTGGGCGGGTGGATCGTATCTCTGGGCTTTTGTGAGGTTCGGATCTGCACGCGAATGTGGGTCATGCCTGTCCTCAAACAGGCCGGGAAGCGTCCTGTGACGGCCTGGCACGCTGGTGATGGACGCAGCGGCGTTACCCTGGACAGATCTGGAGTTCCCGCCGCGTCCGACCCCCAGCCGTCGCAACGCTCCGTCCCTGCCGTGGCACCAAGGCGGCGGATGCCACCGAGCATCTGCCACGTGCTGCCGGCGTGCCTGGCGTCCTTGCCGAGTCCACGTGCCCGTGCCATGTGGCTTATTTTATGTGCGAGGGAATAGGAGTCCAGGCCGCACCTCCTGCCTGTGTGTTGTCCCAGAGGCTGCCCGAGTTCTGTCACCGCGTCCCGAAATGACTGTCCGTCGCGCAGCCTTGTCGATCAGTGCAGACGCCCGTGGACCCGGTTGTCCTGGCTTGTAGTCAGAATAGCCCGCAGGTCCTGATGACACTCGATCTCGCTCGTTCCCGAAGTCCAGAACCGAAACACAAGCCGATGGCAACTTCCTGTATAAAACATCAAACTGTAGGCAGGGCCCAAGGTTTTGGCTTTCGGAACCAGCGGGCGTCTGAGCGAAGCGCACGGAGATGGCCAAGTGGGTCCTTCAGTCGTGGACGCGGCCCCACACGGGCCCCAGGGTGGTGCTCCGGCCCCGGCTCTGGTGCGGACGCAGCAGACGGGGCTCGCGGCAGGTCCCACGCTGTGGCTCTGTCACGACCGTGCGCACGTGGGGACGTTGGCGGCCAGTGGGGGATATGGCCGGTCACACTCCCATTGGGAGGGTCAGGAAATGGGCCTCCCCGCGTGGCTGGGCGGCTCTGACCTGTCTTGCCCTGGAGTCGCTGGTGCCGCGCGCCGTGTTTGGGGCCGCTCCGTCGATCCTGCTGAATCCGGTGGTCCTTAGCACGTGGTGTGACCCACAGGTGTGGCCTGGTGTGCAGGGCTGCTCGGAGGGCGCGCTCCGCCCGATGGTGCCGATACTCTGCTCTGTTCCTCTGAGGATCATGACGCAGCCGACACCCTCGCCTGCGCCCATCAGTGACCTTCCTCGGTGACCTGTCACCGACTGTTACCTTGGCTGAGTCACACGTCACCCCAGCCTGAAACCTCCGGTGATTCGGCGTCTGGGTCTACAGCCCAAGTGCAGGCGGCCCCCGGGCCCTTCCTCCGCGAACCGGACAGGACCGGCCGGCACGGCCCCTCGCAGCTCCCTGTCACAGCCCTGGCAGCCTTGGATCCTCGTGGCTCCGGCCACGTGGGCCTCCCCCACGGGCAGCAGCTTCCGCGGAGAGAGGAGGTGCACAGGAGACTGGGGCCCCCCGGGCAGACCGCCCTTGCTGTCGTGGTCCTCCGGGCTGTGGGACTGCAGGCTCACGGGGTCACTTTGAGGGTTATGTTGCGTGTTTCACGGTTTACGCAGCGACCAGACTGTGCTGCAAAGGGGCTGTACTGTTTCACTCTGCCCGAGTATAGCGACTCTGGCTCTTTTGCGTCCTCTCCGGGGACAGCCGTCCTGCTGGGCGGGCGCCTCGCTGTGGGGCGGCCGCTTCTGATGACCGAGGCACAACCTGCGGTGAATGGACAACGGAAAGGTACTGAAATGGCGGACGTTAGGATTTAACGTATGTGAGTCACACCTGCTTTGAGACCGGTCATCGCTGACCGGCGGAGTCCCCCGGAAAGCACGGAGTTCTCTACAGCAAGAGGGGTTGCGGCGTGGTCTGTGGGACGCAGCCACAGGAGCCAAGGTGGAGAGGTTCCTCCAGAAGGACCCGCCCTGGTGGGAGTGGGTGCACCCACGTCTCGTTCTGGTGGACAGCATCCGGAGCAGCCGCCCTGCCCTCCCCTGGGCACCCGACCCCGCTGCGTCCTCTCCGCGGCAGTACGGGGGTTAACGGGTCCGGCTGTGTGCGGCGGTTTCTCAGCTGGGAGTGATTCTGTTGTGTCCTCCCCAGAAGCTTGGACCGTCCGGAGGCCTTTCTGGTCGTCACCCCTGGGGGTGCTGTTGGCACCGTGTGGGCAGAGGGTGGGGGCCCAGGGCCAGCTGCCACATACCGCAGAGTCCAGGCCGGCAGACCCGCTCTGCAGGTGTCCCCTGCCCCGGGCGCGCCCCCCGCGGGAGCGCAACACGGCCTGACTCCGAACGCCTAGGCTCAGTGTAGACGCCAGTAACACGTCCCGTCTGCGCGGGCGGCTCAGCCAACGGGCCTTCACGGGGCGCCCGCGTCGGAGTCCGGACTCTTCCTTCCTCGGTCGCTGCGCTCCGGAGGCTCTGGGAGCATCTGGAAGGGCTTCGTGTCCTGTCTGAGAAGCTTTTATTTTATTCTGTTTTATTTCTTCTTTTTACGAAGCTGCTACTTTGCCAGAGCGATGTCAGGTCTGAAAGGGCCGCGTCTCCTTCGCATCGCGCGTGTTGGTCCGGACAGACCATGTGTGAGTTTGCTCTCCGGCGTGTGGTCGGCCCGGGAGCTGCGGGAGCTGCCTTCCTGTCGCGTCGGCCGGCGTCCCCGTGTCCCCGGGCGGCTGCAGCTTGGTGGGTTTCGGGGAAGGCCCGTGGAAAGCCCGGTTCGCGGAGGACAGCGTGCTGCCCAGGCTGGGGTCGCAGGCTCATTGCCTGCCTGGCCCTCCCCACATCTCAGTTTCCGACCCGGAGAGAAGACAGAACCAACGTTGAATGTGGCCCCTGGGCCTCTGGAGTGGGATCTTATCAAGACCTTGAAAACCACCGGCTCCGAGGGCTTCGTTCCGTCCTGTGTCATCTGGTGGCTGTGGCCGGCATCTCTGGACTCTGACCTCCGCTCCTGGTCCCTGCCGGCAGGACTGGCTCACCAGGCCCTTTGCTTTGTTCAGCGGGGCTGGGGTCCGCGTGGGTACCAGATCCCCCGAGTTTTACCCTGGACCCACCCGTCTGGCAAAGCTACTTTATCTTGCTGGGGTTTCTCTTCCTTCATCTGGGGGATTGGGGAACGGGGTCGCCAGCCCCTTGGAACCATCGGTCGCCAAATACGATGGCTTCACCTGGTGCCAAGTGTTTCCTTTAAAAAGGTCGAGGTATGAGGAGTATTTCCAAACGGACTGGTAACTTGCTCCCTGTTTCCTGTTAAACTGCTACCCTGAGACGCCTGGGGGGCTCCGTTGGGGAGGTGACTGCCTTCGGCTCAGGTCATGATCTCGGGGTCCTGGGATTGAGTCCTGCATCGGCCTCCCTGCTCAGCGAGGAGCCTGCTTCTCCCTCTGCCTCTGCTGCTCCCCCTGTTCGTGTGCTTGCACGGGGAGCTCTCTAATGCATAAAGAAATTCTTTTAAAAATTAGAAAAGGAAGCACAGACATGACGTGTGTGGTCTGTGTTGCTTTTCCTGCGGCTGCGGCTTCTGGCTTTGTAAATCCCAGCCGAAGCAGTGGGGTTTTCTCGTGCTGCTGTCAAGCTGGAGGCCCGGCTCTGGGGTCAGGGGCTGGCATGGTGTTCGGGGAGTGATCTGCTCTGTCCGTCCCAGACTGCTGTGCCCTAGACTCAGTGGCACTGCCTGAGGGGCCAGGCTTGGCGGTGGTTGGAGCGTGTGTGATTAAAAACTCCTGTTGTTGTATGGCCTGGAGATGGCGTGTCCAGGGCTGTGACGGCTGTAGACTGTCCCAGGCCGTCCCTGAGCGCTGGTCCCCGTCTGTCCTCACCCCCCAGCTGTCGTCCCTGTGACAACGACCTTCACAGCCACTTCTGCTCAGAGGGCAGAGTCTATGGCATGATTTGACTTAGGATCATAAAGTTCAAAACATCAGAAACAAAAAGGGTTTAGGAATGCTCCCGGTGTCCCAGGATTTGCGTGCCAGGAGGAAGCTGGGGCGTGTGTTTACCCAGGACAGAACGTGACTTTTTGCCCAGAGCTGTGTCCCGGAGGCTGAGCTGTCGGGGTGCCACGTGTGTGTCCACGTGAGGGTTCCCGCTGCACCTGACCAGAGCGGAGGGCGCGGTCCTCGCGGGAGGGTGGCCGGGGCACGGGGCCTTTGTCCCCGGCAGGAAACGCGTGCAAGTGCAGATGGAGAAACCCCGCCAGGGAAACCGTTGCAGACCTGGGTGCGAGCCCGGCTTCCACTTCCACCTCTGGGCTGCGCAGGGTGTGGGCGCAGAACGCTCCCATCCTCTCCTGTTTCTGCAGAGCAGGGTATAAAACCCCGTCCTTTGTGACGGTCGCTTCTGATTCTTCGTGACGTACCGCGTCTGTTAACACGATCCCGGGAATATTTAAGAACAGCAGCTGTTACCTGAGCCATAGGGAGATTGTACTTTACCTTCTTGGGCCCTTTACTGGGACTGGTTACTCTCTTGGCCGATCACCGTGACGGTGACGCTGTGCGCGGTGTCAGAGCCCAGGGAGAGCCTGTCCGTCGCCGTGCGTTGCTGGGTTCCCTTGCCGGGCCGGCGGAAGGAAACCGGGGTCTGACTCTCCCGCCCCCCGCAGACCCCAGACGGGTCGCCTGGAGCAGCCCGTCGGCTCAGCCATTGGCCAATCACCCACTGCAGGGACGGGCGTCGGACATGTCCCCTGAAGACGGCCCTGGAAACCTCAGCCCCCAGCCGGCGATGCCATCTCTGTGATTGGGGGCAGCCCATGCTCCCCCCAATGCCTGCGTCTGCTTGGTGGCGGTGGGGAGGCGGTCAACCCACATCCTCAGGGCCACAGACACCGTCAGTGGGTCAGTGGGTGTCCACGACCGTCCCTGCGGCACGTTAGGGCCTCCGGGCTGTGCACGGTTCCATTCGGGCCCGAAGCAGCTGCCGTGTGGGAGCGTGGGGACCCCTGCCGGGATCCACAGGCCTGGCCTCATGCGGCCAGGGCCGTGACCGGAGATGGCTGGGGCCACTGCCCGTGGGCTCTGTGCTGGGGTCTGGCCGCAGTGACGGCGTCGCAGAGACCAGAGGAGGCGCGGCGGCCCTGAGCACGCACCCCCCCTGCTTGGTGTGCCCAGAGCAGTCACCCCCTTCCCTCTGCACCCCAGCCTTCGGCAGCCCGCCCCGCCTCGCCCCTCCGCTGCCCCTTCCCCGCAGCGTCCGGCCCCTCGCCTGCTGGAAAACGCAGCCTTGTCCCCAGCAGCCTCGACTTTGGTCCAAACTCAGGTTTGTCCCCCCTCGGCTGAGAGTCTTACTGTGACGGCGCCCCGGAGCCCTCACGTAGGTCCTGCTGCTGGGGCCCTGGGACGGCCTGGACGGCTGTGCTCCTGGGTCATCAGATGGGTCAGGCTGCCGCTGCCCGGCCCCGGGGAGGAGGGGATCCCGTCCCTGCCGTCACCTGGTGCCCAGGGCCTGCCAGCGACAGTATTCACCTCACACAGAGGCCCGGACACGACCCACCGTCCCTCTTTCCCTCCTGTGGCTCCGGCTTCTGGAAGCTTCTCTCACAGACACCCTGCTGCAGACTGGCTCGGCCTGACGGGGACAGAGCCCTGGGGGCTGCCCTCTGGCCCCTCCTGTTGGCCCGGCTCACCGAGCCCGGCCCGGCCTGGCCTCCAGCACTGCCTGTTGGCGTGTACGTGACACAGGTCGCAGCAGGAAGGAGAAAGTGCCACTGTTGCCTGGGGGGCCGTTGCGTTGCCCTGCAGGGAACAAGTCTGCTCTCGCGATGAGTCACCAGCTCTTACCGCGCGGGAAGGTCCGCATCTGCTGGGCCGCGTCTGCTGGGCCGCGGGTGGGAAGCGAGGGCACGTGCTGGGCAGCGGTCAGCCACTGGGGTCCCGAGCCACGGTCCAGCCGGGCCTGATCTCTGGCCCCTCCGTGGGCTTGTGGAGGACGGCGTTCGGCGGGGGAGCTGCCCCCTTCCAGCGGGGGCCTTGTGTGCGCCCCCAGCAGCCTCCGCCCCAGGGGACAGGGCAGCGGCACAGACGCCCGCTGCGGGGGAGGGTGTGCGGAGCGGCCCACAGACGTGCCGCGTGTGGCATCTGGAAACTGTGGACACACGCGAAGTGAAGGTCAGAAGTACGTTCCTTTCACCTGGGTCTGTCGACACGAAGTCCAGGTGAGAGTCGTCGCGGGCGTTGTGGGTTCTTGGGTTCGTGTTGAGGTTTCAGACCCCACGTGTGTCTCGGATTCGGGGCCTCTCCTGGGGAGTGGCCACATCTCGGGTCAGGAGCCTCGTGCTGTGAGAGGAGACCCGTGCCGGCCACCGCCGTGCACACCGCGGACTGAGCAGGTTCCCCGACCTTGCCCGACCTCCGGGCTTGGGTTGCTCCGCTGCGGTTCTCCCCCCAAAGCGGAATCTCTACTTTGGGTTCCAGAGACTCCCACAGACCGGGTGGCCCACGCGCAGACCGTGGGCACCAGCCGGGCCTGGACTCCCGCACGCAGCCCCGCACGTGCCTTGGGTGAGGAAACGCGTCCGCCCTGCCGTGGGAGGCGAGTGGTGTAGGGTTAAAAGTGTCTGTGGATCCCAGCATTCTCGTTTGTGAATTCGGTACATGTGTTCTTTCTCTGGCTAATCCGTCTCTGCGAGGAGGGAGCCCACTGTGGCCGTAAGTACAGGAATCGCGTGGTTCTCACGCCGGCCTCCTGGGTGGCGGTTCTTCCCGCGCTCTGAGGAGAACCGGGGTTTGACTGTTACCCACTGTCCTCAGTGGGGTCTTGCCCTCTTCCTTCCCGTGTCCTCACCACCGCGAGCTGTCAGAGGCCGGCGGGGCAGGGCAGGCTGAACGTCATCCGTGGTTAGAGGTTTTATCTGGATTCTGGACCCAGTACATTTCGGCTTAGGTCGGCTGCCGTGTGCCAGTGTCCAGCGGCCGTGTTTTCAGACGATGCGGAGCTCCTGGCGCTTTTGGGATCCAGATGATACGCGTTTAGAGACGTGTTCCTAGCAGGAAGGTGCCCCGCATTTGCTGGGGAAGGAAAACTGGGTGTTCTGACGGATTCTGGCTGGGATGACGGGCTTGCGTCTGCCGGGAACAGAGGGAGCGACGCGCCCTGTGGGGCTGGGCACGCTGTGGTAGGTGGGCGCCTGGGCTGGGGGCTGGAGGGCAGGCGCCAACCGCATACTGTCTCCGTGGGGGCGCCCGGGCCCTTGCCGAGAATGAGCCAGAAGAGGGCTTATTTTTAGAAGCATCTAAGCTCTGCGTTAGCATCTTACTTATCAAACAGGGAACGGAGCCTGTGAAAGCTCTACACGGACGCGGGAACCGGGACCTGCCGCACCCCGGCCCCCTGAAAGCACCCCTGAGCGGTGCTTGTCAGCAGGTCCCGAGGGACCACACTGGGGCTGCAGGCTGCTGTTCCGGCCCCGCTGTGTGTTCGGCTAACCGGTTTGGCTTGTTTTACTGGAAATTCGAAACGCCCATTAGGTGATCAACAGGCTACAGTCGATGATGTTCCCGACAGTCCCTGTGTCCCGTGGGCTCTCTGACCATGGCACCTGGCTGCCTAATGGAGCGCCAGCCACGTTGGGGAGGGTCTGAGCGCCGCCCCAGGTCCAGCCAGCCCCGTACTGATGAATTCTGAGCTCACAGGCCTCCTGCCGTCCCCGGGGCGGCCTAGGGGGTCTGCACGGACACGCAGGGAGCTCCTCTCCCTTCTGGGCAGGGTAGCCACCATGGTCAGTGGCCCCGTGTGTCCTGGGCTGGGGCGTGGCCTGTGTCCCGAGTGTGAGCAGATGGTGCCCGCGCCCGTTTCCCGTGGGCGCCCCGTGCCGCGGAGTCCCAGCGGTCAGGAGTGCTCCTTCGGAAGCACCTTGAGCTCAGGTTTGTCCTTTAGAAAACGCGCCTTGTTAAAAACGGAACCTTGGACACGTTATCTGGTTTCCCCAGACCGGAGCAAATCTGGTACAGCCCACGTCGGTGCCGGGAGAGGGAGGCGGTGGCTCTGGTAGGCGTGGGGACACGGACCCCACGTAGGGGTGAGCACGCCCGTGAGCCTGCAGAGTTGGGGGCACAACTAACCGGCGGCTTCAGTGGGAAATAGTTCCCATGTCCTAAAACCCAGCTCTTTAAAGGGTACAATTCAGTGGTTTTTAGTACATTCACCAAGGTATGGGGCCACCACCGCCGTGGACTTAGAGAACGTTGTCGTCACCCAGCCCCATTGGCAGCCACTCCCCACCTGCCCCTGGCCGCCCTGGTCTCCCTTCTGTGCTTGTGGACTTGCCCTCCAGGTGCGCTGTGTGGACAAGGTCACATTGTTCAGGTCTCTTTGGTGGGCGTCTCTTGCGCGGGGTGACGTGTAGACAGGGTCACCGTGTTCGGGTCTCTCTGACGGGGTCTCGCATGGGGTGAGGGTGTGGTTTCATTTCTCCGATGACTGCTGGGCGTCTTTCCACGTGCTGTTGGCCGTTTGTGGATCTTGGAGAAATGTCTCCTCAAATCCTTGTCATTAGTCTTCTCATGACCGGTTTGGCGGCCCTTCCTGGATCCAGGGTACAGACCTGCTGTGAGCCACGTTTGGGGAGCCATGGGGACCTTCCACGTACCCCGGAGCTTGGCCTGGATCCCCTGTGTCCCATGGTCCCCCCGGAGTCCGGAGATCTGTGAGCTGTTCCCGGTCATTGCCCACCACCGCCCTGTCGCCTGACTGTGTGTCGGACAGTTTCCCGCCGTCTTGCAGGTGGTGGGGTGAGGGCTCCCTCGCTCCGACCCCAGATTAGACCTGGTGCCTGCTGGGAAGGGCGCCAGGCAGGCGGCCATGGTGACCACGGCTCTGGTCCCCCAGCCGCTGGGGCTGACGGTGTATACAGCCGGTGCTCTGCTTTTAGCTGCGCGCCGTTCTGTGCCTGAGCTCGCGTGGCGGTGTCTTCAGACTCCCTCTGGAGCCGTTGTTTCCAGGGCCTCGTGGGGTCCCCTCGCTGCACGCCCGGTGAGTTCTGGCCCCACTCCCCTCTCTTTTGAGTGGACAAGCCGGGTGACCTTCCCGCTTCGTGGGGTTGACTCTGTGCCGACCTGCTGGTCCCTGTGGGTCCTGGGCCAGGCCTGGGAACACAGCACGGGGTTGGGGCGGTCCTTGTCACTAAGGTAGGCGGGGGCCCCTCGCATTCGGCCCTCGCCGGTGAGTCTGTCCGCACCGGCAGAGCCCTCTGGGCGACCCACGCCCACGTTCCGGCCCCACACGGGGTCCGGGCCCCCATCGCCCCAGCCTGACTGCACTCGGCCCTGATGCCCGGGGGCGAGGATTGTGCAGCTCTGGGTGAGCGGGCACCCGACGTCAGCGGAGGCTTGGGTGGCCGTCGCCTATGAGCGGGACCGCATCCCACGGGTCCCCCCTAGTCTGTGCCGGCCCCTGCGGGCCACCCCACCCCCTCCAGGCCGTGCCTGTCTCCACCCCCAAACAGAGGTGTGAGGCAGAGGGCAAGAGGCGAAGCCCGAGACAAGCCTGTTCCCTCCGCTGCGGGGACAGAGCGTCTCTCTCCGCGGGGTCCGCCTGGCGGGGAGGGAGTGCGGCCCCAGTGCCTGTCCAGGGCTCTTCCCCCCGAAGGGCGCGCTCTCTCCGGGCCCTCTGCGCCCCTGCAGGCCCGCGGGTCGGCATGGCCGGGAGCTTCCCGCCTGCTGTCAGGACGCGGCGGTGAAGAGAAACGGGCGGGTGGGGATTACCATGACACAGTGTAGATTGAAAGTGAGACAACAGCGCCTTCGTGATTTGGCTCAGCAGCGTGGGAAGTACCGAGGTTTGTGAACGGTGCTCGCTGTGTCTCTTAGGAGACGAAACTGCAGGTTGGCCGGGGGGGGGAACGAGGAGAAGCCGACTGGGTGCCGGGGGCTCCGCTGGGGAAGCGTCTGCCTCCGGCTCAGCTCAGGATCCCGGGGTCCTGGGATGGATGGCGTCGGGCTCCCTGCTCAGAGGGGGTCTGCGTCTCCCTCTGCCCCTCCCCCTGCTTGTGCTTTCTTGCTCGCTCGCTCTCTTTCTAAAAAAAAGAAAAGAAAATCTTTAAAAAAAAACAGAAAAAAGAGAAGCTGGTGTGAGAGGCAGAACTCGTGGGCCGTTCTTCTGGCCGCACGGGCTCCTGGGGGGCCACCCAGCCGGGGGCACGCCGGCCTCACCTTACCCGTGTCCTAGCAGAACCCAGGAAAGCTAATTTCGCTAGACCTGGTTCTGGGATGTTCCTTCCTTTGGAAACTGCTAACCCCTGACAGGTGGGAACGTCTCCTTGCCTGCTGTGGTATCGAGGTCAGAGGTGCCAAGGTCAGGGTTCGGGTCCCGCTGGGGTCAGGGGGAGGAGGCCAAGGCGAAGGAACCGCGTGTCCCAGGCAGTGGGTTAAAGCCAGGGCCACCCTGTGTCGCCCGCTACTGGATTCCGGAGGACTGGAAGACAGTGCCTCGGTGGGAGAAGAGGGACCCCTTTCCGGACATTGTTGTAACCGCGGCCCCTTGGGGAGGTTGACATGGTGACGCACAGACCGCAGACCTATGACATCTGAGCCTCTCCAGGACACCCGGGGCTCCGGAGGACGTGCGGGCGGTGCGGGGCGCCCTTCCCAGACCCCAGGCAGCGGCGCCGGAGCGGGAAGCCCATGCCTGCGGCCCAGAACCAGAGGCACGTGCCAGCCGGTCCCCGACGCTTCTCGCTTCTGTGTTCGTGTTGCGCGTGTACGCGGGTCCCGGCAGGTCTCACACGAACTGAAACGGGCTCCTGGGAGGCTCCCTCACGGTTTCGGCTCAGGTCGCGATCTCAGGGTCGTGGGGCTCCATGCCCAGTCGGCAGCCTGCTTGGGATTGTCTCTCCCTCTGACCTTCCCACCCGTGTGCCTTTTCTCTCTCTCAAATAAGTAAATCTTAAAAAGGAAAGTAAAATGTGCTAAAGTATATTTATCTCAGGGTGTCTGAGGACTGGGGGTTCGTGGCGAGGGCTACGTGAACGTTCTTTTCTCCTTCGTGCGAACCCTTCGTGTGCGGCCGCGTGCCGGCCGGCCGGGTCCAGCTCCGCAGACTTCTCGAGAAGCCGGACGCCCGTGTGCCGGGTGCTGCCGCAGCAGCCGTGTCCGACCTGTCCCGTGCCCGCAGCCGTGGGGTCCGGACTTCAGTGCTGCCGGCTTCTGCCCCGCATTTGGATTCGCTCGTCCTCGTGTGCGTCTGGGAATCCCGGAGCCGGTACGAGTGTCCTTTCGAGGGGAGTCACCGCTCACTGTGGAGCTGGAGCCGTGGCCGTTTCGTGACTGGGTCTCTCAGTCTGGACACTTGCCTCCAGGCCGGCTGCTCCCTGGCCCGCGGGCGGGTCACCCAGCTTCTGAGCGTCGTCTCTAAAGAGGAGTCAATAGATCACACCCCAGAGGGCGCTTGCGGAAGGAGATGTATCGGGGAGAGGCCCTCGCCGCTGGGCTATCTTGTTCCGGGCCGTACCGTGCTCGTAGACTTTGAGGGTCACCGGCTGAGGACCCGCCCTCGGGGGGCTAGTGGAAGCTGCCGGCTCCCTTCTAGGTGGAACAGAAGAGCCGCAGTGGGCCGGCGTGTTGGAGGTGAGCCGTCGGGGCAGCTGAGCGCAGGCTGCTCTCGGATCCCCGCTCTGGGACATGCGGCGGTCACTGTGGACCCCGACCCCGTCTGGGGTTCTGGACATCCTGCATCTCGTCCACAGGAGAAGCAAGTTTGACACGACTGTGTTGGGGTCCTACGACTCAGGGATGGTTCCCTGCTCACGGGTCCTTTTCCAGAGAAGTGTTGGGGAGCTGGTGTTCGCAGGAGCGGGAGCAGCGATGAGGCTTGGAGGCTCCTGGGAGTCAGGCTTGTGTCTGGCCGTTTCAGCATTGTCAGAAGGGCGGGCTCTGCTGAGGCTGAAGGAGGAAGGTGGCGTCCAGATGCTGCGTGCCAGGAGCGCGGTGGATGACAAGGGCCCTTCCCTTGTCCCGTGTCCTTAACCGGAGCCTGGCTGAGCGCCTGTGAACTGTGTGTGTCCACGTCCACATGGCAGGTGTTACGAGTGTGATTTGCGTGTTTTCTCCTCGTCCCTGGAGCCCTGCCCCCGCTCCAGCCTGTGGCTCACCCCCTCCTCAGCCAGCAGCGGGGCCCCTGCAGAGGCTGGTGCCCGTTTGCCCTGTGCCTGCAGCCCTCAAAAGGCACGTTAACTGTGCCCGCGGCAGTCTGGGAGCCAGCGATGGGCTTCCCGGGAGCAGGTGGGTGGCCGTGCCCTCCCTGTTCCCGTGCGAAGAAGGGGGAGCCGTGCGCTGGCCCTGGGGGGCTGGTCACGGCGCGGCTTCTGACGCCGGCGGGGTGACGCCTGGCCTTCCCTGCGGTCACCCTCCCTGCCCTGTGGTCCGGGACAGCGCGGTCTGGGGCAGCGGCGAGGGGCCGCCAGCAGCATCAGGAAGTTGGTGGCCTGTGTCCTTGCCTCTGTCCCCGTGACTGGCACGGCAGTGGGATACGGCCGCTGTCGTAACGCTTCTGTTTTCTTCCTTTCTGGAACATTCCTGGTCCTGCTTGTGTGGGCCGTCCAGAGAGTGTGAGCCGGGCAGAGCCCGAATGTGCGGGTTGGAACCCCAGGACCCCGCGTGAACCCCACTGCGGAGGGATAATTTTCAGAACTTTGTAAAACCACGATTCCCGCCCAGATACACACGTGAGGCTGCGCTTTGCTCGTCGTGAGGGAACCAGATCTTACAACCGGCTCAGGGCGGCGCCTGTCTCCGAGGAGGAGAGGCAGCTGGAGGGCAGCACGGCGGCCTCCAGGCGGGTGTTCGCCGGGAAGACGCGTCGTGAGCGGCACGGCCTCTTCGCTCCCCGCGCCCGCAGGGGTGCTGGGTTCCCCCCCTCGGCTGCCTGACACAGACCTGCCCTGGGGGGCACGGCGGGAGGGGCCCCAGCCCTGAACCCGCCCGGTTGGCAGAGCCTGGCGGCCTCCGTGTCCCCGGGGTCCTGCCCCTGCAGCCAGGTCCCTACACGAGACTTCTCGGCCTCCCTCGCTGTCCAGAATCTTGAGGAGGAGGAGAAAGTGAGGACTTTCAAATGCATATTAGAAATCTGTATTTCTCGTTAATCTCTGGAAAAAATTCACCTGGTGCAACTATGGCAAAACCATTAACCCTCCTTAAATCTGGTGGTTTGTTTCTCTGTTCTGTAGTTTTCTCTGTGTTTCAGTTCCTCATGTGGTGGCATCACCCCCCCACACCAGGAGTGACAGTGAGGGCACAGGGTCAGCCCTGCCTGGACCCCATGGCTTGGACCCACGGCCGTGCAGCCCCTGGCCAAAAAGGACCAGCTTCAACCTTGGCCACCGATGCTGGGGCCCCACTTCCAGCAGGGGCCGTCCCAAGAGCCAGGTGGACCCCGGAACCTCAGGGGGCCCTGGTCAGCTTCGAGCTGAGGTCCTGCGCTCCCGCCACCAACACTGTGGGGCCTACCGCGCCCACTCCCGGCAAACGCTCCTTCATCCTTCCACCAGGTGCATCCCGAGGTCTGTGTGTCTGTGTAAAGGAGGCTCCCTGGTTCCTTGTTGTCCCCCCTTGTTCGTCCCCGCGGCACAGTCCCTGGAAGGAGGGGACGGAGGCAGGATCGTGCACGGAGAATCTGCGGTCCCCTGCTCCACCTGACCTCAGAGCCACAGCTCCGTTCCTGGTCCTTTTCTCTTCGTGGTGGGTGAGGCCGTACGGTCATAGTCCTGTCCTTCATTTCCACGATGCCAGTGAACACTGAACCCCGTTCGATGCCCGTGTTGCCGTCTTCCTGTTGGGGTCAGGCCCCCAGTGACCTGACCACTGGGGTTTGGTTTGGGATCGCTCCCCGATGAGCGGCAGGATCTCCTGACGTCCGTGAAGAACAGCCCAGACGTCCAGGAGAGCAGGGTCAGCATCTAAGTGACTCAAGCCTGTGCCCCAGATCTCGCAGAACCGCGAGAGACACCGGCGGTCACAGAGAACGTGGCCCGTGGTCAGCCCGTCCCCGAGGCCGTCGGCCGCCAAGCACCAGTGCCGTACTCCAGAGGGACAGGCTGCCATGCCCACGGACACAGGATTGGGCTTCTCAGGCAGTGATGGGTGGATCTTTGTTGAAACTACCATAGGAGAGAAGAACCAAGGCAAGGAGCCCCACAGGGCGTTCCGAGGGCCACGTCCGTGTGTCACGCGGCTCCTGGCAGTGACTCTTTCTCAGAGGGGCTGCTGTCTCGGGGGCTGGGAGTGGCTGCTGCGGTGCCCCTGGGCTGTTGGAGGCTGGGGTCGCCCACACGGTTCTCTTCCCAGCCGTCAGCGCTCCCTTCGCGCCTGCCCGTGTCTTCCAGGAGGCTCGGTCCTGGGGCCGCGGCCTACACCGCTCTTGGCGGGCCCCGCTCCTGCTCTGGCCCTCGGCGTCCTTCCTGGTTGCTCCCCGCAGTCCTGTGAGAGTCACAGAAGGGAGCCTGATGGGCACGCTTGGCACTGCCCCCTCCTGCCACCCCCATGGCTTCTGCCGACGGGTCGGCTTGCAGCGGGCCGGTGAGCAGGTGCCCACACGGGTCAGGGGCTCACCCGCCGCCATGAGGAGGCCTCGCCCTGACCAAGCCTCGCGAGCTCTGCCTGCAGGGACATCCTGAGGCGAGGCGGTCCAGCTTAGCTTCTGAAGCCCTTGCCCGGGGAGCCGTGGCCGAGGCCCCCTAGCCGAGCCGTTGCCTGGTCCCTGCCTGAGCCTGCTGTTGGCAGAGGTGCACCGAGGACCTGCGGAGCCCACCGGCCGCACGTCTTCCTGTCACTGGGACGACCGATCGTCCTCCCGCAGACAGTGTGGAGCAACTATGCACGTCGGCACGAGGTCCTGTCCGGTCACGGACCTGCTGGATCCTTCACTTCCTGAAAGGGCTACACGAGAGCTTTCAATCTCAGGTCCTAGAGTCCCGGCGGAGACTGGGAAGGGGACGTGGTTCAGACCCAGGAATGGCCTCTCCCTCCAAGAAAACGGGGGCGAGCTGAACCGAGGACGGATGGCAGGTGTGCTTGGGAGCTGTGTGACCGCAACGTGTCGCTGGAATGAGAGGAGATGTCGTGCGCCTGGACCACACAGCGACTCACGAAGCAGGATTAGCTGTCGTAGCTGGTGCGGTGGGACTCGCCTACCACAGGGCGTTTGCGTGTGTGCGACGCAGCCGTGTCCGCTGGAGCAGGTTCACGGTGCTGTGCACCCTCTGCACCCCCAGTCAGAACAGCTGCCTCCCCCAGACGACACCATTAGCGACCACTCGCCGAGCCGCTGGCCGGCACGGTCCCTGCGGATTGGCCTGTCCTGGGCATTGCACGTGAACGGAACCCGCAACACGGGGCCTCCTGTCTCCGCTTCTGTCCTTTCCGTGTGATTTCCCGCTTCCCTGTGCCGTAGCCTGTGTCCTTGTGCCAAGTAGGGCCTCCGTGACGCAGGTGGACCGGCCTTGTCAGTCAGCCGATGGATGTGCCGGCTGTTGTGAGCGCGGCCGCGGGGAGCACGCGTGTGCCTGCAGGGACGTGGACGGCTGCTTCCACTGCTCTTGGGCGCGCCGAGCGCTGGGACCGCTGGGCCGTGTGGCGACCATGTGCTCACGCTTCTAGGAAGCCGCGGCGACCTCCCACGGCAGCTGCACCACGCCACGTTCCCGCCCGGGACGAGAGGCCCGGCTCCCCACACTTGCCCATCCTCGCCGCCCGGGGCGCGTGAGCGTGTCCCCTGGGGCTCCTGTGCATGGTGAATGCGACGTGGCTGCCGCCTGACAGTCTGCGCGGACGGTCACTGAGTCCTCTGCGCGGACGGGACTGTCAGCCACGTGAGAGTCGGCGGCGCCATCGGGACCAGACGGGGAGGAGGCAGGGTTTGCTGCGTGAACGTGCGCTCGCTGTCCGCAGAGTCGCTTCTGCTCCTCTCCTGGGTTAGATTCCGTTTACACGGTGACTCAGGAGTGGGACACAGTCCATCACCGTGAACCCGACCGTCCGCCTGGATCTTTTCAGAGAGGACAGAAACGTGCCGTGTGAGTTAGTGGAACGACCGTGTTTGCAGGTTCCTTTGCCCTGGGACAGAGGTAGGGGGTTCATTCCCCGCTCCGACAGCCCTCCGAGCCGTGCGGCCTGCGGGAATCATACCGTCACTCTGGGGACGGCATCGTCCACACTCGGACCCGCGGGTGGGCTTGTCGGGTCAGGAGATGGAGCCACAGTGCCCGTGGGGTCTGCTCGGTGCTGATCTTGCTCGTTGCCTGAACCGCCTCCTTATCTGTGGTTCCTCCTGGGAAATGGTGCCAGCCACCCGCCGAGTGCCCTGCCAGGCCTTCCCCCGTCAGCCGCCGTCTTTTTTGCGTGTTTCCTTGTTTCTGTATGTGACAGTTTCCCTCACGTGACGATAAGGACGACTCCTTCCTCCTCTATGTGAGTCCGACGGGTTGGGAACGCGCCCGCCACGCTGCCTCCCCTCGTGAGTGACGGGAGGCCATCGAGTGGTGCCGGCGTGGCCCTGGGTTTGCATCTTGGCGGCCAGAGAGCGCTTGGGCGCGTTCCCACGGGACAGGTGTCCACTTCTGTTTGGACGTGGTGCCAGCCGTGGGGGGCGCGGGAGCCGTCCTCTGGGGCCGCTGGGAGCTGGGCAGGAGCCATCGGGGGCAGCTTCAGCCCTGCGTGGGGGATGCGTGCCCCTGGCCGTCCCCGGCGCTCCAGGGCGTGCATCATGGAGGCCGTGTCGGGCGTCATCGCTGGTCCAGTCTGAGATGAATCCCTAACAACAGAGGCTGGTGTCGCTGTCCTCCCGGCCTCGGGGGTTTTGTGAAGACCCACGCGGTCACGCTGCAGCTCAGAGCGAGTGATGCCTTTCCGTGGGCGCCGCCGCTGGACGCAGACCGGGGGACTGGTGTCTGGCTCAGGACTGGTGAGGTCATGAAGTCTTACAATCAGCGCTGATGAGTTTGTTTTCGCCGCTTCTCGGACAGAGAAGCAGAATCCCGCGGACAAGGTTGGACGCAGGAGCGAGCGCTGAGCGACGTGTCCGCAGCCACAGAGCCCGTCCGCTGCGGGATTCACGCGTGATGGGGGCGCTCGGGGGAGCCTTGTGGGTAGGGGTCTCCCCACACCTTGCACGTCTGGTTTTAGTCTCCTCTTAGAGCTGGACATGGGTGCAGAGAACGTCATGCAAACTCGCCTCAGTCTGGATCTGAACCCGGAGACGCTGGCTGCTTGTCAGGAGCGTGTGTGGGATGCCCTGTAAGGTCCTGACCTTGGGGCATATCCTTCCTGGGGGTCCTTCCCTGGACCCCATGACGCTGACTGTGTGGTAAGCAGAGTCCGCTGGAAGCAGAGTTCACCGAAGGCCTTCGAGTCTACTGAGTGGTCCCTGGTCCCGGGAGCAAGGGGCCTTCTGGAAGCTGGTGGCTTCTCTCTGTCCCAGGGAACGGCAGGATGGTAGTGTCCTACCATGGGGCCGAGCGCTCACCCGGGACGTATGGGGTTCCTCCCCAAGTGGATTTGTTGTTGCGATGACTTAGCAAGGCCAACTGCTGGTTGGTGCTCGGTGACTCTGTGGTGTCATCCTGCAGGTGGTAATTGTCACTGCCCGTGTGGTCATATTTGAGGTGTCCCGTGATTACGCTTAAACAGCGGGCGTCCGCTGGATGGTGTGGAGGGTGTGGGTTGGCCTTGATAGCATTCGTTCCGACGCTGCCTCCATAGAGATGGGGACCCGTCCGGACACAGTGGGTGCCGCGGCTGCCCCGTGGGGGGGGCTGATGCGTCCGTAGTCAGGGTTGGGGCCGAAAGCCAGTGGCTGGACAAAGGTCTTCAGGATTTTCATTTTTGTACTAAAAGCTGTTTTTATCTCTTCTTTCTTCTTCTGGTTCCTTCACCGTTTATTCTCCTTCAACGTAAGTTTGCAAGCAGCAGGGTGGAAGCCTTTGGCTGTGTCCTGAGAAACAAAGGGGAATTGGGGCTCCAGAGACTGACATGTGGTGCTCTTACGAGGCGCTTCGTGAGCACCCCCAAAATGGGAAGGCAGCAGGAAGGGGCGTGGGGCGGTGGCGGGGGCATGTCCTGGCTCAGGTGTGGCCTGGCCTTCGGGGCGCTGGGTTCCTGTAGGGCCACGGGCTCCTGGATCCTGCCGCTGACGGGCCAGCCCGTTCTCTGCCAGGGATCCTGCGTTTCTCGCGTCCCCGCCAAGTGTGTCCGGACACATGGCTGGAGTTACAGAGACCGTCTTGGTCTCTGCCCTTCGTCTGTACCGGCGTCTCGCAAAGCCCGGCCCTGATGGGAGGCCCAGAGATGGTGTTGCCTGAGGGAATGTGCACGTGTGCCGGGGGCGCGCCCAGACGCTCCTGACCCCAAGAAGGTGGCAACGGGCAGACCCATGGCGTGTGAGCGAAAACACCAACCCAGGCGCGGCCAGGCTGTCCTGAGTTCACGCTGGGGTGAGGGCTCCCTGACCCACGGGGGGTGGGCACAGCAAACGGCGGAGACGGGAGACCCCGGGCTCCCGCATATCGTGCTCTTTCGTGTCAACAGCGGCGCTGCGGTGCTGCCCTCGGGCCCGTGGAGCTGCCTGAGGCTTGTGATCAGGGACTCTTGGGCCCGAGCTTGATCTGACCCACCTTCTCCCTGTCCTGTTGACACTGACCGGCTCTCCTCCCCCGTGTCCCAGAGCCCAGCGGGCTGCCCAGACAGGAGGCCGGGACCCTGAGCTGGGCCTGCGCGAGGCTTCATCTTAGCTTTCGTCTGTCACTGTGGTGTCTTGCCTCTTTTGTGTTGACAGCACAGGGTTGGACGAGTGTAAAGACTTTTCGGGTCAGAAGACCATGGCCTCATGGACACGACCTTTTGACCGATAGGAAGCTGGGTCAGTCCGCAGCTGCCTCGCTCCCCGGCAGAAGCCTCGAGCGGAAGCCGGGAGCCCATGGTGCTGTCCGCGCACACAGCCTCACCCTCTCCTTCGAGACCTGCTCGTGGGAGTCAGACAGCTGCTCCCGGGGGTCAGACAGCTGCTCCTGGAGGTCGGACAGCTGCTCCCAGGGGTCAGACAGCTGCTCCCGGGGGTCAGACAGCTGCTCTCCCGTGTTGGGAGCCCGGGATCGTGCTGCGCGCTGTCTGCTTGGAGCCCCGCCGTGTCCTTTCCCCTGACGACCAGCTTGGAGGGGCTTCCCCGCCGGCTTCCTTGGGCGAACAGACCGCCCGCTCAGCCCGGTTCCCTGGGGAACGCACCCGTGGGGGTTGAGTGGGACCGGGGCGCCCCGGCCTGGGCAGGCCGTGCGGGTGAGGCTGCGTCCCAGCCAGCGCTCCGGGAGCAACGGCCTCCCCACTAATGCCACTCTGTCTCCACAGTGTGCCGGAGAAGAGAACTGGGTGGACAGCCGGACCATCTACGTGGGGCACAAGGAGCCCCCCCCAGGTGCTGAGGCCTACATCCCGCAGAGGCACCCCGACAACAGAATCGTCTCCTCCAAGGTGAGCTTTTGTCTGGGACCTTGTCTCCTTGGGCCCTCTGGGGATGCTGGTTTCCCGCTCTGCTCCTGGGCCGTCGCCGCGGCCGCTGCCCCACACGAGTGCTGGGGTTGGCATCCACTCGTCCCGTGGCTTGTCCCCACAGCTGGTGAGACATGCGTCCTGTGAGCTTCCCTTCCCTTCACGTCTCTTTAACGATGCCATGGACATGGAAGGCCACGGACGTATTTGCCCTCTGACCACGTGCCCCTCCCAGGCCACCCCCGGCCAGGGTCTCCCCCTCTGCAGAGACAACACCGAGTGTCTCTGGTGCAGCAGGTGTGTGTCGGCCCCTTGTAATCGGGGACACTGGGCATGGACGGTCGTGTCGTGAATGCCACAGGAAGGCCGTGATAGGAGTGTGGTCACTCACGTGCCCCGCATGTTCTCCTTGACCAAGCGCGGGGACACAGAGGTGTACTTCCCACCCTCGCGGGGTCACCGCTCCGCGGCTCTCCGGGATGGTTGCAGAAGTCACTAGTCGGCTCTGAACAAAAAGGTAGATGACGGGTTTCCAGATTTTGGAGAACTTTCCCTTTAGGTGGACACACCCACGTGTCCACGAAGGCGTGCACACATAGCTCCGTGTCCCTCGCCTGCGGTGTGCACAGACCCCACGCGGGGTCCCCAGACACACACCCCCGTGTGGCGGGCCCACTAAGTCCGTACGTGGCTGCCGCACGTGTCTAGGTGCGTGTGGTCGACTTACTCAAGTCCTCAGAGACTATCGAAGGTGGTGCTGAGCTTGAGAATCCTCGAGAAACACCTTGTTCTTCGAGACTGTTTTGTTAAATGGATTTTATTTAAAACTGCGGTGGAAAATCAGTGACAGTGATGGTCCACGTGGACAAGCGGGCTGCTCGCCACAGAAATCCCATGTGATGCGCGTGGTACGTGGTCGCCCAGAGGGATCCGTGCCAGGAGACGCGGCTGAGCAGGACCTTCCCGAGGTGGGGGGTGCTGCGGTGACCTGTGCGGACCAGACGTGGTCTCTGGTGGGGCGCGCTGAAGACCATGTCCCCGGTGTGCCCGACACAGACAGGGAGGCCCAGACACATTTCTGAAAAATCAGCTCCTGTGCCGTTCGGATGCATGGAGAATCGGGGAGGCATGTCAGACGCCGTGGCCGCGGGGGCCAGGTGAGCTGGGCAGGGTAGGCGGCGGGGGCTGGTGATGGGGCTTGAGGCCGCCCACGGCCCCGTGTCCTGCCATGGCTGGCTTCTCCCTCCAGGGACAAAGCCCCCAGGGCCTTCGGGTTGATGTGGGAAGTTCCACACAGTGTGGTGCCGTGAAACCTTCTGGAAGACAGAGCGCCTGGTTCACTGGGGCAGTCCAAGGACTATAGCCAGACGGAGAAAGATGCTTTATTTAGGACAGAAAGCCCTGTCGATGTTTTCGGGGAGACAGACAAAAGCAGTGACTCCCGACTCTGCCTGGTTGAAGTGGGACGGCCGCTTCGTTTTCATGTTTTCCTTTCAAAGACCCCGCAGGGATTCTGAGGCACCGGGTCATTGTCCCTTTTCTGTCCCTGGGGTGGCCGTCACCGCCCCCGCTGCCCTACGGCCCTGGGCCCCCAGCACTGCCTCGGTTTCTGACAGGGGAGGTGGAAGGCGCGTTCAAGACTGACGTGCCGCTGCCGGGGGCTCTCACGGCCGGTCCTTCCCACGAAGTCTCCTTCAGAGCAGGAGGAACTGAGTCGATGTCCTCGCAAGGGGCAGGTCAGGCTGAGGCCACACAGCTGCTCCGGGTCTGAGTCTCCGCTCCGAGCGGGAGGGACCCTGTCCTCTGTTCCGAGATGACCGCAGGGCCGGGGTAGTGGCTCAG
The DNA here is from genome assembly GCF_922984935.1 of Meles meles. Lineage (NCBI taxonomy): Eukaryota > Metazoa > Chordata > Mammalia > Carnivora > Mustelidae > Meles > Meles meles. Next base: position 85,417,050 of record NC_060079.1, read on the forward strand.
CGAGCTGTCGGCGGGAGACGGTGGTGCGTCGTTTAAGGAGAAATCACGTACGGACACCACAGCGTCGGCGGCTAATCGGAGCCTATACGGAAGAGGCTCTCGGAAGGCCGTGGGCTGCGCGCCGAGCTCTGTCGGCATCCGGAGCGCATGATTGCTTTCATCTTGACAGTGCCGAGAGCGCAGAGAAAACAGCTGGACGGGTGCACCCGAAGTCCACAGCGGGTGCGGAGAACGTGTGCGGTGACGCATCCGCGTTGTCCTGGGAGAGCGGGAACGAGGGCCACCAGCTGCGACCTGACGCACACGCAGGCCCGAGAGAGCTTCCCGTGGGGGAAAGAAGCCCACCTGTACGGGCTCGGCTTCCGACCTGTCCCGCGGGAGGGCCTACCGGGCGACCCGTGACTCAAGAGTTCGGTTTGCGGTCTGGGGGAGACACCCTGGGCAGGTGTGTCTGGGATGAAGGAGAAAGAAGAACCCACACCGTGGGGCGTCCCCTTCCCTGTGCCTCTGACGCCGCCCCGGAGACCTGCTGTTTGGTTCTCAGTCTGCTTGTGCTCCAAGAAGAAAGCCTCGTGGCACACGGCGAAGCCCAGCGCTGTTCCTGGTGAAGAGTTTCGGCAAACTAGGGAAGCAGGAGAGGTTCGGCGTGGTGGAGAGTGTCTGTAACACACCACAGCTCCCACCGCCCCGGATGGCAGAAACAGAGTCGGTGCTTTCACCCGAGGACCGAGAGCGACACGGGCTCCCCTCTGTCCTGTTTGGCAGCTTCCCTGGGTGCTGTGGCTAGTACGGCGAGGACGGAGAGCGATGCGGGAGAGGCGGACTGGGCAGGAAGAAACAAGGCAGGAGTCATGAAGGTCTGTGGGAAAATCCCAAAGAAAAGTCCTGGCAGAACGTGGTGGTCTAATGAGTGATCAGAGCCAGGCCAGCAGCAGACAGTTGAACTCTCAAAATTTCCGGCTCTTCAAAAGACGCTGTTGAGAATTAGAGAGAGAAGCCACTGACTGAGGAAACGTTGGTCAGACACATGGCCTATGTCCGGCAGGACGCGGAGGGGAAGGGTGCTGGGGGCTGGACGCTGTGGGGTCGGGCGGCACCCGGAGGGCTAACAGACACCAACACCGCGTTGACTGGGAGGTACTGACCTCCGGGACATTGTTGTTCTCCACGCAGAAGTAAGGACACTCTCCTCCTGAGGCCAAGATGAGAAGCCTGGAGGGCAGGGGTCGCCAGGGCTCCCCTCCCTGTCCGCCCTCCACTCCCTGCACGTGCAGGAGGGGTGCGTGGGGCCGTCTCCGTGCCGGGGCACGACCACCTTGCGGTGCTGACTTGGGGTGTCCCTTTCTGGGGCGGGCCTGACGCCATTGCAGGACAGAGGGGACGGAGGCAGGCAGGGAGGAACGCCAGGCACGTGTGTGTGAACAGTCGGAGGTTTGCGTTTTATGAAACGGATCCGGAGCTGAACGGCTGTCGGCCGCTTGGCGGGATACGGAGTTCCCTGGGGTCCCTCGTGCTCCCCTGCGTACGGTCCTGCGTCAGCCACTCGTTCTCTGGCCGGCAGGTGGAGAACACGCCAAGTGCTGACTTGAGATTCCGTATGGAAAGCAAACACGCAGGCGCTCTGAGCGGCGCCGTGACCATGCGGCGAGCGCTGTGAGGAAGGAAGGTCATCGCGCTGACGAGTCTTTGTTTTCTTTGACACAGTACACGTTTTGGAACTTCATACCCAAGAACTTGTTTGAACAATTCAGAAGAATAGCCAACTTTTACTTTCTCATCATATTTCTGGTACAGGTAAGGCCAGCTGTCTTCTTTTATCGCTCACTCGAGGGGAAGAGCTCAGCTGATAGCAGACTAACTGGGGTTTGCTGTCGGGCGAGAGCAGGCCCTGGAGCCCCTCGTCTGTTCCCTGCGCGGACAGCTGTGTGGGCTCAGAGCGGCGTCGAAGCTGAGACAGACACGTGCCCGCTCTGCCCTGGGGTTGGTTCCAGCTGCTGCCTAGTCCTCAAGGGGAAATCGGGAGCCCCCTCACTTTTAGGGGAAACTCGGCAGCCCGGCTCAGCGTTGTTGGGCGACCCTCCCCCTACGTGCACCTCGGGCGAGCCGGAAGAACCACAGTGAGGTCTGAGCGAGGGAGCGGGGCTCTGACGTGGTCTAGGACTGGCCGCTTCACTGTTCTCAGTCTTGACGAACAGAGCAGGACATTTATGATGTCCCTAACATTAACTTACTGACTTGAGATTTGGGCTGAAAGCAGTAAATTAAACTAAAACGCAGTCGGGCTTCCGTCGTTGCCTCCGTTCGCCTGGTCCTGTAAGCAGGTCCCCATCTGGAGTGGCCACTCTCCGTTCCGTGGTGGATCGGTGACTTACCCATGACTTACGTCTAGTGGCAGTAAGCGGGTTTACAGTAAGCCAACGCGGGTGTTGTAGTTGGCGTCTCCGGCCAGTCCCCAGTCCCTGGGACGCAATGGGGGTCGACCCACTGGTCCTTCTCCGGTCCCCGGTGGCGCTGGGAGTGGGCCCGCTGGTCCGTCCCGGTCCCCGCTGGCATCTCTATAAGTCTGCTCTCGTTGCAGCTGATCATCGACACGCCCACGAGCCCCGTGACCAGCGGGCTTCCCCTCTTCTTTGTCATCACCGTCACGGCCATCAAGCAGGTAAGACGTCTGCAGGGGGAAGGGGGACGGCGCCTTCTTGTGACGTGACGTCACCGTGCGTGCAGAGCCGAGCATCCGCATCACGTCAGCGAGTCATAGGAAATTTAGCTCCGGGAATTCACATCAGTAACGGCCCTAGACCGACAGCTGAGCTGAAATAAGGCCGTTCGGTGACGTAGCAGCTGGGGCGGTGTCCTGGGAGTCTGTGGGGGAAACCAAGGCTTTCGGTTCAGAACCGGCCAGAGATGGGATCTGTGTTTGGGAGAGTTTCTCAGCCTGTCCTCGCTCTGGGCTGCCCGGTCGTGGACGGTGAGGAGAACGCATCTCAGCCACGCCCGCTGGCCCTCAGTGCCCCACCTGTCACCCGTTTCTGGTTCCAGAAGATTCCCGTCCCCTCGGAAGGAGGCCCCGAACCCACAAGCGGCCCCTGCCGTCCTGCCCGAGCCCCCAGCAGGCGCTGGGCCGCGTCTGTCAGGGTGGCGTCTCCTGCTGTGGGTACTTGGGGTTCGCATTTCCTGGGTGACGGACGATGCTGGCATCTTCCTGGGCTTACCGGCCGTTGGGTGTTTCTTCAGAGACGTGTCACCAGGTCCTTCGTCCACCTTAACGTTGGGTTTTTTGTCTTTTTATTGATGAGTTATAAGAGTTCGTCACACGTTCCGGAAACCAGTGCCTTACGTGCAGCCGACCTGAGCCTCACGATGTTTGTGTTTCCGGGTTGATAGGTCGACCTTTGATTTGGGACCTTGGATCATTCGTAAAACAGCTTCTGCTGAAATTGTGGATGGTCCGGTTCTTGCTGACAAAGTCCTGCTTTCCCGGTGTTAGTCTTTGAGTAAGAATAAAGGAAACGAAACATTCTACGCGAGAACGGCTGCTGGATGCCGGTGGCCCGTCGAAGCACAGAGCGATTTTCTCTAGATCGAGGAAGGACGGAGGGGCCCGGCCGCTGTGCGGTGTGTGTGCAGGAGGCACGTCCGCTGCCCCTGCCGGCCGCGCCCGGCTTCAGCGCCCGCGGGTGTGCGTGCTGCCCTGCGGCCCGCTCCGGGGCGCTAGGGATGTCGTTGTCCCGGTTTGGGCTTTCTGTCTCCTCACTCGGATCTGGAAAGACAGGTTTGGACAAGATGATTTGACTTCTTACCCACTAGCTTGGCTTTTAAATGTAAAAGCCCGAAGGGCAGCCAGGGAGGACCTTGAGGTCTGCGCCTGCGCTGCTGCGCACGGGAGCGTGGGGCCCTCGTCTTGGGAAACCGTCGGCGGTGACCATGGGAGTGGAGGCCGGGAACGCGGTTGGTGTGTGTTGTGCACGTCCCAGAACAGGCCGCGGTGACCCGGCGAGGTGTCCTGGGACTCTGCGCAGGCCTCTCTGGGGCAGGTCGGGCTGCAGTGTGGCCACGGGCGGCCCGTTTGTTGTGTGGCGGCGGGGCAGTGGCGGGAGGGCGAGCCCCGCTGTGCGGACACGGCATGCCCAGCGACAGCAGATACCTCGGTCGTCCTCATGCGTTTGTAGACTCGTAGCGCGACGCTGTGGTCGCCTGTGACATGCACGTGTCGTAAATATGTGAAACCGTGAACAGAAAGGAGCGTTTTCAGGAGGACGAGTGAGAGGGGACGGGGAGCGGAACGGAGGGTTCGCGTGGGCCGTCCGTAAAGATCCCTGAGAGACGGGTGCAGTGGAGGCAGGTGTTTCCGTTGTGTGTCTGTGTGTTTCGAAAGAACGACCCTCCTCCTCCCCGAGAGGCTGGCCTAGAGCGCCACCGGCGGGCCTCAGCAGGAGCGAGTGACAGACGCGGGGGGAGGTGCCCCAAGGGCCTGTGGGGTCTCTGCCCGCCCCTGAGCCGCCTCGCCCCACTCCTGGGGGTACCCGGCTTCCAGCCCTCACCTGCCCCCTGCATCTCTCCTCCTCGCCTTCCCCAACCTCAGGACAGCTCCTGCCCTGGCCGACTCAGAGCCCCTCAGTCCTCCCCGTCTCAGCCCTGGTTCCCTGGTGACCCCAGCCCACACATCCAGGGGCTCCAATGCCCTTCCTTGCAGCTCCGGGAGTCCCCGCGGGGGAGCCTGGCACCTGCTAGTCCCACCTGGACACTGAACAGCCTCTGACCAGCATCTGACCCTCTCTGTCCACATCTTCTGATTTCCGTGAGACAGGCCGTGGCCCAGAGCCCTCCCAGGCTGCCCACCTGCCTTCCTGCCTGGCTCTTTGCAGGCCCTGCACTGTCTTTAACCCTACGGGCCGCCCTGGCCCCTGTGTCCCCCATGTCTGACCCTGCCGCCCCCTCATGCTGCTTCCCGTGGTCTCGCCTCCTCCCTCCCAGGCGAGCGCCGAGCGTCCGTTGGGGGCCAGCTCAGACCCCCCTCCCCGAGCCCCCCGCACACATATCGGCTCGCGTGCACCGGGGGCCTGCGACATGCCCGCTGGGTCAGGGAACAGGTGCGACTCAGGCCTGGGCCTGCAGGAAGGGAACAGGAGACCCCCCCTCCCCCAGTCCTCCCGCCTGAGTGGGCTCCAGCCGGGCCGCCGATGGGGAGCGTCTGGAGGTGGTCACGTGCCGCGGACTCGGGCTCGGACAGGAGACCCGTGTCATGTAGAACGTTCAGAAGTCCCACAGCAAATGGGGAAGTGGGGCTCCCAAGGGGCCTCAGGGTTCACGTGTCCCCATTACTGCAGGCACAAGACACAGTAGCCAACTGCCTAGAGGCTGGAAGGGCGGCCCGGCGGCTGGGGCCCTGAAGAAGTGGGGAGGTTGGGGTCCGTTTAAGGAAGAAACACAGGACTCGTGGGTTGGTGGGTGTTGGGTGTGGGAAAGGTACCTTCTGGCTTTCCCGCAGCTTCGTGCGTCCCCTGGCTGAGGCCGGAGGAGTGGTGCCATGGTCGCGGCCCACCCGGCACATCCAGGGCAGTGGGCTCAGGGCCCAGGGACCCCCGCGGCCTTTGGTCCCCCCCATGGGCATCTCCTCTCCCCCAGGGCTATGAGGACTGGCTTCGCCATAAGGCAGACAACGCCATGAACCAGTGCCCCGTGCACTTCATCCAGCACGGCAAGCTGGTGCGGAAGCAGAGCCGGAAGCTGAGGGTAAGCCGCCGGCGTGTCCTTGACCCAGCCCGGGGACGGCCGGCGCACCCAGACCCATGCCGGGAACCGCTTCTCTCCCGGCACAGGCCGCCCGCGCCCCACGCCTTCCCCGAGGCCCCGCACCTGCGCTGTTCGCGGCACTTCCGGTTTCACCCGGAGCTGCACCCAGCGCTCTCGCAGCACGCGCTGTCGCAGGCCCCAGGGTGCGAACTGCTCCCACCAGTCCCGACAGAGGAGCCCGGGACGCTGTTAGAACCTTGTTCTAGAACACGGCAAGTTCCGGGAGCTGGGAACTGGGCTTGGGAACCGAAGCCCCCTGCAGGATGTGTTTTCCCGGTGTCTGCGTCACTCACGTGGATGGTTTTCACACCCGCAGAGTGGGCGGGGCACCCCGTGGGCAGGGGCCAGCGTGTGGTCCCTAAGGCTTGTCCCTGAGGAGTTAGTGTGAGCCCGGGACTGAGCTGGCTGGGCCTCCCGCCGCCTCCTTGCGCCCACCTGCGTCTCATCTCTGAAGCCCCCATCCCCCATCCCATGCCCATGTCCCACCCCGTGCCCATGCCCATCCCCCATCCCCTACCCATCCTCCACCCCCTACCCATCCTCCACTCCATTCCTATTCTCTCACTCCCTCCCTTCCCACTCCCCTCCCTTCCCCCATGCCCCCCCAGCTCCTCCCATCCCCCTTCCGAACCGCATCCCCCTCCCTACTCTCATCCCCACCATCTCCCTACCCCTCCCCCATTCCACCCAACCCAAGATGCACCCGAAGGCCTCGCTCGTGCGTCCCCAGCACCCGGGCCGTATCAGCAAAACTAGTCCCACGCAGGTCATACACGCTATTGTGAATTGTGCATTTTTTAAGATTTTAAGCAACTATTTTTTAAGTGTTTTTCTTTTGTTAAAGTACTTTCTGTGCCCCGCCTGGGGCGTGAACTCACAGCCCAAGATCAAGGGTCTTGTGCCTCACCCACCGTGCCCCTGTGCCCTGCATCTTTGTTCTGTGAACATCCCTGTCAGGTGTCTGGGGCTTCTGCTGAGCTCCCCTCCCTCTGCCTGACGGGTGGTGACTTCCCAGCCGGCCAGGGTCCGGGGCAGGTGCTGGTGTGCCCGCCCACATGCTCATGGGCCCGTCATGACCGCGTGTCCTTGGCCGAGCCTCCATGCTTTCCGTGAGCTGACCTGGAGGGCATCAGCCGGCAGAAAACTGTGCTTTTAATGCTCTCCCGTGGGACACGTCTGCCCTGTGACCGGCCGGTGTGAGACAGGGCCAGGCCCGTGGAGCCTCCTGAGGCCCCTCAAGGAGAGAGTGCCCAATGGTCGGATTCCGTTACCTCCCGGCCGTCACGGCATGAATGGAATCAGGCAGGATGTATCTAGAGTCGGGCCCTCGCTCAGCCGATTCCTCTGTCCCACCCCTGCTCCGCACACCTGCTCACACCCGCCCGTCGAAGGAAGTCTTGAGATCGATACCTTCCCACAGGAGTCGTTCCCAGACGTGTGAACACACACCTGGACGCGTCCGGCTCGGGCACAGCGAGGGCTGATCGGGTTACAGGACTTTGTGGTTTGAACACGCCGTGAGGCTTCGTGGGCCTAGAGTGGGTCCGTGGACACCCCCACCTGGTCTGCCTGCGGTTTGGGCAGAAGCCCTGGCGAACCTTCCCCGAGGCCCTTCACACCCACTCATCTCCCCGCGGAAAAAGAGGCCCCTGCCCCCTGGGGCCGCCACCCAAGGCCGTCTGTCTGTCCTGCAGGTTGGGGACATCGTCATGGTCAAGGAGGACGAGACCTTCCCCTGTGACTTGATCTTCCTGTCCAGCAGCCACGGCGACGGGACCTGCCACGTGACCACCGCCAGCTTAGATGGAGAGTCCAGTCACAAGGTCAGTGCCTTTCCCGGGGCCCCGTGGGGCGTCGTGTCAGCTGCGCTATGTGGCCAATCCTATGGCACCGTGGTGGCCAGCCCAGCGTTCCCAGGGGTCACGGAGAAACCCGGGCAGCTGGGCTGGCCACACGGCTCCTCACTCCGCTTCTCCCCATATTCCGCTGTTCCCTGTCCCCCGTCAGCGTCCACGACCATCAGCCACTCGGGTTAACTGAGGGGACTTCATGTTCTTAGCTGTGTCACTGAGCGGAGGGCCAGGATACAAGGAGTAGACGGCAGGAATTTGGAAAAGCTTCATTTTCATGCTCAAGATTAGTGTCTTCGCTAGACTGGAGTTATGTGAGGGGCACACAGAAGTGGAGATTTTGAGGACTGTTGCTCTACCGTGTCCTTTTGTTCAAATATCTTAAGGATTTTCTGAATTTGTAATTAATTTTTTAATTTCGTAGTACCAACTGGTACTACGAAACTGTAACTAACAATCACAAAAGAAGAGAGCAATCAATCACGCTTTTAAGGATTTCGTTATTTTTAGAAAAATGGGAGCTTCCAAGGAGTTTAAGAACGTGAGCGCGGCTCAGTGGACCCATCCATGTCTGAGGCATTGGCAAATGGCAGTTAGTGGTGGGATTTCTGTGGTGGGAAAGAGATACTTTCTTTTATGAATAATTCAGATCATCGTATGAGCCCTGTGGGACTTCGGGACAGCTTTCCTGTGTGCATCCCGAGAGGCGAACATTCCGGCACAACTGATTGTAAACCACGGAGACGGGGGTGGGGGGTGAAGCGCCTGGGAGACTCAGGTGACCGTGGTGTCACATGTCTGCACATGGCAATCACGTTCCCCTGTCCCTGACACCCGGCGAGCCACATGGCCCCTGGCTGTTGGCACCCAGTGGCTGCTTACGCCCGTCCTGAGGGAGGGACGCCCCAGCATGGCTCATGGGCAGCCGCGGCAGTTCCGGTGGAACCACGGCTCTCCGGACGTGGTGGCCGTTGCCCTGTCTAGAGCTGGCGGGCGCCCCGCTGCGCCTTCTATGCGACTGGGCTCAGCGTCCTTTTTATGGGACTGGGCTCAGCGTCCTACTTGGGACTGATGTCACGTCTGCACATCTGACTTGACCTGGGTGCTGCAGTCACTGAGCCCTTTCCTTCACAGACCCTGGGGCTCCCGCTCCGGTCATGGTCGTGGCCCGTGTGACCTTGGGCAGGCATTTTTAACCTTTGCAGTTTTCATAACCTGAACTGGGACAGACCCTTCTTCCAGGGGCTCTTGGGAAGACATGCCTAGAAGATCCCCTGACGTCCCTGGTGTGCAATGGGCCCCCAGATGTTCGAGGTGTCCCAGCTGCTGTCATTTACCTCCTGTGTCTGTCCATGTGACCATCGTGTCCATGTGGCCATCCACGTGACCATTGTGTCCACGTGACCATTGTGTCCACGTGTCCACCCACGTGACCGTCATGTCCACGTGTCCATCCACGTGACCGTGTCCATGTGTCCATCCCGCCCAGCACGTGATTGCCGGGAGGACGAGAGCACGTTCAGAGCCACACTGTCCCCACACGCCCTCTTGCCCGGGCTCCAGGCCCACCTGCTTGCGTTAGTGGACCCGTCTGGGCCGGTGTCTCCGCTGCCTGGGGCACATCAGAACCGCCGTCCTTGGGCCCCCAGACCCACTGCCTCCGACATAGGGAGCCAGGCCATCAGGGCCCTGGGCGAGCGCAAAGGTATTTTCTCCTGGACGATTGCCGGTGGCGCCTCGAGCTTTCCTCACTTGATGACGCATGCAGACTCTGGCTTGCACGCACAGCACATGGCGTACGTGTTCACGCCTGCGTTCTCCCTGACACGGCACTGTGGCCTGGCGTCGTTCTCGGGCCTAGTGCCGGGCACAGTAGGGGACCCACAGCGTGGCCTGCGTTGGAGATCCAGCGGCCAGGTGCGCGTCCCTCGCTCGGTTGTGAATGAGACCTGTTGTCTCTCTGCAGACTCACTACGCCGTTCAGGACACGAAGGGCTTTCATACTGAGGAAGACATCGATGGCTTGCACGCCACGATCGAGTGTGAGCAGCCCCAGCCCGACCTATACAAGTAAGTCCGGTCCACGCTCCCTGTGGCTACGCTCCCTGTCCCCTGGAGGCCCATCCTGCTGTCCACCCCATCCAGCCCTGCTGTCCGGCGCCACGCTTGTCGGGAAAGTGCGTGCACGTCGCTGCTGAAAAGTTAAGACCAAGCCAGGAATAACAGTTTAGTGTTTCATAGTCCAGCAGCATTAAAACCTGTAGCTGCTTTCGCGAACATTCGGACTGGCCTGCTAGAAGTGAGTTGATTGTAGAAAAGTAACCTTCTGTAATTAGAGGAACCGACTTGAAGGAAAATTCTTGCAGTCATGGGCAAATGAGGACAGAAAATAAAAGAAGGAAGGGGGAGGAAGCCGGCCAGCTTTTGGCCAAGCTCGCGGCCCTCGGAGCGGGCTCCTATCCTGGCGGCAGCAGACGGGGGTGGACAGCAGGTGCCCGGCCCCTCCCCCCCAGCTGCGCGGCCCTGACCTGGCTTCTCTGTCGTCAGGTTCGTCGGCCGCATCAACGTCTACAACGACCGGAACGACCCCGTGGTGAGGTGAGGGGCTGCGCCGTCAGGTTACCATGAACTCTTCTCTCTGCCGTCAGACGCTTCACTCTCGACGCTCTGTTGCGTTTGGAAGCAGAGTTCTGCCTCCAAAGGCCCGGGTCCCACGGTCTCCTCTGTTCCGGTGGGAGCGTCGCCCTCCGTGCCAGTGGCTGACGGCCCTCTCTGGAACGTGGTCTCATGGTGTTGGGAGCCCGTCTGACCGCAAGGTGCTACCCGAGAGGGGCCCTCGCATCTCCATAGACCAGTGTGTCTTCAACCATAAAGCTGGGCCGTCGCTGCCCTGAGGCCGCGTCTCCTCGAGATCCTGGAGAGACGCCATTTTGGCCCAGATTCTATCTGGATTTAAGGGCGCGTGTCTCCTCCGTGGACCACATAGGTGGGAGGTGCATGGGGTCACCTGCTTCCCTGGAGCGGTTTGGGGTCGGTCACACTGCGGGTTGTGGACGAGGACCCGCACCCACCAGGTGCGCAGCGCCGGGACCTGCTGGCAGCCAGGTGCGTGTGGGCCGCTCTCATCGGCGCCGGCCGTCCTGTGGGGCGTCGTCTGTGCACCGTGTCCGGGTCTGGTGGGTCCCGGCTGTCGAGGTAACGGAGGTGGACGGTGTAGGAAGTTGGCTTGGAGCAGGATCTGGAGCCGACCTTTTCTGTAACCCCTGCCTCTCCCGCGTGGGAGAGACATTTTTCTGTCCGCTTATGCGGCCTCCAGATTGTCCACGTCCTGGTGTGACCTTGTGTGTGGAGGAGAACAGTTGCCCAGAAGTAGAAATCATCTCAGTGGGAAATCGATGGTCATCAACGTGACATCCTGGGGCCCCTCTTGAAGTCATGTCACAGAAACGGTGTGTGCGCGTCCTGAGTCACAGCCATCGTCTGTCCGCACATTCGCCGAGCCCTGAGGGGCTGTGGTCGTCCCGAAACAGACGCTAGTTTACAGGACGCTTCTAGTGTCCGTGCAGAAACAACCCGCATTTCTGTGTCCCGTGGGAAGCACTGTTGGAAGGATCGGGATTTACTGGGATTAGAAAGGATTGGAAAGCTTGGGATTCACTCACCTTGTCTCCGGGATGGATCAGGAGTAAACTCCCGGCTCCCCCTGCCTCACGTTCAGACAACGTTTCGTGCTGAGCACTTGGGAAGGTCTTGGCTAACGCAGCTTACGGGCTGGTGCTAATTCTTGTTTTGCTCTTTAAGGACGTACACTGTTCGGCCGTCTTTTACCATTTGGGTGTTACAGGTGTTCGTAAACTCGTGGTGTGAACGGGGGTGACTTGTATCTCCCAGTTCTCATGCCCTCGCGGTCCTGTCCAAACTAGAAGCCGGTGCTTCTTAAAGTACATTGTGTCTCACTTCCCAGACATACTTTTATAAAAAGGCCGTTTGTTTCCGTGAGACGGTCCACAGACATCGTGCCGCTCGCGGAGGCTGACGGTCCTCGAAGGGGACCCGGCAGGGCGTGTGCGTCCCCGGGAGCGTCTGTGGCGGTCAGGTCCAGCACAAGGGCCGGGACTGTGGAGCGGCGCTGGGCCGCCGTGTCCGGTCAGGTGCCCCCCAGGAAGCAGTCTCCCGCCCTCGTCCTGAGGGGGAGGCGGCCCCGAGCTGCGTCGGCTAACTCGATGGTGCCCCCGAGTCTGTGGCATTCCGTAGGCCCCCACGCACGGTGGCATGGGGGAACCCACAGCACACGTCCCTGCGTAGACGCCATTGTGCGACGCTGACGGTACAGCGTCCGCAGGGCTGAGTTCCGCTCCCTGCTCTCCTGCGCTCCTGGGAAACGAGCTGTGAGGAAACGGGGGAGCCCAGGGAACACGAGCCCCCAGAGGCAGAGATGTGGTCTGTTGCTCACGGCCGAGTCTTGTGTGCTTGGGCGGCGTGTTCTTCACGACTGACCTTAACTTCCTTGATTGTTTCCTGCCAAGGTAGCAGGGGCAGGGAAGTGTCCAGATTTGGGGGCTACCTGTGCGCAGAGGGTCCTCGTGGGTTGGACAGCCATGGGGGGACACACACAGTGTTCCCGTGTTTGAAAGTAAGACCGGTCCCGACGACTCGTGGAGTCTCCCCGAGGATGTGATAGAAACAGCTGCAGCCTCTCGAGCCTTCTCGGAAACAGGGCCCGTCTGTCAGTCTGTGTGGGCTGGGAGCCCGCATTCCTGACACCGCCCCTACCGGGAGCCCCGCGAAGGGCCGCCCGCCGGGTCCTTCCTCAGAGTGGCTCTTCCCTCCTGGGGTGGGGGCCATGCCCTCCCACAGAGTCGGCCCGCTTCCGCCATCCGGCTGTAAGCGACTCCGCGATCCGGGTGTGAGCGACTCCGCGCGTCAACGGTTTCCTCTTGAAACCAAGTCTGTCAGGCCCAGGCCGCGACGCCCACCTGGAGCACCTGCTTCTGTCCGCCCCCTGGCCCCACTCTGGTCCTCCTGTCTTGGCAGGCCCCTGGGGTCGGAGAACCTGCTGCTCAGAGGAGCGACGCTGAAGAACACCGAGAAGGTCTTCGGTGAGTGTCTCTGAGTCGCCACCAGCAGCTTCTAAAGCTCAGGGCAGTGAAAGTCGAGCAGGCGCGGCCCGTCGTGCTGCCGTGGTGTGTCCATCTGCATGGTGCGGCGGGCTCCGCGGCAGTGGACAGCAGTCTGAGGACGCCCGTCCCGGCGCGTCGCCCCCGCCCACGAGGCCGTGGTGTCTGGCGGTCGCTTGCTTGTTGAGCATCTGCGGTTTCTGAGTGGAAGCATAAGTTCCCGTCCGTAGGAGGACGCACACACCGCCGTTCTGCAGTTTCCGCGGACGGCTGCGCTTCTCCGGCGGGTCTCCCCGCCCTGCGCCGCGTTCTTGTTTTCAGAGGGAAGAAACTTAAATATGTGCTCATGTGCCCCGTTTCAGAAAACCCACCATGGCACAGTCTGACCTCAGGAAAGCGTAGGGCTGGATCTCTGCGGGAACGGGAAGTATTTCTTTAGTCTGAGGCTCCCGAGCGGCTCGTCTGCCTGAGAAGCGCGCAGTGTGGCGCACGCGGTCAGTTCTGCCGCCGCGCGCGACTGCTCTGACGCGGACTGTCCTGCCTTACAGGTGTCGCTATTTACACGGGCATGGAAACCAAGATGGCGCTGAACTACCAGTCGAAATCCCAGAAACGGTCTGCTGTGGAGAAGTGAGTCTCGGGGCGCAGAGCCCCACGACCCGAAACCGTCCCGCGGCCCCCGAGACACGACAGCCTTTCCCTTTGGCGTCGCTAGTAATTCCATTCTGATCTCTAGGGCGCTGGTGGCGCGGGGTATTTAAGTAGACGATCTCGTTCTGCGGGGACACAGGTGACCCCACACCTTCAGCCACATTTGCAGGCCCCCGGGACACTGAAGTCCTGGCCACTCCTCTCGCCGGTGCACGAAAACGTCAGAATTAGGTCACTTTCAGCTTTTCCCAGGGAAAGCGTGAGCAGAGCAAACAGTGCTCTTTTCCTGACACGGTGAAATCCTGACGATAAGTCGAGTATAGAGTTACCATCGTGAGACAACACGGCCCAGAACTTTGTCTTCTTTGCCTTTTGTTCATGTGGGTCCCTGCCTCGAAGTGGTTATGACTGTGTAACACGGAGCGGGGGGGTTGGGCCTGGCTCTCTGCGAGGACTGTGAGGGCGTCTCTGCCCGCCCTCGGCAAAGGGGTCTCAGCGGGACCCTGGGTCTGTCTGTCCCTGGGCGGCTGTCCCCACATGAAAACGGGGATTTGGCTCTCGGTAAGCAAGGATGCTGTTTCCGACGTCTGCCCCGATGAGCAGCTTCCAGAGACGGATGCTGGGAGACAAGCCTCCTTCACCGAGACACTGGGCAGGGCTCCGTGTTTTTCCAGTGCGAGGGCATCTCCCTGCCTCCTTCCCTGGTGGCGATCTCTCAGTTTGTCACTCCCTCGTTGACACTTTGCGGCAGAACACTTGACTTCCAGAGGTCCGATCTTAGACCGCCAGACCACGCAGCCCACGGCGTGGCCGCGAGCACTGCTCTCTCCTGTTTTCAGAACTTTCCTGTGGCCCCTGGAGTCACACGCTGTGGTCGTGGGAGGGACCCCGAGCACTGAGCGCTTCTGTTCTCGTTCTAACTGTGCCGGCGAGTGGGGGCTGGTCTGCGTCACGGTGCTCCACGTCTCCGTGGCCCCGTTGTCCTGAGGCGTGACAGAGGCTGCTCGGCCAGCGGTCACCAGGGGTCATTGCTGTCTTGTGTTTTAGATCCATGAACGTGTTCCTCATCGTCTACCTCTGCATTCTGATCAGCAAAGCGCTGATCAACACCGTCCTCAAGTACGTGTGGCAGAGCGAGCCATTCCGAGACGAGCCGTGGTATAACCAGAAAACCGAGTCGGAGAGACAGAGGAACCTGGTAGGGAGCCCCCTTGGCAGTGATCAGACGCCCCTGGGCTGCGGTCACGAGAACACGGCAGGCCAGTGCCTAGTCTTGACGGACGTCTCCGTTATAGAGATCTAGAAGGCATACCCGTCGCCTCCCTGCCGCCGACACGGTGGTCCCCGTCTCACTTGGGGGTTTGAGGGTACAGTACGGTCCGGACAGGGGTCGGCTGCCACGGTAAACTCATGAGGGCAGTGGCGTGAGCCCCCAGCGCAGGGTCCCGTCCTCAGAGCGTGGCTGCGTTTATGAGCGGCCGGTGCAGGCCGGGGGAGGGTGGGGCTCGGGGATGCCGGTGAGGTGGGCGCAGGCCTCACACGGTGCTCTCAGTTCCTCAGGGCGCTCACCGACTTCCTGGCCTTCATGGTCCTCTTCAACTACATCATCCCCGTGTCCATGTACGTCACGGTGGAGATGCAGAAGTTCCTGGGCTCCTACTTCATCACCTGGGACGAAGAGATGTTTGACGAGGACACGGGGGAAGGACCTCTGGTCAACACGTCGGATTTAAATGAAGAATTAGGACAGGTCAGTACCCGTGCACCCTCCCCCGATTGGCGGGCGATCGCGTCCCTCTGCATCTGTTCCCAGGCACCCGACCCTGCGTCATCTCGGCACAGCCTCAGGTGGTCCAGGGGAAAGGCTTCCCCTTTAAGTCATTCCCAGAGGCGCATCCCACAACTCCCAGAACCCAGCGTGTCGTTGGCCGTTTGCGCTTTACGTGACAGTCAACGGTGTTTGCTGCGTACGGTTCACGCACAGTTAGCTGTGTTTGCTGGTTGCTGGGAGCTCCCCTGTGGCCTGGGAGCAGGGCTCCTTCTGGGCCTTAGTGCTGTAAGTTCAGGGAGTCCCTCCCTGCCGGCGCTGCAGTCAGACCCTGCACCTGCTTCCCTTCGCTGAGCTCAGAGTGAGCCATTTCCCTCGACGGAAAGATGAGTCCAGGGAGACCTCATGTCCGTACGTCGCAGGCTTCAGACTCCAACCCACAGCCCCACTGTTTGCCGACGGTGTGGCCGAGCTCTTGGCACTGGACCGTCTTGATCTTTTGGGGGCCGCGGTTCCATACACCCGTCCCGCCGGAGCGCCGTGCGGAATTTGGCGTCGGGGCCGGTGCCTGCTGTGGTGTGTGCTGCAGCCACCACGGGGGCGGGAGGGCAGAGCCGTGCAGCCTGTCCATGAGACCCAGACCGCAGCTCCTTCTTCTCGGGACACACGCTGGAAAGGCCCAGCCCCTGGCCCGACCTTCCCTGCCTTTATGTCGCAGGAAAGAGCATTTGGTAAACGGTAGAAATGGTAGTTCGCTCGTTTTTAAAAGTTAAAAAACAAAGTAAGGAATTTGCGGCAGTAGTTTTGCGGACAGGCCGTTTTAAAGATTTTATTTGAGAGAGAGAGCGCACGGCGGGCAGAGGGGCAGAGGGAGAGACTCTCCAGCAGATGCCTCACTGAGCATGGAGCCCGACACGGGGCCCGACCTCACGACCTTGAGGTCACGATCTGAGGTGCCATCGAGAATCAGATGCTTAACCGACGGCACCACCCAGGCGCCCGCCAACAGGGCCGTGTCAGGCTGTGGCCTCCGAGCTCTGTACACGAGGCCCCTGAGGCCTTCTGGGAATGGACACAGAGACTCAGCCGGGGACCCACTGCCTTCACCCCGCTGGGTCGCGGGTAGTTGTTCCTGAGAGGTAACGTGCTTACGGATGAGCACAGGTTTCCAGGCGACGGTCCTGCCGCGGCCACGGGCTGGTGTGCTCCCAGCCAGGCACACAGAAACCCCGACTCGGCCACCCGGCTCCAGAGTAGCTTTAGGTCTGCGTGTGTCCTGTCTTGTCCTGCACGGTCCCTGCCGTGCGTTCCACGGCGTTCTCGGAGGAAAGCCCCTTTTGTAACGAGAAGCATGGAGTGGTGCTCGGCACAGGAGTCTATCTGACAAATTACCGTGGCAGGGCTGTGGACAGTGTTTTAGAGGACGGGGCCTCCAGGGGTGCCCGGGGGGCGCCGTCGGTGAAGCCTCTGCCTTCGGCTCAGGTCAGGATCTCAGGGTCCCGGGATTGCGTCCCACGTTGGGCTCTCTGCTCAGCAGGGAATGTGCTTCTCGCTCTGCCCCTCGCTGCGCTCTCGCTCTCTCTCCCTCAAATAAATAAGTGAAATCTTTAAAAAAAAGTAGAAGACGAAGAGGACGACGCCGACGGCCTCCCGAGATGCTCATTGTCGTCGTCACTCTGGGGAGGGGGTCGGTGACTTCGGGCCGTACCGCCACCCCGCTGGGGACCGTTGCACGCAGGCCGCTGTCCTGCTCCTCGCTGTGTGGAGCACGTGGGGGGGCCAGCGGTGTCCGGACGGCGGGTGTCGGCCGTGCCCTCACAGCTGACTTGCAGAACCGAGCACGGAGGGAAAAGGCGTTTCTGGCGGAAGAGAGCGGTTTGCAGAGACCACGTGAGGAAGCAGACGGTAAAGCCCTTGGCCACGTGTTACCGTGTCTTCTCCGTGTCGCCTTCCTGCACTTCATGCCCCTCCCACGCGGCCTCCCGCGTGTGTCGGGGCAGCAGGCCGGTCTCAGCCGGCGGGGACGTCCCGCGCCGCGCCGGCATCTGGAATTCGTTATTCCTGATGAACACGTAACCGGAATGGATCTGAGTGGAGCGTTATCGCTGGGTAGTTTTCCATCGGAAATCTGCCCTTTTGCTGGGGTTCTGGCTCCTGTGTTCTCGGTGGTGCTGTGGGCTGTGACCTCCCAGACCCTGAGGAGTAAGTGCGGGTCCGTCCTCTCTGCATCCTTCATTTTCTCACTAGAGAAGATTTAAGACCCCCGTCCCGAGTCTGTCTTTCCGAGAGCAAACAGGGAGACCCTGTCTTCTGGGGAGCAGGAAGGCCTCGCGTGCCCGTCCTGCGTGGCTGGGTCAGGGCTGCTGCGCCCAGCAGAGGCTGGAGGAGGCTGGCGAGCCGGCCACGTGCGGTGCCCCCGGTGGTGTGCGCGGCTGTCAGGAGAGGCCCCTTCCTGCAAGGAGTGTGTCATCAGGAAGCACGGCTGCGCCAGGGCCTGAGTCCGCGGTGGCCCCTTTCTCCCCGAGAAGTCGCCGCCCCGCCAGCCCCTGCAGCGGCCCCGTGTGTCCGCAGGTCGAGTACATCTTCACGGACAAAACCGGCACGCTCACGGAGAACAACATGGAGTTCAAGGAGTGCTGCATCGACGGCCACGTGTACGTGCCGCACGCCGTCTGCAACGGGCAGGTGCTCCCCGGGGCCGCCGGCATCGACATGATCGACTCCTCGCCGGGTGCCGGCACCAGGGTAGGTGATCGCGCCCCCTGCACCTGTTCCCTGCTGCGCCGCCCCGGGTCCCCGAGCACAAGGCCGACCGGCACCGCCCCGGGTCCCTGCGTGCCTCGCGGCTTCCATCAGGAATGTGGGACACTACCCTTTCCTGCCGTGAGTCCGCAGTCACGGCTGCGCGAGAAGCCACTGTAGCACAGGGATGGCAGGGCACGTGGTGGGCTGAGAGCCCAGTGGCTGTGCACACCACAGGTCTGTGCTCACACGCATGTGCACACTGAGGCTCGAGCACGTGTCCATGTGGAGGCACACGCATGCTCCCGTGCACACACATACACAGACGTGCTCCACTCGTGTCTTTCAGAGACACAATCCACGCATCCTCCACTCGTGTGCACACTCACGCACAGAGACACATGCCCGTGCAGGGGCACACACAGCCACGTGCTGTGGTTCCAGACGTCTGCGTCTGCGGGAGGGTCTGTGACCCCTCCCCGTGGTCACATGGTCAGTGAGGAGACCATTCCGGAAACTTTGTGGCCGCAGAGCCCTGTGCAGGTCCCCTGGAGACTGAGGACAGCCTTAGCGGCTGGTGCTGGCAGCGTCTGGCGACCAAGTGCACCGCACCCCGGTCTGCCTCACAGTTTCCACATGGAAGCCTCTCTCCACGGCAGAGTGTCTCGGAGGGAGCCCCGTGGTCTGCGGCCCACCTGGGTCTCGGCCAACCGCAGGGCCCCTGGGAAGGCGGTCAAGGATCCCTCAGGACATCCTGGCTCCCGGATGCTGAGTTCGCCTCCTCTGACCTTGACCTGATGTCCTCGCCTCCCTTACCCAGCAGTGCTGGAGGACGGCGAGAAGCCACACTTCCCTCCTCCCGTAGGCCCTGTAGATGAGACTCGCTCCCGGCTCCTGCCCCCCAGCAGCGGCACGTGCCGCCGTGTCCCGTCTTCAGCGTATGCTCTGTGCACACCAAGCCGACGGGCCGCAGATCTGTGGGTTGTGCTTTCGCAGGAGCGGGAGGAGCTGTTTTTCCGGGCCCTGTGTCTGTGCCACACCATCCAGGTGAAGGATGACGACGATGTGGACGGTCCTAGGAAGTCGCCGGACGGGGGGAAGTCCTGTGTGTACATCTCGTCTTCTCCCGACGAGGTGGCCCTCGTGGAGGGCGTCCAGAGGTATGTCTCTGGGCGGGTCTGGCAGGCGGGGGCTCGTCCTGCAGTGTCTGGAGGCTGCTGTGCCGGGAAGCTTGCTGCGGGGTGTGTGGGCCGGCGGAGCTGTGGTGCTGGTGGACGGGGTCCCTCCACCCGCGGGACCAGCCGCCGTGTCTGCTGCTGGACTCTGTCACTGCTGCGGTACTTCCGTAATTCTGTCTGGGTGTCCCCATTCGATGCTCTGCCGTCCTCCCTGCTCTGCGTCTCGCTGAGGGCGGTCAGTATTCTGGCCTGACTGGTATTTCGGAGCCTCGTCGCGGTACCAGTGTGTCTGTGGCGTCCGCTGAGCTTGTTTCGAGGCCAGCTCGCGTTCCCAGGCCGGTCGCTCCGGGCTCTTGTTGGGACGCGTGGCTCACGCGTGTTCGGAGTAAACCCCCGGCTGTGGGTTCTGTTCCTCGCGTCTTTAACAGCGGCTGCCCCCCCGACTCCTGACAGCGGTGCGGGCAGTGTTCCCCGCACTCTGCGGTGGGCCTTCCTGGGCCATCCCGACGAGCGCCCCGAACGCACCGTGTGTCGGACGTTAGGACACATCGTCCTGCCAGCCACGGCGCGTCCCCCCCAGAAGGCCGCCAGCTCATGCTGGGCCGAGTCGACACCCTTCCCCGCGGTCCTGGCCCCTTGCATCGCTGTGGCCACATCCCCATCTCCGAGCTCCTGGCGTCCGAGAGCCACGTGTCCTGTGTCTGCGCCGCGGCACCCGGCGTGCGGCAGCACTCGGGTGTGCTGGAGGAGGACGGGCTGTTAGTGGTCGCCGCGCCACAGACGCCTGCTGGCCGGCTGCTGTCTCTGGACCACGGTCCCTCTTTGGGAAAATGAGAGGGTCGTCCCGGAGGCTGACGGTCTCAGGCTCCTCGTAAGCGTGATGCGGCTGTGGGGCTGAACGGCCCCAGTGCTCAGGAAGCCAGACGCAGCCCCTGTGGACGGGCCAGTCCCCACAACCACCTTGTCCTGGAGCGCACTGGTGCTTACCAGTCCGAGGGCAGAGTCGCTCGCGGTTCTGGTGGCTCTCGGAGCGCGTCCCGCGCGGTGAACAGACGACAAGTTTGCTCCGTCTGCAGCCCAGGCCGCAGCCTCTGTTTTACCGGAAGTGCTTCTCTCTGACGAGGAAGCTTTCCCCGCCCTGACTAACGTGTGGAGAAGCATCCGAGCTGGGAGTTAAGCTCTGACCGCCTCCCCCTTGCAGGCTGGGGTTCACGTACCTGCGGCTGAAGGACAACTGCATGGAGATCTTGAACAGGGAGAACGACGTGGAGAGGTGAGCGCACTCGGGAGCCCGTGGTCTTGGGCTCGTCCCTGCCCCCACCACGTTCCCGGTCCTGCCCCCACACTGGCCGCCCCTTCCTCTCACGGCGGCGCCGGACCGTCGCCCACGGGCCGGTCGGTCAGAGTGGAGGCTGCGGAGCGTGTCCCGGGAGCCGCCCCCAGTGAGGCTCCCCGGGAGTCCCGCAGCGTGTGGGTCTGACCCGAGTGACCGCACGACGCCGTGTTCCCCGCTCGCGGGACGCCCCACACAGGGTCCGAGCAAGGGCACGCGGGATGCCCGCGGTTCCCGTTCTGTGTCCAGACACCACACATGTTCAGTGTTTGTGACCGAGTCCGTCAGGGAGGGCTGGTCCCGGACACGGAGGGCATGTCTCGCGCTCGGAGCTCCATCTCCTTCACAAATAAACCTGCGATAACGGGTCCAGGCAGAAACGGGGCAGAGGACGTAAGACCTGGCGGTTGTGGCCTCGGAGATCCTGGATTTTAGCGTTTCTTTCAGAAGCATAAACTCCAGCGCTGGCAGGGGTGGTGAGCCCTGACTCGACCGGCTGCCGGGCCTCTGTGGGCGCAGTGGGCTTGTCCCCGGTGTGCTGGCGGCCGGGGGAGCCGTGCGGAGGGCAGAGGCCCGCCCACCGTGGGGCTCCCGGCTCCCAGCTGGGGTCTGTGGGCCGCGGGGAGTTTGCGGAGGCGTCTGTTCCGGGCGGCTGAGCTGCTTTCGCTGTGTCAGGTGTCGGCAGGAAGCACGGTCTGCCAATGATGACTACGAGCCGACCGCACGTTGGTTTTGGTTTTTTAATGGTTTTTACGAACTCCAAGGACCCCGGTGTAGCTCAGACATGGCCTGTGCGTTCAGAATTCCGGGGCGTGAGCGTGTACTTTGGGTGTTAGACAGACGTCCAGGGCACCTTGGGCTGGGGGTGAGCCCGCGGGAGCCTGGCCTCAGCCTTCCCTCCTTGCAGCTGCCAGGAGCCCAGTGCCCGCCCCATGGATCCCAAGGGCGCGGGCGGGCGGGCGGACAGGCCACAGGACGCCCCAGGTGCTGTGCTGTGGAAAGTGCCGCACTATCCCAGATTCTGGGACTGTGAGAGCTGGAGAGGGAATAAAAGCGATTTCTGATCTCTTTTTCAGGTTTGAACTGCTGGAAATTTTGAGTTTTGACTCAGTAAGAAGGAGAATGAGCGTGATTGTGAAATCTGCCACAGGTGGGAATGTCTTTTTCCTTCGAGTTTTCGAATTACACGTTAGGCGGTTTTATTCTCGTGCTTACCTGTGTGGGACCTGTGGGACCTAACCGTTCGTTGTCTTTCAAAACACACGAGGTGAGCCTGCCGCAGGTCACGGGGCCCCTCGGCTTCGTGGGCGCAGGTGCGGGTCACGGGGCTCCTGGGCTTTGTACCTGGCGCAGGTGCAGCCCCTGTGGGCCCCGTGTGACTGGCAGGACGTGCAGGTCTCCCGTCCCTCCTGTGGCCGCTACACACGGCAGCCTAACGCCGCCCAGCTGCAGCCTTCCGGGCTCCTGCCACCGCGCCGTCCTGAAGACGCTGCCAGTGCCCTGAGGCCCCTGCTGTGCCCAACAGACGCTTCTCCAGAGCTGAGCACCAACCCCCTGAGCTGCCTTCCCTGATCCCTGCTCAGGCCAACCCCAGTGTGCTGTTTCCACCCAGAGGCCCTCTTGCCGTGGGACGTTTCTAGGGAGGGGCAGCTCGCCAGGCACCTCGTGGGGCGCCCCCTGCTTCCGCGGTCAGGCGAGCTGTCCTGACCCGGGCCGGGGGCACCCGAGGACAGAAGCCAGCCGAGTCCCGCGGGCTCCCCCCCACACGGCTCCGCTCAGCTGAAGGCACCCGCAGTTGCGGAAGGGCCTCTTAGAGAACACGGCGGGATCTCGGTCCTTCTTACTTCTCAAAGCCGGGGGCCACCAGGCTGTGTCTGTGTCTTTGGAAAGTCGCCTGGTAAGTGGGCAGATGCAGCCCACCGCCGTGAGAGCAGACGACTCTGAGGCCGAGGGAGCAGGAGACGCGCTGGGGAATTCTGGGTCAGCTGGTGTTGCTCCTTACATGGCAGCACAGGCGGCCGATGCCCTCAAGCAGGGCCCTGGTGACGGTGTTCTGGGGGCACCTGCCACGGCTCGTCTTACTCCTCAGGCCACAGAGGACGGTATGAAGCGGCCGGGGCGTGTCGTTGGGCAGAACCTGTAACTCACTTCCCGGGGCGCTGGACGAGCCTGGGCAAGGCGCGTGGTAGCTCGACGCGGTCGCTGCATGTCCCCACAGCCCTGAGTCTGGCGGCGCGTGGCACCCCGGCGCAGCCCAGCCAGGGAGACTCATGCCAAGTGTCTGGGGACATAACATGGGGTAAATGCTGCCTGGAACGTGGGGAGACTGTCTTCCGCTCAGGCCAGCAGGTCGTGGGAGGGTCCCCGTAACGCTGAAGGACCCGTCTGGTGTGCGGGCACGGTCAAAGCCGCGCGGTGGCCGGGGAGGAGGGCGTCGGGTGGGAACCGGACGTCACTGGCCCTTCGCCCTCTGGGTTTCCTGCGGGGACGGATGTGGATGTGCCGTCTGGCAGCTGAGTCACGTCTCGGAGACGGTTCCCAGTCGCAGGCCCGACCGCGCCGCAGGGAATGAGGCAGCGTGACTCACCAAGCCCTGCCCCTCCATGCTTCCCGGGGGTCCGGGTGCCCTCGGAGTGGGGTTCTCGGAGAGTCCTGCCGCCTTCCCGCAGGAGGGCACCGCGGAGCTGCAGGAGGAGTCATGTCGCAGCAGTCAGGCCGGGCCCGGGCCCCTTCTGCGGGGAGACGTCCGCCTGTTCCTGGGGGTCCCCTGCAGATCTGCAGGCTTCCCGGGACAGACCGCGTGGCATCTGAACCAGCCATGGCACCAGTTAATTTCTAGAGACATCTGCACGAGTGTTTAAGCAGGTTGTTCTTTGCGTATGAACACATCCCCAGAGATGAGGCTAACGGCTCCGGTTTTCCAGCCTGATGGGTGCGGGAGACCACGAGCCCCTGTGGCCAGTGAGAGCGTGGCTGCTTCTGAGGGCTGTGAGCAGCCTCGGCCATGGCTTGCTCCACGGCAGGGACACCCCGTGTGGGCATGCCTCTGCATGGTAGCTCCGTGCTGGCTTCCAGAACTCTGGTTCTTTGCAGAATAAAGTGGTTTTCACTCCGGATGTTTTTACATTAGAGGCTGTTGTGACCAAGTCCCGGGGCCAGACGTATCCCAGTTGGCGCGTGTGTGTGAGGGAGTGACCTGAGCCATTGCCATGAATCCTCATGATTCTTCAGAAAGTAGCATTGGAGAGCGTGTCATGATGCCCGAACTGCCCTTCTTGCTAGAAACCGCGTCTGAGGAAGTTAGGTCTGGCGTCCGGAATGGGTCCTGCCCTGGGCTAGTCACCGGCCCGGCCCGGCTCCTGCTGTCTGTGGCTCATGACCAGTATCTGGCCACAAGCCCACACCATTGGCAGGCGTGTCCTGCGGATCGGGCTCTCTGCGCCACGGGACCCCGTCCCGCTCCATGTGCTGGTGGCCTGGACGTTGTGACGCTGTCCTTTCTGGCCGTGGGTTGACCTCAGCCGTGGTCTAGTCTCGGGACATCTATGAGCATCCCTTTGCTGTCTGGGGTGTTTCACTCTGGGTGCCACAAGCGCGTCCCTGCTGGGATCAGCGGGGCTCCAGGTGCCACAGCTGCGTTCAGGCACCCTTGTCCAGGTCCCATGCTGTCCAGGAGCCAAGTGCAAACACAGCTGGCCTGGTGGAGGGCCACGTGGACACTCGTGGCTGGCAGAGAAGGTGCCCCTGCATGTGGGCCTGTCGAGCAGAGCCGGCCTCGTCCGTCTTGTTCTCTCCTCTTGGGCTCGTGGGCTTCCCCTGCTGACCTGGAAGAGAACTTTTGTTTATTTCACGGGGCAGCGCGGGTCTGCGGCGCAAGCTTGTGCAAAGCCGTGGGGACGTCTCCTGAGCCTCACAGCACACGTTTGTGGGTCTTGCTGGGGTGAAGGATGGCGAACCCTCAGCGGCAGCATCTCGTGGGCTCCGTCCCGTGTCCTTACCTCGCCCGGGGGCCGGATGGTGGTGGGGCCCGTCTTCCTCCTGGTCTTCCTCCTGGTCCTCAACGGCCTGTGCGATCTGGGGCTGTGGGAAGAACGACTTCACTCTCTCCCGACGGCGCGTGGTAACGGGTCTCGGGAAACGTCTCTGATGCGCTCAATGCGGACGTTCCTGTTTCTGTTGCTTCGGAAAAGCGTAACATGGAGAATGATCTGGTTCTGTCTACGTGTAACTAAATGTCGTTTCCTTCCTTTCTTAGGAGAAATCTTTCTCTTCTGCAAGGGAGCCGATTCGTCCATATTTCCCCGGGTGATAGAAGGCAAAGTCGACCAGATCCGGGCCAGAGTGGAGCGCAACGCGGTGGTGAGATGGGGCTGGGGCAGCCCGTGTGCCTCATGCCGGGAGGGCGGCAGCGTCCTGCTCTGTCCGCTGAGGGGCGCGCTCTGAGGGCCACCTGCTCCGGACGCAGAGTGGAACCCGCTGGAAGCCCGGGGGCGGGGGGCGCTGGCGGGGTGTCTGCGTTGTAAGTGCGTCTGTGGTCGTCGTATCGGGTCCCGTGGGGTCTCTGGTGAGGTGCTCCGTCATCGTGAAGCCGGCGTCCTCGGCGTCTCCCCGGCGTGGTTCCCGCACATCTCTGCCCCAGGCCTCCGGCAGCGCCGTGTGGTTGGCCTGCTTGCCCGAGCTCCGGCCCCCGCCGGAGGTGCGCCGCCGATGCCGGGGGCAGAGGCATCTCTGGCCCCGTCCACCCCCCCCCCGCCAGACCCTACGCCACAGACTGTGGCCCTGCATAGCCTCGTCCCCACTGCTACAAACCACAGGATTGCAGGTGCCCGTCGTCATGGACCGAGCAGGGTCTGGTCACGGTCTCCAACTGTGCTCTCGCTGATGGGATGAACCCGAGTAAGCTCGTGGTGCTCACGGGAGTGTGGGTGCCAAGCGCCCAAACTCAGCTCCGGGAGGCTGGAGCGCCACAGCCCTGGGCCAGCCGCCGTGCGCTCACTCCTGGCGGTGTGGCCCGCGTGGCGGGTGTGCCTGCGACTCTGGTTGCGGTCCCCGTGCCCCTGACCCCTGCTGGCCCAGGGAGGCTCTGCCCGGAGGCCTGACCCCACAGGGACGGGAAGGAGGTGCTGCTTGGAGATGACTGAGCCCTGGTGTGGGGAGAGTCACCATCACTCAGCCTGCTGCCCAGAGGCCAGGGTCCCGTTTGCGGAACAGGACGGAGGCTTTCTGTGAAGCACCTGGACACGCATGCTCGCCACCGTCTCGGGGCACTGAGTGTTGATACCTGCTGGCGCAGTCATTCCCGAGGGGGCAGCCCGTCTGCGAGTCAGACCAGCGCCAGATCTGCAACGACGGCGACACACAGCTGGGACGCCGGCCACGCAGGTCACCACGGCTGTCAGGCCTGGGCCGGTCTACCCTCCGCGCAGACGCTGGCCACGCCCAACCCCTGCCCGGATCCCAGGACCTCAGGCCAGGACACTGAGAGGATGCTCCCGCTGCTCTGGGGTCTGTGTCCACTCCCTTCTCCGGGGGACCGGGGCGTCCACACCAGACTGCGTGTGTTCCCTGAGAACAGTGACTGTGTACGCTTCCGAGATGGCGTTTCCGCACCTGCGCACGGGCAGCAGCGGCGTGGTTTCTCAGTCCGCGAGGCCCTTACCTTGTGACCAGCTTTAAACTCTCTCCTCGAGGCTCCTTCGTGGCCTCCTTCAGAGCAGCTCCGGGGATGGGTGGCGTGCGGCGGAGCAAGGGCGGCCGTGCCTGGGTGCATCGGGGCACATGGGCTCACATGGGCTCACACGGGCTCACACATTCTCCCTTCCGGCTCCAGGGCGCTCACCGCCGTCCGTGGCTGCTCGGCGGCCCCTGGGGGACGCCCTCTTGCCAGCCCTGGGCTCGTCCGGTGGGCAGCCGTGCAGAAACAGCTGCGTGTGTGCTGGGACGGACTCGCGTTTCCTTTCGCTTGAGGCGCCTGCAGTCTTCGTTCTCTGTGTCCGTGGCCGTCTTTGGTGGCCGCTTTTGGGTTCACACCTGCTCAGGCTGCGCAGGCCTCTTGGGTCTGGGGGTCTGTGGTTTTTAAATCAAGCTGGGGAGGTTTCGGCCGGTGTGTCTTACGATATTTCTTCCGTCCCCGCCTTTCCCAGAACCGCAGTGCCCTGTGGGTAGTGTACGTGGTCGTTGCGGGCCCCTGGGTCTTTTCTTTTGAAAACGCCCTCAGTTTTGTTTTGGGTACTTTCTGTCACCCTGTCTTCGTGCCTGTCCTCCTGTGAGCTGCGTCTCGTCGGCCGCAAGTGTAGCCAGGTCCATGCCATCCCAGACGCCGGGCGCCTTCTCTCAGCTGTGCATCTGGACTTAAGTCTGCAGCTCGGGAAGCAGGCGGCGGCATCGGACGGTTTCTCCGCCAGCTCTGCCCTTGCTGCTGGGCTGCGTCTGCCTCAGCTGGGGTCATGTCCTCGCCGTGGGTAACGCTCCCTGCCCCCTTACATCCTGCTGGCCTCCACGGACTGGCCCGAGGATGCCCGCCTGGGGGCTGCCCCATGTTCGCGTCAGCCACGGCTTGGTTCCCGGAGCAGTTCTGTCCAGACAGCGGCTTCTGACCTGTGACGTGGGTCCCGGCATCGCTCGGGTGGACCGAGTTCCTCCCTGTCCAGAGACAAAGCCCCTGCGAACTGTGGGGTCTCCCGCCTGGCTCCGGGGACGGCACCGTCCCCCTCCCTCCTGATGGTTTGTCCCCGGCCTGGGGAGCCCCTCACGTGCCCACCAGTCCTCTGCAGACGCTTACTTATTTATTTGACAGACAGAGATCAGAAGCAGGCAGAGAGGCAGGCAGCAGAGAGAGGAGGAAGCAGGCTCCCCGCTGAGCAGGGAGCCCGATGCGGGGCTCGATCCCAGGACCCTGGGACCATGACCTGAGCTGAAGGCAGAGGCTTAACCCACTGAGCCACCCAGGCGCCCCTTGACTTTGTATTTCAACCATTTCCTGAATTTGTCAGTCGCAGTGTTTTTCTGGCATCTTTAGGGTTTTCGTCATAGTTTTGAACACGGTCACATTACCTCTCCCTCTACGACTCGTTGCCTTCTTTTCCTTCTGGTGTAGTTGCTCTGGTTAGGAATTCCGAGGCTGGGCTGAAGACGAGTGGCCAAAGTGAGCCTCCTGGTCCTGTTCCCGATTCGGGAGCAGAGCGTTTCACAGTATGATGCCGGTGTGGGGTTTTCACTGAGGCCGCTGCGGTATTGGGGAAATTCCCTTCTATTCCTAGTTTAAGGAGTGGTTTGTTATCATGAAACGGTGTTAGATTTTGTGAGATGCTTTTTCTGCATCAACTGAGATGATCGCGGGGGCTCTCCCTTCTGCTCCCATCACGTGGGCCACGGACCGACGCCCTTGCTGAATCAGCCTCGCCTGCCTGGGAGAAATCATGGGTCGTGGCGCATAAGCCTTCGCGTACATTCTTGGGTTCCGTTTGCTGGTACTTGGCTGAGGACTTTTCCATCAGTATCTGGAAGACATTGTTGTTGAACTTTCTCTTGTGGTGGTGTGTCTGTCTGGCTTTGTTTGTACGTCAGCATGTTCTATACACAGCGTGCCGGGTCTGGCTAGTACTTCACAGGAGGAATCAGGAGAGGTTTCTGCTCCCCAGCTCCACGAGCGGAAATCCCGTGTCTACTCCTAGAAACCAACTTTTCTTTATTTCGGAAAGCTCTGCTCACCATTCTCACCGACGCTTTGAAGAACTTCAGGGACACCAGGAGGGACTGGCCGCACTGTCAGTGGGTCCTTCGGCCGCATTTGGAGACCTGAGGACTCATGAGAAATGGGAAGGATTTTCTGGCACTTATGGGAAATGGACGGCTCGTACAGGAGGGCTCAGGCTGTTCTCCCGGGACCCGTGGAGTCAGGGCTGGAACAACGGGGAGGACAGAAGGGAAGTCGTGCTTAGAGCATCTGTCAGACCGTTGCGATGGTTTGCTTCGTCCTGATGGGAAGGAGGCTTTTGCTGATGGGATCAAAGTGCTCCGTGGGTGGCCCTTGGGCCCCAGCGGTGTCTCATGGGCTGGTGGCCTGCTCAGCCACGGAGTTCTGATCACAGTAAATCTACTGTTCTCAGATTCTTACTTCTCCACCTAGAGGACCCAGTAGGCTGGACACGTGACCGAGCAGTGTCCCTTCAGTGGTTGCTAAGGGAGAGCACATTGTATCAGAGACTCCACGTAAAGAACGTTGCTTAGAAATATCCCTTAATGTTGACGATAAGATCTGGAATTACTACTCTAAAAGGAGCTTCGTGTTTCATCTGTAAGAGAACGAAGTGTTACATTTTCCCCGCCCTGACTCGTGTTAGTCCCGTGCTTCCCGTGTGAAATTCTGTCGTGTGTAAGGCTGTCGGTATTTAACATGGGTGTAAATAACTCAGATATTTCGGATACAGTAACCAGCCCCTTTGAGGGCTCGCTGGCTCGCAGATCTGTGGTGAGCCCTTCTGATCAGAGAGAGTATTGGGGAAGCCCTGCAGAGGTCAGGTTCCAGCAGAGGGACGCTTGGCTTCACGGTGACGCTGTGCTGTTTCCTGCAGGAGGGACTTCGGACCTTGTGTGTGGCCTACAAAAGGCTCGCTCTGGAAGAGTACGACGGCATTTGTGCCCTGCTGCAGGCCGCCAAGGTAGCTCTCCAGGACCGGGAGAAGAAGTTAGCGGAGGCCTATGAGCAGATAGAGAAGGACCTCATCCTGCTCGGGGCCACGGCTGTGGAGGACAGGTGAGGTACACGCTACGCCCCGTCCTCAGAGAAGCGGTGGCCCTCGGAGGTCGCGAGGCCTGCGGGGTGCCCAGGGGACGGGCCCCTCCACGGGGACGTGTGTCCGCAGTGGGACGAGATGGGCCTCAGGGGGCGTCACCGGGAGGCCGTGCCTGGACGGTGTCTTACCTTCTGTGAGTAAGTCCCTGGCAGTCGCGCTGTGCCAGAGGGACCGGAGTGGTTGGCACGTTCGCACTGAGCCGCCAGTCGTCCGGGGAGACGGGCGTCTTGAAATCATTCTGCAGAGTTCAGGCAGCAGTTCTGTCCCTGAGCTCTCCGGCCCCCTTTCCAAGTTCAAGCGTGACATTTTGGAGGTGAGCGTCCTTGGTGTAGCTGTCATTTCTCGTCGGAGGAATGTAAAACCGTGACGTAGGAAATTGCAAAAACCACCACTAACAACTGAGACGTGACCCCTCAGGGCCTTCCCATGCTCCGAAGATGGAGCTGGACGCGAGTTCAGGCCTGGTGCACGGAGACGCGGGCATGGCCCCTGTGACCAAGAGTGTGGACGGAAAGGAAAAGAAAAAATGCCCCAGGTTAACGGAACGAAGTGGAAACCTGAGGGCGTTCACTGAAAGTTTATTTCCCACGAAGGTTCCAAGTCTTTGAGGTGTACATGGGCCTGACGTTTCAGTCCCACTAGAAGCCTAGTTTCCGGTGTCTTTAACGAGCGCCCTGCAGCCTCCCGGTCTCCAGTGGGGGTCACTCGACTTCCCTTTGACGACGTAAGTCCCTCCTGTCGCTCAGGCTGGATGGGGGTCCAGGCACTGACCCAGGAAGGACATGTGGCTTGTGCTCGCGACAGGCTCTAGAATGTGACGGTGCCGAGGGTTGTGCTGGGGGAGAGGGATGTACCTGGGGGACACTGGGACCGTCCTCGAGGGAGGTGCCGGGAGCGGAGAGTCTGGATGGGCGAGTCACGCCTGCACACCCTCAGGAAGGTTGAGGGAGACAATCTACTCCATGGGGAGTTGGGACCTTGGAAACAGAGTAGGTTCCCAGGGGCAGGTGAGGGCCGGTGGCCTTGCGGTGATGACATTTAGCAGCAAATCGTTTCCCTAAAACTCCTGACAAACACCTCTGCAGACGGACCTTCTGGTCCTCAGTTTCCGTTCTCCAAACAAACTGATGAAAGTCCAGATGTTCCCGTGCCTCTGGAATGCGGAGGTCCTGTGAGCTCCAGGCTTTACGGAGTCTTGTCGGGTCAGCGCAGTGGGGTCGGAACCCGCTGCTGCTGGGCAGCGACACGGTGCATCACTTCACGTGCCTGTCAGAAGTGCAGACGCTAAAATCTGGAAAGAAGGGCAGGTCCCAGATGAGGCAGACGTCCACACACCGCGCGACAGCCTGACCGGTGTGTGACCCGCTCACCCTCGCACAAGTCTGCCCCCTGCCCCGTGAGCCCTGGGTTTTCCACCCCAGCACAGGGTCTCTGGTGGGGGCTCACCCCGTGAGCTCTGGTGGAGGGGGGCATCGTGGGCAGGGCTTCCCACGGCCTCTGGCACACGGCCAACTTGTGGTGCGCGGGAGCCTATCGTGGAACCTGCCAGGTGTCTCGGTGTTTCACCGTATTTGGGGGCCCCTGCTAAGAGGCAGAGTTGCACCAGCTCAGGCCAAAGGGAAAAGGCAGTGAGTACTCTGACTACCTCTTCTCCTGGCCCCGTCTTCCCCGGGCTAAGACGGCCTTTGTTGCCGGTGACGGTCCCTGTCATCATTGCCCAAAATCCTCCGCAAGTGGAGAGGCCCCGCAGGACAGGGTGCCGCATGCTCACCAAGCGTCGGTTGTGTGAGAGGGACGCGTCACTTCTCTGTCGCATGCCTGCCTCTGCTTGGAAGTGGGACGCGGTTTCCTGTAGAGTTGACGCGTGAGCGTACGGGCAGTTCTGGGGCCCCGCGGTCACGTCGTGAGCCGATGGCATGGTGCTCTCTAGCTTGTGGGGACGGAGCGCGTGGCCTGGGTTCCCGGAGTCAGAGGTGCCCCACTCAGGCCCATGGTCTCGCTCCTGCTTCGCTCAGGCTCCAGGAGAAGGCTGCCGACACCATCGAAGCCCTGCAGAAAGCCGGGATCAAGGTGTGGGTCCTCACCGGCGACAAGATGGAGACGGCGGCCGCCACCTGCTACGCCTGCAGGCTGTTCCGGAGGGGCACGCGGCTGCTGGAGCTCACCACCAAGCGGCTGGAGGAGCAGAGCCTGCACGATGTGCTGTTCGAGCTGAGCAAGACCGTGCTACGCCACAGCGGGAGCCTCACCAGGGACAACTTCTCGGGGTAGGCAGGGCCCGTGCCCGCCGCGGGGGGGTGCAGCCGGGGGTCCGTCCCCGGGGGTCGTCCCGGCGAACTGCGGGACGCGGCCAGGGCTAGTCCTCATGGCCACCGTGAGGTGTTTTTGCAGAAGATTTACACGCGTGTGTGTGTGTGTCTGCGAGCATATCTGTGTGTGTGTTTGTGTGTTTGTCTGTGTGTGTCTGTGAGTGTTTCTGTGAGTGTGCGAGTGTGTGTCTGAGTGTGTTCACTTTTAAATGCCGTGCAAGGACGCAGACCTGAGTGACTGAGGACGTACTGGGAGGGGGTCATTCCCGTCCGCTTTAAGGCCGGGGCTATGTCGTGGATTCCGTGGGGCAGCTGTTGGGCAGAGAGCGCTGTTCTGACGCGAGACCAAGCGGGATGTGCCCCAGAGTTGTTTCTTCGAGCAACTCACGCACGTGCGGTCAGCGCTGCCCTTGCGGCTACCAGGTCCGAGGCTAAGATTCTGGGAGCGCGTTAGGTTTGCGGTGGTGACGCAACAGCTGCCCTGTCATCGGACGTGAGCGTCGAGTTCTCGTCCCTTCTGACCCGCAGGGCTGCTCCGGGGGTGGGGGATGTGCCTGCAGCTTCGAAACGCGGCAGAGACGTGCGCGCTCTCGGCCGACGGGGCGGACGCCGCCGAAGGTGTGCGCGGAAGGAGCCATGGCCGGAGCGCGGCGTCTGCACTGCGCAGGGGCCGGAGTGTTTCCTCTCGGCCGCGTCGGACCGCGGGGCCGGGGCGCTCTAGAGGCTGTGCCATCGGAACAGTCCGCGGTGGTCGTTGAGGACGTGACGGGCCTCCGAGGTGTGTGCCCTCGGCTGCCGAGTGATGTGTCCCCTTGTGTGACCCAACAGGCTCTCAGCCGACCTGCAGGACTTCGGGCTGATCATCGACGGAGCCGCGCTGTCCCTGGTCATGAAGCCCCGCGAGGGCGGCGGCGGCGACTACCGGGAGCCCTTCCTGGAGATCTGCCGCAGCTGCAGCGCCGTGCTGTGCTGCCGGATGGCGCCGCTGCAGAAGGCCCAGGTCGGCCGAGCCCCCAGCCCCTCGCCTTGTGCTAAGCCCGGCGAGGCTCCGCCTTCTGAACTAAAGGCACAAAGGGCAGAAACGCCCAGTCGGGTGGGACGCCGCCCGCGGGAGGCCGGGGCGCACGTACAGGGGAGTCCCATTTCTGAGGCTCCGTGGGAGCGACGGGGTGCGGGTGTGCTCCCACACCCCTGCTGCCGGCGCGGCGACGGGGCGGCGCGAACCGCTGCAGGGCGGTGCCCGTGTGAGCGCTGTCCCTGAGCGTGCGGGAGCGCTAAGACACAGAGTCGGGGTGACTTTCTACCAGGGAGTTTGGAAGCTGGTCTCCGCCTACGGCCTCCAGACTCCCGAGCCCCGGAGCGTGGCCGCGTCCCCCCTGCCCCCCACCCCGTCTCCTGCCGCGGGCTCCCTGGAAGCCTGGGTCATCCTGTCCAGAGGGGCAAGCCTAGGACGTCGTGTTGGATTTTCATGTGTTACGTAGTCTTTGGGTTTCTGGCGTTCAGAAGTGTTTGCACACGTTCGTGTTTTCGACTCTGCGTGAAAGGACAGGAGGCTCGCTCATGTCTTCTCATCTTGGTCCTCTCTCTGAACCACGGCCCTTAGACGCATAGATGGAGAGAAAGTTTGCAAAGAAATGGACCAGCCGCTTGAAATTATTCCCTGTGTCACATTTCCAGATCAGATTTGCACGCGTGACGGCTCTGAGCGTTAAAATAACATGAGAAGCAGCTATTTAGGAGAAAGATGTCCCCAGCAGATGGCCTGCAGGACCAGGTCTCCTGGCTGAGCGTGCTGCCCGCGTGTCCCGGGGCTTGTGTGGACCCCGTCTGCTGAGTCTGCCTCAGCAGCGACGGACAGCCGTTGCCCACCAGCCCTGTCCGGTGACCGCGCATGACCCGCCTTCTCTGCTCGCCTCTTGGCAGCGTGCGGCTGGGCCTGCACACAGATGGCAGGTCCACGCCGAGCCACGCAGTGTCCTGCCCTCCTCAGCCGACTTGGCATCTGTGTTCCGCCTAGGTAGCGATCTGGGTCACCAGGAAACAGAAGACATAAATTCTCCATTTGCTTATTTTCCAGATCGTTAAATTAATCAAACTCTCCAAAGAGCACCCCATTACTTTAGCCATTGGCGACGGCGCCAACGACGTCAGCATGATCCTGGAGGCGCACGTGGGCATCGGTGAGCGGCCCGTGTCCGGGAACCCGCGGCAGGGAGGGGAGACCAGCGGCGGGATGTGGGGCGTCAGGCGCGACAGGCCCGGGCGTTCCTGTTGCCTGTGTCTGCCGGCGTCTCGTCTCGCCGCCTGCCGCTTCCCCTCGCGCGGTGCTGAGAGCGGGGCTCCCCCGCAGGCGTCATCGGGAAGGAGGGTCGTCAGGCCGCCCGCAACAGTGACTACGCGGTCCCAAAGTTCAAGCACCTGAAGAAGATGCTGCTGGTTCACGGGCATTTCTATTACGTCCGGGTGTCCGAGCTCGTGCAGTACTTCTTCTACAAGGTGCGGCGGCCCTGCCGCGGCCCCCGGCGCCTGAGCGCGCGCTGGAGCCACGGGGACCGCTCGGGAGGGACGGGCCAGCGGGAGGGGGTGTCGCGTGGCCCTGAGAGGGGAGGGCGGCACACCTCTGCCCACACAGCTTCGGCGTGGAACTGGCAGGAACCTGGCGGTTGTCGTGTGGTCGAGGGAAGGTTCTTCCGTGGGTCCTGGCGAGGAGTCCTTGTCCTTGTCCGTCACGCACTCAGACTCTTCCCTGGCCGTGCTCAGGCCCTGCCGTGTCCCAGAACGCTGTCCCCTCACGAGCTGCCGCGGCGCACGCCGTTAGGACGAGAGCAGGCTTCACGCCCTCCTGGGAGCACAGGAGCTGGGGGGTCACTTCCTGCGGACACCACGGGTCTCAGGCCTGGCGCAGGGGCGTGGTCCCCGGCCTGTCGGACTAACCGGCGTGTGGCTTCCCTTCCAGAACGTCTGCTTCATCTTCCCTCAGTTTCTGTACCAGTTCTTCTGTGGGTTCTCACAGCAGGTGAGCCAGCTGTCTGTGGTCAGACGCTGCCCTGGGCCTTTTCCCCCGGTCCTTGTGGGTGGCGAAGTGGGGAGTGGGCCGCAGGGGCGGGTGGGCCGTACAGGGGAACGGGCCGCAGGGGCAGGTCGGCCGTGCAAGAGAGCAGGCCGCAGGGGCGGGTCGGCCGACGGGGGAGCGGGCCGCAGGGGCGGGTCGGCCGCAGGGGCGGTAGGTCAGGGGTGCTGTGGTGTCCACCTCGCCCCCCGTGCAGCTGTCCGCTGGCAGGGTCAAGAGCAGACGCGGAGGCGCAGTGGCTGCCGTGGACTTGCCCGTGTGGCCACAGCGAGGTGACCCGCTCACCCATCCCCGAGGCTGTGGTGGTTTCCGCCCCCGAAGGAGGGGATCGATGGCATCTGAGTCCCCGTCCCGGATGCCGTCGGCGTCTGACACGCTTAGGGGTGCCGAGCTGCCTGGGAGTGTGGTGGCCCCTTCCCGTCACGTCCCTGCTTCTGCCCGAGGGGCCGGGGCCGGGGAGCCCCGAAGCTTGGCGGTCACGGTGGCGGACTTCTCAGCCGCTGTCCGTGCTGCCGGCCTGCAGTGGCCAAGCAGGGCGGGTCCCAGGGGCGCCAGCGTCGTCCGTGGCCATAACCAACAGTGGGTGGGCACCAGGACGCCTGGCAGACATCCCTGTGTCCGTAGCCGCAGGATGGGGACGCTGTGGGTCTGGGTCTTTGCGAATCAGAGGAGACGTGTACGTTTCAACGAAGCGTGAGAGCGTGTGGTGACCCGCGGAGCGCGGTTCTCAGGCCGGTTCTGTTCTCCCGCAGACGTTGTACGACACCGCCTACCTGACCCTGTACAACATCAGCTTTACGTCCCTCCCGATTCTCCTGTACAGCCTGATGGAGCAGCACGTCAGCATCGACACGCTCCGCAGGGAGCCCTCCCTCTACAGGTACCGGTGCGCCGGGCTGGCCTCGGGCCTTGTAGCATTCCTCGTGCCCCGGGCCCCGCACGCCAGTCCTGCCAGACCAGAGCCCTCCGAGGTGCCGGGCTCCCGGCCACCGGAGAGGGTTTTGGGGGAAGCAGCCTACCTCAGACCAAGGGGAGGATTTGTGCTGCCTTTGAAACGTGCCTGTCAAGCCAGCTGGGTCTTACCGTGCTTTTCAGCAGTTCCAGAAAGACCCAGCATCCATGTTTCTGCCCCCTGGTGACCCGAGTGGATTTAGAGCCTAAATGATCCTTTAAAAACCAAGTGCGCTCCATTGGGTGAGGTAAAAGGGAAAGTTGACAGATCCGATCTCAGAGTGCCCTTCTTGGCTAAGAAGTATCTGTAATAATCAGGAAAGGTGTTTTTCTGCCATTTCGGAATCTCCTCCAAGCTGGCTGGCAGATTCAGGCTGTTACTGGTGTTGTGGCTTCTTACATTTAACTTTTCACATCAGACTGGTTTGAAGGCCACGCAGGTTCTGAGTCTGTCTCTGGCATCCCTGGAGCTTCGCGCCCAACGGAATGGCGTCCCCGGTGCCCGGTTTACTGGTTTCCGTCTCTGTGCGCAGGCACGTGCTCGCGCGCACGGTGGGTCCCAGGTCTGCACAGCGCAGAGCACCTGCCAGCCCCACGGCCCCCATCGGGGTGTCCTCCGTGACACGGGACCTGGAAACCCCTGAGCCCCAGTGACCCCTGTGGGCGACGAGCCGGCAGGCGTGGAGCTCACCGTGTGTCCGTTCAGCAGTAGGGGATGCGTGTGAGGCAGCGGGAGGCGCTGGGTTAGGCCGGCCTCCAGAGGGACCCGTGCGACTGGCCTCCCGTGCCCTCACGGGTGTAAGACTTCTGCCAGGAATGTGCCATGAGCCCGAGGCCCGCAGCCCGTATCTCGCGGGAACACATGTGGACCTCGTGTGCTGGGTCTGCGCACGAGCAGAGATGTGAGTCTGTCACGTGAGCGTCCGTCTGGAGGGACAGAACCGAATGTCATTTGCATTTGATCCCACGGGGACGTCGTCCTGGGTGGGGAGTCCCAGGCCGCCGCTGGGCACGGGCTGTGGTGTCTGGGCTGACTCCGCTTCTGGTGCGGGAGTCTGGCGCTCGGCTGTCCCCCGGGACTCTGTGGAGCCGGGCGAGGTGCTGGGGGGCGGACGGGGTGTTCAGCGGGCAGCCAGGGGCAGGCAGAAGGTGACGTGGGGACACATTTGGCCCTGGGAGCTGTGAGGAGGAACCCGGCGGATCCGCCCGGAAGGTCTGTGAGGCCGGAGCATGTGCCCGGCACCAGCGCGGCCGTGGAGGGGTCAGGCAGGGACGGGGCTAGGCCGGCCGGGCAGGGTGACCCGTGGCAGACAGACCACCCATCCTGTGGACCGGGCCTGTTTGTCCACGACCCACTTTCATGGCGTGGCCGACTGGCTCTGCGGCTGGGGGGCGGTGCCGTGACTGAGGGGGCCTTCCTGGCCCGATGGCACTTCAGAGTGGGGCGGCCCGGCCAGGCGAGTCTGCGGTCACTGACCCGTGGCCTCCCTGTCCCCCGTGCAGAGATATCGCCAAGAACGCCCTGCTCCGCTGGCGCGAGTTCATCTACTGGACGCTCCTGGGCGTGTTCGACGCGCTGGTGTTCTTCTTCGGTGCCTACTTCATGTTCGAGAACACAACAGTGACCAGCAACGGACAGGTGCGTGCCGACCCGCACGGTGCGTGCCGGGCCGCGGGGGGGTCCCGTACGGGCGCGGGTCGGGGTGGTCCGTGGGGCCTGGTGCGGGGCCTCCGTCCAGCAAAGCGCCTTGAGGCCACGGCGCCTCTGCACCTGCTGGACGCGCCCCGGGGAGCCCCAGGCCCGTGGGTCTCTGTGCCACCACGGTTCCGTTGTTCCGTTCCGTGGCTCAGGCGTGGCTCTTTTCCTGCAGGAATTAATTCCTATTTAACACGTAGCTTTTGTTCACACGCATTTACTTTAAGTACCTGCCGCTTGCGGTGAGTAGGTCTAGAGTCTGCTGTGGGCAGGCGGCTGCCTGCTCGTTCGCGTCACCGCGGGGGGTGTTTCACTCCTGTCTCGCTTTTGTCTTTTTGCCACGGGCGTCCCTCCCCACTCTCAGATAGTGACCACCAACACACACCTGGTAAGAAAACTGTGGGTTTGTCTCTCTGTCTTGGAGTGCCTTAAAAATAAAATATTTCTCGAAATATTTTCACCTGTGCCCTCTTCTGTGTGCTCTGTCGGTAGAAGCCTGCTAGCAGCTGCCGGCTCCTAGGCGGGGCCGGCGCTGCCTTAGACGAGTGTGTCTGCATTCGGTTGTTTGTCCTGCTGTTTCTGGAGTTTTGTGTGGGGCCCGCCTGCCAGGCGGTGGCGGTCTGTGCCACATACGTCTGAGTTTCCGTGCGTGGCGCCGGCAGGCTCGGGAGGCTTGATGGGGACGCCACGCTGAGCGCAGCTGACCCAGGCCTCCGGGACTCTCCAGGGGACGCGCAGGTGTGCTCCAGGGCCGTCCCCTCTGGAGCGCCGCCCGAGTTCGGTGGCCGTGGGACGTGAGTCGCTCCTCCTGGTGCGTGGTGACCTGTTCTTGCCCTGAGTTACGAACGGGCTGTTCTCCTTCGTTGCCGTGTGAGTCAGCGTTGGCTAAACTGATATCGGAAATGCTTTAAAGACCTCGTTTCACTTCTCTGAAGCCTGATGTTTCTGGGAACGTCCTCTGTCTGCATTTGCTTGGACAGTTCCCAGGGCAGCTGGCCCCAAACTGTCCTCCTGCGGGGTCTCCGCACACCTTCCCGTGGCCAGGCCCTGAGGGGGGCTGTTGTCTGTGTCTGAGGAAGCACGAGGATTCTGGGTCCCCAGAGCCAGGACATCAGGACGGACTTGGCCTGTTAACGCTGCGAGAGTCTCCTGGCGCAGGTCTCTGCGCGAGGGGACAGGGAGGCCACGGGTCAGTGACCGCAGTGTGGCTTGCCCATGGCTTGGGCAGCTGGAGTTCGGATGACGTGACGTCCACGCAGGAGCGTGCGGACCGGGGTTTTGTGTGGCACCCGTGCTGTTACTCCCCGTGCTGCCCCTTCATTGCCCCAGACTCGATAGTGCCTGGGGAGATGCCCGGTCCTGCCCAGTTTCAGCGGCGAGTGGACGCGCAGAAAGACGTGTATGGCCTGTGTACCCTGGACGCGGCTGTGCCGGCTGGCATGCGCGGCACGTGGTCTCTCGTGAGGCCCGGGCAGTGCCTTCTCCTTGTGCTCCAGTCCCTGGAGCCCCAACGTGCCCCCAGCCAGACCCCGTCCAGGGCACTGGAGAGCAGCCCCGCAGCCGCCCTGCTGTGTGCCGGCTGTCAGCTCCCAGGGCCTCAGCCCTACTCGCCTGCCTGTCCGGACGGGACGCACATCTTGTCACGTGAGAAGCTGCTCGGAAACCTGGTGGTGCCGTGAACCAAGCGGGGCGCTGAGCTGAGGTTCCGCCCACAGCCTTTGGGAGGCGAAGTCTCCCGCAGGTCTGTCGTGCTCCGGAGAGGAGGGGAGCCCCAGGGCCAGGCTTGTCAGAACGAGACGGATGGTAGCCACGGCGCCCGGGTCACGAGTGGTACTCATTTCCCTCCCGTACCCCTGGGAGGGCGGGAGCCGCACGAGGCTGGCTGGCTCAAGGCCCCTGCTCGCAGAGCAGGGCTAAACGTCCAGTGTTGGAGCCCTAGCCACCCCTCCCCCCGGTGCCTCCGCGTCTCCAGATGGAGCCTGTCTCGTTTGCTTCGTCGGCAAGACGGTTCGATCACCCATAAGACTAAGACGGCGTTGTAGCGTGATCCTGCAGCAATTCGGACAGACCCCAAAACCCAGGTGCTTCAAGGGCCAGTCTCCAGAGACCCACGATGCCCTTGGGGTGCCAGGTGTGGGCAGCAGGAGTTGGCGGACTGGACTGTCCACCCTGCCCTGGACACCCACCCTTCCCGCTCGGGGGCAGCTTGCGGTGGTGTGGTCCGGAGGTCCCGCCGGTGCCCGGTCGGGCAGGACCCCTGTCTGGAGAGCTGCCCCGTTCTGTCAGAACGTGCGTGCATAGGTCACGTGTGGTGTGAGGGACAGTCACGGTAACTTCTTGAAAAGAAATTCACTTAAGGAGTGTTTTCTGCATAGACGCCAGGAGCCAAAGCGGTTCTTTCCGCGGACGCACACCCGAGCTCGCGGAGGCAGGAGGGGATGGGCTCGTGCTGGGCGCTGGGGCTCCGCTGCAGTCATGGTACCGGAGGTCAGCCCACATTGAGGACAGACGGCGGGTTCCTGGGACCGTGATTTGAGGAATTGCTTGTGCTTGCTGCAGAGGATTTTTTACGGGAAATGAAGCCAGTCTGGGTGTGAGGGATTGTAGGAGTGGGACGCTTTCCTGCAAGATGCTCCCGTGAGGCGGGGGGCCAGAGGCGAGCGAGGGAGAGCTGGGGGCTCGCAGGCTCCACAGGCGTCCACGAGGCTGGTGTCCCTGATGGCCCGCGCCGAGGGGAGGGTTAGGAGGTCGGCGGCCGGCAGCCAGGGACCGATGTCATTCCTAAAACAAACCTTCTGGGCACGCTTTAATCTCCCACCCCCAAACCCAGAGAAATAGTGACAACTTCAGTGACAAATGCCCGAGGACTTGAGTGGGTGTTCCCAGAGCTGCGCCCCGACCGGCTGTCCCAGGGCGTCGGGAGCCGCCAGAGCTCGTAACCGAAGCTCACGTTTCTGGACCGGCACAGCCGTGTGCTGTCGCCGCGCCTGTAGCAATGACAGCTGAGACCCGTGCGCTCCGCACGAGACACTGGCAGCCCTGTGTGGTCACCCCGGTCTGCCGTCCTTTCCGGCTCCGCCACCCAGCCGGTTCGCGGTGCTGCTGGCGAGACGCCGCCCGTCCACGTGCGCCTGCCCCCTGCTGTCACCCGACCCTTCCAAAACCCTGCCGGGCGCCCTGCCAAGCGAGGGTGGTGCCCATAGGCGCCACGGCGTCGGGATGCGGGGGGGGGGGGGGGGCCGGCCTTCCTCAGGTCCCGCTGACGGCCCTGCGGACTCAGGGCCGCGCCGGCCTGGCTGTAGGCTCACCCTGTCCTGTCTGCGAGCGTCGGCTGCCGGGGGAGGCCAGACGGCGCGGTTTCCGACACCCTGCGCCAGGTGTCTTTGTGGGCTGCGGCCACGCTGCTCCTGGGTTTGGACTCTGAAGTTTGTCCTGCCCCCAAAGTGAAACACTGACGAGTTCGCACTTTCTGGTCCGCATTTCTTGCCTGGGCACTGTGGCCTCTGGGGCTGGGGAGTTCGGGTCCCTGGGGCCACCCTGTGCAGGCGGCAGACCCCCGCCCCAGTGTGGCAGCCAGAACCGCCCTGGGCCTTGGCAGGGGTCCCCTGGAGGCAGCGTCACCGCACGTGTGGGTCCGAGCGAGGGAAGCCCCCTGTGATCACGCCGGTGGACGGGGATGAGGTCCAGATGCTGGTGAGGGCTGTGGGGGCCTCTGTCCTCACACGAGTTCTGGAATCCTCCTCGCCTCCATGCCCGCCTGCGTCTGCTCTGTGGAAAACAGGCTCACGGAAAGCCATTTGTGTTCCAGCCGCTTCGTGCTCAGTGAAATAGAGCCGTTTGCTTTCAAAAAGTACGAGGACCATTTTCTGAGAGGCACGGTTCGCAGGAACCAGAAGGGGGTCGGCGCTTAGGGGATTCTGGAGAAATCCCGAGGAGAGTAGAGTCTCCTGCAGACTGATTTCCCCTGAGAGAAAGTCGGTATTTTGTTTTCTGTGTCTGTGTCTGTAGTTGAGAAACGTCTTGTTTTCGTGATTCGATCCTGTGTTTCCACCACATGCGGCTTCGCGGCACCGTGCAGGGGGAGGGGGCGGGGGGCCTTCCTCGGGGCTGTGGCGCGTCTGTGGTCTGGCCGTCGCCCTGGC
Source organism: Meles meles (assembly GCF_922984935.1). Taxonomy (NCBI): domain Eukaryota; kingdom Metazoa; phylum Chordata; class Mammalia; order Carnivora; family Mustelidae; genus Meles; species Meles meles. The sequence continues at coordinate 85,458,445 of NC_060079.1, forward strand.
TGCCGGGGCCTCTGTGCAGCTGTCTTGTCCGCCTCCATTCCCCTCGCCCTGGGCACATCCAGGGGAGAGCCATCCTCGGGGTCTCTGCCTGGGACACGGTCGTGCTCCTGCCGGTGGCTTCCTTCCAGAGAGGGCAGGGGTCTGAGCTGAGCTTGGAGCAGGCAGCCAGCGCTCCCGAGTCTGTTCTCGAGTGGGCGGGAGGCGCGGGGCCTGGGAGCCGCATCGTGTCTCTTCCCCACGACACATGACATGGGAGAGACACGGCCGGCACCGTGCCCACTGGCGTTCGGGCTCCCGGGGATTTTCTCCTCTCCATCTGCCGCATTAGGACTGGTGTTTGGGGAGGGTCAAGGGAGCCAACATCGAGGGGTTGGCGCAGGAGTCACTCTGAACCCATGCCTGGACCGCTGGCCTGGCCCCCGAGGGTGGTGCGGGGTCCCTGGGGGTCTGGGGTGTCCCGGGTGTCGATAGCCGGCTACTCCCCGTCCCTGTGTCTTTGGGGTCTGGAGCGCTGGCCCGCCGGAGCAGAGGCGCGTTCTCTAACATTCTCGAGTGTGGAGCGGGGCGATGTGTGCTGGCTGCTGACTCTGTGCACGGCTCCCCCACAGATCTTTGGAAATTGGACCTTTGGGACGCTGGTGTTCACCGTGATGGTGTTTACAGTCACACTGAAGGTGAGTGCTTGCCGTCCCCTTCCGTATTCAGCAGCCCCGTTCCTTGTCACTGTGCCCGGGCTCGAGCTCCCTGTGTCCTGGGCCACCCTCCGTGGTCACATTCAGTCATTTATGAAGTCAAGGGGAGACGCAGCACGCCGGGCCCTGGGCGACCCAGTATGTGGACTTAGGTAAAGGAAGGAATGAGTCAGGTTAGAATTCCTTTAAATGACAAGCAGCCCCATCCCAATACAGTCAAAATCTACCTTAAAATAAACATATTATGGGAAACTCAGCTCTTTTGAGGGGCAAGCCCGATGCTGTATTCAGGGCCACGCTGCAGGTCCTCAGACGGTCGCCCCCACGTCTCCGCAGTGGGAATGCAGCGGACAGGGCAGCCGGCCGGTCCAGGACGCGCTCCCTGGGAGCACCAAGGACGGGGCGGCCGGTCCGGTCTGGGGCGGGCTCCCCAGGGCGCCAGGGCACCGCCTTCTGTCTCTCCTCTGGGGGCCTCCGATTCTGTCTTCCTCAGCAGGTTTACGTCGGCACTTGGGCTGCTGGGGTTCGGGGTGGTGCTGGGGGTTGGGGTGGTGCGTGTTCCTCCATCTCTTCCGCCAGCGGGTCTGCGGTCTGCGCGGCCGCAGCTCCTTCCGGCCCCTTAAGGGCCCGTCTCACGGCTGGTGTGTGTCTTTCAGCTGGCGCTGGACACACACTACTGGACTTGGATCAACCACTTCGTCATCTGGGGGTCCCTGCTGTTCTACGTCGTCTTCTCCCTGCTCTGGGGAGGGATCATCTGGTACGTGGGGGAGCCACGCCGCGTGGCCCGTGATCAGCTGAGCCGGGGCGGCCATGGGGGCCTGCTCCAGATCACAGGTCAGACGAGACCCCTCAAGAGAAGTCATTTACGCCGCGGCCTGGGCAGGAAGTTCCCCGTGGCTGCCAGGTGGAACATGGGATGGTGAAACCGCGGTGCGGGACCCATGGCCTCTGATGAGGGTGAGAAGCAGCTGCCCGTGGTGCCTGCTCTGGGGTGTTCCCGCCACACCTTAGCTCATGCCGGTCCTTCTGCCCGGGCCGTCCTTTCCCACTAGCCTGCCCGTGAGCTCTTATGTGTCCTTCAGAACCCTGTGCTCGTTGCCCTCCATGTGCTGCCCGCGAGCCCCCACCCAGGCAGGGCCGTCCTGCCTCAAGGGGTCGCCTCAGCCTTTGTCCCTGCCCCCGTCAGGGCACCCGCACCTCTGCGGAGACAGAGCGTTTCCTGAGCAAGGCTGGGACAGGGAGGCGCTGAGCGCCGTGGCCTGGGTGTGCCTTGCCCCGGGTGCGCTGGCGGGAAGCAGCGTCCCCTCCCCCGCAGAGGGCCCCCCTCGGTGCTCCCCCCCCCCAGCATCGCTGGCCCCTAGTGGCCAGAGCCGAACGCTGCAGGTTCGTTGGGACCCGCAGGTGCCGAGCTCCAGGGCCTTCTGGCGGCTTCCAGCCCGCCTGCCCCAGCTCCCGTCCGGCCACCAGCCACGTCTTGTCCCAGGCGCCCGCCTGCCCCCCTGCCGGCCTTGGGCGTAGGCACGATGGAACTAGCCAGGTTCCCCGTTGGTCGTGGAGCCCGTGTAGATGCTTTCTGGAATCGCAGATGTGTCTGAAGGGGCCACGTGCGCCGTTCTCACAGAGGGCAAGCCCCGGGCAGCTGGCGAGTGCTGCCGGCCGGAACCGTGCCTGTCTCCGCGCGTTCGCAAGCTCCAGGGACAGCCTCTGTCTTTGGGAGGACCTCGAGGAAGCCCTTCCTCCCGCCCCGTTCCTCCTGCCCGGCCGGACAGGGCAGTCCTGCAGCCCGTTGCCCGTGAGCGAGGTGCCCACCCCCGAGAGGGTCAGGGCCGGAAGCGAAGGCCAGGGCCGCCGGCGGGTTCCTCCCGGGCAGGGAGAGCGGTGCCCCCGGATAACCTCCAGCCCGCCCGTCTGTCTCTCTAGGCCCTTCCTCAGTTACCAGAGGATGTACTATGTGTTCATCCAGATGTTGTCCAGCGGCCCTGCCTGGCTGGTCATCATCCTGCTCATCACCGTCAGCCTGCTGCCCGACGTCCTCAAGAAGGTGCTGTGCCGGCGGCTGTGGCCCAGCGCCACGGAGAGAATCCAGGTGCGGGCGGGGCGGGGCCGCGGGCCGAGGGCGGGGCTGTAGGTGGTGGGGCGGGGCTGTGGGCCGAGGGGCGGGGCTGTGGGCCGAGGGCGGGGCTGTAGACGGTGGGGCGGGGCTGTGGGCGGGGCTTCGGGGAGGAGGCGGCACCCAGCCAGAGCGGGAGCTTGAGGGACAGCAGGAGAGGCTTGTGCTGGGAAACGTGGTCAGTCCAGGGGGTCCTGTGGAGGGTGAGAGGTGGACGCAGGGAGGGGAGGTTCAAGGTGACCAGCGCTCCGCCCCCAGAAGCTGGTCCCGGAAATAAGGAGAGGGCAGGAGAGGAGGACCGAGCCCCTGCAGAAGGAGAGTCCTTTTGGAAAAGAAGCTTGTAGGTTGAACCCTTGCTTTGGAGGTGAACGTGCGTTAGCTTTAGGGGCGCTAGGGTTCGTGGTGGGAAGGTCTGGCGTGCACGATCCCAGACTCAGGCCCCAGCCTGGACTCTGCACTCAGCAGAGTGACGCGTGCAGCCCACCCCGGCTGGAGGACCCCAGCGGCCGTCACTCCGAGCTCTCAGGGAGGGCACGTCCCCCCTGCCCTCGCCCCTGCGATCTCAGGGAGGGCGCGTCCCCTGTCCTCTCAACTCTGCGGTCTCAGGGAGGACACACCGCCCTATCCCCTCGCCCCTGCGGTGTCAGGGAGGGCACATCTCCTATTTCCTCACGGCTGCGGTCTCAGGGAGGACGCTCCCCTCACCTCTGAGATCTCGGAGGGCACGTCCCCCATCCCCTCACCCTCGTGTCCTGCCTGTGGAGGTGCAGGGCCTCTGTAAGGCGAGGAGAGGGTCCTGTCGAGGGTGCAGGCGGCAGAGCAGGGCTCTCCCTGCAGAGCACGGGTGGACGCGCAGTTGGGAGGACTCTCCGTGCCCTTGAGAGCCTGAGGCAAGGCCTTCCGGGCGGCTGCCATGGCCCGGGCCCCCCCGTCCGGTGCTGATGGCCGGCCTCCGGTGGGAAACGGCCAGGCTGCTGCTGGCCTTGCAGGGAGCGAGGTCCGGGCACCACGTGTGCCCCCCTCCACCCGTCCCAGAGGTCGAATGGGATCCGGGGGGTGGGGAGCTTTCCCAGAAGTCTGTGCCGACTGAGCGTGCTGGGCGCGGCGGCCCTGGTTCCCCGCACCTCCCTCCTCGGTGCTGCGTGTCTGTATTCGGCACCGACGGCGTGTGAGTGTGCGGGAACACCTTCGCTCCCAGCTCTTGAACAAGCGAACATGAGAGGAGGTGTCGGGGCAGGAGGAGAAAGACCGCAGGGACGAGAGGCCTGCGTGGCCCCGGGGGGCAGCGTCCAGGGAGGCCCCAGTTTGCTGAGCGCGATGGTGGGGATGCGCGAGGGGGGTTCCTGCCACGAACCGGGCTCAACTGCCTTAACCTGTTTCTCTTTTCCCTTCCTCCTTCCCTTTGTCTCCAACCTCTTTCCTAAATAACCACTCCCACCTGTCTCGCGACGTGCGTGGCCCCGCGACCCCTCTGGGACTGCAGACTAAGAGCCCGTGCCTTTCTGTCGAGCAGTCCACCATCTTTATGCTCTCTCAGACCTCCAGCAGTCTGAGTTTCTAACGGAACAAGGTGATGCTTTTCTGTCGTTTGGCATGGTGGGGTTGCGGTCGCAGGAAGCGGAGGGCTGGCTCCTCGCCGAGCTGTCCGGCTCCCAGCCCGGGCTCGAGTGGGCTCAGGGAGAGCGCACGTCCGGAGCTCCTGGGACGACCCACATCTGAGATGCGAGGAGTACGCGAGGCCCGTGCTTCTCTCTGGGTCCGTGGGAGGTCCCGGGTCCCAGCTGCCAGGGCACAGGTCTGCCCTGCATCGCACTGGCTGGTGGGCACCCGTGGCCCCAGCCCACAGCGGCGTGGGTGTGGCGGCTCCAGCCCACGTGGGCAGAGTCCACGCAGCATTGCCCCTTCTCCGCAGCCAATGACGGATGGCGGCAAGACCTCCTCACCCACGCAGCTGTGCGGACCCATTGCACAGACAGGGAAACGGAGGCCCCCACAACAGAGTGTTGCACAGGCCCCACGAGACACTGCAGGAAAGACAAGGCTCCCGCTGAGCTCATGGTAGACAAAGCCAGGAGGGATGTGTTTGGATCAAGGGTTTTTACACATTCCCTTTTCACTTTTTAAAAAATCTGATGGTTTTTACAGAAAGCCTCTGCGCTGCTGTAAGTGGCCGTGCTGGCGTATCTCTCGGCACGTGCGGGGCCGGTGCCCGGGGCCACGAGCTGCTCGTGAAGAGCCACGATCTCGGGCACAGCTGTCCGGGGGGCTCCTGTCCACGTGTCGGCTGAGAGTCCGCGCATCTGAACGACACACTTCGCGAGGCCTCAGCTTCAGGGATGGGAAGCTGTTTCCCAGCACCACTGGGTTCATAGAAGAGCTTCTGTGGGTTCTAAAGAAGAGGCTATGTTTCCTTTTAATGACGCTTCATCCTCCAAACAGCGTCGACACTCTTTTTTAACTAAGAGGATGGTGCATTTTTAACTTCTGGTAATTACCAGCAATCAAAATTTTCCTACTCTGGTGAGTCAGAATTTGCTAGAGGAAACGACATAGTTTCACTCGCTGGGTACACACTTGAAAACATTTAGGATGAAATTCTTATTAGGGGACATATATGAAGTTTTTAGGGACGTATAAGTCACACGAACGAGCTTAAGAAATTGATTAAATCTGGCCAACTCTGGGCTAAAAATCTCTGCATTCAGAGATGAGGTTTGCTACAACTTGCTCTTAGAAGCACGCCTCTGGCTGCTCGGGGACGGTGGGTGCTGGGCGCCCTGCGGGGTCCACGGCCCCCGAGGCAGCCCACACCCGCACCTCCTCAGAGCCCCTGGCACGCACACAGGTGTGCGTGTGCTTCTGGGAACCCCCCGCAGCCGGCAAAACTTCGGAGGAACAGACTCCGGGCCAGTCCCCGCGTCAGACACTTGTTTCCTTGCGCCTGTTCTGTCACAAGGAAACGTCTCAGGCAGCAGGTCTCACGTATGCACGTGTGACCCGTGTGTACGTATGTGTACACACGTCTTGATGCATTACCGGGTACGGTTCTGTCCCTGCAAGGGCGTGTCCCCTTCCTCCGTCCGTCCATCCTTCTCACCGGAAGACTTTCTGCATCTCACCCCTCATGCTCCTTCCCCTCTTGAAATCCCCTCCTGCTGCTTCCCGAGGTCCCGGCAGGGTCTGCCAAGAAGCTGGTGTTGGGCTGCGGCCCTGGGACCCCTGGGCCCTGTAAGAGTATAGCCTTTGGGTCGGGGCCAAGGACAGGGACAGAGCGATGGCAGGTGCGGTCCCTCCCGTTCCAGGCGAGCACTTGGGAAGCTGCAGGTTGGCGAGTCCCCGGCCTGTGCTCCTTTCCGTGCCCCCGACCGTCTGGCAGTGGCTGCAGGGCTAAGGCTTTCGGGAAGACCCGCCCCTTCCCGGTGGTGCCCTCGCGGCCACTCCCGCGGGCCCTTCGCCCGCCCACGGCCCTGCCCAGCCCCGGGCCCCCAGTCGGCCCGCGCGGCAGGGTGGCGGCCCGGACCGCAGGCGCCTCTCAGTGTTTCTCCTCGCCTTGCAGCAGAGCACGAACCTCAGAGCGTCGGTGGCTGCGGGCACGGAACGGCCGCTTCTGAAGGACCTGCTGCCGAGGCGCCGGTAGCCGAGGATAGGTAACCGTGCCCGCCGCGCCTGGCGGGCCTCCCGGCGTGCCGTGTCCCCGCACTGCCCGTTTCCTCCAGAGTTTTGTCGAGCCGCGCTAGTTCTGGTAACAGGGTCGCGGTGGGAAAAAAGTTTTTACGCACACGTGTGTCCGTCCCGGGTAAGTGACTGCCTGAGCGTGTCTGGCGGCAGAGGGCCGTGCGCACACACGCGCTGTGCTCGGGCTCAGTTCCCAGGACGAAGCCCGTCCCTCGGCCGTGGCTGTGGACGGAGCTTCCCCCGATGGTCTGTCGGGAAAGCCTGTGTTGTGACAGAACGGCGGAAGGTGGCCCGGTTGGCGGGCGCGTTGGCCCGGGCAGACGTGCCGCGCAGGTGTGTGGCCGGCAGCGGCACGCGGAGCCCTGTCTGCCCCGGCCAGGCCGGAAACGCTGCCACAGCCTCCACGCGCCCGGTGTCTCCGCTGGGACGGACACGCCTCCCTTTCAGACCCATTTCTCCCGCCAGCTCCCCCAGTCCCGCCGCCCGGCGCATTTAGTGAGGCTGCGGCCTCCTCGGCAGTGACAGCCCGGCAGACGGAGTGTCCGTGCGAGGAGCCGACGGACACCCAGCCCCACCCCGGGCCCCTGGCGGGCACTTCGCACGGGGACGCACTCCGTCCGGAGCCGGCAGGGGAGCCGTTGGTGGCTGGAGCGCGGGCACCACGCTGGCTCTGTGTCCTCAGCCACGTGGACACACGTGCCCGCCCCGTGTCTGGACGGGAGGCCCCACGGGCAGCGTCAGCACAGGCTGGCGGGGTTCTTGCCGAGGGTCCGGGACTGACGCTGTCCTCTCCGTTCTCCGACAGAGCACACGCGCGCGTGGCCAGGACCGCCTCCCCGAGCTCACCCTCCTGGCCTCCCCGCAGAGCCCCAGCCCCTGGGCCGTGTGGCCGGGCCCGCACACAGGACGGGGGACGCTGACGTGGCCTCCTCTCGCCGGTCTGCTGCATCGCCACTGCCCTCCTGGCCCCGCACCCCACGGGGGGACCGCTGGCGGACAGGCCACCGGTCCGAGGCTCTGAGAGCCACACGTGTGTTCTTCTCCCCGCCCCCGAAGGAGGGATGAGGACAACAGGACTGGGCTGGGGTGCGCGGCTGGCCGGCGTCGCCTCCTGGGGGCTGGCGGTCCCTGCAGCTCCCCTCGGGCATCTGGTTTGGTGTGGAGGAGAGTGCGTGGCCCTCTGCATCCCGGCCAGGGCCTCCAGCCCCACAGGCTGTCCCAGGAGGACCCCCGCGTGAAGGCGGGCTGTGGGCCGGAGGGGGGCGGCCACACCGACCGTCCCAAGCGCAGGGGCTGGTCCTCGCCACGGGACGGGCCGGTCTTGCCCCGCGCCTCCTTGTCCGGAGTCCTCCAGCCCTCGTGCTTCTGGAACCGGCCAGACCAGACCGTGGCGTCACCGTGCTCCTACGGCCTGTCGGAGTCCTAGACCGCGTCCTGCTTCTGTCCGAACCCGCCTCCGAGCGAAGCTGCTTTTCAGGGTCGCGTCCAACACGGAGTTTGTCCCCCGAGGGAGCCTAGCATCCCGTGTGAATCCGTTTCCCGTCCCGGCTGCTCCTGAGAAACAGTGTCGTGTGTGAGGAGCAGGTGATGCGGTCCTCTCGACCCCCAGTGCCGGGCATGGGACAGTCGTGCACGCCGCCCCTTAGGGCCTCCCTGCGTGCTCGCATCCAGACGGCTCTGTCACCGGTCCCAGGGGACACTGGTGGGGTCCCGGGGCAGAGCCCTTTGGTGTCTTCATCGAGAGGGGCCTCCAGGGGCCGCGTCCATCTTCCGAAGTCTGTCTCAGGCCCACCCAGGTCTGACGGTGAGCGGCCGCCACGTCCCGAAAAGCGGGATTGCCGCCCGGGACCACTGCCCACGGCCGAGACTGGGCCCCAGGCCCCTGTGTGATGTGCTGGATCCGCCGCGCTGCTATCTGCCGGCCGGGGCATCTCCGGGGCGGGCGGACCTGGAGGAGGCCGCTGCGTAGACCACCCGCGTCCCTTCTCCGTACCGCCATTTGTTTCTAGAATTAACCTCCTCGACGTAGCCTTAATGGTCCGCAAAGAAGACATTTCAGTCTGAGCTTCACAGTGTGGATGTGGGAACGGGCTCTCCGGAGAAGCTCCGCGCAAAGCTCAGTGGGCCCCTGCCTGCTGCCAGGCGCCAGGCTGTGGCCCCGGGGACGCTGGTGAGTGGACGCGGGGTCAGCTGCATGCCAGGCGCTGCGGGAAGTCCCGATGTCACTGCTTGATTGTACGACGTCTCGTCTATAAAATACTCGTTTGGACTGGGGGACGAGCGGACTGCGTGCACGGAGTAGTTGGGGTAAGTTCAGGGGAAGTAGAAACAGCAAACCAAAGACCAGGAGAACGGACGGGGAGTGCTCCAGGGTCTCCGTCCCGCCGTCTCGTCATCCCGTCGTCCCGCCATCACGCACGCCGCCGCCCGTGTGTGGGGACGTCCCAGCCGGCGTCCACGCCGGACCCTGCGAACAATGGTGTGTGCGTTTTTACAGCTCTTTTTAAGAACCCGATGTGGGTATAAATGTCATACCTGTGGGGGACAGATTCTCTGTCTGTTTGGTTAACAAATTCTTTGTAATGTATTTTTTTAGAAATCTTAAAATTGCCTTTGCACAAGACTATTTTCATAGCTGTTTCTATCTCTTTATTCATTTCTTTGTTAACATGCCACATCTAATTTTTAAAGTATGTTTTTAAAGCTTCTAATTTTTAAGTTGATGAACTTTTGGCCACTTTGCATTTAAATTCTGGTGGGAGTTTGGGGTGTGTCCGTGTCCACAGAGTGCAAAGTCGCTGTGTCCCCAGCGGTGGTGACGGACTGAGGCTGTCTAGAGCACAATACTTTGCTTCCTGATTCTTCACTGTTGGTCATGATTTTCATCTGCTTTTTGTTTTGTGTTTGGTTTGCATCCTTCGGCCTTAAAATAGAAGCTTCTCGGGGGATGGTTTGGTGTTCTCTTTCCGCCCATACCGAGACAGTCACCGTTTGCCTCTGATAACACACGTCTCATTGGGAAAGTCACTAACCCCTTGCGTGAGCTGAATGTCTTCTCTGAGATCGTTGGGGAGTCTTCTGTGCCCGCCCCGCACGGTGGACACGGCGCCGGAGGGAGGGCGGCAAGCCCCGGGGCAAGTGTGTGCGTGGGAGCCCATGCGACCTCTTGCCGACGCCAGTTCCTGTTCACTTGCCTTAAACTGACCCGAAAACCAGTCCTGTCAGCGCCAAGCGGTCCTCTTCGTTCCGAAGACCTTGTTCAGGACGGCACCCGTGGACGGGTCCCCACCGTGAGCTCCCACGCCGGCCCCAACGTCTGGTTCCGAGGCCACACACCACGCCCCTCAGAGCGGGTCACACTAACGCACAGGTGGTCCCGACCACGTCCCCGTCTCTTGCCTTCAGCTCTGTGTCCACTCGGGGCCACACAGCACGCACACATCCACGCTCCCTGGGCCCTGGCCCTCCTGCCCCCTTCCTGAGGGGACCCTGCCGGGAGCTCTGGGAACACAGAGCTCCCTGGACTTCGAGCCTCGCACCCTGGCAGGGCGTGGAGACGGGATAGACACGCTGCCGGCCCGCCTCCCCGGGTCGGCCCCCTGGCTGGTCACCCCGCGTGGCTCTGCCCTCGGGACAGGCAGCAGAGGGCAGCGTCTGGACCCCTCGAGCCTCCAGGAGCCCCAGCCGGCCCTCTGCCACAGGCAGCCGGCGGAAAAGGCGTCCTCCTCTCGGCAGCTCGGTGCAAAGCCAGCCGGGACCGCTCCTGTGCATCGGACTCGGGGGTGAGCAGAGATTAGACAAGGCCCTCGCGGTGCCGTGCGCCCAGCTTCTTGCAGAGACGGGCTGCAGAACTGTCGCTTGGCCTGATAAGATTTTGCAGCTTTAAGTACACGAACGTCTCCTCCGTGCTGTTCTGGTTGGTCTCCGTCGTGGCACACCAGCCAGGCGCGCAGCACGGCCTGGAGGGGGCTTTCCGGCCCTTCTCGTTAAAACCACTGAGTTCGCTGTGTCGCACTGGCTGGAGTGACCCGACACGGCCCTCCTTTCCTTCGAAGGTCACATCATTTATGTACAGCCCGCGTCACGTCTCCATGTCTATGTTTCTTTTGGACGCTTCCAGTAGAAACAGGAAAAATGTCAGCTGGCAAATGCGTTTTTGTAAGTTAGAGGGGGTGAATGGGAAAGAGAATCATTCTGAATATCGTCTATAAACAAAGCTTTAACGAAGATGCGTCAGAAGTATTGTCAGAGCGTGATTCTACTTTTGCAGAAAAAAATCTAAAGATCAGTTTATATAGCTTTATTTTTTACCTTCTCAAAATATACAGAATTTTAATATGCGGATATTATTGTCTCTGACCTAAACCTATGATGTGTGTCCGCATCACCATTTACAATGTCCGTTCGTCATGTGCTGTCATAGGAGAGAATCTTCCACGTGTGTTTAACATGAGTGGGATCCGCAGTCGTCATCGCCACAAATACTGGAATTGATTTTTAAATTATTGAACATAGTAGGTAGTCAGTTTGATTGATAATGATTCATTAACCCGCTCTGAAAAATTAAATCGTGATTAAACCAAATCTTACACTTCTGCAAAGTTTATTTTGTGTGCTACTGATTTTCACTGTTATTTCTGTAGATAAAGTGTGACTTAATTGTATTGCATTTTTCTGCAGACTATTTAAGCAGGAGACTTGAATCTGCTTGCAATAAAGAAGGAAAAAAATTCTGTCTTGGTTTCCTTATGAATTCAAAAAAAAAAAAATCATTTGGCCTTAAATCTCATAGAGGAGCCTGGGTGGCTCAATCATTAAGCATCTGCCTTTGGCTCCAGTCATGGTCCCAGGGTCCTGGGATCGAGCCCCGAATTGGGCTCCCTGCTCCGCGGGGAGCCTGCTTCCCCTCTCCCACTCCCTCTGCTTGTGCGCGCTCTCGCTGTCAATAAATAAATAAAATCTTTTTTAAAAAACAAGCTCTGGGGACAGAAGCTGCAGGGGTGAAACCTCTCAGCCTGAGGGTTTGGGCTGAAGGTGGGCAGGTGTCCTCCCTCAGACGCCCGGGCAGCGCCCACACTCACCAAGGCCGTGGCACCGCCCCCGGGCCACCCGCTGCTGCTCTGACTGTCTTGCCTCCGGCCACAGGCGCCGTCCTACCCAGAGACCCGTCTGCTCCAGGGCGCTCTGGTGAAGCCCGGGAAGGCAGTGCGCACTCCCTGGGGGTGGCCAGGCCCCAGCGTGACACCCGGCCCTGGGTCTGCATACGGGCGGGGATCCCAAGGTCGTGAGGGGGTCTGCTCCAGGCTCAGTCCCGCCGCGGGCGGTGTTGGGGGTAGACCACGGCAGCGCCCCCGCCCGCAGACACATCACCATGAGTCCGTGTCACTGTCACATGGCGTCTGCCTGTGAGCATGTCTGTGCCGAGATGTCCCTCCTGAAGGACGCCGGTGGGACTGCTGGCCCGTTCTCTAAGACCCTGTCTCCGGAGAAGGCCACACTCCGAGGTCCTGGGAGTTAGGGTCTTACCAGATCTTTTAAGGGGACACAATCACCCCGTAAAGCCCTGCTCGGGGGGACCCTCCAGGAGATCGTCAGCCCGTGGGGCTGGGCGAGCACAGAGGCTGCGCGTGCCGGGTGCGTCTGCAGAGGTGAGGAGCTGAGGGCCGCGCGTGCTGAGAGGGAGCGGCCCCGCAGGGAAGACGCGGCCCAGGTCAAGCCGGACCCCAGCCCGGGCCCTGGTTGATGCGGGCTGGTGCGAGGAAGGGAGGAAGAGCGCTGTGCGGGGGCATCGGGGGCCGTGCTTTCCCTCCTGGCAGGAAGCAGAGCTGGCCCGGGGGAGCCACCCCAGGAGGACCGGCGTCCGTGCTTCCCTGTCCCCCAGCGGCCGCCCCACAAAACCCTCGAGGCCGTCCCCTTTGAAAGCCCTCAGGAAAGGTTTCCGTTTGTCCCCACTGTACCCTCGTTCTCTCCTCAGCCCACCCAGACTGGGCTCTTGTTCCCACTCCCCTGGGAAGGCCCAGGACACCCCTGCACCCCAGGCCCTGGGGTTGGGCAGGGGAAGGGGGGAGGGAAGCTCCCCTGCTGTGTCCTTGTTCTCAGCTGCAAGGCCCCGGGGCCTGCGTGGGGCCTGGGAGGACTCCAGGCCAGTGACGGTGGCCCAGGCATCCCCACACCCGCGAGGCTTCCGGCCCCACCTGCCCGGCTGAGCGCCATTCGCGGCTGCAGGGTGGCTGCTGGGGCTGGGGGCGGGCAGACCAGCCTGGCCATTTGCTAACAGAAGCAGACACGCGGGAAGGCCCCCATCATGGCCACAGCTGACCGTCACGGAAGGGGGTCAGCCGAGGGCCGCTTAGTTCAGGAGGAGTGAGGGAGGGAGGGTCACCGGCTGCTACAGCGTCTGGGCGAGCTCGTGGCCTCCTTGGGGGCCGGAAGAGAGACCGGGAGCCCCTTCTCCCCCAAGAGTGCGTCTCTGAAACCCTGGGCAGCCCCCGAAGGGCGGCCAGCAGGCCCCGACTTGCCACAGGCACGTCCCGCTCGTCCCTCCCCCACCTTGGACCCCGCATGGTGAGAGCAGAGACGCGCTGAGGGGACCCGTTTTTCACGGGACGAGGAGTGTCCCGTGCTGCTTCTCCTTAGCCCCCCGCGGGGCGCAGACGTGTTCACCCTCTGAGGTGTTACTACTTTTTCTTAATAGAGACTTTCTGGGGGGTGCCTGGGTGGCTCAGTCGGCGAAGCGTCTGCCTTGGGCTCGGGTCACGATCGGGGTCCTGGTCGCGCAGGGCTGGGCGCTCAGCCTCCGCCCTCCCCCTGCTCATGCCACACGCTCTCTCGTGCTCTCTCAAATAAATAAAATATTTTTAAAAAATAGAGAAATTTGGGGGAAAACAATCTTTTACATAAACAATTTAATCTCAAATGCTAGTTTCAAATAGTAAATCAGAGAAACGGGGACAATTGGGAAGGCTGATGAGCATCCCAAGCTGGCCATGGGACACAGTGACCCGTGGGGACCCGGACGAGGGGCCCCCGTGCTTGGCCACTGTCTCGCGGGTGCTGAGAGCAGTCCCGGGGACATCCCAGATGCGGAGTCGGGGGCGGATATCCACCGCGCCTCCAGGACTGAGCCGGAGTCTGTGGCCGGAGCTCGGAGCGCGGAACAGGGGCCCCAGGCGCGGGCTCTGCCGCTGCACTGTCCCCTCTCACGGGGCCTCCGCTGCACGAAGGGGTGCCGTGCGGGGCAAATTCCCCTTGGCACTTCTGCTGTGCAGGGCACTTCCTGGGGCCGCATTTGTGAGGGTGATTTCTGTGCGGCTCCAGGAGCAGGAAAGCCGGGCGGACCCGCAAAGGGCTCCTTAGGCCGCGATGAGCGGGAGGGGGAGCTGGCATCTTCTGTCCCTGGGAATCTGTTCCCTCTCCAATGACCTTGACTTTAGAAGGAGCCCTAACGTTTCTGAACGGCACAGAGATCTTGGGGCTTTGTCGTCTGTATTTTCACTGGGCGTTGGGACCAGGCGCCGAAGCAGGCCACTTTCACGTTCTGGGATGGCTGGTTTGCTGGTCCCCCGGGGCTGCCGGTCTGAGCCCGTCCTGGTGGGGGTCACGGAGATGATGAGGCAGGGTCTCGCCCCGGAGAAGCCCGGCCTCGGAGCCAAGCCCAGCCCATCGGGAGCCTGTGCCCGGCTGGCCTGCACACCTGCCTAAGGGGTCACCGCGCAGGTCACCAGTCCTTTCCCCTCATTTCTGCTCGGACATCCTGCCCAGCGCCCCTCGCGGGGAGGGGAGCCCGGGGCCGCCTCCCTTTGCTCTCTCACTGCTCCGTTCCGTGCTCTTTCCCATGGCCTGGCAGGCAGAGTCTCTTACCAGAGGGTCCCCCATGCAGTCCTGGGGAACAAGGACTTGCTCTTAAAAACAAGCAAACCCCAGCTGGAGCACTGCGACTCCCCTGTGGCCCTCGGGGGAGAGGAACCGTCTGGTCCCGGACGCCCGGAGAATCTTGGGGTGCTGCCGGTGACCAGCCCCTCCCATCTCTCCAGCTCCAGACCAAGCACAGGGGTTTCCCCTTTGCCTAATTTCCTGTCCCCTCAAACCACCCCCTCCTTCCTGAGCCAGCCTGCCTCCTGCCTTGTGAGCCCCGCCTGCTCTGTCCTGGTCCGCCCTAGGACCTCCCAGGAGACTGGCCCCTGCAGACCCCGCATCCTGGGCCCTCAGAGCCGGGGCGTCCCCCAGGGTGCTCACCGGGTGCTTGTGGACCTCCCACGAGCCCCTGGGCGCTCCACGGCCAGTCCCGGAGGAGGAAAGTGCTCTTACCAGTCCGTGCTGGGCAGCCTCCGTCCAGGCCCGTGTCGCCGTGTCCTGGGGGGGGAGGGGTTTCAGGCTGGATCCCCACACCTCGGGACTCTGTGTTGTGTGCCTAGAGGGGCCTCCCAGCAGAATGTAGTGTTTGGTGGACGGCAGCCGCCCACCGGGCCCCGCTCCATGTGGGGAAGCCTCCCCAGAATGAGGCTCGTCTGCGGCTGCGTTCGGGGCGTTTCCATCCTCCATCCACGGTCCTGGTTCCCGTGCCCTGAGGCCCTCTGCGGGCATCGGTGTGGCCGGGAGCTCCTGCCCACCCCGGGACCTAGGTCGGGCACCGGGCAGTGCTCCCGCGGGGCCGGAGCCCTGGTCCCCCTGGTGGGCTGCGCCCCCGGCCCTCCGCCCCAGGCAGCGCTGCTCCGCGGTAGCACAGCCCACAGGCGGCCAGTGAGACCACAGCAAGGCTCTGTGGTCACCTGCCCTGCCGGCCACCGCCCCTTCTGAGCCAGTCCTGGGGGGCTGCGGAAGCCTGGCGTGGTTGGAGGGCCACAGGGCTGAGGCCCAGCTCCCTGCTGGCTGGCTTTGAGCAGGTGCCTTGAGGCGGGCAGGACCCTTGTCTCGGGGTCAGCCGGGGACTACGGTCTGGCAGCGGAGAGCCTGGGCGGAACTGCATGTCCAGCCCGTGTCCCCTCTGGGTGCCGGGTCTGCGCAGGGTTGGCTCTACCCCGGGCGGAGGGACGGGAACCCAGGCCCTTGGCACAACTCCTGCCCACCAGATGTGTAGGGAGAGGTGAGGGAGGGCTGGGGTGTCTCCTCCTCCTCCTTCCTCCCTCCTCCCTCCCTCCCTCTGCCTCCTGGTCCCGCCCCTGCCCTAGACCTTTACCCCTTTCTCCCCTCCCCCTCCCCCTCCCCCCACTCCGCCCCGGCACCGCTGTCCCCGCCCCTGCCTTTCCCCGCCTCTCTGGGCCCCTCCTCCCCTGCACCCCTCCCCTCCTCCTTCCCTCCCCTGCGGCCGGAGCTGCGTCAGAAGAGGCACCTGTGTCGAAGGACGAGGGGAGGACCGTCCAGGCGGGCAGGTGTGCCAGGGTAGGGGCCGGCGGAAGGGGTGGTGGGGGGCTTGGTTGAGCTTCCGGGGGTGGGAGGGCCTTACCCAGGTCTCGGCAGGGGCACGTCCCTGCGGTCACAGGGTGGAGGGCGTGTGGCTCCCCGTGCACATTGTCCCCTCCCCGTTGTCACCAGGTCGGCTCCCACGCAGCAGGTGTCTCCCCCCCACCACCTTGAAGAGCCACACCCCAGACTCTTCTGAAGCCCCCCCGCTGGTCCATCAGGTGTCAGGACGGGTGCGGGGACAGGCGACCGGGCGGGCTGGCAGGGGCAGAGGAGGAGTCTTTACTTCCAAGGCCCCGTCCGGCAGCGGGAAAGGGGGGCGGGGGCGCAGGCTGGCGGCCTTTGAAAAGCGCTCCTCACAGAGACTCCGGCAGTTTGAAAAGAAGAGCGGCTTTTCTCATTCAACTTCAAAGGCTGTTCTCCACGTTTTAAAAAAGGGGGCCCCCGTCGCCGCCCCGCTCCTCTGGTCAGCTTCAGCACGAGGGAGTCTGGGGAGGAGCAGACTTCCCTCCCGAGCGGGCACCGCCTCCCGTCCTTTCTGGGGACAGCCCTGTCCAGTGGCCCCAGCAGGCTTCCCGCCAGCCCTGGTCCAGGAAGGCGTTAGTGCCCAGGGCAGCAGGCAGGATGCGTGGAGGGGACGCTGTGGGAGGCCCCAGGATGCGCGGCGGCCGCGAGCCTCAGGGGCACCACGAAAATAGAAGTGTGTCCCGGGGGCTCCCGGCCGCCAAGTGTCCAGACCCTCATGGGGGCCGGCGGAGGACCCCACCTGGCAGGTTGGTGATGGGGTGCGGGCCCCGGGGAGGGAGCCCCTCGCACTGGCCCGTGTTGTACGCTGCAAATCCTGGGGTGACAGCCCGAAGCTGGTTTCCAGACCCGCCGTTCCGCCCAGCCTCCTGCCCTGCTCACACCCCGGGGAAGGGGACCATTCTGCCCCGACCCGGGCGGTGCTCTCGCTGGGGTGCTCTGGCTTTTAGGGCCCCTTGGCTTTTCAGGACCCACTCCCCACCCGCGGGCTGGCCTGCTCCTCCCACCCATGTCACAGTCTGTGCCTCTGGAGACCTCAGGGTGCCTCTGAGGGTATCGGCTTTGCCTTCGGTGAGTGGCCGTGACGCTCGCCCCCGCTGTCTCCTACAGTTGTGCAAAGGAGAGGTTAGTGCAGAAAGCCGCTGTCACGCGGGGCCACGGCCCGGGGTTGGGGGCTGGGACCCGGAGCCCCGTCCCATCCCTCTGTGCCGCGTGGTCCTTGGGGCGCCGCTTCTCAGAGCGCGAGAGCCAAGGTTTTCTGAAGGAGAACTTCCCCGAGGCTGGAGGGAGGCCGTCCTGCAGGGGCTACGTGACGGGCCCCGCAGAGCCGGGTGCTGAGCGCACCGGACAGCTGGGAGGACGCAGGAGCTGGGAACCCTCTCTGACTCTGGCAGAGTCTCCCCGCACCAGCCGGGGCTCCCAGGTGCTCCCCGGCCCGCGCCGGCAGCCTGCAGGCGACTCCCTCCCTCTCTGAGCTCCAGGCTCCCCCCAGGTCTTGACCGGAAACGGGACGTTGACCTGGGAAAGCAGCACCTGGGCAAGTCGCGGTGAGGTCACGGTCACTGTGGAAGGAGGCCACGGCCGCCGGGTTATTGGCCTCGTGCAGCGGGGAGAGAATCGAGCCATTGGAGTGGAGGGTGCGGAGTGCGTGTGGATCACCGCGGCCCGGCCCGGGGTGCCCCCGCCCCGCGGCTCAGGGTTCCTGACCTCGTGGACGTTGGGCTCCCGGGGACGTCGTCACGAGCGTTTGCTTCATTTGTCCTTTCGTACCTGGTCACGAGAACATGAGCAAAGACGGTAGCTGGCAGGCGGGCCCCTTGCGGGGCGGACGCCTGCGGGCAGCAGATGTGCCGGGAGGGGAGAAGACGGGGTCGGCCTTCACCGAAGCCCCCCAGAAGCGGCCGCGGACTGAACACTGCTCCCGGGAAGGCCACAGGGGAGCGCGCGGAGTCCGGCGCTACGGTTGGCCCGTGTGGCCGCTGGAAGAGGCCGGGGTGGCCCCCCTTGAGGGCAGCGCAGGGGCTTCTAGACACTCCGTGGGCTCCGGGCTGGCGCAGCCCGTCTGCAGCGCGATGTTCTCTGAGATGGGGACGCAACCCTGCTCGGTCCCGACTCCCTGCAGTGGAACTTCCGGAACTTTAAGCCCACAGTGGAAGTCCGAGACTGCATGGTCACCAGGAAACGGGACATCTCGGCTCTGCGTCCCAGTGTGGGGGGGGTGCATGACGCCCCTCCACCTGCGGCTTCTCCTTCCGAGAACCCCGACCTTTGCACTGGGACGAGGGTGCCGTGTGTTTGGTCGCCGACTTGCACCTGACCGTGCGGTCGGTTGTTCCCAGGGCCAGCAGCCCGGCTGTCACAGTTGGTCGGGGCTCCAGTGGGGACGTCGCAGTGGGAGAGGAGGGTCAGCTGTCCTGGCCGCGGGCAGCGGACTCATCAGGGGGAGAGCACGGTGCCCCCATTGCCCCCCTTCTTGGGACCCTCGCCGGCCCAGTGACGGCACTGAGTGCGAGTGACGCCGCGCCGGATGTGGGTGTGCACCGGCCCCTCTCCCGGGTTGCCTGACGCCCTCCGTGCTGGGGCAGCCGCAGCAGGTGCGCAGGGAGGTGGCCCAGCAGGGGAGGGGCGGGTGACGCCGGTTGGCATGGATCCCCTCTGTGCTCGGCCACGTCCCTGCCTCCCGGCCCCCGAGTCCCCTGTGTGCTGCGAGGGGGACACCTGGACTCCAAAGAGGGACAGAACCAGACCTGGTGGCCGTCACCGCTCCTGGTCTAGCCTCCTATCCAGGCCTGTTCAGCGGGTGGCGGAGGAGCCAGGGGCGGGCGACGGTCGGCTCCTCGGTGGTTAAACTAGCCTGGAGAGTCTCATGTATTTATTTATTCGTTTCTTTTATTTTTAAGAAAAAGGTCTGTGTTTATTTTAGAGAGATTGTGCACGTGCGGGTGGGAGGGGCTGACTTCCACTGAGCAGGGAGCCCGGGGCCGAGGACCGACCTCCTGACCCCGAGATCGCCACCTGAGCTCGAACCAAGGGGCAGGCGCTTAGCCGGTACAGCCCCCGGGCGCCTGCAGAGTTTTCCAGTGATGTGCCTGCCGTCCGGGTTTGAGCTCTTTGCCCTTGGGGTGAGGTTAGCTGTGGGAAACCACATGGAGATGCCGCCCTCTGTCCTGTGCTTCTCTGCCTGGGCGTTTCGGGGGGTGACAGGGCCCAGAGCCGCTGGAGAACTATGGTCGGGGGGCAGAGTCCACCCCCCAGGGCCCTGGCGCCCGCCGTCCTCGGGTGCTTGGGCCGGCCTGCCAGGAAGGGAGGGTGGCCTCATGGGTCCTTCACCAACGGGGCTGGAGGATGATTTTGAGAACAAACTCACTAAAAGCAAACCTTGGACCGTCTTGCTTGGGTCTCAAGATGGGGGACCGAGTGACTGGTGACACTTACGATCTCCCGCTGCGGGGAGGGCTGAGGCCGGGCTGCGGCGAGCTCTCGGGGCCCGCGCTGGGAACGAAGGGGCTGTCGCGCACGGGGCGTCTTCTTTCCCGTCTGGAGGTTGAAGACCATCAGTCTGCTCGTGTTCGACAGTCTCGGAGCTGAATTTGGAAGAAAGGAGGCAACAACGGGGTTTGGGGTTTGGTTTTGTTTTAACCAGGGAAACGTGCCCGTTTTTTATGTCAAGGCCAGACTGAGGCGCTCGGAATATTAGATTCAGTCGACTGCGGCCGCTGTCTGTGCCCTTCCCGGAGCGCGGTTGACTGTCCTGGAAAGGTGGCGCCGGACCAGGCCCCAGGGCTCCCCAGGACCAGGCCCCAGGGCTCCCCAGGACCAGGCCCCAGGTGAACAGCCGTTCACCACCCCCGCCCCGGTTCAGTGCCAGCTCCTCACGCTGGTGCTGGGCGGAAAGGTCAAGAGAGCGTCACCGGGACCTGAAGCGCGTTCCGGAGAAGTGACGCGAGGCGCGCGAGGGTAACGAGCGAGCTGGGACCCGCCTCGGAGTGGGTAAGACAGAGGCACAGTGTGTAGCGGGACAGGCCAGGCCGCGAGCGTGTTCGCAGGAAGCGGGGGAGGAAATGGTGTCTCTCGTTGGGCAGGGCTGTGGCTCGGGTCGTGCCCACCGCCGTAGGGAACCGGGCTGGTGTCCCACCCAGCCTGCTGGTGGCTCTTTCCTCCTGTAAAGACCAGGCCGGCCGCTGGGGGCTAGGCGGTCAGGGTGAGCCTTGAGGGCGAGGGGCCAGGCCTGAGCTGGGACGGCGAGGGGCTTCGTGGGAGGAAGGCAAGTGGGGGGAGCTTGGCCTGGGGCGGCCTCCTCCCCGCGGGGCATGGCTTGAGACCGGGACACAACCGCCCCGGAGTGTCAGGCGGAACAGAAGCCCCGCGGCGGAAAGGTGATACTGTTTGGGGAGCTGCACGTAAGCCTTGTCCAGGTCAGAGCGTTTTCACCTTAATTCGTGAAGACGGGGCCTGCCGGGTCCCGAGTCCACGGGGGACGTCCTACCGCAGCCCACCCTGGCTGACACGAGCCCGGAACCGCGGGGCTGGGAGCCGCCTGCCGGGGGCCGTGCGCCCCACTGTGACTTCGGGGCTTCTGTCTCAAGTGTCCTTATCTGCTATCTCCTTAAAGCCGGCTCCCAAAAACCAGACTTGGGTTTCTTTGGCTGGATTTTCGTGGGAGGGACTGTACTTCAGTGTTTGTTCTGGAACTCGGGGCGGCATAACTGCTCAGAGGGTTTCACGTGCTTTTAAGTATTCGGAATGAGCCGTCGGCGGTCACTCTGAAAGTTTGCCAGTTTGGTGAATTAGACTGTGACCTTGAAACCAGGGAATCGGGAATTTTATATCCTTGAAACAAGAGCCTAAATGTCAAGGGGAAAATCTAGGCCTTTGTTTTTCTTCAGCAGAAGTAAATAATATTTTTGTTTATGCAACCTTTGTTCTGGGTCGGTATCATGAAAGAAGATCGCGTGTGCGAACACGGACGCGATAGAAATTCACGGGAGGAGAGTGAATTTCCTTGTGAACGGACGCCTCCCTGCAAAGCGAACCCTGCAAAGGCTGTGTCCGCTTGTTCGGGCCTCGAGAAACGGTCTGCGGTGCTTGGGCCGGCTGAGCTCATTTCCCTCTGACCACTGGGTCTCGCCCTGCAGCCTCATGTTCGACTGCTGGAGATTCGTCCTGCGCAAGGGAACCGGACGCAGCCGCCGTGCTTCCCGGAGACAGCGCGATGAGGCCGAGAAGGAGGAAGGTGACCCTCAGATCGACGTACCTGATGTCCTCAGGCTTGTCGGAGACCCGCCGGCAGGGTCACACTCACACGCAGGTAGGAGCGCTGTAAACCTTAGTTTGATGTGGAAGCTCAAATCCCGCTGGTCGCTCTTCTGGTCCTTGTAGGAGGTGAGAGTGTTTTGGGTCTGGGAGGATAGTGTCCCATGTGGCGTCCGCACGGTGTCTGCGTGGCTCCACGTGGCGTTCCTCTGGCTTCCCCACAGCCTTCTCATGGAGTCCCCGTGGCGTCCGCGTGGCGTCCCCGTGGCGTCCCCGTGGCGTCCCCGTGGCGTCCGCGTGGCGTCCGGCTGCAGCTGCAGCTGTTGCCTCCACCCCCGGGGAGGAGCTGCCAGGATGCTGCTCACTTGGCCTCAGAAGCCCTGCCGAGCGGTCAGCACGAGGGGACGACGTCCTTCCGGGCTGGGGTGAAGCACGGTGGGCTGGACAGAGCCATCAGCTGGCTTGGCTTCGGTTCTCAGACCCGCAGGAGTGCCGCCGAGTTCGGTGGGCTGTGGCTGTCACAGCTCAGCGGTCGGCAGCCGGCCCAGAGGACGGAGCGAGCGTGCCCCACGCTGGCTGAGAGCCCCACACGGACCCCGGCGTGGCTGCACGGTTCCCTGAGACCCCATAGCGTCTGCTCACCGTCGTAGGTTAGAAACTTGATTTTTGTCACGTTCCCTGTCGGTGACTGCTGGCGAGCTGGAGGCTACCCTCCCCCCGCGACAGGGCGCGTCCTGACCCACTGATCTGTGGGGTCCCCGGCTCTCTCGTGTTCTCCGCGCTGGGAGGGAGCAGTGGGACAGCCACCTCAGGAGACGGCAAGGGCAGGAGAGGGCTGGGGACGGGGCTGGGGACAGCGCTGCCCCTCACCCGGGGCCTGCACGGGGAAGGGCGCTTGGAAAGGCGGTGTGCTTCCTGCTTCGCTGAGAGCATGATTCCGTGAAGCAGACCATGGGGGCCACTGAGCTCTGTGGCTGGAAGGTCACCTCGTCCTTCTGCGCTCGGCTGGGCCGCTGTGTCTCCGGCTCCAGAGTGGGACACCGGGGCTGGACGCCGGGGCTGGACTCTGGTTGTCGCTCTGTGGCCAGGAGCATGGGCTGGTGGGAAGGCGTTCCATGGCCTGGTGACGACAGCGCCGTGCCAGAGGCAGCGGTAGAACCCGACGTGTCACGTCCCCGGGTGACGGAGTCAGAGCCGTGCCCAGCCTCCGTGCTCACCGGCATCACGGTTGATTCTGCCTCTGTCCCCCAAGCTGCAGACCGCCCCAGCCACTAGGCCCTGCTCTGCGGACGTGGCCGGCTGGGGCCCCACTGCCCCTCCCCAGCGGACAGGAAGGTAGCCTGCTTCACGGCCCTCCCTGTCTTCCTTGTCCCTGTGAAGAAAGGAGGGAGCTGGTGGCTGAGGGAAGGAGGCAGGTGCGGGACAGACTCTGATTAGCTCATTTTCCAGCGGTCGTAGTGGGTCTGTAGCCCTCTGTCCCGTCTCGGCTCTCCTGTGTGCCCACCGGCAGCTGAGAGCCTGCCCTGACCGCCGCAGCAGCGTGGGGAGGGCCTCCTCCATGGGGCGCTCTGCTGATGGCCTCCCCAGGAGACCTGCTGCTCATGGCCTGGCCTGGGGGCCCGTGAGCGTGGGTCCCAGCAGCTGCGAGATGGCCCCGTGGACTGTCAGTTGCCTCTCTGCTTGGTGGTGGGGAAGGCCTCTCAGGTCAGTGCCAGGGTCTCCTTCCTGGGCTCAAGTCTTGGCTGGAGTCTGAAGTGGACCCCGGCTTGTGTCCCCTGCGCTCCTTCCCTGTGTCCACAGCTGTCCTGCTAGGAGCAGTCGTGGGAGATGCTTCTGCTCGGCGCCCTGCTGCGGGCCCACACCGCCCCTGCTGCCGGCGAGGGGCCTCCCCTCGTCCCTGCATTCCAGCCCAGCTGCCTCTGCTGATGACCCTCGGTCCGCGACCCGGCCTGGGCTGGCCTTAGTCACGTGTCCAGGGCGCCGGGCCAACGGGGCCGGGTGGGGCACCGATGTACCCGGGGGGAGTGAGGCCTGAGCCCCCCACCCTGTCCGGTTCCGGGTGAGCAGCTGAGGCAGGCGGGAGGCGCCCGTGAGCACACAGGACCCCGCGGGGGAGGGGGGACTGCGGTGGGAGCCGTCGCCTCATGGACCGGCGGGGGGCGAACAAGCCGCCTGGCCCAGGAGCCGCGGTCGGGAAGGCGGACGCCGTGGGTGCTTACAGCCCCACAGACGCGGCCCGCAGGGGCACACGTGCGTCTCGGCCCGCGGAACTCCCACGCGGCCGGCTCTGCGCCTCGCCCCCGGCCACCATGTGTCACGGCCACCCTGCGCCGAGCGCCGCCGCGGGGCGGGCAGGGAAGCGCGCGGCGTGGCTGGCCTCGGAGGCCCTCTGTTGTCTGAGAGCTCACGTGGGAGGGCGCGGGTGGCCGTGCCTGGTCACCGCAGAGACGCCACGTCTGGGAGGCCTGTGCACTGCCGCGGACGGGCCTCTCTGGCTTTGGACGCCGCGGCTCCGCGTTTGCTCTTCAGTGTGTCTGCTCCGACGGGGTGGACAAGTCTTCCATGACGCCCCGGCCTCTGAGCACGGTGCTCCGACAGGTCCTGGGCAAAGTTTTGAGGCTAAAAGACAACACGGTTCCTGACGTGCGGGTCATGCCAACCGCTACCGTCGGCCACGTGAGGCGGGGTTGTGAAGTTGCTATTGTGTCAAAACCCTCCAGATGTCGGTGCTTTCCCGTCGCGGGACCTAATCCCTGCGTGCTCGGAGGACATGAGATGGGGCAGCAGGCGTGGGCGTCCCGTGGCAGGCGTGGGCATCCCCGTGGCAGGCGTGGTGTCACCCGTGGCAGGTGTGGCGTCCCCCGTGGCAGGCGTGGTCGTCCTCGTGACAGGCGTGGGCATCCCCGTGGCAGGCGTGGGCCCAGCTGCAGGAAGGGCTGCACCAGCGGGATGTGACCCTCTCAGCTTTGCATGGAAAATGAGCTGAAGCCGAAAATGCACTTTGGGGAGAGTGAAAATGACCCCAGGAAGCCAATGCTGGGAAGGAAGTTGCCGTGGGTCGATCCCACAATCTCCAGCGTGGCGCGTGGCCACGGCTCCGTGGAGAGCAGGCGAGCGGCCCTGAGTGAACGCGGGTCAAGCGGTGCACGGCCACACAGATGCTTGTGGTTTGTCTCCCAAAGCTTGTGCCGTTTTTTTGGGGGGGGTTGCTGCCCTTGGGGGTTTCGCGTCCCAGGTGCGATGTTCCTGGGAGAAAATGGGTGTTTGTGGAAACAGATTGGCCGTTGCTCTAAACAACATGGCTCTTGCCGGCACCCCCTCCCGGTCCACGGGTCTTTGCCCATGAGCGCACGTCACTGAGGAAGCTGGCAGGTGTCCCACGTCTGCAGACGGCGTGTTTGCTGCCCGCGGACCCACAGACGACTGGGGCAGCTTTGTCGTCGCTGTGGGAAGCTCGCACGGGGCCCTCAGGTAGCCCCCTGGGCCCGGCGAGAGCAGCCCCTGGCAGCCGGCAGCGCCTGGGAGCCTCGGGCTCTCTGCTCTCCCAGGCCCTCCCAGACGGGCTCTCCGGAGCGGCGCTGACTTGGCCAGTTACGACCGGCGGGACAGGGCACAGGACCTGGAGGAAGGCCTCTGAGGGTCCAGAGAAGCCCCTCGCGGGGACAGAGAGACCCGGGCGGCCGCTGACCTCCAAGACTGCACCCCCACACCCCTCCTGCCACAGCCCGCAGGCCGCGGGACCGATTTTGTGTTTTCTGTGTAATCATGAGCTTTACAATGTCTGCTCTGCCATTAGGGTGATCCCAGGGCCACGTGCCCCTGACGGTCATATTGATGCCCGCAAGTGTTTGGGGAAAGTGAAATCACGGTACCCAAGGTTTTAAAGGAATTCACCATCCCCCTGTCCCGGGACTTTCAGTTACATGTAAACCTTTAACCAGTTTGAATTTATTTTGTTGTGTGGTCTCAAATACGGATCCAACTTTGTGTTTCTAATCTGGTGGTCCCGGTACCATCTATGAAGATCTCTATCTTCACTCCACAGATTGGAGACACCACCTTGAAAATATGTTAAAATTATTTAATATATTATTATTAAATGTCCACATGCATTTGAGTCAACTTCCAGAATTTCTGTTCTGCATCATTGGTCAGTTTGTCTTTCAATTCCTGGTGCCACTGAGCTTTAGATATTGGGGGTCTGGGGCGTATTTTAACATTTTACCTGATTCATCTCACTTTGTTGCCCCTTCCCTGCTCAGGTTCACCTTTTATTTTCCATATAAAATCCAATATTCATTCTAATTACATAATTATGCAAACAAATCAACAAATAATTATGGTTTATTTCTTGAGTGTTTCATACTTCTGACTCTTTTCCTTGTCTAATCACATTGTCCAGTATCTCTAGGGCACTGTGGAACTGGGGGCGTCCTTGCCTACTTTAGCGTCGGGGAACACGCGTCCTGCAGTCCTGTCCAGAACTACACTGGCTGAAATAGAGACCCTTCAGTGCGTGCATGTGTGCTATATTAGAATACCCACCAGTCTTCTTCTTTGAGTATTTTAAATCAAGAACAAATGAAAATAATTTTATCAAGTGCTGTTTGGTGTCTGGAGATGATCGTGACTTGTTATTTAGGAACGACATCAGAAGGAGGTATGTTCGGGGCGCCTGGATGGCTCAGGGGGTTAAAGCCTCTGCCTTTGACTCAGATCATGATCTCAGGGTCCTGGGATCAAGCCCCACATCAGGCTCTCTGCTCAGCGGGGAGCCTGCTTCCTCCTCTCTCTCTGCCTGCCTCTCTGCCTACTTGTGATCTCCGTCTGTCAAATAAATAAATAAAATCTTTTAAAAAAAAAGAAGGAGGTATGTTTATACATTTCCCACACTTAATCGTCTGCAAACTTTTCTCTTCATTCCTGGCATAAGGCCCATCAGTCACGTCATCACTCTTCTTCTCCTTCTTCTTTAAATCTTTTTTAAAAAAGATTTTTCTTAATTATTTGGGGGGGGGGGGGTAGAGCCAGAGGAAAGCACAAGCAGGGGGAGCGGCAGAGAGAGAGGGAGAAGCAGACTCCCCACCGAGTGAGGAGCCCGACGTGGGGCTCGATCCCAAGACCCTGAGGTCTTGACCTGAGCTAAAGGCAGAGGCTTCACCGACGGAGCCACCCAGGTGCCCTACGATATCCGTCCTACAGCGGGATGTGGGGTTTATCTAATTACCATTTTTTTCTTCTCTGCGGCTTGATGTTTGAATTAATATGTTCTGGAAATCTTTCCCATCACCCCCACCAAGGTCAAGCTCACACAACCTCTCCTGTTCCCCATGTCCTGCCTTTTATGAAAGGAGCCAGGCGCACGCATCTCATCTGCCCAGAGAACTTGCCCCTTTCCTGCTGACGAGGGAATGATTGGAGCATTTGTCTCTTCTCCTGTTCGAGTGGCAACCTCTTAAGGCAGAATCTGTCTCGTAATCTCTGCAGTCACAAATTAAGGAGACGCTGCATCGAGGAATGCATCTAGGGCACAAGTTAGGGATGAGAAAAATACTTAAGACGGCTCCCCCCTCTGTCCTAAAACTTCAGTCCAGGGCAGGAAGCCGGCAGCTCTCCGGAGGCCGAGGAAGTAGCTTCTCTGGGATGACAGGGGCATGATCCGAACATCACTTTCAGAACCGGCTCCGTGGAAGTTTAGGGTTTGGGACTCTGGAACATCGGGGAGAGAACAAGATGCAATGTCTGTCCACCGTGAAGGGGCTCCCAGCCTCGGCAGCTGAGGGCGCACGAGACCCTCGTCCTTGCTGGGCCATGTGTGGAGAGCACGTCCGCTGTCCCTGAGACGTCTCGGAGAGGGCTCGGGGGGCCGAGCCCCGGAAAAGGCCAGTTTGACAGACTCTCAAGTCTGGGGCACTTGCGTCGTGGGGAACCTCTCCGACCGGCTGAGTGGGGAGACCCGCGTAAGGAGAGACGGTGGTACCTGTCACTCTCCAGCTGTGTTTCTTCTGGTCTGTTCTCTTGAGAGACGCTACAAACACGCTGTGACGACAGGTGGTGAGTTCCGGATAGTAACACGGTATTTTAATTCACTTAGCAGAAGTGGCCTCGAGAGTCTTCTAGGTAAGAGACCTACCTGAAGCCCTGGCCCAGATCCTCCCGGGGGCACCCGACCTCCTGGGGGACCTGTCCTCCCGAGGAAGGAGCTGAGCCCCTCCAGTCACCCGAGTTCTCAGTCCTGGTACCACTGCCCAACCCCTGGGCTCCGGTCAGGCACCCCTCCCTCTTGGGCCCTTCCCAGGTGCACCCCCTCCCTAGCCGAGCCTCCTGCCCCGTGCTCCCCGGCCTGGCACGCACCCCTACCCTCGGACGCGTGCTGCATGGAAAGGCGTCCGGTCTGTGGCTTCCGCTGCTTGGACTCAGTGCGGCCCGGGCTGTGATCCCATCTTCTCTCCATGTGTGCAGACGGTTTGGTTAATTCAGACTCACTGGAAAGGTACAGAACTGCACGTGAAAGTTTGCGTCCGCGGCGTTTCTCCCCCTGTGTGCTCTAGAAGACGAGAGCTGGCCGTCTTCATAGGAAATGACATTTTCACACCAGAAATGTCAGGGATCACCGCTTTGTGTTGGAAACAGCACTTGGGGGGCCATGGCCGGCTCGTCCACTCTCGCTCGCTCTCGCTCTTGGTATTGTGAGTCTGAACTCCCGTCGGGTGTGGAGTTTTCTTACAAATAAATCCTGAAAACGTGCTTTGAAACACACAGACGGCGAGTAAACTGGGCCAAGTCGGGCTGCCGTTGCTCCTGCCCGTGTGCTGGTTTTCTGCAGCGAGACAGCTTCTTCTGTGACCCTCTGGTGCCCGTGTCCCTCCGGTTCACCGGCCCGTCTGTGACCCTGGAAGCGACGTCTGCTTGCACTAAGTGGACCGCAAGGTGCATTTGAGACGCCTCGGGCACCGGCACGTACGTGTGTCGCATGCCCGCAGGAAGGCGTCTGCGTCGAGCGAGCGGCTGTTCTGGGCACGTGAGAGGATGAGGGTCCACACACCCCCTTTTCCTGACAGTTCCCGGCTCAGCAGGTGGCGGTGGGCGGTCGGCACCTGTGCACACAGACCACCGAGGTGCTAAGCAGCCTCCGCTGGGACCGACCCTCGGAAAGCCGGCGTCAGCAGGCGTCAGGAAGCCGCTCGCCCCCACCCCGACGCAGGTGCGCCCCAGAGCGTCTCCTGCCTCTGGTCTCCGGGCCTCTCTCTGCTTTGCCCTGAGGCCCGTCTGTCTGGGAGGGGCACAGTCTTTCCACGTCATTTTCCTTGCCTCAGACTGAGTTCTGTCAATTCTGCTTCTCCTGTCGGTGGCGGTGGGACCGCTGTGAGCCCAGGTTCTGTTCCTGGGTCCTCGGTGCTCCTTCCTTGCACTGTGGCCACGGCAGGGCTGTGTGTTCGGGGCTGACTGAGTCCCGCAGGCGGTGCAGTCGGGGGTCCGAGCCTGCCGGAGCAATGCCCCCGCAGGCCAGGAAGCGGGACGGAGCAAGGACCTGGAGCCGCCACTCTGCGTGCGCCCCCTCCGCGAGCGTCAGCAAAATCCGTCGGAGAGAACAGCTCCGAGCCGACTTTAAACTCGGGTCCCGGTTAACTCTTCAGATTCCCTGATGAAGCCCGTGAGGTCCGCTGGGACCACCAGCACCCGCTGGGCACCCGTGATGGGGGTGAGGACGCCGGCGTCAGGCGTGGGCGTGGGAGCTGAGAGCTGGCACCATCCTGCGCCCGGTCCTCTGGCTGGCAGCCGTCGCCGGGCGTCCTGCGGCTGTGGGCCCTGTTTCCTGGCTCCGTCCTCCCCGTCAGGGCAGAGCAGCAGGCGTCCACGCGGGGCACTGCGGCGGGAAGGCGGGACGGGGCCGTGAGGAGGAAGACAGCGGGCGTGTCGTGCACAACTAGGCGGGCGCTCACCACCGGGCCCTGCCCGAAATTTGCATCCACACAAACGCCCGCACCTGCCCGTTTCCGGCAGCAGGACGTGGAGCCGCCCCAAACCTGCTGAAGCCCCAACGGCAGGCCCGTGACTGCACGGGGACCTCGGTGCACACTGGAGAGGCCCGGGGAGGCGGGAAGAAGTGCAGGCGAGGCAGGAGGGGCGACCTCCCCGCAGGCTCGGAGCTCGCTCGTTCTGTGAGCAACCCGGCCGCGCTTGCTTGTGCGCCGTCCGCTGTTTAAAGGCCTCTTCGCCATGTGCTTTGCGGTCGTGTGAGCAGGATGTCCCGCTCGGACCTGCAGGCGCGTGGCCCTCCTGGCGTGTGGACGTCGGCCGCAGAGCCCGAGGGCGAGGCCCGGCGCGGAAGGGCCGATGCGGGGCTGAGCCCGCGGACGGCGCGAGTCTGCGCTCATAAGCCGCCTCTTTGGTCCTGCGTCAAGCGCGGCGAGCGTGAGTGTCCGGACTCAGCTGCAGCTAACCCGATTGTCACCATTCCTGACGCAGCCTGTGCCCCGTGGGGATGGCTCCAGGGTCCCTCCTTCCCCCTCAGCCCGGCGGGCCAGGTCGTCCCTGCACCTCCCCGGCTCACCGGCAGGTGGCGGCAGCGCACGCCTTCCCCGTGTGGGATCCCGCGTGGGGTCAGAGCGGTGCGGGAGACAGGGGTCGGGCTGGGCAGGCGTCAGGGGCTGTGGGGTGCAGCCCGGCGAGGGGTGCAGGCTCGCTGGGGAGCCCAGGGCTCGCAGCTTCAGCTCAGGGATTCCCGCAGGTGAGACCCGCCTGCTGGCCCCCCGTCCCGTAGCGGGGACGCTTCGGGGAGCACAGCCTGGTCCCGTGCACGGGGGCCGGCTTCTGGACACGCAGAGAAAGTAGAGGAAGGGGTCTGTGTGACGGCTCAGTGTCGCCTAGAAGAGGCCGTGTGCGTCTGAGTGTCCCTGAGTGTCTGCGCGAGTGTGCGTGTGACTTTGTGTGACTACGAGCGTGTGTGCGTGTCCGTGAGTGGGCAGACCACCTCGTCTGCCCTTCCTTTTTTACTAACAGCTTCATTTCAGCGTGAGTCACGGACCATAGACTTTCACCCCCTTTATCTTTTTAAATTTAATTTAATTTGGGGGCACCTGGGTGGCTCAGTCATTAAGCATCTGCTTTTGGCTCAGGTCATGGTCTCAGGGTCCTGGGATCGAGCCCCGCGTCGGGATCTCTGCTCAGCGGGGAGCCGGCTTCCTCTTCTCCCACTCCCCCTGCTTGTGTTCCCTGTCTCGCTGTGCCTCTCTCTGACAAATAAAATCTTTTTTAAAAAATTTTTTAATTGTATTTTATTTAATTTAAATTCAGTTAATTAACATACAGCGCATTTTTAGTTTCAGAGGAAGGGGTCAGTGACTCATCAGTCTTATGTAACACCCAGTGCTCACTGCGTCGCGTGCCCCCCTCACTGCCCGGCCCCCAGCTGCCCCCTCCCCTACCCCGGCCCCCAGCCGCCCTCAGTTTGTTCCCTGGAGTTAGGAGTCTCTTACGGTCTGTCCCCTTCTCTGGTTTCATCTTGTTTTATTTTTTCTCTCTTCCCCTGTGATCCTCTGTCTTGTTTCTCCACGTCCTCATATCAGGGAGATCATATGATAGTTGTCTTTCTCCGATTGACTTATTTCACTAAGCATGATACCCTCTAGTTCCATCCACATCGTCGCAAATGGCAAGATTTCATTTCTTTTGATGGCTGCATAGTATTCCATTGTGTATATGTACCACATCTTCTTTATCCATTCATCTGTTGATGGACATCTAGGTTCTTTCCATAGTTTGGCTATTGTGGACATTGCTGCTATAAACCTTCGGGTACACGGGCCCCTTCGGATCACTACGCTTGTATCTTTGGGGCAAAAACCCAGTAGTGCGATTGCTCTCACCCCCTTTAAAATGTCCAGCGCGTGGTTGTCCGGCTGTTGGCAGAGTCGGCTGCGGTCCCATGAACGTGAGGACGCCCTCCTAACCCAGAAGAAGCCGCCCCGGGAGCCGTTCTCCCCCGTCCCCTGCCCCATACCACGGCTCTGGTCTTGGTCGTGTGCATTACCAGCTCTGGGCGTGTGTGGAAATGCTCCCATGTGGCGCGTGAGGCCTGTGTGTCTGGCTCCTCCCTGGAGCGTGGTGTCTTCACGAATGGTCCTGGTGGGGCCTGCGTCCGGGGCTCCGCCCCTTCCCGTGGCCGAACCCCATCCCGCCGCCACAAACGCTCACGCGCGAGTTTCCGTGTGGCCGTGTCCTCACTGCTCGTGGGTGCGCGCCCGGGCAGCAGGCGCTGGGAGAGTGGGGACTCTGGCTTCACGGTCGGGAGCCTGCCGCACTGCTGTCCGCGCCGCACGCCACCTTCCCTTCCCGGTGTCTCCACACCCCGCCCAACACCTGCTTCTGTCCGTCTCTTTTCTTCTTCTTCACCGTCCTGGTGGGTGTGACGTGGTGTCGGGCTGTGGTTTGGGTTTGCATCTCCCGGACCGCAGAGATGCCGAGAACCTCCGTGTGTTTTCCGCCGTCTTACCCCTCTTCATAGAAACGCCTGGTCAGTTCTCCTGCGCGGCTGGCAGTCGGGGCGTTTGTCTTTCCAGCTGAGCTGTAGGAGGGCCCGCAGGTCATGGTCCAGGTCCCTGCCCCCTTCTGTGCCCCTCGGCTTGCAGCCCGGGGGCTGTCCCTCAGCACGATGGGCACTGGGTGGATGGTGGGTTTCTGTGGGGATGGCCTGTGCCGGAGGGGTGTTGGCTGTGTCCCTGGTTCCGCCCAGCAGAAGCTGGGGGCACCCCTGCTTGTGACAAGCCAGACTGTCCCCTAGGGATCAGAGTTGGCCTGGGTGAGAAGGCGTGGCTGTCGTCCCCCTCCGCTGGGCCCGCGTTCCCCACACATGGGTCCCGCACATCGAGCAGGTGCCGGCCCGGGGTCTGTGTAAACCTGCGCTCGGGTGTGCAGAACCCCATGCAGGCTTGTTCGGGAGACCTGTCCGTGGAGAACGTGGGGGGCGGACAGTGCCTTTGCGGGGCGAGCATGAGCGCCGGAGGGCAGGTGTTCTGCTTCTCGAGGCTGCAGTCCACAGCGGAGCCCTGGGAGCGGGAGGGCACGCCGGTCAGGTATGGGGGAGTGGAGGGCTCACAAGGCAGGCATCAGGTGGGATCGGGGGAAGGGGATTGGACAGTGACTGGGTCAGGGCTGAGCGTCCTCACCAGCCCAGTGCGCCAGACAGGTTCCAGGAAGGGCCAAGCTATGAGAGCCCGAGTGCACCTTCTCCAAGTTTCCACGGGCCTCTGAGGGGCGTTCTGGTGGGATGCCGGGGGGGTGAGGGGATCGAGGGGGGCCAGCATTCCCCAGCAGGGCCTGGGAGACCCTTGGGTCATGCCAGCTACTGAGCACGAGCTCTGGACACAGAGCCCTCAGGAGAGGCATGGACACCCTCCCCCTTGCCCCAGACACTGCATGGAGAGGAGCGGGGAGCTGGGGACATCCGCAAGGACGGGGTTGTCCACGAACGCAGCAACCGTGCAGGCTCGAGCTGCGTCTGCCTGGGCAGATCTGGTTCTCCCCCGGCTCCGGCGCAGGAGGCGCCCGTGGTCCTCATTCACTCGGGGCCCACATTCCTGCTCGGGGCCCACGTCGGCCTCGGGTGTGGGGACAGTGTGGCCAGCGAGCACCTCCCACGCCCGTTCGAGGCCCCACACCGTTCGGGTGCGTACAGATCAGAGCAGGAAGACCACGGCGGGACGGAGAAGCCTTACACGGACCCGCTTCCTTCCACGGAAACACGCCCCTCTGAGTGGTGGGGCCTCACCCGGTTCCCGGGCTTTCCACACGCGGCCCACGCTGCCCAGGCCCGGCGTTCTGCCCCAGCCACGGCTCCTGCTGCCTCTGAAGGCTCTGGGGAGCCCCCCTGACAGCTCACGCCTCCGTGTGCCCCCGGGGAACAGTGTGAGAGGCCGAGACCCATCTGCTTCACGCTGGCCCCAGGGCACAGGCCCGAATCGCCTCCCGCTCCCGTCAGTGCCACCAAGACCTCAGGGTTGGGTGTGGCCCCGGCCTGCCAGGCCCGTGAGGACCCCATCTGGTCCGGCCCCTCAGGACGCAGCTGCCTGTGCGCTGGTCTGCATGGCCCCGGGGCGGTGTGAGGCATCCCTGTGGGTAGCTGGAAATGGCTTTGCATGAGAAGCGGCTCTGGGAAGATGTGTGTGATGGCTAGTGCGGGTTGTGGCGGTGCTGAGGCCCCGGGGGGAGCGGGATGGAGGCCGCGGAGGGGTGAGGGCCGACGGCACCGGGCTGGTGCCCACGGAGCTGAGCTGAGGGCTGTGTGTAGAGGCGTGTGCCGTGCAGAAAAGCAGGACTTCGGGGCACCAGCTGGTGTGAGCAGCGTGGAGGCCAAGCTGTTCTCAAGACCAGGAGCAAAGCAAACAGGAGACCACCCTACTCAGGAGCCCCTCCCCACAGACCCCTGCACGGCGGCTGCCCTGCCGGCTCCGGGACCAGGAAACTCGCGGGAGCCGGTGGAGCGCGTTCTGGCTCTGGGCCCCGCAGCCCGGCAGCGGGAACCTTCACTCTCGGAGGACACGGCCAGTGACGTTGTTTGTGAGCGTCACTAGAAATCCGAGAAACCCGTCCTTTCGACTGGTCTGGCTCGAGGCTGTCAGTTTTGTGGGGCTTCCCTACCTGCTAGTTTTCTAGTTCTTTGGCTTCTGCGTCTACAATTTCCTTCCACCTGTTTACTCGGGTTTTAAGTTGCTCTTCTGTTTCTAGTTGTTGAAGGCGGACGCCCATGTCACTGGACATGTCAAGGACACTAAGTGTGTCCTTGTTCTTCTGTTAGAGACAGACAGAGAGTGCGGGCGTGCCTGAGTGGGGAGGGGCGGCGGGAGAGGGCAGGAGTGTCCGGCAGGCTCCCCACCAGGCCCAGAGCCCCACGCAGGACGCGATCCCACGACCCCAAGACCATGACCTCCGCCTAAATCAGGAGTCAGACACTCAACTGACCGAGCCGTCCGGGCGCCCCACACAGGGGAGTTCTTGAAGTGGGAAATACTAAAACTAAAATTAAAACCACTAACCAATGAGCTCCACAGCCTGAGATCCAGCAAACTTGAGGATAAAACAGAGCTCGCCCAGTCTGGACAACGGGGGACAACAGACTCAAAAAACAAACGACCAGAGCCTCGGGGACGTGTGGGGTTGTAAGCAAAGACATTCCCAGCCCCGGAGTCTTGAGAGGGAGAGCAGACTGAAAACGACCCCGATTTGGCAAAGGACACAAACACGAACGTCTGAGAAGTTGTCGAACCCCAGGTACAATAAATCCCCCGAATCACACCAAGACCTCTCATGGCTGAACTTCTGAAAACTGAAGGCCAAGAAACACTTCTTGAAAAGGACAACTGGCATGTCTCGCTCCCTGGGAGACAGACCGTGTGAGAGCCGAATGGCGAGTAAGGACGAAGAGCTCGTGGCTTCAAAACCCCACAAAGACGTCTGCAGACCTGAGCGGTTCCACTCAAGGATTCGGACACACATTCAAGGAAGTGCACGGAGCATTTCCCACTTTCTTACGAGGCTAATGTCCTGTGGATGCCAGACAAAGACGGAAGAGAAACCTCTGCCCCAATATTGCTCACGAATATGGACACGGAAGTTCATAACAAAATATTAGCAAGAAGTCAGCAATACGTAAGAGGAATTACTCACGGTGACCAAGGAGAGCCTCTTGTAGGCAAGCAGGGCTCGTCCGGTATTTCAAGATTTATTGTGGAACCCACCACATCAACGGACGAAGGAAGAAAAATCACGCCATCCTTTCAGTCAGTATAGAAAGAGTATTTGACAACATTCAGCACGCATTCAGAAATACAGGAATGCGGGGGGACTTCCTTGCCGTGTTAATGGTACCCACAGAGAACCCCCACGGCCGACAGAGCGGGACGGAGTCAGGTGTGCGCTGTCTCTGCTTGTCCTCAGCTGCCTCAGGCAGGAGAAGCACATACAGGTCGTGGAGATCGGCAAGGAGGACTCAGTCGTCTGTTCACAGATGACACGATGACCTAATTATAAAATCCCGAGGGCTCTACAGAGACACCTGGAGCTGCATGAGAGCGCGGACCGAGGCTGCGGGACGGAAGACAAGCCCTCAGAAGTCAGTCGTGTGTCTATGCATCGCAATGGGCACACGGACACCGAAGTAAAAATACAATATTGTTTAGAATTACTCAAGAAAATGAAACACTGAGGCACAGCCAGTACCAGCGGCGCGGGCGTGTGCCGCGGCTGCAGGAGCTCGCGACCACGGTGGTGGAGAGACCCGTCGTGTTCTTGGGTCTAAGACGGGGCGAAGCACGTCTGCTCTCGCCACTCCGATTCACGGCATTCCCGGTAAAATCCCAGAAACATTTCTGTGGACATAGACAAGATGATCCTAAAATTTGTACGGAAAGTCAGAGGAGCTAAAATTCTTACAACATGGGGCGCCTGGGTGGCTCAGTCGTTGAGCCTCTGCCTCCAGCCCAGGTCATGATCCCGGGGTCCTGGGATCGAGTCCCGCATCGGGCTCTCTGCTCGGCAGGGAGCCTGCGTCTCCCTCTCCCGCTCCCCCTGCCTGTGTTCCTTCTCCCACTGTGTCTCTGTCTGTCAAATAAATAGAATCTTAAAAAAAAATTCTTACAACAGTCTTGCGAAGGAAGACAAACGGAGGAGCAGTGCACTTGCTAACAAGACGTCTGCCCCGTGCGTGGGGCTTCGGGGTGCTTCCTGCCAGAAGGGCTGACCCTGGAGCACAGTGGGAAACTCAGAAGCAGACCGGCACAAGGGACCGACTGGCTTCGGGCACAGGTGGGAAGTCAGCCCGTGCGGGAAGATCTCCTTTTCCACAGACTGAGCTGGAGCAATTGGAGATCCAGCGGCAAAAACCAAGACCACCTGAATTTTGTCTGTTACATAAAGATTAACTCAAAACAGATCGCAGATTTAAACCAAGTGTCCAACTGTTACCCTTTTGGAAAAAAAAAATACACTAGACAATATTTGCGAGTTAGGAATACACAGAGTTCTTGGACCTAATGCCAGAAACGTGACCCATAAAGGAGAAATGGGCCAACTAGACTTGGTCAAAATTAGACACTTACGCTCTGCAAGGGGCACTGCTCAGGGGTGGGCAGACGGGCCGCAGCCTGTGGGATGCGATCTTCAGGTCACCAACCCCATGAAGGACTGCAGGTCGAGCTCACCCGCCAACGGGCAGTCCAGCCGGCCAAAGGCGTCGGACCTGAGCAGGGACTGGGGGCAGATCCGGACGTCAGGCGAGCCCCTGGGAGAGGGTTAAGGCCGTTAGCCTTTCAGACGCGCACACAGAACTGCAGGAGACACCCCTGCGCACCTTCCAGAGTGGTGCCCTGTGCGGAGGGGACGCTGAGAGGCAGGGTCAGTGCTCGGCCGCTGGCAGGGGCGCCGCCAGGGCAGACACTCAGCAGAGCACTTGCCTGCGTCTGTTAAAACACCCGCCATCCCGCGGCCCAGCACCTGCCCTGCTGAGCATTTAGTCCAAGAAATGAAACTTTTAGGCAGATTCACGCCCGTGAACGTTTATGTTGGTTTTGTTTGTAGCAGCCCGAACCTGGGAAGACCCTGAGTGTCCTTCAGCAGGTGAAGGGCTGAAATGCCCACGGTCCATCTCCACCAGGAAGCGTCATCGGCTCTGCAGCAACGGGAAGGGGCCGTGGGCATCAGCCCGATCGTCCCCCAGGGAGCGGGCTGCGCGAGGGGAGCCGGT
This sequence comes from Meles meles, assembly GCF_922984935.1. Classification (NCBI taxonomy): domain Eukaryota; kingdom Metazoa; phylum Chordata; class Mammalia; order Carnivora; family Mustelidae; genus Meles; species Meles meles. Next base: position 85,495,340 of record NC_060079.1, read on the forward strand.
CCCTGCGTGCCGCACCGGTTCGCCGCGGAGACGCTCGGGTCCGTTCCAGAGCGCATGAAAGTCGTGTTTGCGCCGCACTGTGGTCCATCGGGCGTCCAACAGCATTATCTCTAAAAAATGTACATACCTTAAGTTAAAAATATTTTACTGCTAAGAGGTGCTAACCATCATCTGGGCTTTTGAGCAGTCGTAATCCCTGATCACAGGTCACATTGTAACGAATACAATGGAAGTTTGAAAGATTGTGAGAACCCCAAGAGGCGACGGGGACGCGGGAAAGCGGGGCGTGTCGATGCTGGGGGTGTCCACGAACCCTCCGCTTGTGAACAGACAGCATCTGCGGAGCACGGTGAAGCGAGTGTGTCTGTCCGCGCGGCTCCATTTCTAGAACCTTCGCGAGACGGCGGGCTGTGGATGCAGAGGACAGATGAGTGGTGGCCAGGGGCTTGGCGGGGATGGAGCGGGAAGGAGGCGGCTGTGACCGTGGAGGGACTCAGGCGCACGTGGGGACGGGAGGTTCCGGCGAGTCTGTCTGTGTCGGTCGGGGCTGTGGCATCTCCGGCAGTTTGTCCCGCCGCGGGGCAGGGGCGCACGGGGTGGGTCTGGATTCCTTCCCATAACGGTGTGTGAGTCTACAGTTGTCCAAAGCGGTCACCACCCGCAGCCCTATTCACGCGCCGCCAGCAGCCCACACACAGGGCTGCGTCGGGAGGGTCTCGCCGTGGCCTAGGCTCGTTCCCGAAGTGGGAGGAGCGGAGAGCAGCTAGCTCTGACCTTGACCGGCCAAAAGTTATTATTTGCTACAGATTTTAGGTCCAGATCCGAGAGCTTGAGTAGATGTCAAGGTAGGTTAACTCAATTTTGGCAACCTTGGTGTTGAAGCTTGGGAAGTAGCAAGTCAAGGCTTGAGTAAATGGCATTTCTAAAATTCAGTCACGTGTGTTGAAAGATTCGGCGCTTCGGGAAGGCAGGCAGGAGACCACAGGCCCAGGGCAGTGATGGCTGGGCCGCCACGCTCTTCGTGTCCTTGTCCGTTTGGAGCCTCAGTCGGAGCCTCAGCGGGGAGGGAGCTGAGACGCACAGCATGTCCCCTGCGCCCCGGGCGGGCACCCCTGCTGGTGGCGCACGCATGCCCGGCCCCCGGTCGCTTTCTGGGGATGCCCGTGATGAAGCAGGCGCCGTGTCCAGGGCACTCCCTGCTGACCACGTCCCTCGAAGGGAGGAAGGAGGGGGTCCCCAGCCTGCCAGCTCCTGGTCCTCAGGGGCCCCGGACCTAAACCACCTCACTGACCTCTTTTGGCATTTTGTAGATTGGGGACACATTTGAGGGAAATGATCTGAAAATGTAAGATTGACTCAAATTTAAAAGTTGTTACTAATAATTTTCTAAACAAAGTAATAAACCGACTTCCTAACTACAGATCGGTGTGTTCCAGTGTTTACTGTTTTGGACAGAAGTCACACGGGGCAGGGACGTGAGCAGTCATCTGCGTCAGTGCCGGGACGACACCCGGCTGCGCGTCCCCGGGGGCCACGTTATCATTCCTATCACGGGCTCTATTGTTACCGGTTTCCTCTCCCATGATGTCCGGCCAGCCGGCCAGAGAGCGCACAGGGAGCTCAGTGTGAGAGTAACCGGGCCGACGACTTCTGCACGTCCACTTGGGGGTTAGGTTCTGTTTTTTTAACCGACGGTCTGGCTGCACGGCGCACCCCTCCCCCCAGCGGCGCACGGGACACCTGTCCGCGGCCAGCCCTGCCCGCAGTCAGCTCTTACTGACGCACTTCCGTGAACGCTGGAAGCCACGCTTTCCAGCTCCGATCTCTGTAGGAACGTGGTGGGGGGCAGGGCATTGGACACTGGAAGCTACAGAACTTTCAGCCATTGTTGTCCGTGTCCCTCGGAGAAGGTGACCGCTAACGCATGCAGCCACCAACCCCACGGGGGTAGGGCTTCACCTCCGCAGAGCCATAAATAAAGCTCGAAATCAGACCTCACCCGCCGCGGCCCCTGGAGGGAGAGTGGTGCTGTCTGGGCACACCCCCGGCCTGAGCCCAGCCGCCGAGTACACATGTGATCCCCGGCCCAGGTGTCAGGCCCGCACGTGGGACCAGGGTCCAGCAGAGAGGGAGATGGGCCGGAAACAGGCAGCAGCCGCGGGACGGCGGCTTCGGGTGACTTTCCCTGACGTGCTCTGGCTCCAAACGGTGCCCTGTTTGTCCATGTATGTGGGGTCACCTGGCGATTCTAGGGGCAAGTGAGGTCCCCACTGAAGTCAGCTTTCCTGCATTTGTCCCATCACCTGTGAGCCCTGCAGAGCCCGCGGCGGGGGCCACGTCCCACGCTCCACACCTGCTTCCCAGGCCTCACGCCCACCGCCATGGACACCAGTGACCCCAGCTCGCCCAGCCCTTGTGGCCAGATCCCCTCCCTTCTGGCTCCTTTAGAGCAGGGTGCAGGGCCCTTGTCCCTTGCTGTTCCTGGGGTCCCCTCGCGCTGCCCCAGCTGACACCTCCCAGGGGGGAAAGGGGTCTGGGCCGCTGGTCTTGAAGAGCCGCTGGTCTTGGAAGAGCCACTGGTCTTGAAGAGCCGGACTCTTCGCCAACCGCGGAGAGGCCCCCGCACCCCACCAGCACCTTCTCATGCCAGGGAACAAGCTCTCCCTGTGTCCCTCAGATGTCCAACCCCAGAACAGGAGGAAATCCTGCCACCTGTGGCCACAGAGGAGACTTTGAAGGGCCTCAGGCAGAGGGCAGCAAGGCGACAGGCACAGACCCATGGCCAGGGGCTCCCGGTGGGAGATGCAGCCAACGGTTCCATCAGGAAAGCAGGCGGTGGGAGGGGAGGGCACAGCCGGTGAGCCCGAGGTGAGGTCCAGAGGCCGGCTGGACAGCGCCGCCTTCAGTGACAGCCTCCAAGCCTGTGAGGTAGCTGGTCCCGGGCAGGGTTCCTACTGCACAAAGGGGACAGGATGCTCCCTGGAAGCCACAATGCGTTCGTGACCCCGTTACCCTGTGACCGCCACCGAGGGGCGATGCGCCGGGAGGGACGTATTCAAACGTGCAGTTTTTTGTGTTCTGGTTATGCCTCAATAAAGCTGTTTAAAACATTCAAACAGAAGGAAAAAAGATGTTGGTGAGGAAGACACAGTGAGAGAAAACGCCCCATGCTCATGGACTGGAAGAATAAACATCAAGAAAGTGTCTACACTGCCCGGAGCAGTCTGCGCGTTCAATGCCATCCTCATTAAATACCATCCACAATTTTCACAGAGCTGGTACAAATCATCCTAAAATTTATGTGGACCCAGAGAAGACCCCCAATAACCAGAGGAATGTTGAAAAAGAAAGCCCAAGTTGGCGGCGTCACAATTCCGGACTTCAAGCTCTATTACAAAGCTGTCATCATCAAGACAGCATGGTACTGGCACAAAAACAGACACAGAGATCAGTGGAACAGAATAGAGAGCCCAGAAATAGACCCTCAACTCTATGGTCAACTCATCTTCGACAAAGCAGGAAAGAATGTCCAATGGAAAAAATACAGCCTCTTCAATAAATGGTGCTGGGAAAATTGGACAGCCACATGCAGAAAAATGAAATTGGACCACTTCCTTACACCACACACGAAAATAGACTCCAAATGGATGAAGGACCTCAATGTGAGAAAGGAATCCATCAACATCCTTGAGGAGAACGCAGGCAGCAACCTCTTCGACCTCAGCCGTAGCAACGTCTTCCTAGGAACAACGGCAAAGGCAAGGGAAGCAAGGGCAAAAATGAACTATTGGGATTTCATCAAGATCAAAAGCTTTTGCACAGCAAAGGAAACAGTTAACAAAACCAAAAGACAACTGACAGAATGGGAGAAGATATTTGCAAACGACATATCAGATAAAGGGCTAGTATCCAAAATCTATAAGGAACTTAGCAAACTCAACACCCAAAGAACAAACAATCCAATCAAGAAATGGGCAGAAGACATGAACAGACATTTCTGCAGAGAAGACATCCAGATGGCCAAGAGACACATGAAAAAGTGCTCCACGTCACTCGGCATCAGGGAAATACAAATCAAAACCACAATGAGATACCACCTCACACCAGTCAGAATGGCTAAAATTAACAAGTCAGGAAATGACAGATGCTGGCGAGGATGTGGAGAAAGGGGAACCCTCCTCCACTGTTGGTGGGAATGCAAGCTGGTGCAACCATTCTGGAAAACAGCATGGAGGTTCCTCAAAATGTTGAAAATAGAACTACCCTATGACCCAGCAATTGCACTACTGGGTATTTACCCTAAAGATACAAACGCAGTGATCCGAAGGGGCACGTGTACCCGAATGTTTATAGCATTAATGTCCACAATAGCCAAACTATGGAAAGAACCTAGATGTCCACCAACAGATGAATGGATAAAGAAGATGTGGTATATATACACGATGGAATACTATGCAGCCATCAAAAGAAATGAAATCTTGCCATTTGCAACGATGTGGAGGGAACTAGAGGGTATTGTTCTGAGCGAAGTAAATCCATCAGAGAAAGACAATCATCATATGATTTCACTCTTGTGTGGAGTTTAAGAAACAAGACAGAGGATCACAGGGGAAGAGAGGAAAACATAAAACAAGACGAAACCAGAGAGGGGGACAGACCATGAGAGACTCCTGACTCCAGGGAACAGACTGAGGGCTGCTAGAGGGGACGGGGCGGGGGGCTGGTGGATGGGCATCAAGGAGGCGCGGACACATGCAGCTGACGAATGACTGACCTCTACCTCTGAACCTAAGAACACAAAATACGTTAATGAATTGAATTTAAACTTTTTTTTTAAAAGAAAGAATGGTGTTGATACCCACCTTTATTTCCTGCCCTGTTTTTATGTTGCGGTCTTGAGGCAGAATTCCCTGTCCTTGGGAAACCTGTTCTGTGCTCTGGGGGCATTCGACTGATTGGACGTGGCCCACCACATCGTGGAGGGTGGGCGATCTGCTTTCCTCTGAGCTGCCTGGTTGCAGGTGTTGGTCAGCCACACCTGTAATGTCTGCACAGTGGCCCCAGGAGTCTGGTCTGGATGATGGGGGCAGAGTCTCGCGAGCCGACACAGGCTCTCCGTGGCCGGACGCTCCCCTTGCTCACCTTCCCTGCCAGTGCTCCCCCTTTCCTGCTCCTGCCAGCCACGCCCCCTACACCAGGGGCAGCCCGCCTGCCGCCTCCAGCGTCCTCACACGCCGCTCAAGGCTCGCACAGCCAGAGGGCGCACGTCTGCTCCCGGGCTCACGGGGTCCTGGCGGTCACGGCGATGAGCTTCCGGACTCTGTCGCGTGCAGGTGTGGACGGGCTCCAGCCGTAAGCACGGCGCTGCCGGGAGGGCTAGAGCGCGAGGGTGCGGCGGCCCAGGCCATCTGGTCGGGCAGGAAGGCCCCGTGGGGGAGGACGGGGACGTCGGCAGGAGGTGAGGAGGCCCCCTTGGCCCCGTGCGGTAGGTGACAAGCTTCTCTTGCGCGCCACGGGTCTCACCCCAGACAGAGGACGCCGCGTTCCTACCTGGAGGTTAGGGCACAAGGGAACTAGGAGAAGTTTATGTAATTAGACGTCGCTTCTGTTTCCTTCAGCATCTCTTCTGGAAGGAACCGGAGGGACGTGCTGGGAGCTGGGCACTCCTGTGTCCTGACGTCTGGGGTCAGAGCGTCCTTTGCTCCCGAAAGCGAGTGGCACCAGCCCGAGTGCGGCTTCCCCGCTGCACCTCCCTGAGGACAGCCGGGCCCCGGCTCCCGCGAGGAGGCGGCGGTCCCGCCGGGCTTGGGAGGCTCGAGGAACAACAGAAGGAAATGACACGAAGGAAGCTGGCCTTGTTTCCTCCGGTCGCAGCTGTTAGAAACATTCCCGGCTGTGTCCCTGCGCTCAGCTCGTCCTGCCATTTCCTCACCGCGAGACTGGAGGCGTCACGGCCCTGGCAGGCAGAGCGTCCCTTGGCAGGAGGGACGCCAGCGTCTAGAAAGCGCGCAGCTGCCCGTGCAGGCTGAGTGCCTGACGCCCCCGACGGGGCTGTGAGAGTCAGTCCAGCCGACTAGGAAGGGACGGGCTCGCTCCCTCGGTTTTCTGAGCCTTCACAGATGTCCGTGGTGGGGGGAGCAGTTGACCTGGGTAGCGTGTGTGTCTCAGGACAGCACCACGCTCGTGGGTACAGACGTGGGCTCTTCCTGCTGACCCCGCCGGGTTTGGGGGCCTCGGGGACTCGCCGGTGGGGCGGCTTCTCTCCCCAGGGGTGGGATGGCGGCCGCGGCTCCTGGAGGCCAGTGTGCGAGGCGTCACCTCCGTCCGGCTGCCACCGTAACAAATGACCGCACGGGGTGGCTCGGACGCCCACACTGACGACCCTCGTGACCTCCAATCTGGGAGCTCAGCCCCGAAGTGTGGGCAGGGCAGGTTCCGTCTGGAGCCTCCAGGAGAAGCCCCGTGTCCTCCCTCTACCTCTGAGCCCGGCTGCCCTGAGGGCCCTGGGCTACACAGGGCCCAGCCAGGAATCCCAGTGTTCCTGCCTCGAGATCCCCCGCTGGTCACATCTCCCAAGTCCCTGTGTCCACGTGGGGTGGCGCGTCCGCAGGTCATTCTACTCTCTGCACTTTCAGTCACAGGCTTGAGTTTGGGGCCCCTCCTGCCGTGTCCAGGCTGTGGTAGCAGGTCCGGGGGCCCCCGAGGAGCCCCTGAGGCTTGGGTTACCGTAACGAAGCCCACAGGCTCTTCAGCACACAGTCCTCTCTGCCCCCTTCCCCTTCTCCTTCCCCTAATGGGGACCCAGATTTTCCTGGCATCCCCACCCAGGGTTCCTCCAGGAGCCAGAGCCGCCCCTGCTGTCCTTGTGTGCCCAGGGGACCACAAGGGACACGCAGGATGGCGCTTCTGAAGACCTAGTCTGCTGGAGGCTGGACAGAAAACGGGGCAGAATGTCGTAACTCAAAGGAAGGAAGAAACTTTGCATGACTGTGTCATTGTCGTGGGAAGAAGATACACGTGGACAGCCAGGCTCTCAACGCCCCCAGAACCCAAGTGCCGCACCCTAAGCCCCAGCAGACGGTGTTTGGGGCAGGGTCTCAGGGAGGTGGTGCGGTCCTGGGGCGGAACCCTCGGGAAGGAGGTCCCAGAGCGCACCCGCGCCTGCCTGTCCCCTGGGAGAACACAGCAGGACGGCCCCAGAACGGGACCCTGCGGCTCGTCCCACAGCTGACCGCACGGACGCCCTTACCTGGACGTCCAGCCTCTGGGACGGTGAGAATCCGTGTGGCTGTGGGCCCGCGGCCTGCGGGGCTGAGGGGAAGGAGCCACAGGGAGCCTGTTTCCCTGGTGACTCTGCTGACTTGGGGGCTGGTCGGGCGCCGGAAGCTGGGCACAGGCCAGTGCCCCCAGATTGGCCCCAAACGCGCAGCTGGGGCGGCAGGGCTGGGCCCAAGTCTGGGAACACTCTGGACAAAGGGACCCAAGGAAGCCAGCGGCCTGGCCCCCCAGTCGTCTGGCCCATCCCTGCCCTCGGCCTGCGTGTCTGCAGTGGGACCTGGGACCCCTCCTGTTCTCAGAGCCCCAGAGTCAGGGGTCAGGGGTTGCCCCTCCCTCAGGAAGTCTCCACGGGGACCCCCTCCCGCGCCCGCCCTCCCCAACAGCACCACCCGGTCCCCACAAGCTTCCAGCTAGGGTCCTTCCAGAAGGTCCCTGCTGGGTCACAGGTCCTTGTCCCGGTCGGCAGGCGGCTGATCGCCCCCAGGGGCAGGGGTGATGGCCCTCCAGTGCGTTACACAAAGCGTGTCCCAGCCTCGCTGCTGTGCAACCGACGCAGACTCGCGACTTCCACGTCTCCTCTCACAGCTCACCACGGGTTCACCCGATGGCCCCACGGCCGCGTCCAGCCCTCGTCCTCGGAGACCTGGGCTCTTCGCCGGCCAGACGATGGCGTTTCAGAGCCGGGCCTTCCTACCGGCCTCGTCCGTGGGACCCCCTCCCTTCCGGCTCCGGCTCCCTGGTCCCCCTCCGGATGGGGCCTCGGGCCTCGGTGACACTTCACCCCGATCCCCAGCTCGTCTGCTGTGTTTGGTCACTAACGTGGCTGCGGCTTTTTCGCTGGGCTCGGGCCCCCATCCCCTCCTCCCTGCCCCCCCAGGCCCCTCTCCCTCCCTCCCCCCCCCCCCAGACCCCTCTCCCTCCCTCCCTGCCCGCCCTCTGGACGCACACGGCACGCACACACGCCTGCACACTCGTGGGTTCTGGCCTCCCGCGCTGTGTCCGGGTGCGGCCTGCACTGCCCGGGGGGCCCACACATCCTGGTTGGCCAGGCCCGCGCCGTGCGCCCTCCTGCCGGCCCGCGTGGGGGCCCCTTCCCCTGCATTCCCGAGCCTGCTCGGCTGCGTATACCTGCGTACACCCGTGTTCCCCGGACCTGGCCAGTGGGGGCTCCTGAGTCCTTGGGCACGGCTGCCCCATCTCACCGTCTCTCCGCAGACACGCAGCCTCGGGGGTGGGGGGGCAGAAGGGTGCAACAGGTGACGCGGTCCGGGTGCGCGTTTTGCTGATCAGCGCAGCAGGGTTAGCTCGCACGTCTGACGCGCTTCTGTTTCGTGGTGAGGACGTTCAAGATCTACCCCGGACGGGGCTCACAGGGGTGACAGGTGTGCTTTCCTCCAGCGCCTTCTGCACGTGCGGCCCCGAGGTCATTCACCTGCTCACGGGACGGGTGTGGCCCGTGGGCAGCATCATGCCCGGCACCTGGAAGCCAGCGGCTGCTCTGGGCGTCTACGGGTCCTGTGCTTCCAGATCCCAAGTCCCGGTGACCTCGTGCGGCACCTGTCCCTCTTGGGTGCCTTTCACTTAGTGCCAGGCTCTCGGGGTCTGCCCTGCTGCTGCCGAGGACAGGGGGTCCTTTCTGGGGCCGAGTAGCGGCCCCCTGTGCACATGGTGCCCCGGTTGCTCCTGTGACTGGACTACTGTGAGTTGTGCTGCTAGAAACACGGGGTACAGGTACCCCTTTTTCTGCAGAAAGTTTTATTGTTCCCATGTGGTCCATGGCTTGGGAGAGGGCTCCAGGGGAGGGGAGGAAAAGCAGTCTTGCGGCTGCAGGGACAGGCTCTGGCACCAGGGGGACACCAGAGTGGCCCCCCAAGGCAGCAGGGCTCCAGAGGCTCCTGGTCCTGCTTGAGGATGAGCCTGTCAAAGAGACGTTCTCCCAGCCCAGCCCGGGGGCCGGCCGGCCTGTGAGGTGAGTCAGGGGGTCGTCCGGCTTCCCAAAGGGTGAAGGGTTCCCGCCTCGTCCAGGAAGTCCCAGAGCTGGGTGTGTGCAGTCAGACCCAGGCACGCAGACCCGCAGGGGCCCATTCGGGCTCCTCTGCAGAGCCAGGCTGCTTCCGTGGCATCCAGGCTTCGACCCCACTGGCCCTGGGACGGCTTCTCCCATCGCGACGGTGCAGCCCCTTCAAGGAGGCTTGGAGCCCTCGTGCTTCTCCTCGTCCAGCTCGCAGAAGGGGCCCTCGCCCTCCCGAGCCCCGGCGTCGTGGTCAAAGTAGGAGCCCAGAGAGAGGCAGGTGCACGTGGACCAGGCGGCGCGTGGCCGCCTCCTCCCCGGGGGAAGAATCTGGAAGCTCATGGGTGGTCGGCGATACGGGCGCAGCTCACAGGCGGGTGCCGGCCGGTCCCAGAGGCTGAGGGTAACGGGAAGGCGGCTCTGAAGGTGGGAGGCTGGCCGGAGGCCGTGGAAGGGGCGTCCCTGGGTCTGTCCCGTCCACACCCTGTTAGAGCCCGAGACCGACGGGCGGGATGGCTGGACACGCTGCCCAGGAGCTCTTGAAGTTCAGATCTTTCTTTTCCCGGGTGTGTTCGTGGAGGAACGTTGCTGGGCTCTGTCGTAGTTCCCATTTAGCTTCGTCCCAACGCTTTCAGGGCCCTCCCTACTGCTGTCCACCGCGACCCTGCAGCCTCGCTCCTGCCACCCGCGCCGAGGGCCCCCCTTTCTCCCCATCCTGGCCAGTGCCTGTTATCTCTTGTCTCCACGGTCAGAGCCATCCTGACTGGTGTGAGGTGGCCTCTCCTGTGGTCTGACCACCGGGGTGGGGCACACTCTCGCAGCCCCCTGGGGAGTCCTGCCCCTTCTGTCCGGTGTTTGGCCTGGGGTTGGAGGAAAGGTCGCTGGGAGGAGGTCGTGGGTGCTGGCGGGGATGCCGCTGGGCCCTGAGGGCCAAGGACCAGGTGGTGGGGTTGGGCCAGGTGCCCGGGGCAGGGGCCGAGCACTGTGTAGCGGCCGTCCCCCATCCTGAGGACTACCGTCCCCTTCCGTCCCTCCTCCCTGGTGGCCCCGTCCTCCAGCCTCCCATCGGTGAGGTTCCTCCAGCTGCCCCTCCCGGGGAAGCCTGTTGCTGCCCCGCTGCGCCGGGAGAGCCGGCAGCTTGTGCCTGGACAGCCCCTGCTTCAGCAGCGTCCGGCCAAGGGCCCGGGGCCTCGCTCTGTCTCCGCTGCGCCGGCGCGTTTCCGCATTGGGCACGAACGGAGTCAGATTTCGTGTCTCCGCAGCTTGCCGTGTAGTGCAAGGCTGTGTGGTTTGCTGCTGTGATCCGGAAACCTGCTCATTCTCTGCTCACCCAGGGCAGCTGACAGCTTTCTGCCTCCCCTCCCTGCCCCCCTCCCCTCCCCCCTCCTCCTTGCCACGCCCCTCCCCTTCACCTCCCCTCCCTGGCACTCCCTTACTCCTCCTCCCCTCTTCTCTCCTGTGCTCCCCCTACCCCCCACTCCCTCCCTGCCCTCCTCCCCTCCCCATTCCCTTACTGTCCCTTCCTTGCCCCCCAGTACCTAAGCCCCACTGCTGCAAACGTGGGTGTCATGAGCACGTCCCAGAGCACATCGCTGGAGCCCGGGCTGCCCGTATCTTGGACGTTGTCATACGGCTTCACCTCACTCCCACAGGGCAGTTTGCCCCTGGACAGGCCTCACTCGCCAGCTTGTTCACCACCAGGCCAGAGGGACTCGTCCCTGTCCATGGCCTGCCCCATGTAGAGAGTAACACCCTCGGGGGCAGAGAGCCCCAGAAACAGTTGTTCCCTCCGTGCTCCAGGACGCACCTGGTGTGGGTTTCTTCTTTCCAAGTCCCCCTTTCCGCATGCCGCCCCCTTAACGTGGGGCCGGCACCGCAGGACCGAAGGGTTAGTCTGGCCCAGCGGCCCAGGCGTCTCCCCTCCCCCAGAGCACCCGCACCTGCCGCAGGAGGACAGGCTCCCCAGGGCCCCTGGTTTCTCAGAACCCTTCCAGCTCTCTTGTTTCTCACCTCCTCTCAGGGCTAACTTTCCATAATGGTTGCTAAGAGGATGTTTGGTGTCCAGGTGTAATGTTACATCTGCCTTCCCACCTGGCACCCTTGGGCCTCCTGGGGCCGGCGGACAGCCGTGTCCTGTTTTTCCTCTCTGGGAGGGGTGAGACAGCCATAGAAAGCTGGCCTGCACCCTTGGGACCCGTCCATAGTGTTGGGTTTGGGACCTTGTGTACCTAACTGTCCCTTATTTTCCATAAGGGACTTTAGGGATGGCATTCCAGTTGGGATGGGACGATGTTTCCCTGAAGCAAACACTCATCTAGGCCTGCGTTTCTATCTGCATCTGGGTTCGGATCCCGCCTCTGCCACTGACCAGCTGTGTGACCCTGGGCAAGTCACCCTCTCTGGGCCGTAGTCTATAGAACAGCCTAAGAGTCGTGTCCGCCTCTTGGCGGAGACCACGTGAGCTGGAAGAGATCAGGAGAGGCTGTGGAGTGCACCATGCACTCGGGAATCGCTGGGTGGTGTCGTTTCGGCTGCTATACTTTAGGCAAATACGAAATGATTTTTAGAGAAAGCACCATTTATGCCTTAATTAAAGGAGAGAGTGAAGGTTTGATAGAGGGAAGGAGGGAGGGAGAAGGAGGCATTTATTCTAAGTGATGGGCTCGTGTGGCGGTGGGGCTGGTGAACTGGAAATGCATAAGGCAGGAGCAGGCTGTAGGCCCAGGAAGAGCCACGTTGTAGGGCACGTCTGGCGGCCGTCTGGGGACAGTATTCCCTCTTCCTCAGGGGAGGTTGTCTTTGTCGCCGAAAGTCTTCAACTGATTTGACAAGGCCCACCCACACCAGGGAGCATGGTCTGCTTTACTCAGAGTCAGCTGACCCACATTTTTTTTTAAAGATTTTATTTATTCGACAGACAGAGATCACAACTAGGCAAAGAGGCAGGCAGAGAGAGAGGAGGAAGCAGGCTCCCCGCGGAGCAGAGAGCCCGATGCGGGGCTCGATCCCAGGACCCTGAGATCATGACCTGAGCCGAAGGCAGAGGCTTAACCCACTGAGCCACCCAGGCACGCATCCCACATGTTAATCACGTCTACAAAATGCCCTCAAAACGGCATCCGGCCTGGTGTTTGAGCCAACATCTGGGCCCCGGGCCTGGCCACACGGACCCGTAGGTGGCAACCATCACAGAGGGCAGCAGACGCAGCCCTCGAAGCAGCGCCAGAGTGTGCGACCTGGTCCGGGGACGGCACCAGCCACAGGCACGTCAGAGGACAGGGTGGGAGGCACAGGGTTGAGGAAAGAAGCCGAGTGTGAGGGGAGGGGTCCCAGCATGAAGGGAGTCAGTGAGAGCAGGGGAGAGGGTCTGGAGGGGAAATGCTGGGCGGCGTGCCTAGCCATGTGGGGTCCACAGACCCTCGGGGTTCTGGCTGCCTCTCAAGTTTGAGCACCGCCTGAATATACTTCTGTGCTCAAAAGGGGTTGAACCAGGCGAGGGAGGAGATGGGGTGCCTGGGGCCCAGGGCTCCCATCCAGGTGAGCGGGCCGGGGGTGCCACTTGGGGCCAAGGCCAAATGGGGTGTTGAGGACACGTGGGGCGGCTGCTGCCTTTGGGACAGCGGGAAGCTGGGGGCCACCCGCTGCACTTGGGGAGGGAAGAGCTTTAGGCTGTGCCTTGAGTGGACACAGCTGGTGTGAGGGGGAGGGGGAGTGTGTCCTGCTCGGAGAGGGCAGTCCTGGACAAGGGGAAGCCTCACTGTCCACCCTGTGACGCCGACTTTCTGGAACCCTCTGTTCACCGGCGTCTCCTCGAACCGTCCGGAACTGCTGGTGTGCAGGTGGTTTGATGCTAAAAACAAAACAAAAGAAAACAAAAGGAAAGGAAAAAGAGAAGAAAGGCAGTTTTACCCTTAGGCTCCGCCTTCATTTCATGCTGCAGCAATTAGTTTCCAGATCTTTCTTGTCCCCCAGGCCCATGAATTCTCGGAGGACAGATCTGGTCGCCTTTGTCTGTTGACCCTGGGACCCTGCTCGGTGCCCTTGTGCGGAGGGAGGCTGCAGGTAGAGCCTGCGCTGCCCCATGCGTGAATTTCCCACACCAGGCGCCCAAGTGGGCGCTTCTAGAAATCCTCCGGGAGGGCCCACGAAAGGATGGTGGCCCCGGGGAGCAGAGGCCCCTGCGCGGCGCCCGCACACCTGCTCCCCCGCCCTCGGGGGTGGCAGCCACGGCCACGCTCGACTCCCATCTGCCTGCCGGGCGCTCAGGTGTAAAACGCACCCGGTGGCTTCGCGCCAACCGCGGCGAGGTCGGAGGGGCCCCGCGAGCCTGCGGCGCGCTCCTCTCCCCGCCCGGGCGTCCCCAGGCCAGCGGCGCAGCGGGGGGAGCGGGCGGTCCACCCCCGCCAGCCCCGGGGGAGCGGGACGGCCGCGCGCGGGGACGGCTGGGCGGCATGCGGCGGCGCGGAGAGCGCGCGCTCGGCTGCTGCGGGCTGTGCACCTGCCCCAGGGCGGCCGCAGGTACAGTGCGGGGAGCGTTCCGGGAGCCACCTTGGCGGCCGCCTCGCCCTCCGTTCGCGCCCCGCAGCTCCTCGTCCTCCCCAGGGAGGGCGCAGAGACCCGGGGCGGGGAGCGGCTCGTGCCTCTGCGCCGGGAGCACCCTTGGGACTGTGGGGGCCCCGGGGGGCCGCGGGGGTGCGCGCGCAGGGCTCAGGGGACCTCGGCCGCGCGCGCGCGGGGCCCCCAGGTGACCGCGGGGACTCGCGGGGCAGGCGCGCCGCTTCCGCTTCCGCCCCGCAGCCCCGCAGCCGCAGGGCGCGCGCCCCCCCCCCGCCCCGGCGGGGCTCGGGAGCCAATCCCGGGCAGGCGGCGCGGCCGTGCCCCCTCCCCATCGCGCGACCCCACCCCGGAGGCTCCGTCTGCGGCGCAGGGACGCGGGCGGCGGAGGGCCCCGCGCTCCGCCGGAGGATGAGGTTCTGGCTGCGGCGCGAGGAGATGGCGGTGGCGGAGATGGTGCGGAGGCTAAATGCGGTTTGCAGGCGCGCTGGTAGGAGGAGCCGCTGGCCTGACAGCTGGGTGCGGTGTCGGGGCGTCTCCGGGGTGATGGCAGCCTCCGCGCCCTTCCCCCGCGGCGCGGGTCGCAGGCTGCCCGCCAGGTGCCCGCGGACCGTCCTCGCTCGTCGCGCCCGGGGCCGGAGCGTCGGGGCCCCGGGGCCGGGTGTGGCCGAGCGCGCGCCCCCTCCCGCCCGCGCGTCCGCCGCGTCCGCATTGGGCCGGGGTCGAGGATACCCGACCGGGGGCTCCGCGGCTGGGCCGGGGTCCAGGATACCCGACCGGGGCTCCGCGGCTGGTGCGGGCTGGGGCTGTGCGCGCTCGTTTCCGGGAGGAACCGTGCGCCTTCGTCGGATGCTTTTTCCACCGAATATAATTAAAACCTGAGACAGACGCTTGAACTGGGGCAGGTAGGGGAGGAGCCTAAGCGGACCTACGCTTTCTGTGTTAATTAAACGGTGACTTAGGCTGAGCTTTGAGGAGCAGTCTGAATGGATCCCTTTGCAGCCGAGCGCCCAGCCGGCAGGGTCCTGCTCTGGGTGTCCGTGCTGCGCGGGCGGGAGGAGGGCGCCCGCAGTCCCCCGCTTTCCTTGACACGGAGAGGAAATAACCGTTTATCCTTAAAAGTAAGTTGCCAGTTTCTTGCCTGATAATTGCCATATGTTATGTCGTATTTCATTACCTCGTGGTCTAAACAATACTTTTCTGCGACATTCGGTTCTGTCCCTTGGCTTAGGCGTGGGCTCCCTCCTCTCGCTCCCGTAAGTGGGAGACCGCACGGGGTTTTGAGAGCAAAGTCAGGGTTAAGCATCGTTGTGTGTGATTATCTAACCAAGATCCTTGGGGACATTCTGTGTTTGATGGTGATTTTTGTGATTAAAGCTACTGGATTTATTGTGTATGGGTCAAAAGACAATAACCCATCGTGTGCCATCCGGCCCCGTATTCCCAGAGACACGGCTCCCTTTCTCTGGAACTCGGTTGCGTCTGGCTTGCTGGGGGGTATGGCCTGCATCGTGGGGTGAAGGGCACGGTGGCTCGCAGACCCACAGGAGCACCCTCTGCTCAGGCTTTGGGGTTGGAATGACAGAGCAGGAACAGCTCCAAGAGTGATGTCATTGCCTGGGTTTTAGGGATGGAGGTTTTTTCTCGAGCGGGCTGGGGAGACGCATGTGCATTTTGAGTCGTAAAAGGCTTCTCTGTAGAGCAGGAGGGAAAGGCTGCTCCCCGAGTCTGCTGCGAGTTGGGAGTCCATGGAGACTGCAGCCTTGTGCTAAGCAGCGAGTCCCACGTGTGTCCTTTGTCACATCCGGGCTCCCGTGGCTGCAGATTCCACCAAGTCTCTCTCAAATCCAGTCCACGGACGCCTGCTTTACAAATCCTTAGTATTGCTTAGTGGAGGAGAGGACGGCAGCCGTGCCCGGGTACCACTAACACCGTCGGCTCCTTCGGCACCAACTCCTTTTCCATCCAGCTACGTGTCCCCCCCAATCCCCCCCACACACATGCTGGCTTTGTGTATCCCGCGCCATTGACGCGGTGCCATCCACCGACTATGGGACACGCACACCTTCCCTTGTGGGGACGGGAATCTAGGTCGATGTCAGCCTCCTCCCCAGCCCAGGCCAGAACACACACGCATCCTGACAGGAGCTCCCGGTCGGTGCAGAACCGCTGTTCGGAGGTCACAGGCGTTGTGCCTCCAAGGTCACCAGCAGTCAGTGGCAGATGGCAGGACGCAGGTCTGTATGCTGGTGTTGTGACTCGGGGCGGGGGCCTGAGCCCTGCGGACCAGCGCAGAGCTGACGCCGCTCTCTGTCCGACGGTCTGGACATGCTGCCGCCTTGTCCCCCTTCAGACGGACTGGCTGCCGCGAGGGGTCCGGGCTGGTCTGCGTGTGAGGGGGGCCGTGTGGTGGCTGGTGCTGCGCCTGACGACCTTGAGAACTGGGAGTGTCCGTGCCCTTCAACCCGGGCTTTAATCTCAAGGCCATGAGCAGCTTGCGGAAGCTCCTATGCTGGGTGGCGGCTCCTTTCCAGCGTTTCCATAATTTTAGTTTTCTCTTTAGATTCACAGTAACCGGTGAAGAAGCAAGAAGCACTGAGGGAGAGACACTAAAACCAACTTTTAGTCGGTTGGAACGTGTGCTGGGGCGCGCCAGGGAGGCTCTGTTCGTGAAGCGGCTGCCTTCGGCTCGGGCCGTGATCTCGGGGTCCTGGGATCGAACCCCACATCGGGCTCCTTGCTCCGCGGGGAGCCTGCTTCCCCCTCTCCCTCTGCCTGCCACTCCCCTGCTTGTGATCTCTCTCTCGCTCTCTCTCTCTGTCAAATAAACAAATAAAATCTTTTTAAAAAGTACAAAAAGGAAAATAGAAAACAGCGAGCAGGTGCCTGTTGCAGAGCAGTGGTCCTCCAGCCAGGGCCGCCGAGCCTTCTGGAGGGAACCGTCACGGACCCGCCCCCCCTCCCCCGTTTCTGTGCGGTGGAGCCTGGGAATCAGGTCTCAGGTGGTGCTGGTCCAGGAACCAGACTTGGGGAGCAGCAGCCGGGGGAGTCTGGAAGTCTGGGGCCACCTTGTGCTTGCCCTGACCTCGAGCAAGGTTGCATCTCTCGCCGTGGTGGATGGTGCCCGGTCGGGGAGGCAGGCGGCCGGGGGCGGACAGGCCTGATGGGCGGGTGCACGGGGGAGGCTACATGTCAGCCTGTAAGCTCTGGCCTGTTGAGACGTTCGTGTGGCCCTGGGTCCTGGTGGTGTGTGTCAGTCAGAGCGTGTGTGACGTGCCCGCACGCTGGGCGCCCGGACCCGCTCTCGTGATCTCTCTCCCCACCTGCCCGTGCCGTCTCCCCCCACTGTCCGTCCTGTCTCCCCCCACTGTCTGTCCTGTCTCCCCCCACCTGCCCGTGCCGTCTCCCCCCACCGCGCTCGCCACCGTCCAAGCAGCTCGCTTCCCGCTGACAGCCCCGCTGCGAGCCCGGCCGCTCAGAGTGCGGGGGGGCCGTCCTTCCAGCAGCGTCGGTTAATGAGGTCACATCCCTCGGAAGACCCCGGCCCCCGCCGCGTTCGCTGTGATGTGCAGGGGACGCTGCCGGCTGGCTCTGTGGCTGGGACGTCCGGACAGACCGGGGGAAGGAGCGTAAACGCAGCTTGCTGACACACCTGATCCGGGAAGTCTCTTCGTGGCAAAAATAGAAGCTTCTGGCTAGGAAGGGACAGAGCCTAGGCGAGCGGCCCAGGCAGAGCTCTGTGCGGGAGCAGAGGGGCCCCGTCCTCTTCCGTGTCGTGTGCAGAGTGCACTGGCCCTAAGTCTCCTCTTCCACGGGCTTCTTGGCGCTCGGTGTGCGGGGCTTTCCCTAAAGACACCGTGCCGCTCGGGGGCCGGTAATCGGTCCAGTCTTAATGGAACCCCTCGGTACCCCCCCACCCAAGGACGGCCAGGCTCCCGCCCGGGACTCATTCCCTGCAGCCGGGCTGATGTCTCTCTGGTCCCGAGGGGCAGCGTGCCTGGCTGCCGTCCCCTCCTCCCCTCCAACGTGCAGGGCTCTGCGGCCGCTCCCTGTCCTTCCCCGAGGCTCCCTGTGCCGCGATGACCGGGGTCTCAGTGATTCCCACATACTCGCCGGCCCCACGGCTGACATCGCGCCCTGCAGCCTCACTGGGGTTGACCCTTCCGTACTGGCTCAGTCCCACGGCCCTGCAGGGAGGCCAGCGCCCCCCCTGAATCTTGTGAGGAGGACACCCCCACCCCCCGCCGTCCGTCGTGGGAGGAGGACCGACCCCCTGGTCAGTGTCCTAGTGACTGGTGGCATCGCAGGCCCAGACGCACCTTGGGGAAGTCGCTGCTTTTCTGGGTTACTTCAGAGAAGCCTTTTAGAGCCGTGGGGGACGGCGCAGCTCCCTCCTGGCCCCGAGCAGTCCAGGGGTGCCGTCAACTGGGACCCCCCTTCTCCCTCCCCTTGGGGAGGGGACGGGACGCTCACGCTTCACTTACCTCCTTCCTGTTAGGGCTGTTCTTTTTGGGGTTGGTGTCTGCTTCCTGCGAACACAGAAGCAGGCGAAAGAGGGACGGCGCCCGAGCCCGGACATCACGAGCTCTCCTGAAGAACGTAGGGTCTGAAAAAATGACTTCTTAAATACTGTTTCTTCATGAGGAGGAGATTGTGTTTTACCATGTAGAAATCAACCCGGTTTTTAAAAAACGTTGAGTTTTTCCTCTTTTGCCCGTCTAGAGCTGGTGCTGCGTGCGCCGTCTCCGCGCCTGCGGCCTCTCTGAGGTTCTGGCGTCGGGGTGCGTGGGGCCCGGCAGCCGCCTCGTCTGTGAGCCTGTGTGTGTGCCCCGACCCCTGCCGCCGCCCCAGGGCCGCCCTGGGGGAGCCTCTGTCGGCCGCCCTTCTCCCCGGTCACTCTGCAGCTGGGAACGAGTCTCGCCGCGCGTCTCCCCTAGCTGCTAGCTGGCGGCAGGTGGCCGTCCCCGGGGCGGACCTCACACCTGGGCTGTGTCACCAGAATGCCCCTTGAAACCCAAACCGTGTGCGGCCATCGCCAAGAACCCTCCGGGTGGCGCGCTGAGGGTTCGGTCCCTGATGCTGTCCGATGGCCACATCTGTGTCCCTAGGGACACAGCAGAGCGGACGCCACGTCGCAGAGAGAAGCTCCAGCCGGCATCTCCTCCCCCAGCTTCCCTTTGGGCAGACTTATGTAGGGGGGTGTCCGCTGGGGTTAATATGTGAAAATAAGCCGTTAACCCAGAAATGCCAAACCCATCCTAAGCATTTCCCGTGTAAAATGGAGTTTTGGCGAGCGTCTTCGGTGCCTAATGCGGCTGTTTGTGTTAGCACCGTGGGGTCTGGGGCCCTTGGTGTGTGGGGTTGGAACGGCAAGGAGCGGGGAGTTTGGGTCCCTGCGTGGGTCAGCCCCGGCCACTGGACTAACCGCAGGTGGGAGGCTCCTTTCCCATGGTCTGGAGCCTGGAGGTCCGAGGCCGAGGTGCGGGCAGAACGGGTCCCTCCCGAGCCCTGCAGATGGCTGACGTCCCCCGGTGTCCTCCCGTGGCCGTACTTCCGTGGGGCTGTGTCTGACCTCCTTAGAAGGACCCCAGTCACGTGGGAGTAGGGCCACCGTGGAGGCCTCTCCCTTTGTCTCAGGTTTGTCTCTCAAGTCGCTGTGTCCTCGTGGAGTCAGGTCCTGATGTCCCGAGGTTGGTACTTGGACACTGGAATGCTGGGGGCACGGTTTGGCCCCTCACAGCCAGATGGTGTGTGAGGTTGGGCCATGGCGCCAACCCCAGCTTCGACCCTGGGAAATGGGAGCTTCTGAGACACCAAGCGGAGCTGCAGTTTCTAAGGGCTGGTCTGGCTGCTGGGAAGGTGGAGCCGCTGTGTGAGTGGGAGGCCACGGCCTGGGCCAGGAGACGGCTGGTGGCCCCCGGGGCCTGGGCCCGGCGTGCAGGCGGCAGGCAGTGTGGACGGGCATCCTGGCGTGTCCGAAGATGGGGCTGGTGGAGCTGGGCGCTGCGGGAGGGAGGAGCTCAGGGCGACCCGCCTGCCCCCAGCTGGGCCATCCCGGGCCCCTGTCGCTCTGGGCCGTCCTCTCTCCCGGGAGGCGGCGTGCGGTCGAGCGGGGTTAGCGGGACAGTGGGACCAGAGCAGCAAGAGGGTCTTTCGGGGGATAAGAAGGTTCTCAGGACGACCTTGGAGCACTGTGGCCTGACCCCCCTCCCTGATGCAGCTGTCAGAGGAAACTTTCCTTCTGGGCTGACCCAGCTGGTGCACAGACGCTCCAGGACGCCGGGCACAGCGGCTTCCCATGTGGCGACCACGGCCTCCCCTGGCGAACGTCTGCCTGGTGCGGGTTCTGCATCTGCTCCTGCAGCGCCCGTGCCCGACGCCGTGGGTGGGACTCGGAGGGGCTGTTGGCTCAGCTCTACCTTCCGTGCCCAGTGCTTCCAGGAAGAAGGCCGTCAGGCCGGTGGGATGGGGGTGTGGGGGACAGGCCTGACGGACTGCGGGTCGGATCTGGGGTCAGACGGGAGTGACCGTGACAGCGGAACTGCTGCTGACCGTGAGCAGGGCGGGTTCCCGGAAGTGCCTACGGCTGTCACCGCAGAGCCAGGCCGGAGCTTGAGAGACTCCCCAGTGCGACTCCGGGGATAAATCCGTGCCGTGCCGGCCTTCGGGATGGTCCGCAGCAGGTGCCGCTGATTTCCCGTGTCTGACCGGGTTCTCTGGCTGTCGTCTCCACCAGCATCACTGGACACTTGCTGGAAAGGCAGATGCTCGGCCCTCCCTGCCCGGTGCATCTGACGCCTGTGTGGGTGCGGGCAGGCGCCGTGGCCCGGGTCGCTGGGCGGTGGAAGCGGACAGTGTGCTCCTTCAGTGGCCTCCAGACACGGGTCAGATGGACACAAGGCCTTTAGTGGCCTCCAGACACGGGTCAGATGGACACAAGGCCTTCAGTGGCCTCCAGACACGGGTCAGGATGGACACAAGGCCTTCAGTGGCCTCCAGACACGGGTCAGATGGACACAAGGCCTCCCCCTGCTCGTGCCATGCCGCCTGGCACTCCTGCTCTCGCCCACCAGCTCGTTGGGGGCCTTCCTGCCCCCAGCCTCACGGCCGCTCCCATGAACCTCGCCGTCCCCGCTGTGCCGCCTGCCTTGCAGCCGTTTGCCACGTCCACGGCCCTCTGCGCCCTGACTGACCATCGCCGCGGG
The DNA here is from genome assembly GCF_922984935.1 of Meles meles. Lineage (NCBI taxonomy): Eukaryota > Metazoa > Chordata > Mammalia > Carnivora > Mustelidae > Meles > Meles meles. Next base: position 85,516,388 of record NC_060079.1, read on the forward strand.
CCTGGTGCGTGACTCCGTGTGGGCTGAAGCAGCGAGGGGCAGAGAGCACGAGTTGGTCTAAACTGAGGGCCTGCGCAAGAAGACGAAACCCCCAAGGATGGGGACTGGGGACTACGTCCCTGATTTCCAGAAAGAAAGTGTGCGATTGAGAGAGCGTGAACCGTCTGCATTGACCTTCGGACGAAGCGGGATGGCGCCTGGACTCGGAGAAAGCCTTTCTCTGTCCCGCATGGTCCGCGGTGCACAGAGCGTGAGGCGACGGGACTGTTCGGATTCTTTCCCAGCGAGCGCCCACGGCCAGCCCCTCCGCCAGGGCCAGAGCGCGGGTGTGTGATCTGTGACGGGCATCGGCGGCCGTGGGGCCTCCTTGGGCAGATCTGCGGCTCCGACGTGGCTGTCAGGAGCGGCCCCTTCCTGCCGCTGCCAACCCTCGGGAGACGTGCCCGGGGCACCTGGTGCCCCTTTGGCCTGCGTCCAGAACGAAGCAAGTGGAGCACGGCCCCCGCCCCCGAGCCGTGTCCGTGGCACTGCACGGGGGCAGGCTGTTGGGCAGCACGAATGTGGCACCTGCCGTGATCCGAACCACCAGCCGTCCACGGGGAGGAGAGCCTCCGCCTGACCCGTCTCCTCGTTGCTGAGATACCAGAGAAGTGTTCTCTCCGGCCCTTGCTGGAGAGCAGTGGACCCACCAGGAGCGCAGCGCTGTCCTGCAGGATGGCGGGCTCCTGCCGCTGGACGCCGGGGACATGTTCTGCTGGCCTCCGGGTCGGTCGATGAGCAGAAATTGCAGGAGGCCGATCTTGAGCAAGAGGGAATATTTCTCCCAAGGACTCAAGAAACCACTCCCCGTGGGTGTGGCCCCGAGCGTGGCACAGACGTCCAGTGCCTTGGAGGGCAAGCTGGGGACCGCGGCGGCTTCCAAGCTGCTTCCCCTGCTCAGCATGTTCTGTGAGTGTGTCTGAGGTGCCCACGGTCAGTGCGCGTGGCCGCAAACAGGGAAGGCCGGCCGTTGGGTCCTCGGTTGAAGCGGGCGTCTGGAAGATGCTGACCACACGGAGACGCGTGACGCCCCGGAGGCAGTTCCAAGGGACGCTTCGAATGTCTGAAAGAGGACAACCTTGGACTCCCAGGAATCGGTCACATTCACGCGTCTGCGTGTGTCCCCTCTTTACCTCTTGGTGTGAGCGAAGCAGACAGCGGACGTGAAGCTGGCTCCGGCGAGTGTGCGCTGGGGGTACCCGACCTGGGCACTCAACACGCTTCTGGTCGTCGGGCCTCCCCGGGGCCTGCCTGTGTCCAGTGTCTCTGGGGGACTCTCGCTGTGTGGCTGCCCTCTCTTGACCCGGGACCCGTTCCCGGACCCGCCAGCTCTCTGGACCTTACCCCCCGGTTTCCAGGCAGCCCCTGCGTGTGGTATTCACGTGGTTTGCTAAGTGTTTCACGGACCAGCTCCGAGCCCCTCCTGTGTCAGGGGTTCCCTGAGAGGAATGGCCGTGTTCCAGGCTCCAGGGGCCACGGCGCTGAGCCCAGGCAGGCCGAGGAGGGTGGCCGGAGGGTGGCCGCCGGCGCTGCTGCTGGCGAAGGCGGGCCTCCGGGGCCCAGTGGGGGACTGTGGCATCGCAGCCGCTGCTCCGGCAGGCGCTCCGGGCGACAGCGTCGGGGCTCGTTGAGAGAGACGAGCGTGACCGGACGGCCCTTCTGCTGTTCTGACCGGTCACGATGGACAGGCACGGCAGGGGCCGGTCTCCCGACCTCAGCTGTCTGTCAGGCGGGGTCTGTGTCCGGAGAACATGTTCTCGCGGGAGGAGAGCCGCCGTCACGGTCCTCGGGGCCCGTGTCTCCCTGCAGCCGCACGGGCACCGGCACCATCACGGCACAGCTGGGGCTCCTCCTTTGTGCCGGGCACGCATCTGCGCCAGACCCCCGTCTCCGTGGACCTGCTTCTCGGGAAGCCTTGCTGCTGGAGTTGGGGCTGCGTCGCTCATCACCTGGGAGCCGTCTGACCCGTTCACTGTATGCGTCTGGTTTGGGGATCAGATCGCGGCTGTCTCTCCCGGTGGGAACAAGCTGGCGCCGCTGTCTGCTACGCACTGATACGCACTGGCACGCTGTCTGGTATGCGCTCCGCTGGGAGCGGCCCCGCCGTGAGGCGTGCGGGTGCTCCGGGTGAGGGAGAAGAAAGGGGAGCGCCCCAGTGTGTGAGCTGGGCTCTGCGGGGCGGTGCTGGTCTGGGGGCACGCTGGGTCTGGGCCCTGGCACCCTGCTCTTCACGGAGGGGCCTCCAAGGGGCAGCTCCTCCCTCCCCGAGGGGACTGTTACCGCGGCGTCAGTCCCCAAAGATACACAGACACCGAGAGGGGGTCAACCTTGGCAGGAGGCTTTCTAGAAGATTCAAAGTGGTAAATTTGAAAACGCAACAGAGCCGATTGCTGTGTCTGGATTTTAGAGATTATGTGGCTTTTGTGTGTCTGGGCTTTGAGCGAATGTTCTGGCTTTTTGTCGTTCTATTCTTAGCCGTGTCCAAGAAGCGAATTCTGTCCCTGAGTGTGAAAAACAGTTTCTTATCTTTGCAGAGGAAGGGCTGGTGTTAAGTCCCAGTGGTGACTTTTTCAGTAAAATTTTAGGTGAACCAATGGTGAGCTGGTGCCCACGTATGACTTCACCTTCATAACGCTACTCTGTCTTTAGAGACGGTTTTTAGGGGCACCTGGGTGGCTCAGTGGGTGAAGCCTCTGCCTTCGGCTCAGGTCATGATCTCGGGGTCCTGGGATCGAGCCCCGCATCGGGCTCTCTGCTCAGCAGGGAGCCTGCTTTCTCCTCTCTCTCTGCCTGTCTCTCTGCCTACTTGTGATCTCTCTCTCTCTCTGTCAAATAAATAAATAAAATCTTTGAAGATGGTTTTTAAGGGTTTTGATGTCTCAGTTGTTAAGAAGGGAGAACGTGTCATTTCTTGTTTAAATGTCCAACAAATATGGAAAGTTGTTGAATAGACAGTTTCCGTGGTTTATCAGTTGTGAGATTTATGCCTCCATCAACCCTCGAAGGGTTAAAGTTTGTCCTGTGTTCTCTTCTAAAGCCCAGTTCTGCGGGAGGGTCCCTCACTCACGCACTCGCAGGCCCACGCGTACGGAGCGTCTGTCCTGTGCTGGCCGTACCAGGCAGACACGGCACGTCCGCGCTTGCTGAACAGGACCCCGAGGTCTTGCCCACATCCGGAAGCTTCTCTGGGAATGATCTCCAGGCACAGACCCCCGCTTCGCCCGATAAGTGTCGGGCCCTCCCCGGGAAAGTGCGGCCCCACGGCCGCGCTGAGCGGTCTTCCCGGCGCAGTGAAGGTGCCTGTTTACAGTCACTGCGGACGCTGCTCGGCTCCCTGTCCCCTGTCGGGCGTTAGCTGGCTTCTAGGTCCGTCTGACTCAGGCGCAGTCTCTAGATTTTGTCATGACTGGGCCGTGGTGACGGGTCCTTCATTTTACAAAGTGAAGCCCATCGTTCAAGAAGCTCTTTTTCGAGCGTGAGTAGCTCCAGCCTCCGTCCGGCGGCGTGTCCCCGGGCATGCGGCCTTGGCAGGTCAGAGCCGCAGCCTCGCAGGTTATCTCGACTGCGCGGCTCCCAGAGCTTCCGGTCTTTGTCAGTGGAAGGGACAGAAAGCCCCCATTAAGCAGGGAACAATGAGCAGTGGCCGGCGGCGGGGCTCTGCTGGGAATCGCTGTCCGGTGCGGCTGCCAGCGGCCAGTGGGCTGGGACCCGGCGCCGAGCGGGAGGGGGGCTTGCTGGGGCTGGGGGAGCCCGTGGGCCTCGGTGCTGGCCCAGCCGCGGGGAGAGCGTCTGCCACGAGGAGAAGGAACCATCTGTGCCTCTGAGGCCGGGGTGCCAGGCGCCAGGTCGAGGGAAAAACCCGGGTAGGACACAGGCCGTGAGAAGGCAGAGCAAGGAGAGGGAGGCACCCAGCGGCCCCGGCACCGCGGCCGGGCTGCCCCGCATGGGCTGGCCCGGCGGAGGCCGTGGCTCCACGTGGGCACACGTGGGCTGTTTCCTCTACTCTGTGTCCTGAAAAGAAAAAGAGAGACGAGCCCATCACCCCGAGTCCTGAAACCTCGCGTAGCCGAGAGCCAGGCGTCTGCCTCCACGGGCTGAATGTCCACCCTGCCAGCGTCGCTGGTGCAGCCGGGGCTGAAGAGCTCCTGCCCTGACCCGATTAATTTAAGACTCTTTACTGCCCGCAGCGCACCGGCCCGCTGTGGGTGGGAATTTCTCGCCAGTAGCTGGGGGTCCCCAGAGGCCCAGCCCCAGTTCTCCCGGGGCCCGCCGAGGCCGCCAGCCTCCCCTGACGGGGCTCAGCGCTCCTGCGTGGCCGGTGGCCCGTTACCGCGGACGTCGGTGGTTTGTGTTTCCATGTCGGGGGGCTTAGGGAGGGAAAAGTCCCCCAAAGGCCAGGAAAACCCGTGATTTCTAGACATTTCCCAAACCCGAAGACTGTGATCCTACAAGACAGAGAGATGGAGAGGTTGCGAGTAGGTTCGTGTCACAGAACGGAATTTTTGGAAAAGGTTTTCATCAGGGACATCTGTGAGACGCGTTCGGAGAAGCAGGAGAGGCTGGGCCAGGCGCGCCGCGGGCCACCTGCGTGGGCGCCCACGAGCCCGTCCGACGTGACAGCCCTGACCGCCCCGTCCTCGCACTCTTGCCCGCGCCGTCGGCTGATGTGGGGAAGGCAGACCCGGGGAGAGACTCTGCGGTGACACGTGGCTTAAGGCGGCCGCTCCCCTGGACACGGAGCGGCCACCATGTTTCCGTACGTCCTCCCTGCGGCGCCGTGGGCCACGTGGGGCTGAGGGCTTGGGTCCCTGGCCACAGCCACAGGAAGAGCACTCGCGTCCCAGACGCGCCACATCAAACACGCATCTGTTTCCTCTCGAGCGTGCATTGGGCCGACCCCGCCGGGAGGCCGGCATGGAGGGGCCGAGGTGGACGGTGCTGAGGCTGGTCACGGTTTCCCCTCGCTTCTGGGCACGGCCCCACCTGGGCTCTGTCCTTGCTGCTTCTCACGACTCAGTCCCTGGAGCCAGCTTCACCTGCTGCTTCCCCGGGAACTCGGGAGCCGGCGCGGGTCGGCGACAGCCCAGGTTGGGGAGCAGGCGGAGTGCACGTGAGCGGGGCCGGCACCTGCCTCGCGCCCTCGGCACCTTCCCTGCTGCTGTGAGGGACGCTGAGCGTGGGCCCCAGGGCCGCTGCCTCCTGGGCTGGGCCAGACACAGTCCGCTCGGCCCCCCAGCCTCCGGCTCCCACAGGACGGGTGTCCGCAGCCTGGAACGCTCACGGGGGGAGGGGTGGGCGCCGAGGCACCTCGGTGACACAGACGTTATGTGGCGGCGACCCAGTTTGGCCTGCTCTGGCACCCTTGGTGCTTGGGGCCAAGCGTGGCCTTTCAGACAGACCCAAGTGCCGACCTCTGTCAGCTTCTATCCTGTGACCTTGAGCATAAGACATACGCACTTAGGCCCTTGGCGCCTCTGTCACGTGGCCCCGAATGAGCTGCCGGCAGGGGAGGGGTGAGGATGGGATGAGCTGCCATCGGGGGAGGGGTGAGGATGGGATGAGCTGTGGGCAGGGGAGGGGTGAGGAGGGGATGAGCTACCAGCGGGGGAGGGGTGAGGAAGGGATGAGCTACCTGCGGGGGAGGGGCGAGGAGGGGATGAGCTGCCTGCAGGGGAGGGGTGAGGATGGGATGAGCTGTGGGCAGGGGAGGGGTGAGGATGGGATGAGCTGCCATCGGGGGAGGGGTGAGGATGGGATGAGCTGTGGGCAGGGGAGGGGTGAGGAGGGGATGAGCTACCAGCGGGGGAGGGGTGAGGAAGGGATGAGCTACCTGCGGGGGAGGGGCGAGGAGGGGATGAGCTGCCTGCAGGGGAGGGGTGAGGAGGGGATGAGCTGTGGGCAGGGGAGGGGTGAGGAGGGGATGAGCTACCAGCGGGGGAGGGGCGAGGAGGGGATGAGCTGCCTGCAGGGGAGGGGTGAGGAGGGGATGAGCTGTGGACAGGGGAGGGGTGAGGAGAGGATGAGCTACCAGCGGGGGAGGGGTGAGGAAGGGATGAGCTGTGGGCAGGGGAGGGGTGAGGAGGGGATGAGCTACCAGCGGGGGAGGGGTGAGGATGGGATGAGCTGTGGGCAGGGGAGGGGTGAGGAGGGGATGAGCTACCAGCGGGGGAGGGGTGAGGAGGGGATGAGCTGCCTGCAGGAGGGGTGAGGGTGGGAAGCCTTCCCAGTGCCACGCCCCCACAGCAGGACGCTCTGGGACAGTCAGGGCAGTGCTGGGAGCTCGGCCCCTCCGAGCGGTGCGGGCACCAGGGTCCGGAGCCGTCGTGCCAGGGCCACGCTGGGCATCGCGGGGAGGTGTGACTCGCCAAGCAAAGCCATGTTACGGTTTCCTTTCTCCCGAGCTGGGCAGCAGGCAGGGGTCACCGCTGGATTTACCAGTTTCTCTCGAAGGCCCTGGGCCGCCTCCCCTCCCTTCCTCCTGCCTTGTAGTTCTTTGTTTGAACTTGAGACTTCCTGAGCTTGGAAGGTGTTTTTGGCCCGGGCAGTTGGAGCAGGTCCCTGACCCTGGGAGCCCCGGCCAGCACAAGCCCCTTTCCGAGGAAGGAAACGCCCAAGAGCTGCGCGTAGACCACTGTGCGTCTGTGTCCTGCACAGTGTGGGGACGGGTTGGGGGCCGGCGGCAGCCTCTGCGGGCGCCCTTGTGGGCAGGTGGTTGGGGGCTCCCCGGTGACTGTCTGTGCCCACGCTTGGTGCCGCTCGAGGCCTGGAGGTGGGGGCCGGGGACCCGGCGAGCTGGTTGGACGCTCTGTTGTTCTTCCTCGGGACTTGGTAAAGCAAGGTCACAGGAGGTCGTGTGCCCAGCTCGGCGTGTAGCGCTGGGTGGGGCGCCCTCCCCCCTCGCCGCCGGCGCCCGCCTGTTTCCGACGGCTCCCAGCGGAGGGCTGCAGGGCGCTGGGAGCCGTGCGGCCCTTGCACGAGCCTGTCTGCAGAAGAAAGCCTCTGCTGCCGAGCGCGTCCCTGGAGAAAGCAGGATGGCCGCGAGGGGGGCCCCTCGGGGGGCTCTCAGGGGCCTCCGGCGTCGGCTGCGGCTACGGCCTCCGCGGTGCTGGGCGGCCTCGAGGCGCTCACAGCCAGGTGAGGCGGGACGGATGGTGCCATCTGGGTTGCGGGGCCGGGCGCGGGGGTCCCTCCAGCGGGCAGGCAGAAGGGGTGGACGTGCGTGAGGGGGGGTTCGTGCACGGTGCCCTCACTGCCTGGGGGGCACCCTGCCCCAGCCTCGGGCCTCCCTGTCCTGCCGCTGGACGCGGGCTGCTCCCCTGCCGGGAGCAGGAGCGGCTGCGGGGCGAGCGTCTCCCGGAAGAAGGACTGGGAATTCTCATGGGTCCCCAAGTCGTGTTTTCATGAACTGACTTCTGTGGAGCTGGGATGTGCTCACAGCTCGCACGGGGGCCGGGACCCCGTCCCTTATTTCTGTCCTTTCTCCCGGGAAGACCCCTCCTTCCTCAGGGACCTGGAGACCTGAGGTTTGCTGTTGACCTTGGGAGAGCCAAACTCTGTGACTGTGGGCACCGCTTTGGACAGACGTCCTTGATGTCTGTGAGGTGAAACACCTCAGAGTCACAAAGCGAGCCCAATGTCCGCCCACCCCGGTAGGGAGGTGGGACCTGGCGCCAGCCACCTCGCGTCCCCAGAGAGCGGGAGTCCCTCCTGGTCGGCCTGCAGGGCCGGGGCGTGGACCTGCTGTGGCTGGCGGCCCCTGGTGGGGGAGGTGCACCTGTCCTGGGCGGACCCCCCCCCCCCACCCCGCTCAGTTTCCCTCTGGGGCGAGGAGGGATCCCACACCCTGTAGCCCGTCTTGGTGGTCGTCCCACGCTCACTGGCCTCCGTGCGCGTGTTCAGGGTTAAAATGACGGCCTCGACCCTCCCGTGGATTCCGCCAGCTCTGTAGCGTGAGTGGGGCCATCACGACAGGCCAGGTAGACCCCAGACCCACGCTGGCCGGGGGCGTGGACGCTGCGTCTGTGCCCCTCCCGGCATCCCCCCAGGCCGCTATCTGGAGGTCAGGAGGTCAGCAAACGCGCGTGGGCGACTCATCTGACCAGACCCGTGCAGCTCCGGGGGATCTGTGCTCTGACCCCGGAGGGTGGGCCTGAGGACCCCAACTCGGAAGGATGGGGTTATCGTCCTGACTCCTGGAGCCCACGTGCACCCACATGTGCGTGTCCCCACATGACAGCCGTGTGGCCCGGACTGTGGATTTCGTGTCCCAGTGGTGACCTCTCGCAGGGAAGGGGCCGCTGACATGACAGGCTTCTCCTTTACTCCTTGGTGCTCATTAAAAACCTTTGAGGCCGTGTGTGCTGGTCTTCACGACCGGTGTGGGTGACGGGCAGTTCGGTGCTCAGGGCCACGTGAGGCCCCGGGTCGCCAGGGCTCCATGCGGTGCTCACGGCCTCCCTCCCCGTCCTGCCCAGGCCTCCCTGGCATGTCCCAGCTAAGCCTCCCGGACCCACAGGTGTGGCCCCCGTGTCCTGGCTCCCTGCTGGGTAGCTTCTGCCTCCTGGAGAAGCACTGTTGCCTTCGCTTTCCTTCGTCCTGCAAGTTTGTCCAGTTCCTCCTTCCAAACCCTCGCGCATACGGGTGTCGGGTGGGGCCGGCCTCTGCGTCCCTGTGGACAGACCTCGCCGGCAGCGCAGCGGCTTTCTGTGGCTCGAGCGCTGGGAGAAGCACCATCAGGCAGGGAGGTGACCGCCGGCCAGACTTCCTGGTCCGTGCAGGACGCAGGCACAGCGTGTCACTGCGAGATCACAGTTTTCCCTGATCGCCAGAGAGGGATGTGACGTCAATCAGCTGGAGGTCAGGGTGACCTCTGGGCTGTCACCTTTGCTCTGTCCCACGGGAGCCGTCACTCTCCCGACACAGAATGCTCCCCGTAGCAGAGCCCGGGCCCTCGTCGGGGAGGGATCCCGGGGTCCTGGGCTCGAGCCCCACATCCAGCGCCCTGCTCAGCCGGGGGCCGCTTCTCTCTCTCCTGCTTGCCCTTCTTCCTTCTCTCACTGCCTCTGTCTGTCAAGTCAATAAATAAAATCTTTTTAAAAAATAAATGAATAACTAAAAGAAGCACTAAATGCATTTGGCACACCCGGGTGAACCAATCACTGCAAGTGATCATGGAATTTCCCTTTGAGCTTCCTGGTAGCTGATGCAAAAAAGGAAAAATTTTAGGGGCGCCTGGGTGGCTCAGCGGGTTAAAGCCTCTGCCTTCAGCTCAGGTCATGATCCCGGGGTGCTGGGATCGAGCCCCGCATCGGGCTCTCTGCTTAGCTGGGAGCCTGCTTCCTCCTCTCTCTCTGCCTGCCTCTCTGCCTACTTGTAATCTCTGTCAAATAAATAAATCTTTAAAAAAAGGAAAAATTTTGACCACAAGGTCATATGCAAAAAAAAAAGGAAAGATAAAGAAATTCTTCTGGAAAGAATTCTGGAGGAGACCAGAGCTCAGCTGTACGCACTGGAGACCTCAGACCCCTCGACAGTGATGTCTCTGCCGTGTTTCTTTTCCTTTAGAGAATCATGCACCCCAAAATGTTGAAAACGTAACTGTGAATTGCATTGAGGCCCTTTCCAGAGTCGGCCAGGATCGCTCTGTCCCTCCCTGCTGTTCCCAGAGGGAGCGCCGGAGTCCGGGTCTGACCGTGACTTAGCCCGGCTCTCGGTGAGAAGGGCCGCCGGCCGCGCAGCACAGGACCGCGGACCAGTGGCCTGCTCACAGGCTGTGGGGCCATGTTCCCCGTGAGTGAGGGAGGCCGAGCCGCAGGCGAGGGCCCTCCAAGGGACTGTGAGTGTGCGGCTCAGGAGGCGTGGTCGCTTGGCGGCCGGTCCTCAGGGCCTCGCCCATCGTGGCTTTCAGGACAACGGGCTTCGCCAACCTGGCTTTTGGCTGCTCGGGCGCTTTCCGCAGCAGAGGGTGGTTACCTCTCTTTCTGGAGCTCTCGGGGGAGGCTGCAGAGACCTGCAGGAGCGAGGACCGTGCGCCGCTTTACCGAAAGTGTTATTCAGAGGAAACAGCTGTGCTGTCTTGCTTGCGGGCCTGTACTTGTTGGTAAGGAAAGGTGTCATTCTGGAGAAACCTGGTGATGATCCGTGTTTTCATCATTTTAAACGTTGGGCAACTTGGTCGAAGTCACGGCTTCTGACGCCCGCACCAATACCCCATCTGCTCCCGGCCTGCTTGGCCGCAGTAGGACTCAGGCCTCCAGCTGGGTCTGGCGGCGATGCGTCTGGGTCTTTGCGGGGTCTTGGTCCCGGGCACCCGCTGTCGAGGGCCTGGACAGCAGTGTGGAGCGGGGAGCCTCGCTGGCTGCCTGCTCACCGCGGCGCCCCTCCCCATCCCCACGGAGCCCAGACCGTGCGGGGAGCGGGGCAGGGCCCGCGGCGATGGTGGCACGAGACAGCTCAGACGTGGCCGCACTCGGAGAGGCGCCTCCGGGTGGGGCTCCCGCTGCCCGCCGCAGACGTGTTGGAAACCTGCAGACCCAGAGAGCCGGACAGCACGGGTGGGGCCGCGGAGCCGGTGCCGTGTCTCTGCTCTGCTCACCAGTCCTCGGCAAACACGGCCGCCGCCTCTGTTTGTTCCCATCGTCGCCGGGGTCCAGTGCACCAGACCTTATCAGATGGAAGCGGGTGGGACCAGGACTTGCTTCGGACCGTGGTCGGTCTGAGGCTTCCCAAACGTGCGCGTCTCTGCGGCAGCGCGGGACCTGCGCGCGGCCGACCGTCCGTCCCCTTCGCGGCAGCATGGGGAGTCGCACCCGCGGAGATGTCCCTTCTCCCTGAACCGAGGCCAGGGCGGGCCCGGACGTTCCTTTCTCCTCCGGCGCCCAGAGCCGGCCGGGACACCTGTGTACACACGTGGGTGGGGTGAGCAGCTGTCAGCCGGCGGACGGCAGTCCCCTTCAGTGCTTGGTCTCAGCTCGGGGTGAAACGGAAGTAAAGAGTCAGCTGGTCCCTCGCGCAGATTTAGGGAGCAAAGTTCAGTGGGAGGGGCTGGTGGGTAAGCACCGAGGGCAGCAGGACCGGGCGCAGGGGAGAGCGTCTGCCTGGCGCTCCCGGGCCATGGGGGACAGACGCACCGCCCGCATCTCTGTGGCAGAGATGAAAAGCTACTATGTCTATTCCGAGTGGTGCTCCTGGCTGGCGTCTGTTGCTGAAGGTGAGTCCCCGGGTCCCGAAGCCGCTGTCCTGTGGGTCCCTCCCAGGGCCCCGGTGGCGGCAACCAGTCCTCCTGGAGAGGGTTTTTATGCATCTGCCCTGCAGAAGGGAGGACATTCTCGTGAGTCACCAGCAAGTGGTGCCCCGGAGCAAGGAGCAGCCCAGGGAATGGGTGTGGGAGGCCGATGACTCTTCATCTGAGGTCATCATTCGATGACTCTGGGGCCCGCCGGTGGCTACCTAAAGCCAGGGATGTCCTTGTGGCTCGCAGGGTGGCCCGAACTGGACGGCAGGGAGCTCAGCCAGCACCAAGCCCATCGGAGCCGAGCCCACCTCGTTCGAGCTCCGTGGGCAGAGGTCCACACGCGAAGTGTGTGCAGAACAGAAGATACAGCAGCTTGGTACCATGATCCCCTTCACACAGTGACCTGTGGGTGACTCACTGGGCGGTCGGCGGCACTGTAGGTCACACGCAGGGGACATAGCGCTTTGGGGACACAGAGGTGCTTCTGTGATCCGTTTTCCCGGGAGCCACAGAGTCCAGGGAAGTCCTGGGGCCCCGGCTGTGCACGGGGGATGAGCGGGTCTCCTGTCCATGGACGGTTCCTCTGTTCACCCCTGAAGTTCACAAAAGCTGCTGAGGTGTGGGGAGGGACGCGGCTTCCTTGCTGGCCACTGTCGTCCGACTATGACAAGACATCTGAGGTCTCTGTGACCAGGCTGCGGGGTCACAGCCCGTGACAGAGGACAGGGACAGGCTCTTCCCTTGGGCGCGGGGGCTGCGTTCTCATTGCCGACTGAGAGCTTCATGGCGGTTAAAGCCGTGCCTCGCTGTCTCGTCTGAGCCCACAGATGGGGAGGACCAGGCCGCCGTCGTCAGAAGCGGTGCTGGCCCCGGGGGCTGTCAGGAACGCGGGCGTTGGCAGGCGGCGTGAGCGGGCCCTTGGGGCTGGCCAAGGGGCCCACAGTTGGCCCCATGGCTCTTGTTTCTGTGATGGTGGCGGTGGGCAGCAAGCAGGAGGACGAAGGAAGGTGACGGGCCTGGTGAGGTCCCCCGAGGACCCCAGGAGGCCAGCATGGCTCAACTCAGAGAGGGGCTTGGCTTCTGAGCAGAGCGGGAGCAGAGGCCTGGCCTCCGGATCCGTTTGCGCAGCGATCACACGCTTCTCCCTGCAGGGAAACCGAGGCTGAGGGAGGGCGGGCGCATCTGTGGGGGTTAAGGGCTGAAGCCAGTGACTGGCTTCCAGGCGTGGCTCGGCTTGTGACCTGTGGCTCAGGACCTGGGGACGTGGTGCTCCCGGCCCCAGACGGTCCCGCGGGGCAGGGCAGGGATGCTTCCGCAGAGCAGCTTCGCCTGCAGCGCGAGGGGCCGGTGCTCCGGGTCCAGACATCACACGCCCGGCTCTTCCCCGGAGGAGGGTGGGGGCATGGAGTGGGGCTTGCGGCCGGGGCTGGGCGGGGGCAGGGTCTCGGGGTGCTGCTGGTCCCCGTGGGCAGGAGTCTCTGGAGGAGGCGTCTTCCCCCTGCCCTGTCCCCACTTTCCAGAAGCTCCTCTGTCCAAACAGTTGCCGCCCCATCTGGGCCGCAAGGTGACCGCTACGGCCCCCCACGCCCCCAGCCCACCTGCAGCAGAAGTCGATTTTACCCTCAGTCCGTTTTCTCTCTCATCTTTCCCTCCGTGTCCACATTCCATCCCTGCCCCTGCCGTGCCACAGCTCCTGAGACTGAGAACGGCGGCCGCGTCACGGGAGGTGGCTCAGAGCTCTTGCCTGGAAATTGGAGTCAGGGCAGCGGGTCAGGGGTTGCCGACCTGGAGCCCGGGACCAGGCAGTCCCGCGCTCTGACCTGGGAGCGGGGTCTGGGGACGCAGCCGAGGGGCGTCTGCACAGCAGGCAGGAGCTGGGCCTGGCCCAGGTGTCACCAAAGGTGCTGTTGTGGGCGTGATGTGAGAGCCGGACCTTTCCGGGATGGGGTCACTCGGAGCACGCAGTCGCAGGAGTGTTAGGAAGCGGGTGTCTGTCGAGCTGGGCAAGTCTCCCCAGCGAGCCTCGCCGCCAGGGCCGTGAAGTGGGGGGTCACACCAGCCCCCGCCGAGCCGCAGTCACCGCCGCTGGTGCTCCGGGTGTGGCTGCTTCTGTGGGATGCCGGTCACCTCACGCTCCCCCGTGTTCGTGTTTTCCCAAACACGGCGGCAGAAAGGTCAAGTGGGCGCCTCCGACCCATGTGCGTGAGCCCTTCCCTCCAGGCTCCGTGTGTGCGTGCGTGGTGGCCCACGGATGGGCCGGTGGCCCCAGGACCCCGCAGAGGACTTTGTTTATCCAGCAGGAGCTCGAGCTCAGCGCCTGGGGCCTTTCTTGACTGCAGGCTCTGTGCGAGACGCAAGGACTCGGCTCGGCGACGTTCTCACGGTGTGCCCACCAGTCCCGTGGCTGGGACCTGCAGACAGACTGTCCATCCCGGCAGCCGCGAGCGCGACAGAGCTCTTCACCGTCACCGTCCGTGTGCAGAGATCCGGAGGGCTTAGAAACCAGGTTGGCAGCGCAAGTACCCATCCCGTGTGGGAGCCGCGCCCTGAACCCCGCGGCATCTGGAGGCTGGCCGCGGGGAGACGGCTTTCCCTGTGTCGCTAGAGAAGGCCGGCGTTTCAGATACGGAGAGTAAAGCCCGCAGACGCCCCTCCTGCGCGTGGGGCCGGCAGGTCGACGGGGAGGCGTCGGTGTAGCCCATTGCCGGCGCCGTTCAGAACACCTGCGAAGTATTCACTCGTGCAGAGAAACCTTTATTTTCCAGGATCGCTTGAAAGAGAAGCTCAGAGCTCTCTGGGACTTCTATATGGGAACAAGTCTTCAGGAAAAGAAACAGGTTTCTGTATTAAGCTGAGAGCATATGAATTCGCCAGACATTCCGAGGCCCCGGGAAGGGCTGCTTGGCCATCTGTTGGCAGCAGACCCAGAGCGTGTGCCGTGGGCCGGGCCCGCACTTGGTGCTGCAGGGAGCGCGGGAAGCGTCCGCCTGCGTGGTCCCCGTGGAGACTGGGATCAGAATCCAGAGCCGGAAGGACTTCCCTGGGGCATTGAGAAGCCCAGAGATGAGATTCCCGAGCTGACCCGGGACTCCCGGAAAGTCCTGCTCCTTCCCTGGGAGAAGCGGCCCCGGCAGCCACGGGATGGTCCGCGAGGTCTGCACCTGGCCCACCGCCCTTGTTGGCTGCCCGCACATGGCAGCCGCAGGGAAGGGAGCCGGAGGCGTGTTGGCACCAGGAAGCGCGACCTGAGCTAAGCCTGAGGTGAGCCTAGGAGGGAGAGCCTCCCCTTCAGCAACTCATTCTCCACCTGCGGCCAATGTAACTCCCCGATCTTGGAGCGTTTTCCCGAATGACAGGGACTCCTTTCTGTCACGTTTTCCAGTTGCATTACCCATTTTGGGGGGGAATACAAGCACGTCTTTTCTAATAGCACGGTTTCATTGATATGTTGGAAACGTAACGGAAGTTGTTAAGCATCCCAGAAATCTATCTGATAGTTTGTACAGATTGGATGAAAGAGGCGTCCTAAATGGACGGCTTAAAATGTAATTGAAATTTGCATTTTAAAATGTTCATGAGGCTTTTGCATTTCCTGCCCAGCCTTCCAGCTGCGCAGAGCCTCGTGGGGACTGCGGGAGTGGGAGGCAACAGGCGGCCTTGGGGCGTGCCCGTGCTCCGGCCAGGATGCCTGCTGGAGGGGTCCAGCTTGTTCCTGTCCCAGCCACAAACCCCCTCAGCCGTGCTTGGCCAACGTTTGGGATTTCAGGCCATGAGCACAATTTCTTCAGTGATCTCGTTGTATTTGAAACAAGGAAAGTATTACTTTTATTACTAGAAACCAGTGTGCCCTTAGCAATAACCTGAGCTCTTGCGGCCAAGGCCGTCCATCCGGTAACGTCCAGTCCTTGCTCCTTGGGGCGGACTTTGGAACGCGCGGGGCTTACTGCAGGAACCTGCTGCACACGGCATCAGGCACCGTCTGAACCGGGTCTCTTTTATGAAGCGGATGCGGAACATTCTGGGGTGCGATTTTCGGGGGGCATGTGGCACTTACTAATTCAACCTGCCCTCAGCCACTCTTAATCAGTCCCTTTATGTTGTATCAACACAACTTCGAAACACTGTATCAACACGACATGGGCAATAGCAAAGGGGGGGTTAAGAGCAGTGACTTTGACGCTGTATCTGAGCTCTGAGCAAGGCGGAAGGAAACGCTCTTGGTCTCTCTGCCGACAGCCAGGCACAGCACAAACCCTAAAGCATCCACCGTCCAGCCCTCACGGTCAGCACCAGCCCACGCTGAGCGTCGTGCCCACGCTCACGTCCCAGAACGGCTGCGGCTCACGCCAGGGAAGGGAGCACACGTGTTAATATGAACACAGGAGCAGCAACGTGCAGATGGGGTTCCGGGCGGCTGTGACCATGGCCGGGGACGACCTCAACTTCTCACCGGAGACACGGGGGCTTCAGGCAGAGATGTGCGTGTGGAAGCAGGTGGCCTACAGAGAGACTGGGGTGGGACCTGGGGACAGTGCGGCAGTAGCAGCCGAGGGGCGAGGGTTGCCGGAGAGACGGCCAGGAGGAGGGGCGCAGCGTGCATGTCTTCTGGGGACGGAGGAGAAGCTGGCAGAGGAAGCCGGAGGTCCACTTGGGACTTGGGGGGGAGAGGAGACGGACATCGGAGGAGGAGGTGGTCCTTCCTTTAGGACCGGAAGTGTCCGTGCGAGCCGGAACGTCGGTCTCAAGGGTGGCAGGTTAGCCGTGACCTCACACATACTGGCGAGGGAGGGCAGTTGGGGAACGCAGGAGCAGCAGCCTGTGGACAAGTCTCGTTCCTGCGAATAAAAACCACATAAAACACAGACGTGCCGTGTAAACCCGCCTCACTTGCAGAGGAAAAGCAGGTGTGGTGCGGCCGTGTCCAGAAGCCGTGCACTGCCCCGGGCACTAGGCCCAGGGGAGCCTCTGCCACGACTGCACGTGGCTGGACAATGATCTCGAAGGCTCCATGCAGAAGAAGTGAGACCCTTCGGAAGCTGCTGCTCCACGGCCTCCTTCCGGCCGTCCCTTTTTCGGAAAACCACGCCCTGCCACTCCCTGGGCCGCCTCTCTGCCCCACGGCGGTGGGGGGGGGGGGAGTTGTGCCTCAAGGTGGGGGGGCCTCAGGCGATTTCCGGGGTAAAACAGGGACCCTCCTGGGTGGTTAACCTGCTGGACATCCTGCTGTGATGGCTCCAGGCTCCCTCTGTGCCGCCAGAAAACACTGCCGTTCGCAGCCACGCGTGGTCGGCCCGTGGAAGCTGTGTGCGCAGCAGCCCTCCTGGGGTCCGCGGGCCGTGCACACTTGGGCTGGGGCGCCGGCGGGGACATGCCTGCCAAGGGGGTGTCCCCCCGGAGCGGGGTGGCGGTGAGGTCCCCGGAGAGGGGTCCCCGCACAGGGTGTGACGTGCTTCCAGGACAAGAGTGGTCAGGACAAGGTGGTCTTTCAAGGGCAGAATCGGGTGGACGAAGGTGGAGTCCACGGTCGGTCAGCGGAGGCAACACACAGAGAAAAGGGAATCAGCTGCGGGCTGCGTGGGTGAGGACAGAGCTCGAGGCCCGCCTCGGAGGAGTGGACTGTGGGCCCCGAGCAGGAGGGGATGCTCAGAACCGTGGCATCTGCAGCCCCCAGCGGCCAGGCCCCCCGGGGTCGCATCCTGGGAGTACCCCCCCCCCCGCCCCCGCGAGTCAGGTGCGTGCTCTGACCTGGAGGTTTGTGGGCAGCACCACGCCAAGCAGGGGCCTCTCGGCTGGAGTCTGGACGGTGCCAGGAGGACGTGTCTGAGGCTGGAGCCTCCTTCCTGGGCTGGAAGCCTTCCACTCGCCCTGGGGAGCTGCCCGCCTCTCCCGGCTGCTTGGGGACATGCGCAAGACCCTGTTCCGCGGCCAGACCCCTGCCATGCCCTTCATCTCAGGCCGAAGACAGACCCGAGAATGTCAGTGTGTGTTTTCCGGGGTACTCTACGGGGCCTCCACACACTATAGACCGACGATGCTGTCTGGGACGAGCTGGTGTGGGCTATTGCCCGGGTGGCGTTTGGGGCCTGCTGGCTGGGTTCTCATCCCCAGCGGGCCCCCTCCTTGCTGTGCACTGAGGCAGGGGCTCAGTCTTCCCGTCTATGAGATGGGCACAATGGCACATTTCTCAGAGAGCTGCGGGGCCCCTGGAGTTTGCCCAAGGTCAGCGGCAGGGACGCCCACCTCATCTCTCCTCATGCTGCATAAGGAGCCTGTCTGTCCGTGGGTCTGTCCCCCGTCCTCCACCAGGGCTCCGCAGCCTCAGCAGGGGTCCTCTGACAACCCAGAGGAAAAGGGGGGGGTCCCAGAGCTGGCGTCCCGGCACCTGGCACGCGGCCCTCGGCCTAGGTCTGCACCGGCAAACGCTGCCACGTGTGGAGCGAGCGCTGGGAGCAGTGGGGAGCGAGACACTGGGTCGGGACCACGGGCACCCCAGTGCCTGTCACTGTCCCGTGGCAGAGCCCAGGCCACCTGTGTGGTTTGAGACTGTGCCCACCGAGACCTAACTTCGTCCCCTCAAGGTCACTGCAAGGCTGCGGCAAGCCACCAGCCACTCACCCTGGTCCAGACCATCCCCTCTCCTGTGACCCCAGGAGGAAGAGTGGGAGTCAGTGCGGGGAGGGATCTGACTCTGGGGATCTGCGACCTGCGGGCACTGCAGGGAAGGAGAATGGGGCCCGGGGGGTTGCGGCCCTGACTGTGTGCTGCCTGCCAACCCTCGGGTCCCGTGGGCCAGACGGGCCACTGCGGAGGTGCCCCCGGTGCCGCCGTTGGAACACGGACTGGGACTCCGGAGGCCGCAGATGAGGCCCCTGCCACGGTGGGCACGCCCAAGTGAACAAGGCCACAAAGGACCGTCCCTCGGGGCCCCCAGACCCAGCCGCATGGCCCAGGCTTCTGTCCTGTCCACACACCTGGACCCGTGTGCTGGTCCTCTTCCCACAGACTCTCCCGAGCCCGAGGGTCCCGCCTCTCTCCTCCCTTACAGCCCCGTCACAGGGCTCTCCAGGTCCCTGGGCTCCGCAGGGCCTCTGGGCAAAAAGGTAAAGGACAGTTTTAAAAATGAACTGAGTTTTTCTGAAGCGTCTTCTGTCCGAGGAGCCCCTGGGGCGTCACCACGGGCTAGAGCGGCTTCTGCGTGACCCCGCAGGCCCCCGTAGGAGACTGCAAGACCCCACGGGACACCGAGGAGCCCGTGGGACCTTTGTCCTGCCCTTTCCATGAGCTGGAACTCATCTAGGGACCAGCTTTCAGGGGTGCATGGCGCCTCCCCAAGGCCACATCCACCCCTCCATTTGCTCTCCCGCTTCTGCGGACGTCTTCGTCAGATGCGCATCCCAGGGCCTGTGGGCACAAGCCGCTCGGCGCCCGTTCCGAGGCCCTGCTGGGCTCCAATGCCCGGCTGCAGCCACCCGCCATGTCCTGGCTCGTGTGGGCAAGGCCCTGCCTGCCTCTCCCCGGCTCCTCCCCACCACCCCCACGAAACCCCAGCTGAGGCTTTCAGACACGCCCGACACCAGCTCTGGCGTCCGTGCGCCACCCGAAGCCCCTTCCTCCCAAGCTCTCCAATGAGGAAAGCGACATGCAGCTCGGTGGTTGGTGTTAGAATCCGTAACTCTGGTCGGGGTCTGGTCCTGAGCCCCAGGCCACTGTGGTCTGGCCCAGAAAGGCGTGGGTCACCTCTCTGCACCTTCCGGACTCCGCCCACCAACCGTGGCTTGTGCCCTCGGATGGTGTGGTGGGGGGCGCTGCTCCCATTCCAGCATGGAAAGAGCCCTGAGCCGCCATCTGAGTCCTGGACACCTGCTGCCTGCCACCCCCAGCTTCCCAGGGCGAGGCCCACTCGCCCCCGGACCCACGGGCATGCCATGAAGGGGACCAGCCTCGCCCTGCCAGCGTCCACGCCTACGGTAGCATTTTAATTAACCTAAAGCTCCAGCTGTGTTTGCTCTCCGCCATGTGTACCCAACCCCAGAGCCCGTCCAGGTTCATTAGTTGTATGACGTGACGTTGTGGATCCTGGAGGAGAACAGGGTTCCTGCCAGGTCACAGCAGGTCACAGCTTGTGTCCTCTGGAGGGGAGCGATGGGTACCAGGCCCTGCCTGGAGGAGGAAGCAGCTCACCGTGGAGCTGATGGTTCTTGGGACCTGTGTGTTTTTCCGGCCAGGCACACAGAGCCTCCCTGTTTAGCTCACAGAGACCGGGCAGGGGGTCCTGGGGCCACACGTCTGCTCAGGGACCTGCACTGGGGGGGTCGCCACCCAGGTCCCTAGATGCTCACTGGCCACCCCCCCACTCCCCGACAAATGTGCAGAGAAGGTACGAGACCAATGTGGAACGGGAAGGGGAGCGGAGAGTGGGTCCGGGTGGTGGGGCCGGGATCCCCGGTGCCTGATGAGGAGGCTGGGTCGGCACGGTCGTGTTCACCCGGCGATGGGCTGCCAGAGCCAGTCTGGGGTCAGAGGGAAAGGAAGCCTGAGAGGCCGAGGGAGGAACAGACTGACCCAGGGCGGCACCGTCTCAGGAGAAGCATCCGCGGTGAAGGATGGGGCCGGAAGCATCCAGAGAAGCAGGGCTGAGTGCAGGGGAGAGGGAGGGAGGGGGAGGGAGGCTGCAAGAGGGACACAGCGGTCCGAGGACCCAGCGGCCACCGTGTCCGGCTTCACCTGCTGCCCCGCAGAGCGGATGCCTGCTGGCCCGCGTTGCCGTGGTGAGGAGAGGAGGCAGGTGGTGTGGGGGTGCAGGCGGGGCCGGAGGCTGCTGCTGAGCGCAGGAAGCAGGCCCCCCACCGTGTCATCTGGCAGACACTGGCAGGAACGGGCTCTGGCTCTGCCCTCCGCACCTTGTCTTTCAGGGCCTGGAGCCTGTGCTCAGGTCATGCCAGCATTGCCGTAGGGTTCGAGGGGACACGGTTTGTCCATGAGGACATCGCTCTGTGCCTGGCTTAGCTTTTCTTGCACCCCGGGACGAGGAGGGATCAGTGCCAACCCCTGCATCAGTCAGGCAGCAGCATGGAGGGTTGCGGGCACGTAATTGGTGCTGCGGGTACTCGGGGGTGTGGGTACTCGGGGTTGGGCAGCCTCATCCTTCACACTTTGTGTTTCAATGTTCCGTCGTCACCTACCCTGTCTGCCGGATACTATGGATTGTGACCAGAGTCGCTGCGTCTCCGCCCATGAGTCAGCAAGTCCTGTTTGGGGACGCACGTGGCCTGTCACTTGCTTCAGGCCGAGGCGGCCCCTGTGGGCACTCATACTCTCAGCTCTGGAGAGACCGGGCCTCCCTGTCACCAGGCTTCTCCCCGGGGAGGCAGCCAGAGGCCCCAAAACCCCTCTCAGGGAGAGCGGCCGGGAACGCTGGTGATAGGAAGGTCGTGCAAACCGCCCACGAGACCCGCGTCCACGTCACGGCCACCGTGCACGGCCGACCCCATGTTCTCCGCAGACACTGCCTCCCTCCTGTCCCCTGCACTGCGGCCCGCGGGCGGAGCTCCTGAGTTGTGGCTCTCATCGCTGAATGTGTTTTGAGTATCTGCCGCGACCCTGTGAAGAACACGTCCATCTTAAGGGAAAGCCTTTGGCCCAACAGTGGGTTCTGTGCGTGGAGCTCTGGCCCCGGTGACCTCACTGCCCGTCACACAAAGCCAACACAACACGGGCTCTGGGACTGGGCCGGTTTCTGAGAAATGCTACTTGTCGGCTGATCAGGGTTGACGTCCACAAACCCTAGAGCTACGCCCGCCCTCCGGGCCTGTGGTCAGCCCTCTGTCGGATGTGTCCCTGGCTCCAACCCCAGGCTCCAGCTCAGCTGTCCCCGCAGTACAGAGTGCCATCCCCTGGCCGTCCTCCGAGGCCCCGCACAGCTCCAGCGGCTGAGCCCGTCCCCAGAGCTGGCCTCTGGCCCCGGAGACCCGGCCGGAGAGGACCACGTGCCCCTCGGGCCACACGTCCTGCCCTGCCCTGCCCTGCCCTGCTGCACGGACCCCCGCACGCTCTGCGCCGCAGAGAACACAGCTCCGGGAGCGGGTGGAAGCCGGACACAGAGCCGCAGGTCCTCGGACAGCTGGGTGGCTTGTGCTGAGGAGGCCCCGGCGCGCGCTGAGGAAGGAGCCACCGCAGGCAGTGGAGACCGTGGTGGAGGCCGGGCACGGGAACCTCAGGGAGCGCGCACGCCTGTGACCCCCGCGCGGGGCGCACCTGCCTCCGAGGGGCCTCCAGGGCGGTGGCCAGGCCCGGACAGGGCATCGCGGAGAGAACGCCCGCGTGCCTCCGTCCGTGCGCCCTCCTCCTCCACACCCTACCCAGGGCCGCAGCCGCGTGGCACGTACGTAACTCGCAGGAGCCGGGCCGGCTCTGGGTGCCAGAAGAGCGGAAGCAGGGAGAGCCCGCCAGGGGCCAGACCTTGAGGGCCACGCGAAGACCCGGTTAGGGCAAGTATGAGCACAGTAGACCTGGGGCGTGAGGGCAGGACGGGGCAGACGTGAGGGCCGCGGGTGTGGGGCTGCAGGGCACGAGGACGGGTCACAGTTGGGGTAGGGACGTGGGAAGGGCCCCTCAGAGAAGGATGCATTTGGGGAAAAACTCAGAGTGAGCGATGGGTCAGCTCCATGGGTGTTTGGGGCGGAGAGTCTGGTCTGTCCTACTAATAATTTGGGATTTGTCCTGGCCCTTCTCTGACCGTGGCCAGGGCTGGGACGTAGCTCACGCACCACGGCCCTGTGATGAGACACTGGTGTCTGAACAGTCACTCACCGTTCCCGAGCCCCCGGGCAGCGGCTCACATTTCTTGGGTGAATGAACCCTGTGTCAGCCGAGGGAAAACCGTCCACCAGCCGCTTCCTCTGTGGAGTCCACGTTGCCCTTCTGAAGGGGACCCACTTGCTCGCTCTGCTTGAGTCCGAAGGCCGCCTCCAGGCCGCTTGGCAGAGGCACTGGGGGGCTCTCAGGCGCACCAGGACCACAGCGGCGCCGCAGGCCCAACCATGTGCGTTTCCTGGGAGGTGTGGCTGCCCGGCTGCAGGGCTGGCCGTGGATGCGGCCAGCAGGAGTCCAAGGGTCTGGAGCTGCGGCTTCGCCCCACCTCCCTCCAGGGGACTCGCTCTCTCCAGCAGCTGGGAGAGAGGGGGCTGTGTGGGCCCAGATATAAGACCCCTGTCCCGCCCAGGCCGGTCCACCAGCAGGGTGTGGGGAGCTCAGGCCAGGCGTGGCTGTCCTGCCCGGACACACGACCAGAGCAGCCCGCCCGACCCGGCCCAGGTACAGACCCCCGGCCGAGGTCACGGCCCGCCGCAGCTGCTGCCTTCCTCTCAGCCCAGCCTGCAGTGGCCCGAGAGTGTGGGTGTCAGGGCGAGGGAAGCACCGCGGGATCCCCTCCCTCCACCACAGGCCCCTGTGCTGTCCCCTCTGGCGGCTGACCTGCTGCTCTGATGCCTTCTTTCCCAGAGCTGCCGGGGTTGCTGGTTCCTCAGCGGCGTGGCCTCTCTGTGTGTGGACTTGGCGGTGTCCCTGGCCGGGGGCCTGCCCGGCGCCGTGGGGGAGTGTGCCAGGGTCTGCGGCGCGATTGGGCCCCGCTGGGGTGATGCTGGCGGGTGCGGCCACAGGTGCCCCCGAGCCAGGGCTTGCCGCCCGAGTGCGTGCTGTCCCCTGCCTGTGCCCGGGCAGCGCATGAAGTGTTGTGCCCGCCCCGCCTGGGGTGCAGTGCACAGGAAGGAGGGGATTGGAATTGTCCAGCAGGTCAGTCTGGCCACGTGACGGGCGTGAAGGGGGGTGTGGAGCGGGGCAGGGCAGCGGCTGTGGCGGTGAGCGTGCCCCCCCAGCACGGGTGAGTGCGACCTTGCTGCCGGAGGCGCAGGCGGGCAGGAACCGAGTCCTGATGTCGCATTCAAACAGTGGGTAAAAGCTGCCCCCACCCGTGAAGGCTACTGCCCTGACCCGGCTCAGGACTCAGGACGGTCTCTGGGGCCTGGGCTCCAGCTCCACGCATGCCCCCTGCCCGGGCTCTTCCTGCCCACGACCTGGTCGTCCCCCCACCCCCACCCCGCTAGAGGCCTCCGGGCACCTGGGAGCCCCTTAGCAGGAGCCAGGCTCTGCCTCCAGCCCAAACCAAACCTGCATTTTAACGAGCTCCCCAGGGGGTCCCCCTCCCCCTTACATTTTCCAAGTTCTTAGCCCTTGGGGCGTCTGAGGCCCCACCCGAGCAGCCGCAGCTCTGCGAGGAGCACAGGCGCAGGGGCGGACAGACGGGGGACAGACAGGTCGGGGTGGGGCAGGAGAGGATACCCTGGGCCGGAGGTGTAGACCCTGCCCCGCCCCACGGCTGGGGGACGACTGCGCTGGGCACGGGGCCCCCGCAGGGAGGGTGCTGACGGGCGGCAGGTTTGGAGCCGGCCCCCAGGAGCCGCCGCGGCGGGGGCTGGGCAGTCGCTGGCCGGCTCCTCTAGGGAGCCTGCACCTTGAGCTCCCTCCAGAGCTGCGGACCCAGCACCAAGGCCCCGGGACGGGCCAGCGGGCGACCCAGAAATGGAGCCCCGCCGCCTTCCTTTGTGCGCCCAGGACGGGCGTTCCGGGAGACAGGCCGCCGCCTCCTGACGCCGGCGCTGGTGGCCACAGCATGACCTTAAGCTCCACTCCCTGCTGTCCGGGACATCTCCGGGCTGGGGCTCCCCCAGGCACCAGCACAGGTGCGTCTGGGCTGTGCGCGGGCCGGAGGGGGGACGGCCCGTGGGGGGCAGGCTGGGGCCCTGGGGACGCGGCGAGGGTGCCCACGCAGGGCTGCGCAGACGGAGGCCGGCGGCCCTGTCAGTGGGGTCCGGGTGGGGGTGCGCTCCGGGGGAGGGGCTGTGTCTGGCTCCGACCCTCCCGCCCCGTGGGGTGCCCGGGCCGGCTGGAAGCTGCTCACCCTGGAAGCTGGAAGGAGCTCTCCCGGCGGCTCCTTTGTTCACGTTCTCCAGGAGACACACCGTTGCTGCGGTTGCCAAGAGCCCCGGGGCCTGGGGGCGGGTGGCGCTGCGGTCCCCACGGCCACCAGTGCCCAGACACCCTGAGGAGGGCTGTCCCGCAGCGGGGTCAGGCCTGGGACCCTGGTTCCCCGTGGGAACAGCCACCCGGATTCCGTGGGACCTGCTCCGGCCCCCCATGGGGGTGTGGGCACCTCTGAGGCCGGCCAGGGTCCGGGGAACCAAGACCGGGGCAGGAGGGTGAGCACAGCCCCGTCTCCTTGCTGCGGGTCAGAGGGCGCCGGGCGCTCGTTTTGAAGTTATTCATCAGGAAGTTCATTTTCCTGCAGGTGCTTCTGCCAGAGGGTGGGTGGCAAAGGAGCTCACTCTCTGTTTCTGCAGACCCCAACGAGCCGGCCAGGTCTTGTGGCCAGTGGCAGTAGGTAAACATCCGCCACCCCCGTCTGAGGACAGAGGCCCTGGGTGTGCGTGACTGTGCCCGCCACGGAGGTGGCCGCAGGGAAGGGCAAACGCAGCGCCACACGTGGGGCGAGCCGAGCTGGACTCGGGGCCGGAGTCGGCCCGTCGGGGAGGGCGCGGGAGGCTCTGCGGGAGACGCTGTGCTGCCTGCGACTTGGCTGCGGGCAGGCCGCGCTCTCGGGGTGCCTGGCGCCCCCCACGTGTGTGCTTTCCAGGAGGCCCCTCAGCGCGGCCACGGGTCATTTCGGACGTGGGCTCGTTCTCCTCAGTGGGGACCGGCTCTGGTTCCCGTAACTGCCTCCAGCAGACGTCACCTCCGCGGTGCGCCGGCTGTCGAGGGAGCGCGGGGGCTCCGGTGTAACTCGGGGTGGGGGTCTCCCGTCTCCACAGACCACTGGCTGCCTCTCCGAATGAGGGCGTCTGTTGCCTGAGGAGGCGGCGGCCCTTGGTCCGCGAGACGGCGGGTCTTCTCCCCCGGCTGCTGCGGAACACGTCATGCTGGCTTGGACCGGCACCTGCTGTTCACCAGCAAGGCTGCCCGCGCCGCCCTCGCGTCTGCACCAGCCGTGGCTCGTACCTGCCCTGAGTCAACAGGAGACCAAGGGGAGGCCACGGGCGTGACCCGTGTCCCAGGGTGACTCACACTGTGGAGCGGGATGGCGGGTTGGAGCCACGATCCCGCGACAGGCTGAGGTGCCTCCCGTCTTGTCCTTGTGACACCCGTGGGGGCAGCGGTGGTGCGTGACCTCTCCCCACCCCAGCCCGCCCTCGGCGTCTGTCCCTGCCGCCCGCGTGCTGGACCGTGCGCGTGCCCAGCGGGGTGAGGGCTGCCGGTGGGCCAGCGTCCGTGGAGCCCCCGTGTCCCGCTCTGCTGGCCGTGGCAGCCCTCTCGCGGGCCGCTGAGGTGAGGACCGGAGTAGATGAGACGTGCGAGGTCTCCGTGAAGGTTAGTGCAGCCTCTCGTTTGCTTGTAGGCTTCTAGAACTCGGGGGCTTGGGAACCAGGTGCACGAGTACAGTTTGGGAGGAATTCTGGAGAGTCCCGGATTCCTGGAAGGAGCTCCCTGCCGGCGTCCGGACGGACCCTGCCTCCCTTCTTGCACGCGTGATCTGTGAGCCGCCTTCCGAGGGCAGGTCCAGAGGAAGGGTGCTCGTGAGCTCCTGCCCTGAGGAAGGACCAGAGACGATGATTTTCCTGATCTGTGGCCCTTTCGTGTTGACAAATAAGAAAACCCGGTCAGAAAGGTTTGTTTCTAAACAGCGGTGACAGGTGTGGGTGTGGGGCACGTGTGTCCCTGGTGCGAGTGCTGTTCACATGCGGCCCGTGAGACACGTAGGCCGCGCCCGCCGCCTGAGAGCCAGTGGAGATGCTGAGGCTGATGACGTGGCCTGGGGGACCCCCGTGCCACGGGACGCTCGGCCCAAAGCCAGAACGTGCGGCCAGTGTGCCGTCGCTCACACTGCCCTGGGGCTGACGGGATTTGTTTCTTGCTTTGTTTTGTTTGTTTTTAAAGACTTTATCTATTTATTTGATAGACGGAGATCACAAGTAGGCAGAGAGGCAGGCAGAGAGAGAGGAGGAAGCAAGAGAGCCCCATGCGGGGCTCGATCCCAGGACCCTGGGATCATGACCTGAGCCGAAGGCCGAGGCTTAACCCACTGAGCCACCCGGGTTCCCTGAGATTTGTTTTTGCTACAACCCAGACTCTGGGTTTCTGAGGAGCAGGAGACCTTGGTCTGACTCTGTGGGTGTGCAAGGGTTGGGTTGTTGGACCCACGGACGGGCCTGATTTTCCACCTTCTCTCCCTGCTGTCCTCCCTGGCCCGGGAGCTCGCTGAGATCCTCCGGCACCGGCCTATTCAGCCTCCGGGGCGGTCCACACGGCACCGCTCTGCCGAGGGCCGGCCTGGGGCTATTCCAGGAGCCACTGGGCTTGGCATTCCCAGGGTCACGGGCTATGGCTCTCCTGCAGGGACGGCCCGTGGCTCTGTCTGCGAGGTCATAACCCCAGCCCGAAATGGCCCTGGCCCTGTCCTGGGTCCCCATCCAGGCTGCCCAAGCAGACCCCTCCCTGTCCGGGGGCAGCAGAGAAAGCTGACCAGCAGGGATGACGAGTCCGCAGATGCCTCGTGCCGAGACCCTTTGAGGCAAGAGCTGGCCGAGGGCTGCCGACAGCGAGCTCTGGGTGCCGCTGGCTCGCCGTCCTCCTCACCCACCCCACCTGGCCACCCGCGCTGGGCTGGTGTGGCCAATACCTGCCTGGTCCCGTGAGCCTCCCGCACCCCTTCATCCCGTTCTGGGCGCGGAACACCTGCCACGTGGCCGCGAGTGTCTCCCGTGCCGCCTCTCCGGACGCCCCGCGAGATGCCGCCGTCCCTGCTCTGTGTCACGGGCTCCCAGGGTCGCTGAGCGCGGAGGCTTCGCTGTGGCTCTCGTGGCACAGTGTGGTTTCGCGGCTTCACGAGTAAACACGCTCTGGTGTTGTGGCTGGACCCTCTTCCCCAGTATGTGGCCTCAGGACCCGTCTGCTGTGGACTGTGCCCTGGTCAGGTCTGCGTGCCGCGGTCACACGGCATGTCTGAGAGGCGCAGGTCACCCCTGTCGAGCCTCCTTGTGCTGACGCTCGTTTGGCAGTGGGCGCAGGGGGAGAGTGGCCTCGGCTTCCCGAACTCTCCGGCCATGCGGCGTCCGGGCCAAGGGTGAGCCTGCGCACCTGCTCCTGCCCTCGGGGGAGGACGACCTCCCGCCGGTTCCCTGCCCTCGGTGCGTGGCCTTTGGCAACCTTCCAGGTCCCATCCTGGTTCCCAAACCCACGCAGGTGCACACTCTGTTGAACTGAACAGACGCGTGACTCAGAATTCACAGGAATTGCAAACTCAGAAATGTTCAAAGGAGCTCCCGGCTGGGCTCCGTCCTCAATCTGACGCTGGGCGGTTCTGGGAGAAGTGGGGGCCGGCCTGTCAGCCGTCCGGGAAGGACAGGTGTGCGACGGTGGCCTCGGGGGGGACCCCGGTGAAGGAGGCCCTCGCTTGTGGCAGGAGGACCCTTCTGGCCTCTGGGGGCCCCAGGTCCCATGGCCAGAGCTGCAGTCCGGACCTGCCCTGAGCCCAGAGGTGGGCCTGGTCACTGGAGCCCCTGGCCATGACCCCAGCTCCGTAACACAAGGCGGCCTGAACCGAGTGCGGCAGCATCTCTCCCCCAGCCTGGGCCTAGACCCTCTCGTCTGCCTCGCTGGGGACACCCGGAGGCCAGCGGTGTCTCCGGGGCGGGACCGTACCGGGCTCACGGACACCCACCCTCCATGTCCGAGCCCGTTTCTTTGCTCGCCTCCGTGGGCCTTAAAGCAACACCAGAGCCCGTGCACCGAGGACGCAGTCGCCGGCTGAAGGCTGTGTTCACGCAGCCCTGCAGAAAACTGTTCCACAAACGGGGCCATTTGGCCCCACAGGACCCTCGCGGCAGCCCCGAGCCCTGGGAAGCAGCCCTGTCCCGGCGGCTGGGGACACGCCCGTCAACCTGGACCCCAGCCGGCACGTGAATGGCTTCCCTCAGGATTCGGGAGGCTGGCCTGCAGGCCGCGTGCTGACCGGGGGCCTGGAGCCCTCTGCTTTGGGTCCCTGACCTCCCCCTCCCGTCTGGGGGGCGTGGGGGGAGTCCACTGAGGTGCCTCCAGGCCCACCATCATTGTCGCTGTCGCGTCTCCGAGGCAGTGGGCGCTCGGGCCGGACCGGCGCTGCCGCAGAGGGACAGGAGCCAGGGCCCAGGGACCCCCAGGGCAGGGCGGGGCGCTGTGTGACCCAGGCCCTGCTCCCCCGGAGCACAGCCCCTGTTCTGTCCTCGCGCAGCACAGCTGCTCCCTTCCTTAATCCGGAACCGCTCCAGGCGCCGGCTCCACTGCCTCGAGCGCCAGAACCAGGCAGGGATGGGTGGAAACAGCAGGAAGGGGCCGCGTGGGGCCCGAGCGTGGGGCTGCCCCTGCCCAGGGTCTGACGCGATGACCCACATGCACCGAGGATATGAAGAGGTTCCTCACCCACATCAGGACTTCCTGAGCCAGCAGGGCTGGGCAAGGAGGGGCCAGAACGGTCCCGAATGCTCCAGAATGATCCAGAATGGCCCAACGTGGTGTGAATGCAAGGAGGGCGTGTGCTCCAGGCTGTGGGGTTCTTGGGGGCCCTGCTGGAGCCAAGGAGGGTTTTCGCATGGGCTTACCTAGATCAGGGCAGAGGGGAGCCGACCGCGGCTCCCAAACACGGAACCCAGGGCGTGAGGACTTGGGAGAGTGGGCCCTGGTGAGCAGCCCAGTGCAGGGCGTGGGGCGCGAGTCAGCGTGTGTTCCCATGGCACGTGGGTCTCGGTCTCCCCAGGGTGGGCTCAGAGCCCACGTCAGGAACCGTCTTCTCCAACAGGGGGTCCAGTTTTCGGGTCTGGTTCTGAAACAAGGTCTTGAGGAAATGCCTGACCTGACCGAAGCGGGGAGACGTTTTCTGCCTGTTCTGACGCGTTCGTGCTGCCTGTGGAGTCCTGTGTGCTCTTCCCTCCAGGATCCTCCGTGTCCCGTCCCCGCACGTGTGTGTGTGTGTGCAAGGCTGCATTTCTGGGGCGACATCGGCCGTCCCCCGGTGCCCGCCTCCGGGGCCATGTGGGCAGTGGTGACCCCTGCCGTCCACGTCTCCCGTGGTTGTGATTTTCCCGGCAACAGCGGCCGAGGAGAACATACCGTGGACGGAACAGTGGGCTCGATGCACCCCACCCCCCACCGCCCCACGGTGGCCTAGAAAGCCGGGCGCCGGCCAGGGCCCAGGGCAGGCAGTGCGCGCCAGACGTTAGTGATGCTGAACCCCCCCATATATGCCAGGTGCCGCGCACGTCGCCCCACGAGTGGGATGCCACAAAAACTAGCTCAGGAGGCGGAGGAACCCCTGGAAACCAGGGACCCCCACGCAGCAAAGGCGAGTCAGCACGCAGACCGTGGCCCCCGGCCTCAGCCCCTCGTCACGGCAACTCCTGGACAGCCAGTCGGACGTGCCAGCAGCCTGCACGCCGGGTCCCTGGGGCCGGGCCCAGTGCGCCGCTGGTTCAGGTGTAAGGGCAGGTAGCGGCTGCTCCCTGAGCTGGGCCTCCAGGGTCGCGGTGCCCGACGCGTCCCCCGCCACCGTCTCCTCTACCTGCCGCAGGGACAGCGATAACGAGCTCCTGGCGGTCGCCGCTCGGACTAACAGAAACGCGAATAGGGAACCATGGAGGTTCTAAATGCCTCTGGGAACGGCTGAATGTCATTTCCTCGGCCGCTGACACAAGGGTCAGGGACCCACAGGCGCGCGTGACGGTCGAACCCTGCACTCTGTGGTCACCGCGGCCCAAGCTCACCGGGAGGTCCCACTTCTGCTTCTGCTCCTTCGAGCCCAAGGAGTGTCTCCCCCTATAAACCCGTCCCTGACAGTCACCCAGGGGACAGCCTCAGATGGACAGCCTTGTCCCTCCCTTTGAGCTGCTGCTCTCCACGGGCCCTGCTGTGTGGCCTCAGGCAAGTCACTGGGTGTCTCTGTGCCTTAGGGGCTCGTTGGGGATGGGGTAAGAATGCTCCGCCTGCTGGGTGGCTGTGACGGACGCGTCCTTGATGAAGGTGACGCTATGCTGACAGGATTCCTCCGGGCGTGACCTGTCGGCTGACGGGTGGCACCTCTCGCTGGCCGCTGGCCGGAGAGTTCGGGAGAGTCTTACCCCGCTCTACGCCGACTACTCCTACCACGCCACTCGGTCTCCGAGTCGATGTTGGAGAAG
Organism: Meles meles; assembly: GCF_922984935.1. Taxonomy (NCBI): domain Eukaryota; kingdom Metazoa; phylum Chordata; class Mammalia; order Carnivora; family Mustelidae; genus Meles; species Meles meles. Next base: position 85,546,916 of record NC_060079.1, read on the forward strand.
CGCTTGCCTTCTGGACTGACCTAAGGCCTGGGCGGGTTTGGGGAGGTTTTCCCTTCTTCGCCGTGGGCCCGGCAGGGGCTCGGGTCCCAACTTCTCCGAAAGCCGTGTCTCCTTCTGCGAGGACAAGCGGGTGATTCCCCTAGTGCTCCTGCAGGAGTTGCTGGTCCTCCCCGCCAGCGCCCCGGAACCCTGGTCCGCTCAGGCTGGAGGGGGCCTGCCGCCCCAGCGCAGGGCCAGCACACAGATGACCTTCTGGGGCTCCGACCCCAGCGACCCCACAGCGGGGGTGGGGCGGGAGGCGGGCGGTGAGCGCTGCTGACACTCAGACGCCCCACGCTGGCCTTGGCTCGTGGCCGTCTCTGCGCGCTGGCTCAAGCTGCCTGCGGTAAGGAGGACTCTGAGGGTCGCCGGGGCCTGGCTGTCTGCCCGTGGCGAACACCGAGTCGTGTGGCATCGAAGCCCGGCATCCGCCAAGGCCTGGCTTCACGTGGCTCCCGGCGGGGGGAGGCGAGGGTGGGTGCAGCGCTCTCCCCAGGGAACGGCGTTCCGAAGGCTACTTTGTACGAGGACGTGTCTGGCTCCGAGCCCATGGAGCGTGGGCTGGGCGAGTCCATGAGCCCCGGCACAGGCTGAGAGTGGGCACGCTCTTTGGGGCCAGGCCCAGGGTGGGTGGGGACGGTGCGGCCTGCGGCCCGCCTGACTGATGCCCTTCATGAGACAGGGACGAACGGGCAAGCGTTCACTGGGTGGCAGGTAGAGACACACGCTCCCGGCGTCCCGGAGCGTGCCTCAGAGCACGCCGCCCCTGACCAGCTGGCGTCCTGCTGGACACAGGTCTGACCCCAGCGCAGCGTCACCGGGGGGAGCCTGGGCTAGGGCTGCGGTCCATGCCAGCAGGATCGAAACTCAGGGCACCCGTTCCACACGTGCCTCACCGAGGCCTCCAGAAGGTTCCCAGACAGGCCTGAGCTGCAGACCCACCAGGCAAGGGCACGCGGCCTCAGCGGCTCTGGGAAGGGGCCTCTGGTTATGGGCCATGGGCCTCAGGGGCTCTACGGAGGGGCGTGGCCTCGGGGTGCAGGCCTTCATCTGCACCCCACCGTCGCCGTGGTACCAGAGAGCTCCCAGACGGTGGCAGCCTTGCCCAGGGCAGCGCCACTGTGAGCCGAGGGGAGGTTCCCGTGCAGGGGTGAGGGGCCGTGTGTCCCCGGCCCTGCGCTGGGCCCCCAGCCCCACTGCTGAGGGGACCCAAGGAGACATGCCACCCTCTCCACGCCCGGGCCTTGTCGGCCTCCCTCCCACTGCCTCTGCGACGGGCCCCTAGCCCGGGGGTCTCCTTTCGGGTCCGGCTGAGACGGGGACGCTGGACGAGCTCCTGCACCGTCGCTCCGTGACCGCGTGGGGCCTCACCTGGCCCTCCTTGTTGGGCCCGCAGCTGGGACGACCCCTTCCTGTCCAGACCGCCGACCCTGAGCCGCGGGGGAGGCTCGTCCTGCATTTCCTGCTGAGCTAGGGCTCATGGTGACCTCCGCCGGGAACTGCGCCCTCCCGCGTCCCCGAGCGGCAGCTGCCCACGCAAGAGCCGCCCACTGCCCCTGCAGGCCCAGCCCCGGGGGCAGAAGCTGGCAGGTGACAGGGACACTCACCACGCGCCGTGGCCCTTACTCATCTCCAGCTGCAGAGGGGTGGGCAGCGGCCGTGTAAGCAGGGCGGCCTCCAGCTGGAGTCCGTGCCTGTGGGCCCACCTGTGCCGTTTCCAGCCTGGGCGGTGCACAGAGTAATGCTCTCGTTCACACCTGAGACGCGGCCTCCGGCCTGGGCACAGTGCCACAACACGCTCCGTCCCAGAAACCCTGCGAGCGTGGGACACACAGCGAGGCTCCGGTCAGCGGTCCACGGGCTCCGGAGACCCTGCGCCAGCCTGTGTAGGTCAGAAGGAACTTCGCGGAACTAGCCGGATTGCCACCGCAGGAAGTCACCGTGTCACACGCCTCTCGGTTCCTCTGTTCAACGCAAGCTCTTTGAGCTCCTATCCCAACAGCTGCTGGGTGGGCCCTGGGCTTGCGTAGTGGCCGCAGACGCTCCGGCGGGCATGCAGGGCCCTGTGAGGCCCGGCGTAGGCCAGGAGGTGGACAAAGGCCTCTGTGAAGTTGTGATCTCTTGACCAGTAAGATCGGACTGGCCGGCAGACGTGGGAGATGCATTACAGGAAGCTGCTCGTGCAAAGGCCCTGAGGCCTGAGGGCCCTTGTCCACCCATTGGAGGAGCTCTGGGAACATGAGAGTGGCCAGCGCCCACAGAGAAGCGTGGTTGGCGAGGCCCCGAGATGTCGCTCCAAGGAATCAAATTCATGTCGACAGCGACCTGGTCGGCGGGACCGGCCGTCTGTCAGACAGCGCAGCGATGGTCAGTAATGGCAGGCCCGTCTCCAGCACGTGGGGAAACCCTGACCACCGGGTGAGCCGGGCACAGCGCACACCGCTATGCAGTGCCGGACTGAGCTCTGGACTCTGGGAGGAGGTGCCGCCCGGAAGCCTCTTCCGGGCAGACACGGTCTGAGGGGACCACGCAGCGTCCACCGTCAGAGGCCTGGACGCCCATGGTCGTCTTTCCTCATGGGCTGGTGGGATCTGGCGGGAGTTGGGGGTGCTGGTGGTGGTGAGATCTGGGCGATGGTCGTCCCGATGCTGGGTCCCGGCTAAGGGACTTGCCTGCTCAGTATCTGCCGCCTTCCCCCGCCCCTGCCCCGTCTCCAGACTTTGGAGGCCTGGCTTCCCGGGTCTGTGCTCCACGACCGGCATCTCTGGGGTTCTGGAGGCTGAAGTGGTGCACGGGTGTGGTCTTCACCACGTGCTAGTCCTTCCTGCCGAGACGAGGAACATCTGAATGTCTTCCCTGCCCCGCCGCGTCCAGGCTCGCTACAAACGAGTGCACGCATGCCGGCAGCACGGGTCACCTGGTCTGGAATTTAGGAACACGCGCCGAGCTCTCTCGGAGCAGATGTCCCCTGCCCTGTTTTCCACCCACAAAGGAGAGCGGCGGCTGAGCCTCCCCATGGCCCGTGGGCCATGGCCTTGCTCGGGGAGGCCATGCAGGTCCCAGCGCCCTGAGTCAGACGGGCACGAGCTGCTGTCCCTTCCTGAGCCCAGAGCCATGGCCACCGCTGCCCATGGGGCCGAGCAGGCTCGGAGCCCTGCGCGCCCCCTCAAGCACAGGCAGGGTTGGCGGGCAAGGCCGTCGGGTGCAGGCAGCTCCCGGAGAGGCCTGCCTGTGCGCCCAGCGTGTCAGCGTCTACACAGGCTTGTCTGCAGACCAGAAGAGCCGGCTGCCGGGCTGGCCCGAGCAGGGCGCGTTTTGCCGCCTCCGCGGGGATCTTCAGGGCGGAAGAGAGCTCCCTGACTGGGGCCTCCGGGCAGTTTGCGGGTCGTAAACTGGTGTAGCAGGACTGTGAGTCATCCCCACCGTCCTGAGTGTCTTTGGAAAAATGGTGTTAATGTCCCAGAATGCGAATTCCACAACTCTGCAGGGGTCTGGCTCTGGGTCACCTGCTTGCTGGCGAGGCCGGCAGACGTGAGAGCAGGGCAGGCGCCCCAGCTTCACGCACTCCACGGTGACACAGGGCAGCCCTTCCCCAGGCCCCTGACCTAGGACTGGCGGCGTGTAAGCTGAACCCGCTTTCCTACTGGCGTCCTGCTCAGCGACCCGGCTGGGCACCCCACCGTCTGTGTCTGTGTCAGGCAGGCAGGGGGCCCGGGGCACAGGACAGAGCCCTGCACATTCCCACGTATGTGCAAAGGTGTGGACCCACGGTGGCCAGGTCTCCTAGCTGACCTACAGGGGTCTGCTCGGGCTGTACCGGCCCCGGGGGCACCCAGACCGCTTCCAGGGCAGGGGGCAACGGCTGTGGGCTCCCGGGTGCCACTCACAGGCACCTTGTCCTCACGTCCCTGCACTCCTGCCGGCACCGCCGTCTGTCCGTCCCTCCTCCTGCCCCCCCTTCTCTCCGTGCCTCTGACACTCCCCACATCTCAAATATTGATGAGCCTCCTGGCACACCGCTTTCCGTGCGCTGAGAAACAAAGGCTTCTGTGCACTGGAAACAGAAATCCCTTTTCCCGAGCCCGTGCCCACCGGCCCCTCCGGTGTTCGCGGACGTGCGCGGCCGTGTGAGGCGGTTTCCTGGGAATGACAGCGGTGTCTGTCTGCTCTCCCCGCAGATGAAATCATGCACCAGGACATCAGCCCGCTCTGCGCCGCGGACATCCATGACCAGCTGAAGAAGCGCTTCGCGTATCTGTCCGGTGAGTGCCGGGAGGGCCGGAGGAGGGTCCGCACCCCAGGCTGAGGGCTCCCGGGATCCCTGGGACTCTGTGGGTCCCATCCAAGCGTGGGAACTGGGGACATGGCGTATGACATGGGCTGCTTTGGGTTTCACCGGGGGCTGGGAGATGCTGTGCGGTGCCCCGGGGGAGGGCAGCTCAGGGTCCTGAGAGGGATGCAGGCCGAGTGCTCTTGCCTGCAGACTCCAGAACATTCCTAGGAATAGGGCACAGCTGACCCCACTCTTGCAGCGTCCAGGGGCTGGGGCCGCCTGGCTGAGCACAACTACCTTCCATGGAGAAGGCCACGGAGCTCTGCCGCACGTGTGAGCGGCCGACTGCCCCAGCGCCTATCCTGGGGTTCCCGGTACCCCAGACCCTGCGTGCAGCCGCCTCCCTGCAGGCCTGGGTCCTGCACTCGACCCACAGGTCTGGGGCCTGAGTCCCCAGACCATCCCTGCTGCCCCGGGGCTGCCCTGGCCCTTCCCCGGCTCACCTGCTGGTCCCCTGGCCTGGGAGCCGCTCCCCCGGCTGGGCCCTGACGGGTGGCCCTGACGTGTGGCCCTGACATGTGGTCCCAGAGCTCACGGGCCCCGGCGGAAACTGAAGGTTGTCGGCGGGACGGGGGTTTCTGGGAGGCCTCGTCCGCAGTAAGGTGGTGCTCCCTCTTGTGAAGCCCCCGTCCCGGCGAGGGGCGTTCTTCCTCCAGGTCACGATCCCACCGCTCTTGGCATTACCCAGGGAGGAGGAAGAGCCCCGGCCCCAAGCCCCTCCGGACATACCTTTCCTCGAGTGTTCGAACACCAGCCAGCGGCTTGGGAGGGGACTGGGTGGACGGGAAGAAGGTCCCCCTCGGTGGCTGTGAGGTCATCCTCCGTGGGCCGGACCGAGCTGGCTGGGCATTGCGGGGACCCGGCTCCTTCCGCACGCAGGGGTGTGAGTCTGGGGGCTCGGCCGAGTGACGCTGTCGGGAGACGGTCCCGGTTCATGCTGCAGCCGGCGCCTCCCGCGGTGAATGTCGGTGCTGGCGCGCCCGACCCTGCCCCCAGTGCCCCTGCGGTGCGCCCTGCTTCTGGGAGGGTGAGCTTGCTGCCCGGCTCCCCCAGATCTCCAGACAGTGAGGTTTTCAGCGTCACTCCGTCAATGCCCATCACACTTGCTGCCTTTGACGTTGTCGTCATACGGCAGGATAGTGCCAGACATGCCCGGAGACCCCAGGAGGTGCCCAGGGGCCCGAGCTGTGGCAGCGGCTACGCCTGTGCCCTCCAAGGAGATCCAGGGTGTGGGGAGTCCACGCTCGCTGCTCATGCTATCCCAAAGCCTAGGGAGCTTGAGACAACCCCTTCTATTGGTTTATCGTTAAGTCCCCGGGCGGGATTCTGGAAGGGCTGGCCGCGTGGTTCTTGCCCTGCGTGGCGCGGGCTGGCTGGACCGTCCAGGGGCTTCACTCGCACGCATGGCATTTGGGGGCCCCTGCGAGAAGCCAGCTGCTCCCTCCCTGGCAGGGCGGGCTTCCACGTGCTGGGCCCGAGGCTGTGCTCCGGGGCGTTCAGCGTCCAGGAGCAGCTCCAAGCAGGGAGAGCAGACGCGGCCGTGTCTCACGGCTCGGCCTGGAGAGCCAAACAGCATCACTCAGGCTGCCTGCGACAGGCCCGGCAAGGGGGCAGGGGCGGGGGCCCGTCCCTCCAGGGGACCATCTCCAGCTGCCCCTCCCTGGGTCATTGGTGGGACAGTTCAGACCACGGGAGCCCCAGACCAAACTCAGCCTCCCTTCAGCCTGTTCCCAGGCCCAAGCCACACACCCAACTCCACCAAAGTCCCTCTGATGCCCCCGCCTGCCCACTGTCCTCCCCCCTCACGCTGTCGAAGGACCCGATTGTCTGGAGCCTCGGGAGGTCGGCTAGGGTAGGAGACGGGGCGTCGTGCGGGGTTTAGAGCAGCTCCCGGCACAGAGAACTGCCGGTCAACCGAGTGAGCAGGACAGGAAGCAGCACAGCCGGCGTTCTGGGCGGCCCGTGGAGGCAGGGTAACGGGGGATCGTCGGAATGCGCATCGCTCCTGCGCGCCGAGAGGTTCTTGAGAAGCACATGCATCTTTGCTGACAAGCACGGCCTTGACCGAGCGCGCTGGACTCGAAGCAGAGGGTGGAGCTCGGGGAGGCGCCCGCGCTCAGTCCTGCCTTCTCTCTCCCCAGGTGGACGTGGGCAGGACGGCAGCCCCGTCATCACCTTCCCGGACTACCCGGCCTTCAGCGACGTCCCCGACAAGGAGTTCCAGAATGTCATGACCTACCTCACCAGCATCCCCAGGTGCGTGTCGCTGAGCTCCGTGGCGGTCAGAGAGGGAGGTGCTGCCCAGGGGGCTCAGGGCCTCTCACGGCCGGTGGCATCCCGAGCCCTCCCCTTGGGAGACGTGGGCTCGGAGGCCACAGCACACAGTGGCTCTGAGACCCGCTGGGGCTCGGCCTGACCTAGGTCCCTCGTGGTGGGGGACTGACCCCAGAGGCGACTTGCCCAGTGGTGGTTCTGCGTCCCCTCTTCCAGAAAGGCAGGGAAGCTTTGTCTGTGGCCTCCCGGCCGCACTGGGCAGAGGCCACACCACCTGGGGCCACTCCAGGGTCACCCACGGCACCCCGAGAAGCAGTGCAGATGTGCACCTCACACCTGATGAGTAAACCCATGGTGCAGTGGTCAAGATGTCCTCACGGGGACCTCGGGGACCTCCGGGGACATCGGGGCGAGGAGGCGGTCAGCTACAGGGCAGAAGCCCAGCCTCCTGTGTCCCCGTGGACACCGTCCTCATTCCTTCGCGTCGGTAAGGACAGGTTTCTGAATTCATGCAATTCAGAGCTCCGTGAATTAGTCTAAGCCAGAAAACAGACCAAAACGGCAAGTTTGATCAGCTGGTTCTTGTCGTATGAAAACTGCCAACCAGGGATGCCCTGTCACCAGTCAGAGCTAGGGGGTCCTAGGTCCTTCTAGCAACCTGGGGGCTGCGGAGCCCTCCTCAGGGATGTGGGTGCTGAGTAGTCACCTGGCAGGACAAGAGTGGGGTCACGGCCGGGTCACGTGGGGTCTGCCCTCCTTTCTTTCCGAGCCCCGGACTGTGGGTGGCTGAGTCGGAGCAGGGACGGCAGCCGCCCTGGGAGTCAGCGGCTTTCCTTAGGGTCCCTGGGCTGGCCGTGCGCCCTCGAGGGGCTTCCTGGTCGGGCAGCAATACCTCAGAGCGCCTCCTTTCACCGTCCCTGGGCCTCGGGATCAGAGACAGGACTGCGGGCTCAGCCCTGCTCTGCCCCCGAGGCCGCCAGGCAGGAGTGCCGCTGTGAGGCGGCAGGACGATGCCGGCACCCTGGGGAGAGGCACCGAGGAGGCTCCTGGCGCAAGGGAGGCCAGGACGCCGAGGGTGGGGACCAAGGAATGTAACTCTGTCCCCTCCCGCATGTGCACAGCGGCGGGCATGGGGGACAGGAGTGCGGGACCAGGCAGCCCCTTGCATGTGAGATGACTGAACTCACAGTGGTTTTAGGGAAAAACAAGTTCAAGGGGATTTAGAGAGAAAATGGGCGATGGCTGGGGTTGGCAGCTGACCGTGGACGCCAGTGCAGTCCCTGGTCTTCTGGGTGCGGGCCGTCCTGGGTCTGGGACACGGCGGCCAGCCCAGAACTCGGTGCCCGGAGTGGGCAGGGGTGGCCTCGCTGCAGAGATGACTCAGTGCGGGGTGGAGGTCACCAGGCACTGTTTCTGGTCGTTCCTGGAGTTTTAAAAGTCAAAGAATCGTGTTCTATCTGGAGTCTGGCATGGAGGGGAGCCCTGTCCCCAGGCCACAGCATGCACGATGCTGGGAGGGGACAGCTGGGCCCAGGGCACACTCTCGGGCCTTCCAGGCTTGCATATCTCCTTGCCCAAGGGTCCCCACCCTCACCAATCTTGGCAGACCTTCTGGCCTCAGGGCCTTTGCACTTGCTGCCCCTCAGTGGACCATGTCAGATGGCTCCTTTTCATGCCTCAGGCCACCTCCTCAGGGAGGCCCTCCATCACACCCACCTAGAGAAGAAGCAGGCTGTCCACCATCAGGGCCCCTCGCCCACCAGGCTTCCTGGACCTTATCTGACACGTGGTGATGACACCGTGGTTTCGGTCCATGCCGGCCCAAGGTTGCTGGTCGGGAACAGCGCGTGTGGGACGACGGAAGTGCATTCGCAGACGAGCGGAGTGGGTCACGGGACTGCCTGACACGGCGTCTCCCCTGCACTTGCCGCGTCGACGAGGAGAGCAGACTCCGTCTCTCCTCTTCCACCCCCCAGAAGGAGCCCTTCTCGGAATGCCGCTCTCCGAGAGCATGGGCACGGCCGAGGTGCGGGCAGAGGGAAGGAGGTGAGGTTGGGCCTCTCGCTCCCTGGGGCTGTCGAGCTGCCTAGGGGCCTGGAGCCCTGGGCTCAGTGCTGTGGGCATTGGTCAGCGTGTGGTTTTCTCTCGTTGCGCTTCTCTCTGGAGGTGGGTGACGGAAAGCGCAGGTACTCGAGAGGCGGATCTGGGCCTGCCCGACGCCGCGTGCCTATGATGCGAGAAGACAACGGAGGCCCCCGTGGGGTCCCACAGAAGGACAGGAATCGGGTGCTGGGTGGCCGTCGAGCATGAGGCAGGCCCCCGCGGCCTCTCCGGGGCTCTCGCCGCTACCTCGGGAGGGTTGTCAGTCCTGACCCTGGTGTTGCCGTGGAGGTCGGCTCCCGAAGGGGGCCTGTTTGGGCGGAGCGCTAGAGAAGGGACAGCGCGGTCTTCCCCCAGAGCCGCTGCCTTCCCCACAGTCCTGCTCGTCAGTACCGTGGGGCAGAAACCACACCCACGAGGAATGACAGGGCCCCGTGCCCACGTCTGCAGGATGACCGCAGCTCGGGAGGGGGGCCATGGCTCGGCTCTCCTGTGGGGACCCGGGACGCCCCCACCACTGCCCCCGCACAGACCTGTCCTGACCCACCAGGGTGGGGAGATGGCAGGGTCCGTCCAGAACACAGGGCGCAGCCCCTCCCCTGGGCTGTGGCTGCAGGGCCGCAGGGCCACAGGGAGAAGGACAGCAGGATGGCCCGGCCTGGGCTTTTCCACGGTGGTGCCCATCCAACGCACAGAGCCCGCACACAGGCTGCTTCTCTGAGATGTGAACTCGTGGTTTTGCTCCATCTTTGAAAACACCCTACTACGTGCTGTGCCGGTCGTCCTCATCGTGCGTGCAAATGCCCCGGGCTCAGCCACGACACAGACTGGTAGTTACCGTTGCAATCCGGCATCACGCCGCGGCGGGCCTTGTCTGTGTGCCGCACACGCAGTAAACGGGAAACGTGGTCTTCCGGAAGCCTCGGTCAAGGGAGCGTGGAAAGGTGCTGGGACAGGTCGGTCAGCCGTCAACCGGTGTCCAGCCCCGTGGGGGCCTCTCTGTGGGCGGCCCTTGGAGCTCTCTCCCAGGCAGAGGTTTTCGTCTTGCTGTGCTCATCCCTCGGAAGCTGGCCATTCCTCAGGGGCTCATCAGCACCGTCTGCAGGGCCCTGCCCTGGGGGGGCGTCTGTGACCTGCACACAGCAGGGACCAAGCTAGAGAGGGGCACCCGGGTTGGTCACCCCATCACTGTCTGCGAGAAATGTCTGGGTTCTGGACACCCTTGGATCCCACAGTGAACCAAACACCGTCCTGTTCCTGCCCTTCTCAGTAAATGAAGTAGGTTGTGCACAGGGGAGGGGGGTTGGGAAGAGCAAGAGGAAAGGGAGGGGAGGGGCCCAGGCTCAGAGGCAGGGGCCAGGGCCTGTGGCTCTAAACCTGGGCCCCGCCCCCTCCTGCGGACCCACCCCTGGCCCCGCCCCCTCCAAGCATGCCCCCACCGACCTGCTCCTTCCTCTCACCCGCCCTGGGGCAGCCCTGGTTTCCAAACTCGGGGTGATCCTGTCCGTCCCCACAGCAGAGTCGTGGGACACTTCGCACAGGCACGCGCACACGTCCACCCCCACGTCCACACATGCACACTTGCGCACGGTCACACGTGCACAGAGTTGCTGACATGAAGAAGATTCCCAACTTTTCTTGGAAAAAGCGGCTTAGGAGCCCGGGACAGGCACCTCCACACGGGAGCCCTGCAGACCCCCCAGGCTGGGCCCCGGAGGCCTCATGCGCCCCTGCCCCAGGGTCTGGAGGGTCGCCTTCCTCTGCGGCCTCTGCTCAGCAGTTAGAGGTCGCACACACGGAACTCAGGAGCCTCTAGAGTTAGCGGAAGCTGATGATGACGTTGACTTTCCTTGGCTGGTTCAACCACCCAGCTGCCGGGGAGAGAGCGCGCCTGTCCCCCCGCCGGCCCCCACGATGGGCACGTACAGCCTCGCACACGTGTGTGCACAAGCATGCACGTACGCAGATGCACGCATGCTCACACCTGTGTACACACACGTCATGAGCACGGACTGTGCTGGAGGAGAGAAGCAGGTGCTTTTGGAAGCACCTTTCTTCCTGCCGCTGACGGGATTTCTGGGTTTTTCCACGGCGTCCGAGTGTAGAGACAGAGTTGTGCGCACATGAGTGTGTACTGAGCCCCTCACACTGCACAGAGAAGGGGAGGCCCCCGTGCACCGCCAGCCTCCTTCCCCGCGTGGATGAGTCTGGGTACTGTCGAAACCTTGTTTCATCCGGGGGCACGTGCCTCTCCGCGCTGGGAGGCACAGGCGCGCCCAGAACGAGCAGGCTCCATCCGGAGTGTGTCGCGGGGACCCTTCCCAGCAGCCCCCGGAGCCTGTTCTGCGGGAGTCGCGTCAGCCCACCCAGCCCAACGCGGCTTCCCCTGTGCCCCCGCTTCCCTGCAGACTCCCCCATAACGAAGAGCCTGGTCCTGCGTGTCGCTGGTTTGGGGGTTCTGAGATGGAACGCCTTGGAGACGATCTGAGTGTAATGCGTCTCCGACGCCACGGCGGGGAGGTCCTTCCGCCCCCAGCTCTGTGACTAGCAAGGAAAGGGCTTTTGCCGTCCATGACTGCTCAGCCCGTCGTCTCACGTGGTCTGAAGCTCTGGGAGCTCAGTGACCGCCACCCGCCACGCAGTCCTCCCTGCCAGCCCGTCTCTCTGTCTTCCTGGCTGTGCACTCCTGGCCAGGGCCAGAAGCTGCCGCCCCGCTGCCCTTTCCCTTGGTTGCAGTGACCTTTCTCTGTCACCGCCGACAATGTGATAGCCAGGTGTGGCCGTTGCAACTTAAAAATGGAAACTATCCGAGCAGGACAGTTCAGGAGTCGGCCGTGCTCCCCGTATTTCTGTTCACACGTGGCCACGCCGGGCAGCTCAGATGGGAGCGGGTTCTGTCCGCGATGGGGAGAGCAGGTCACCAGCGGCCACGCCCTGATTTATGAAGAAAAGGGCAAGAGATTAGTACCCTGACTCCCTGCCCAGGACCGGAGACCACAGCTCTTGCCCTCCTTGGAAATAAGGACCTTCTGCGGTGCGAGGTACGGTCTGCAGGCTGGGAGGCCTCTCCCTCGCTGCTGTCACTCGGTAGCATGTCCGTCCCACGGGGCTGGAGGTGGCCCAGGGGACACGTGTGCTCGCGCTTCAGCCACGGGTGGTGAGGAGACACTTGTGGCAAACGCAGGGGGAAGGAGTCAGATGGGGACCGGGCTTGAGAGCGTCAGGACAGAAGAGGCGTCAGGTCCTAGAGTGCGGCGCTCCAGGCCTGCAGCACCCGACAGCCGTCCTGCCGCAGGCTGGGGACGGTCTGGGACACACAAGGGCCTGTGACTGCCTCCTGCCAGGGGCCTGCCCACCACTGCGATCGTGTCTCCTGTGCCGTGTCCCATGCCAGGTTGAGCCGGCCTCCTGGGGGCTGCTCGGACACGCTGTCACCACAGGCCTGATGCTGCTGAGGTGTCCCGGGTACCTGTGGTCCCTTCACGCCCGAGAGGCACCTGTTCACTGTCCTCCGGCCCACAGGGCCTGAGCCCCCCCAGGCTGAGCGGGAGCTGTTGCTCCTTAAACCCTTCAGCTTTACTGTCCGCGCAGCCCGACCACGAGGCTTCCCGGCTCGCTGGAACCTGTAGGTGTTCGCGGTCCAGAAAACATCGCTCGCAGACGCGGGCTGACTGAGCAGCATGCAACCCTCGTCCTCCTGCAAGAGGGTCAGAGAAGCACCTTGGGCTTTCTCTGGTTGGTCCCTGGACACAGGACGAGAGCTGGGGAAGCGGCCATGACGGAGCACATCCCGGCCAGCAGGGGCAGGTGGCCCAGGGGGGCGGAGGGGGCGGTGTCTGGCTTCCGGGATCGCTGCTGGAGCCAGCCGTCACCTTCGCCGCGTGACTTCTTGGCGGCAGCGCGGCTGTCGGCTGCGGCCGACGCAGTGGGCTGGTTTTCTGGGCTGGGCACTGCAGGCCGTGGGCCAGAGCTCTGTTTTGTAGACACAGGCCGCATCCATCTGCCTAGTCAGTCTTTGGGACACAAGAGTAACAAAGCTTAACTTCTTTAAAGGGATTTGTAGCCATAATTAAGGAGATAGTTTTGCTGCTGGTGGAAAGTTGCAAGTCGGCGGGGCTGGGGAAGGGCGGTGAGTGGTGGTGAGTGCGGACGTGGCATCAGGATGGGATCGGGGAGCGATCCCTGACGGGCGGGGGATGGGCACAGGTCAGCAGACCCTCGGGTCCTGGGCACTGGGTGCAAGAGCACAGGGACGCCGCCCTCGGTGGACTGGAGGAGCCCACCCTGGGTCTAGCTGTTCGTGCCCTGTGCCGACGGCCGGGTTGGGGGCCGGGCACGGCCGGAGATGGGTGGGTCAGTGGGTGAGGCTCTAGAGGATTTCCAGGACTTTGGGCAGCAAAGGGTCCAAGCGGCCACCACAGACGGCATGGGACCAAACGCTGTCCCTCGCACACACACAAGGACAGAGGTGGCTTGGGTCATAGGAGTCCTTCTTGGTGTATCCCAGCCCAGCAATGGAGCCCCAGCAAGGCTCACCTCTGAGCTGCCCCGTGAGAGGGCCGTGGGATCCTGGCCCCGCCCCTCCAAGCTCTGGGGTCACTGATCGCCAATTTAAAAGGAAGGTAGAAGGGTAAGTCCGGGGCTTGTCCGTAACCATCAGCTTGAGACCGGCGGTTTTCCAGAGGAGCCTCTTGTCCGCCCAGAGAAGGAGGCCGAGTGGACCAAGCCTGCTGTCCCTCCGCAGCCGCTAACTTCAAACAGCCGGGCCACACGCCCTCAGGTGATGCTCTGGCCGGTGAGGGCTCTCCCGGTGGGCCGGGGCTCGGGAAGCTGGTGCAGCCAGTAGCCCCCTGGGCATCCGGGCACGGCTTCAGCTCTGCTCCCTCCAGTGCTTGGAAATCTGGACCGAGCCGGTGGGAAGACAGGAGCCCCAGCATCGACGGCTCTGCCGTGAAGCGGGACTGTCTTAGGGCCGGCCCAGCATCCCCGCTTTCAGAAGCAGCTCTGGCCCCTCAGACAGCTGGCAGGGAGGTTTCCCAAACCCTCTATCCCTGGGAGGCAGCTGGGACCCCTGGCCATTCCCAGAGGGGAGAGAGAGTGGAGGGAGGACAGACGGGGGGGCGGGGGCTCCTGGAACTCACCGTCCCCACCAGCGCAGCCTGTGAAGTGGGCCTGTCCCCCACGTTCCTGGTGGAGCACCCTGGGACGGCCGGGTGGCAGGCAGCACTCACTCCCGGCCACAGGAGGGCACCATTGGTCGCCGTGCGTTCTCAGTCCTGGCGGTGGGCTTTGTGGGTGTCTGTGATGGGCACCCCGCGAGCCCCGAACCGTGCGTGTGGCCAGCCTGGTCACGAGCTTCTCTGGGAAGCTGCCCTGCCCCCGACTTGTCTTCCAAGAGCCCTGCCGGCCTGTGCAGGCCACCTAAAGGAAGGGGCCAGCGGGGGGGGTGGGGATGCACTGATGGGGACCCCACGCAGCCCCTCTGCTGTGCCTGGAGGCCGTGGCCCCGCTGTCTCGGACCTGAGAGACAGTTCCGTCCTGCTTCCCCAACCAAGACTTCCTCCGAAGGGTGTCTCCTCCCGACGGCCCCAGCCTGCACCCTGCCACCGCCCCTGAGGGCTCGCCTCTACCCCCTCCCACCAGCAGGACGCCCCCAACACCTCTCTGCCGTGTCCTGAGCCCCTCCAGTCCGCTCCACCCCAGTGTCCCCTCACCATGAGTCTGGGGACAGCTGACTCTCAGGTGCCCCCCGCCCCCCCCCCCCCCCCCCCCGTCTGCCTCACTCGCCTGCCGGCCCCGCCCGGGCCCCAGGTCCAGCAGCCACTACCCCCTGCCCCCGCCTCCCAGTGTCCTCCTCGGAGCTTTCCTGGGACAGAAGCTTGGGTCCCCGAAGGCCTCTGCGTCACAGGAATCCCTCAGGGCTTGTCTGCGGGACAGCCGTGTTGTCCCGCCCCCGGGAGCTCCGGAGAGAGGTGACCCACTGGGCCTCAGAGTCGGGCTTGCCCAGCACCGGGAGCCCCGTGTGCCGCGGTGGGCGAGGCAGCTCTGGTGTGCAGGGGCGCGCCGGCTCCATCCCCTCGCTGTCCCCAGCACGGCCACCCTCTACCGACAGGGTCTCGCCCTGTAAGCCTGGCTTCTGCCTGCGACTCCGGCCGTGACCAGCTGGTGTAAACAGGTGGGTCCCCCACACCCCTGCCGGGCCTGGGACCGAAATGCAGCTTGGCCAGGGGCGGGCCTAGGGGTGCAGCTGACCACAGACCTCACTGTGGGGACCGCCCAGCCCTTGCTTCCGGACTCTTTTCAGGCTGCTCCCAGCTCCTGCCCAGGGATGGGGAGGGGGCACCCACACGGCAGGGCTGTGGGCCTGGGCCACCAAGGCCACCCAGGCGTTAGGGAGGGCACTGGTGTGGTGGGCCCAGAAACAGAGTTTGTGTGAGCTGGTCAGCCTCACTTGGCAGCCGGGCAGCTGTCCAGAGGCCACTCCAAGCCAGCCAAGGCAAGGTCTGAGGCAGCCATCTGTCCGTCTGCCAGGCCATGTGTGTCCTGTGTACTGGAACCCTTCGGTGTGGCTGCTGGCCTCTCCTGCTGCCACCCCCGTCCACACCACCAGCCCAAGCCTGGAGCATCGGGGTCCCTGGGGGGCGGCTTCTCAGGGATGCTTGCGTTGCCCTGTCCCCTGGATGTATGAGCTCAGGGGCCCGTGGCTGGGGGCCAGAAGCAGGGCTCCCCTTGGAGTCCTTCCCCCGGGGGACACAGTGGGACCCTCCTCTGAGAGGCGCGGTCAGTGCTCCTGCCCCCGCTGTTGGTGGCACGGACTGCATGACTTTGCTCGGGAGCAGCAGCTGTGTGGTGTATGGGAAGCTAGAAAGTCTCCACGTCCTGAAGATGCCTCAGCTTCCTAAGTCTGTGTTGCTATGGGCCAGAGTCCCCAGGGTGGTGCAGACAGGATGGGTACTCGGGGGGGTGTCCCGGCCCCAAGATGGGTCCTGGCACGTGGGCAGCCTCAGCGTCTGCCTCTGGGGTCAGCGCTCCCTCAGCACATCCCCTGACACCCGGGAGCGGTGCCGAGACCCCAAGGAGGGCTCCTGCCTGGGCCCGTGTAGGGGGCTGTCCGGGAGACAGCTTACAGGGGACTGAGAGCACCCAGAGTCGGAGCCCGGGGTTTAGCCCGTCTGTGCTCATCTGCTGTGAGACACTGGGCAAGTGACTCAACCTCTCTGAGCCTCCATTTTCCGACTCTGGGTTGGAGAGATAGTGTCCTCCTCGTGGGGCCGTCACGAGGGTTAAAAATAGATCTGGCGTTCGGGATAAGTTAATGTACAGTCTCTTTGTGCGTGTGTCTATACACACAAACAGTATAAACATAGATTATGTATCTACAGTAAATACACACACATATTTTTTAAGCAGACTCCACGCCCAGCATGGAGCCCAGTGCAGGCCTGAACTCACGACCCTGATAGCAAGGCCTGAGCTGAAACGGAGAGTCGGAGGCTTAACCCACTGAGCCGCCGAGCCGCCCCTTCTCCGGGTGTTTCATTTGTCATTTTATTAATTTGTTTCAATTTGGGCTGCTGACAGGCGTTTTGCCGTGTTCTGATCAATGCCTGTGTGTGACGCTGGTCTTCTGACAACGGCAGCGTGAAGGGACATGGGGAGGGGGCGGAGGCCCTGGGGCCCGCCCTGCCCGTGGCCAGCACCTGGCCCTGCCCCCGGCCCTGCATTTGCATGAACACCGACACTCAGCTGAGGGCATTGGGCTCCGTGTGGGGCCCAGCGCGTGGGCTTTGTGGCAGAAAATGGGTGCGTTTGGGCCACAGGAGAGAATGTTCTGGGTTTGGAAGATCCAACAAGGCGTGGGGTTCCCACGTCGGATGTGGAAGGGTGAAGGGAACCTACCCATCGTGAACGACAGGGAGTCCCTCCAGGGGACGTTTCAGCGAGAAGGGGAGACGGAACTGGGCCCTCTTCTCTGCAGAGGGGAGACATGGGGTCAGGCAGCGAGAGTGAGAATCCAGCTACCAAGCCCTTGATGGGTTTCAGGAATGACCCATTCGCCCTCGCAGCAGCCCCAAGAGGCCGACACCATTTGGGTGCCCGTTTTTGAGGGAAAGGAAATTGAGATGATCCGTGTGCCTCAAGGAGCCCCCCAGAGCCCTGACCCATTCCCGGCCCCCTTGGTACCGCCTCTCCTGGAGAATGGGGTGCGCGCTCCTGGTCCGGCGGTTGCTGGTGTGTGCGGCAGAAACGAGCGTCTCTGGGGCCTCTGTTCTCCCCCCCGTCAGGAAGGCCGAGAGCCCAGGTGACGATCTCTGCTCAGGGCTTGAGAGCTGTGCGGCCCCCTCCAAGGGGGCTGTGTGGCTGCGTGGCTGGGAGGGCGGTGTCCGCAGAGCCCCTGCCCTGGACAGAGCTTGCCCAGGGAAGCTGTCTCTTCTCCCTGCCGTGGCTCCCCGGGCTCCCACAGCCAGCCCAGGACAGAGTGTGGGAACCGGGGTTCCCCTCGCCTGGCAGCTTCCTCGCTGGCCCGCCCAGCCTCAGCCCGGCCGGCTGCAGGCAGCGTGTGGGGAGTGTGGCTGCCGTGGACCCCACCCGGCGCCGGCGCTCAAGCAACAAACAGACCTTCCCTGCCGAAGAGCCGACCTCGTTCCACGGCAGTGCCGGGGGCCCGTCTCCACACAGAAGGGCTCCTCTGACGAAAGCCGACGCCTGTGCCTGCAGCCCCCGAAGGCCGTGGCTGTGACTGAGCCGGACCGCAGGGAACAGGTGGAGCCCCTCCTCCCCAGAGCGGGGGAGCGCACAGAGCCGGCCGCACCCCTGCCCTGCGCATGGCCGTCGCCCCCTGAAAGCGGAGCAGGAAGGACGCGCGGACAGCCCTGGCTTTGTTAGGTAACGCGTGCAGCCGCCTGGCCTTGCAGCCTGCATCACTGACACCTGCTCCGTGTCATCCTGATTGTCGTTTACACCCATGAGTGGCTCGGCACAGAAGGTCACAGAAGGGCACAGACTTGGAGATGAGAAACTCACGTCGGCGCCTTGGGCCGTTCTTCCCGCGGCGGGGTCGGGCTGGCGGCGGCCGCAGCCGGCGCACACAGTTGCCTGGCTAGGGGGTTGTCCGACCGACCTGACCTCCCCGGTCCTCACGGTGACTCGGGCGTGTGCTGGGCTGAGGTCGGACCTGTCATTCCGCGGCCGCTCAGCGCTCTCTCCGCCACAGGCGCCGCCGCCGCAGGGAGCCACTTCTTGCCTCCCGTTGCCGACGGACGCTTGTGAGCCTGCGGGCGCCTCGGGGATCTCCCCAGAGTGTAGCAACGCCATCAAGCAATGCCACATTCTATAACGTGGACACATGCAGGGACCTCAGAGGCCAGGACCGATGTGGCGTCGGAGCCCGACACTTGTTTTGGAGGGCGCAGCCAGCTGGTCAACCCGGAAGGGACCGTGATCGGCTGTTGGGGTGGAACAGAAGGGGTCGCAGCCCCAGCACGGGGGTCTGCCGGGGTCTTTGCGCCGCGAGACGGCCGGCGTGGGGCGGGGTGTAAGCAGCACACGGCGGGTGTCTGTCGTCTTTAGATGAGAGCCGCTCTGCAAGCTGCCCGGACAAGGCTCGTGGAAACGCAGCCGTCTGCTCAGATGCCGGCCTGGCATGCCTTTCACCGTGCAGGGCGGAAGCCGCCCCGGGCTTCCCGGTGTGAGGTTTCCTCAGAGCTTAGGCGAACGCCCGCGAGCCTGTTCATGCTAACGCGCGTCTCTGTCCCCGTTTCAGCCTGCAGGATGCCGGCGTCGGATTCATCCTGGTCATAGACCGAAGGCAGGACAAATGGACGTCCGTGAAGGCGTCGATCCTGCGGATAGCAGTAAGTGTGGATGCCTGGGCTCTGACACCTGCCTCTGTCCGTCCCCTCGGCCGAGTGACAGCACCGCGTCTGTCCTCGTCGCCCGTCTGCCCGGTGACGGCTTGCGCTCTGCTGGCCAACCGTGCGGTGTGCCGGCCCCCGCGGCCCCCGGGCTGCTGGACTCGCTGGAGCAGTGTGCGCGCGTGTGCACGGTGTGCGTGAGTGTGTTCTCAATGCGTTCGCTCTGAGCGGGCTCTTTATCATTTAGAAACCGTTCCAGCAGCTGGTTTGTTCTGACCATTGGGTCTGGGCGACGCCGAGGGCGTGTGTCCGCTCTTCAGGGGACACAAGGTCCTGAGTTAGCAGCACGTCCTGTGTCGTCCAGAGAACCTCAGGCGACGCGTTTGCAGCCGCGCGGAGGGGCTTTCCCTAACGGACGTTTTCTTTCCCAAGAGGGGTGTTTACCCTTTAGTTTTCCAACAACCCAGACACCTTGACCCTCCTTGGTACCCGAGCCTGCGGCCAGCAACCCCGTGGCCACCTTCCACGCTCAGCAGGGCGGCTCTCGGTTCCACGCTCGCTGTTTTGAGCCTGCGGTGACGATCCGGCGGGGGAAGAGTTGCCCACGAGCTCCTCATGGAGCCGCCCACGCTCGCTCACGGCAGGCAGCGAGGGGACCAGGAGCAGCCGCGGCTGCGGTCGTTGGCCGGGACAGCTCCCTGCTCCCATGCACTTCTTAACCACCCAACCCGAGGGAGGGAACCCCCTAACCTCTGGCTCCGGGTCTTGTTTGCACGCGCACACGCACGCACGCACACACCATCTTTGGTTGCTGACCCGAGAGGCGGCTGTGTTGCGGCTCCGGGCGTGACAGACGAACCGCTCGCTCCCGCACGGATGCCTCCGTGTCCGGCACCGCGGGGCTGGAGGCTCGGAGTCCACTGTCTGTCCTGGGCGCGGCTTCGGCGCAAACATGTCCCTGGGCTCACGGGTCCCACCTTTGTCTTTCTGAGAAAAGGTCTCCCCGCACCACCCGGTACGCGTCCCTCTCCCCGTCCCCACCCACCACACGTGTGTCCCGCTCCTCGTCCCTCCCCCACACGCGTCCTGAGCCGTCATTTATCTGAAACAAATCAACACTTAGAAACGCTTCAGAAGAAGCAGACTCGTATGAAATTAGCTCTCCCTTTCAATGCCGGTGAGGCCCACAAAGCACTTGGAAACGCCATCAGCAGTTGACAGCCAACATGTCCACGTCCTCGTTCCAAGTTCTAGGGCGGGCTTGTGCGTGGTGTCGCGTGGCAGAGGCAGGTCAGAACGACAGGGCAGAACCCTGGGCAGACGCGCAGAGGACTCAGGAAGAGTATCTCCTAAATCAGTACATCGGGCCTGGGTTGAACCTGGAGACGTCCCAGCCAAGTATGTCGTTCCAGAACGTAACACGGTTATAATAACAACGTCTTCCAGATTTAGTCTCTCAGGCCTTCGATGTTTATCGGCCCTGACCTAATGCCCCCCCGGGCACGTCCTCTGTGCTGGTCACGGGCGTCTCCTCTTCACGCATGCCTGTCCCTAGAGGGCCCTCGTCCCGGCAGGGAACAGCCTCTGCCCGTTGCTCCTCCCGCTCCCCGTCGCCCCACGGCGCAGTGCTCCTTTCGGACTCCCACTCCGGCAGGACGGCTGCTCCAGCCTGCACGACACAGGTTCCTGGCAGTCCGGTGGCAGGCGCCCAGCCCAGGCCCCCGCGAGACGGGTTGTCCGTGAACGCCTCTTGAGGCCATCGGTCGCTCCTGGGTAGGCACAGGAGCGTCCCCAAATCCAGGATAGTTTCTTAAGAAAGAGAGAAGTTACTTTTAAGAACTGAGGTGGCCTGCGAACACCCCCGCCATCGAGCTGCACCCTCCTCCCGCCAAGGCCCATCCCGGGTCCCTGTGTCGTGACTGCACGGCCAGGCGGGTTCTAAGGCGAGCGGCCCATCTTTAAACCCTTGTTTTGTGATGAAACCGAAAAGTTGGTGTTTGAGTTTTAACGTTTTCACAAACTTGTACACAATTAAAACCGAAGCTTTTAGAGTCTCTTTTTCCCTGTAAGCTTCGGGGCGCCCAGTCCTGGCTTGGAAGCCCCAGCAGTTAGCATTGCCTCCGAGCTTGTCAGGATTTCTCATTAACTCTTTTTTTTTTTTTTTTTTTAATTTATTTGACAGAGAGAGATCACAAGTAGGCAGAGAGGCAGGCAGAGAGAGAGGAGGAAGCAGGCTCCCTGCGGAGCAGAGAGCCCGATGCGGGGCTCGATCCCAGGACCCTGAGATCATGACCTGAGCCGAAGGCAACGGCTTAATCCACTGAGCCACTCAGGCGCCCCTCTCATTAACTCTTTTTATTGTATGACTTTACTGCGTCGTCACCGGCCAAAACCTGCGCGTGCGGTTAGCACGTTTCTGGAGCCTCCACTCCGTGCCTGGGGCTGCGCGGGCACCGAGCCCTGGAGAACAGAGCGTGGAGGAAGCCAGAAGCGTGCGGCCCGGTGGGGTGCAGGCCACCGACCGTCGCCGGGCCGCGGGTCGTGAGCTGAGCTGCACACACGCGGGGTGCCTGAGCAGCGCCGAGCCGTCCCGCAGGGCAGTCAGGAGGCTGTGCGCCAGGTCCCCTTGCCCTGTGTGTGGCGGCCATCCCTGAGCCCGGGGCGTGTGTGCTGAGACCTCCACCGCGGCTGTGCGGTGGGACGGGGGGAGACAGAGCCGGCACGCTCGTCCCCGTGCAGGAGAATGGCCTGGGGACAGAGTGGACCCAGAGACGCTGTCCTCTGCGGCTGGGGACCAGACGGCGGCTTCGGTGGCCTGTGCTCCCTCCGGAGGCGCTCTGGGGAGGCATCTCCCCGCAGCAGCCCGGTCGGGGCCCCTGAGACGTTTCTGCTGCGGCGCCGCCCTGCCCCACGGACAGTCCCCGAGCGCCTGGCCACAGTTTGCTGCCAGCCGGTGGCACAGTCCAGATGGGTCTGGCCGCCCGAGTGCGGGGCCGCGTGTCCGTGAAGCTGGAATTTGGGGGCTGTGTTTAGACACTGTGCGTGCCGGCTCCTGAGCAAGGCCCTCCTCGTCAGGAGGAGCGGCTTCTGTCCGGAAGCCTTCAGCTTGGCTCGGGACAGACAGATAAGGAGCCCGAGTCCGGGGTCCCCCAAAGCAGGCTTGCCGGGTCTCCTGTCAGCTCTCTGGCGCTGCCGGGGGCGATGGGCGCACTCGCCTGTCCCGGTCATGGTCACGGCTGGAGGACACGGGGGCAGACAAGGGGACCCAGCCTGACGGTCCGCACCAGCCACGGATGAGGTGTCTTCTGGAAAACACCCGGGCATGCTCCTCTGGGGCTCCGTTTCCCATGTTAGCCCCTGCAGGACGCATGCGTGTGGGCCTCTGGGGACTCGTGACGGAGTGTGCGTGTTTACATTGCGAGGGGCCTGATCCAAGCTCACGCGTGTCCCAGAGCACACAGCGGAAGGCGGTTCGGTGGAAGGAGGCGTCAGTCTGTGTGGGGCGGGACTGTGGGTTCCCCTGGAAGGCCAGGGCCATCCGTGTGTGAGGAGGGCTAGAGCTGTGTGCGGGGTCCCCACGGGGCAGAACAGTCTTGCATTGAACAAGCTGGTGAGTTCCTAGCAGGCGCCGCTTGCTGGAGTCTGTGCCCAAGGTGCTGCGCACCGACGGCGGTGAAGACAGGAGCAGAGCGAGCCCCAGGAGGGCCTCCCGTGGAGGTACACTGGCCGCACAGGA
The DNA here is from genome assembly GCF_922984935.1 of Meles meles. Classification (NCBI taxonomy): domain Eukaryota; kingdom Metazoa; phylum Chordata; class Mammalia; order Carnivora; family Mustelidae; genus Meles; species Meles meles. The sequence continues at coordinate 85,569,252 of NC_060079.1, forward strand.
GCCCGAGGACGTCTATCCAGAATCCACTTCACTCTCTGTCTCACATGACCTTTGCGTGACCATCAGAAAGTAGACAACGTCCTCTGACCTCATGGAGCCCACTACGACCCTCCTGTGGTCACCGAGGAATTCTGCGGCTGTCACCAAAGCCTCCTTCCGGTTACCTGCTTGCACAGTGAACCCCTTGCGCTGGCATCTCTCAGCTCCAGCCCACACGGCTGATTCCAGCCCAAAGTCTGGTGCCTGGTCTTTGTGTTCAGATGTGTGTGGATCCCTAACGTCTTCTCACGCGGTCAGAGTCTTAGAGCTGCGCCGTCCATGGAAGATTCGGGAAGGTGAAGAATCGGAAAGACCAGAACAGACAGCAGGCGGGGGAGGGTGTGTTTCACCCCCGCAGCCCGTGGGGCTCACCTTCCTAAAATCTCGGGGGGGACAGACTCTGTTTCCTCTTTAAGTCCGAGCTCCCGGCCTCACAGCATACCTGCCAAGAGGGCCCAATGAGGCCGATAAAAACGATACTGAGATTTGGGAACGATGATCCTTGTCACCCCAGAGGGAGGGTTTCGTAAGGAGCTTTCCTGAAATGGCGGCGGCAAGCTTCGCAGATGCCGGTGACAGGTTGGTGCTGCCGTCTCTTCGAAGGTGACCCAGAATCTGCCCGCGGGGCCCCCGACCTTCACCACTATTCCTCTGAGTCCTTTCCTTTCTGCTCAAAGGAGCCGAACGGCCTGGGCCGTCCACGTGAACGGGACGGAGGACGGACGCCTCACCGTGGGCACCTGGCGTGCTTTGCTGGGGCACACCTCGAGGTCTCCCAGGCCCGATGCGGGCCAGCGAGTGGACGTGCCCCGATGTGGAGGCTGTGTCCGGCCATGCTGGGACACAGCGCAGCACCCCGCTGCCCACATCTCGTCCCCAGGGCCACAGTGGCCGCACAGACACGTCGGGGACCCTGGGGAGTGTGCGAGCTTCCGCCCACCCAGAGGCACGGGTGACCGACTGTCAGCAGCACCCTGGGGCCCTGGGGATGGCGGTGCCTGCAGGTGTGGGGGGGCCCCCGCTAGAAGCCCAGCGCACAGGGCTGGAGACACAGCCCGGGGTCACCAGTAAGCAGGCGGCAGCTCAACCCCAACAAGGAGCCCAAACGTGGGGGCCCAGGAATGTCACCGGTCGTCAGTGGCCTTGGGTCAGAGACATGCACAGCGGAGAATCAGGGCTGGGAGATGCGTGTTGTTTGGCAGCGAACCTGAAGAGGGGTGGGGGCGGGTACGTTTCCTGGTGGAGTGAGGCCCTCGGGCCCCGGGGCGCTGGGCAGGGCTGAGTTGGGGGGGCTGCGGCGGGCGGGCTCTGGACTCGGGTCTGTTTGCGGGATGGGGACGCCGCTGGAGGGTTTGCTCAGAAGGGCGTCGTGACACGGCTGACTCCGCACAGGGTCCCCGTGGCCCTTCCGTGGGGAATGGCTCAGGGCTGTGTGGGGGCAGGGGGCGGAGCCTGCTCGGCCAGGAGTGGGGAGCCCAGGGCAGGCGCCAGGGGGGGAGTCACAGGCTTTGGAACTGGCTGCGGGGCCTAGAGGAAGGGGCGACCAGGAGAGCCCGGGGTAAGGGCCGACCACCAACCGGTCTAGGCACCGGCGAGGCACCAGCCTGGGTCACTCCGACGCCGACGGGTCCAGACCTTGGTCAGGGCCCTTCTCGGGCTTTTCTTCTGCTCCGGGGACTTGCTGTCATGTGGAGATCAGGCCCAGCGGGTCCCAGGGACCTGCTCAGTGCAGATCTGGCTGTGGGATTTTGGGGGAGAGACCAGGACCCCACCACCGGCTGACCTGGGGGACCCCAAGGCCTATGGGCCAGGAGCTGAGCTGTCCCGGGGTCCCTGCTCCTAAGGCACCGGCTTCTCCCAGGAGCTCCAGCCCCCATGGCACCCACTGGATCAGACACTCGGGGGCCCCGGTCTGAGGTGCGACCAGGGGTGTCACTGGCTCAGTGGCAGCCCACGCCCAGGCAGCGACTGCTTTCCAGGGAGGAAGGCGGCCCAGGGTACACGTGTTGTCAAGGTCCTGCCCCCAGGGCCTCACGAAGATGGAAGGGCGCCTCTGTGTGCCCGAAGACGCCTACTGGGACGGGGAGGGTCACGGGGAGAAGGCTGGGGCAGCTCCTTGCTGGCTCCTGGCCCCGGGGCTCGCATCTGCCGGCCCCGCGTAGAGCAGGGTGGGTGTGGGGGCCCTGGGCTGCGGCGGCAGCCGGCGCATCCGTCGGCGGGGAACGGTGAAGGCGCCGGGACGCACGGAGCTGTGAGCGCAGCCGGCACAGCAGGGTCTCTGGGCCGCGCTGTGGGCTTTGCTCGTCTCAGACCCTGCCGTCCTCTGCTGAGCGTCGTGTTCCGGCGGCTTTGGCACAGCCACGCGGAAATCCGACTCAGTTCCTCCAGAACCTCTGCCTTCAGCGACGGGGTCTTCCCGGAAATCGGCGTCTGGGAGTAACCGGTGCCTGGAATGGGCTTTTACTAAAACTCTGTCACGCCTCGTCTCGGAGCCTCCGTGCAAGCACGAGACACCGCGTGTTCCAGACGGGGAAACAGAGGCACAGGCAGGTCGGGCACTTGCCCCAGGTCATGCCCCTTGCAGGCAGGGCTGGTCTGCGAGTGTGTTGGGGTGACTGAATCCAGAGGCGTGTGCGCTAACCCACACGTCCGCGGGTCTCTCTGGCTTCCTGTTCGTTTGACAAGCGTCTTGGCTCCCTGGAGCTGTCCTCGCAAAGCGCCCGCAGACTGGGGGCTGGGAACGGCAGAGACACTGCCCCACAGTCCGGAGCCGGAGGTCCGAGCTGAAGGTCCTGGGGCTGCGAGCGGGACGCAGCCCCTGTCCCCTGGCAGCGGAGGTTTCTGGTGACCTCTGGGGCTCCTCGGCTGGCAGTCGTGTCTGCCGTCCTCACACGGCATCTCCATGTGTGTCCGTGCCCGAGTGTCTCCCTTCCGTAAGGACCAGGCACGTTGGCTCAGGGGCCGCGGTAATGACCTCGTGCAAACCTGCTCGGCTCTGGAAAGACCTTGTCTCTGAAAGTCACGTCCCAAGACACTGGGGCTTGGACTTGACATGTGACTCTGGGGGACGCCGTTCGGCCCGGAGCAAGTGTAATGAGCGTTAGACTCAGAGCTGCTAACCTTGGGGTGTTTGCCCGCCAGCCTGACCTCCTTCCTTTTCAGAAGGGGCTGTCCCTCCGGAGCCCGGTGTCAGCAGCCACTTCTGCTCAACTCCCCCGCGTGGACCGTGCGGCCCGGGGCAGGCGCGAGGCCCCCACGCCCCCCGAACGCCTGCCCATGGCCCTTCTCTCCCCCGCAGGCGTCCTTCCCAGCAAACCTCCAGCTCGTGCTGGTTCTGCGGCCCACGGGGTTCTTCCAAAGGACTCTCTCTGACCTGGCATTCAAATTCAACAGAGATGACTTCAAGATGAAGGTGCCGGTACGTGAGTCCCGCGTCCGCTCTGCAGGCGACCCGGTGGGTGTCACTGCGCCCTGGGCCGTGCGCAAGAACGAAGCTCCCAGGGCCTACCCGCATGGCGGCTCCGGTGGGAAGGGCTGGTCCGCTCCCACGGGCCTGCCCTCCCTGCCACTCCCCGGGGCCGTGTCCCCACTGTGCCTTGGGCGGGTCGCTGTGGGGTGCAGGCGCTGAGAGCCACGAGTCTGGAACATTCTTACCCAGCAAGGGTCAGGCAGAAGAAAAAGAGAGGCCCGCGGGCTGAGAGCCATGGTCCGCCTCCTAGTGAGGAACAGACAGGCTCTGCCCGTGCTGGGGACAAGGTGGGGGCAGGGGAATGGGGGCCAGTGGGGGTGGGTGGCCCCGGCACGGGCAGCCCCAGAGAGGGCACTGCAGGCCTCCACCCCCGTCCTTGAGAACAGAAGGCCACGTAGGGTCCCTTACCGGGGTGCCCGCGGGAAGCCGGTTTCCCGTGACTCCTGCTCAGTCTCGCAGGGCCCCGGTGCATGTGTCCTCCGGGAAATCACTTGTTCTCTGGTGCAATGAGGATGAGAACGTACAGGGCCAGCCTGAGGCCTCGTAAGCTCCCGACAGTATGTACGAGATCGCGTTTGCCAGCCCATGAGTCCCATGGCGATGGTTGTCCGTGAGATCCGTGCCTCTTCCTCGGTGCGCCGGCTGGCGGGCACTCTGCGCGGTCAGAGGCCCTGAGGGAGGCGTCACGGGCTCATGGACGAGTTGCCCTCAGCAGCCCTAAACCGCAGGCTGGGGGTCTTGGGGACACCGGTGCGCTCCTGGTTTGAAGTACTAGGTGCCTTCATTTCTGATGGCCCGTTTCCCGGGGACGGGCCAGGAAAAACACGGAGACCCCGCCAGACGGTAGTGGGCCAGCCCGGAAGCCACCAGTGCGTGGTCTCCCCCGGCCTCGTGACCCCCACGTGTCCAGCCTGTCCCTACTCAGGGCAAGTGAGCCTGGTTGCAGCAGCTCTTGACCCAGACGCCCAAGGACGGCAGACGGGGCCCTCCCCAAGGGCCGTGCCTCCCCTGCAAAGGGCACAACGGGTCCGAATCCATGAGTTCTCAAGAACAGGTTTCACAGAAATCACCGCCAGGGCCTTCAGCTTGCCGGTCCATTTTCGATAACCCTTGAAAAGTAGAAAACGTCCTCTCGAGAACACCTGTTAAAAGGTGATCATTTTAGCAAAATGTCCGGTTTGGGTGCTGCGTGCTGACCTCAGGGTGGACAGAAAACGCTAAAACGGTCCTACGCCCTCTGTCGTGATTAAACGTATGCGAAGCCTGTGCGGGGTTCAGCTGGGCCACGGGAGTCACGGGGAAGGTGGCCAGGCTTTGGTCACGCGGTCGTGAGACAGGCTCTGCTGCTGGAGGGGCGGAGTCGGCTCTGCTGAGACCCCGGCCACCAGCTGCTTCTGCGTGAAGGTCGTGGCTCGCGGGGCCTCGGCACCGTGGACCGTCTGGACTGCGTTTCCCTCTGTGATGGGGCTATCCCGGGGGGTGGGATTCAGCGACACCCCACATCGTGATGGTCAGAAACATCTCCAGACGTTGTCTGGCATCCTTTGGGGACAGAACGTCCTGGGCAAGACCCGAGCTTTAAACTGACACCCAAGACGCGAACGCGGCCGTTTGGACTAATGCTCTCAGGATGTGTCTGCTAGCGCCTGTCCCACAGCTTACAAAGCAACGGCTGTGTCTTGATCCAGAACGTGTGTACAGAATGTCCCAGAAAGGGCAAGCGAAAGACAAGTTCGTGGGGAGAGCATCCTGGATCCCACGGAAGGGCACAGCCCAGACTCTGGGATGCCTGCGGTGACCCCACTGGGTTTCTGTGGGCATAGGAACAAACCGACGTCCTTTCGAGGCGGAGTCCGGCTCAGTTTCTGCCAGGAGCCCCCCAGGGAGCCCAGAGCGCCTGCGGGACACCCAGTGTCGGCTGCGAGCCCAGCTCTGGTTGGGGTTCGAACGCCTGCCTCGATGCCGACTTCAGTCGCCACAGCCCGGTGCATGCTGAGGCCCCGGGAGCTGGCCGGCCAGCCCGGGACGGGTAGAGCAGGAGTTAAGCCTGGGCCCAAAGCCAGATGCCTCCTGCCCACGCGGCTGCCGCTAGTGACCAGCGGGAGAGCATCGTCCCTCCCCATCTGCTGGGTGGTCTCCTCATGGGGGCGGCTTCTGTCCTCCAGGTCATAATGCTGAGCTCAGTACCAGAATTACACGGTTACATCGACAAGTCCCAGCTAACCGAGGACCTGGGCGGGACCCTGGATTACTGCCACACCAGGTGGCTGTGTCACCGCACAGTGAGTCCCCCGGCCGCCCGCATGCAGGGTGGGCTGTGCGTCTCCCTGATCCCGACCTGATCGGCTGGATAGATTTTGCATGACGATGCTGCCGTTTCCAAAGACGTGTTCCCAGTAACCTCAGTTGTGTTCCCCAAGAATGAGGAGATGGTCTCAGTGGACCTCAGTCATCTAAAGCAGCAACATGAGTAACGAGTTTGGGAGGGGTTTTCTCTGGGCTCGGAGACCGGGCAGAAAGGTCAGCCCTGGGGTAGGGGGAGACGGAGCACAGAACGACTGTAGCTGAGGAGGACCCGTGTAGACAGACCCCGGTAGGTTTCTGGACAAGTTGGAGGCTCAGGAGCCGCTCTGTTGACGCGGGTCAGGCCGGCTGGGGCCCTGCCTCTGCCCCAGGTTCCCCCCCTGGGCTCCGCACCGGACACCTGCTTTCCGGGCAGCAGGAGGGCGCGCGGTGCACAGCTCGGTGATGGCTCCCCCTCTTCCCAAGGCCATCGAAGCTTTCGCGCTCATGGTAAAGCAGACGGCGCAGATGCTGCAATCCTTTGGCACCGAGCTGGCCGAGACGGAGCTGCCCAACGACGTGCCGTCCACGAGCTCGGTGCTCCGCGCACACACAGAGAAGAAGGACAAAGCGAAGGTATGTGTGGCTTCTGTGGGAGACGGGGGAGGAGAGGGGGCCCCTTGTGCCTCAGGCAAGACTGGCCTGTGGCCACGTCAAAGGCGCAGAGAGCTCTCCGAGGACGGAAAGTGCCCTCTCCTGCACGCGGCCTGAGTGCCGTGGGTCAGAGCAGCCGGACGCTGGCAGCCTCCCTCCGAAGGGCTCCCGTGCTGTCCAGACGGCCGGGCCGCTGCCCATGAGCTTCTGCTGCTGATTAGCACAAGCAAGACCGGGTGTCTGCCCACACCTCCAGACGGCGGGTGGGGGACAGCGGGCGGCATCTGGGGGACGGCATCCAGGGAGCCTGAGCTGGGTGGGCCGTGGCTTTGGGTCAGGGCTGGCCCCACCCGCAGGAACCCGCACTCCCCTCGCTTCTGGCGGTGAGGACGCCGCGGAAGCAGGCACGTCGAGGTCCGGTTTCCTGTTGGTCTCTGACCTCCTCCCGCTGCTCCCAAATGACCCGTAGCCCTCCCTGTGCCCTGGCCACAGCCAGAGGAGTCTCTGGACACCCGCCGTCCTTCGGCAGCTCTAAGGGAGACACGGGAGTGAGCCTGGGTGCCGGGCACTGCGCTGTCCCCGCAGGAGGACATGAAGCTGGCGCTGGACGAGGGGCGGAGCCTTCTGGAGAACATCAGGGAGCCTCTGGGCAAGTGCGGGGAGCAGGGCCTGAACCAGGACCAGCTAGACAACCAGACCACTGTGCAGAGGTGAGGGCCCTGGCCGGGGCCGGGGGCAGGAGGCTCTGGCCTGAGGACAGGGCAAAGAGGACACAGGGGCCCGCATCTCCTCCTCCTAACGGGAAGCGGGGCGCCGCGTGTCCTTACCGCTGACACACTCGCCGTCCAAACCCCAGAGAAAGCAGGAGCGGGGTCAAGGGGTGGTGGCTTGCTGCCCCCTTCACCTCCGGCGGACGTCGGAAGACAGAAGCCCAAACCGCCGCCCGCTCCGCCTGTAACTCGCTCAGCCCAGCCCTTTGCCGCGGACTCCGGGGGGTGTGGGCGGCCCCGGGCGTGAGGTGCAGGGCAGTGGCTCGGCAGGGAGCCCTTCCACAGGGCCCCGGCCAGGTTGTCCCCGCGAGACCCGCGTGCAGTGCACAGAGGGGAGGCGAGGCTGGGGCCGGCCACGGCCACGGAGCCCAGAGCCCGGGTCAGGCACCGGCTCCGACACGGCTTCTCCGGCGCCCAGGCTCCTGGACCAGCTGACGGAGACCGAGGCCGCCTTCGACGAGTTCTGGGCGAAGCACGAGCAGAAACTCCGGCAGTGCCTGCAGCTGCGGCAGTTCGAGCAGGATTTCCGCGAGGTGAGGGGCCAGGGCGCGGGCAGCCGGCGGGGGGCCCGGATCCACCAGCCGCAGCGGCCCGGCGGCCCAGGCGACCGTGGCAGTCGGCGGTCTCCGTCCGCCACACGAGCCGCTAGACCCGGCGGGACCAGACCCCGACGCGTGTGGCCGGGAGCCGCTGCGCCGGCAGGTTCCGCCGTCTGCGGTCGGCGTGCACTGCCCTCCGCGTTCTCGGTGGACGGTCCCGGGCCGCCCGTGCGCGCCCTCGCTGGTGTCCTGTGCTGCTGCGCGCCTGGCACCGCCCCGGCCCACAGAACCGAGAGCAACAGTCGGGCCGGCTCCGTAGCACAGGGGCTGTGGGGGTGATGCACGGGGCAACGCACTGGGGTGATGCAGGGGTGATGTGGGAGTGACGCAGGCATGACACTTGGTGACACGGGGTGACGCACGTGGGCGACGCGGGCATAAGGCAGCCTTGGTGTCCGTCTGGACGAGACTCTGCCGAAGCCCTTGATCGTTATTTACGGGAGCGCGCCGAGCCGTCCGCGTGTCCTCGCCCTGCCACGTAACGACATTTCTCCCGGTCCCTCTGGTCAAGGGGGGGGGGGCTCCCAAGTGCACGAGAAATAAGGACCCGAAGTGCAGTGTGACGCAGCCGCAAGGCCGTGGGCGAGGCCAGGCGAGCGGACCACGCGTCCCGATGCCCCCAGAGTCCTGAAAGTCACCTTTCCGGGAACACGGGGTCGGCTCAGTTGCACACGCGTGCCGGAGCTCTGGTCGGGCAGACAGGTGACCCCGGCCAGCCCGTGCGACCCGCAGAGAGGCGGGTCCTGCGCCTCTCCTGCCGGGGCGCTGAGGGAGGCTCGCCAGACTCACGACGACCCCCGGTGGTGGACGCGTGTGTGGTTGGGAAATAACCCAGCCAGACCCCTCGGGCCCTCCGGCGGCTCCCCACAGAGATGCGTCTCCCCAGACGAGCTCAGGGTCGTGGGGCTGACGCTGACGCGGTCGGCACTCGGAATATCCTGTCCGGCGCAGACCCGGGTTCCCGGCTGAGGACACGCCTCCCTCCCTCGCCACCCACCCCTGCCCTCCTGAACCCTCGTCCCCCTTTTGAGCCCCCTCCCCTCCCACCCCACCTCCTGAAGCCCTGGCAACCCCCGATCGACTCTGTCTCCGTATCATTCAGGAAGGTTCTAGAAGTGGGGAGCCCCCAGGCCTGGCTCTCTGCAGGCAGCAGGGTCAGTGAGGGTGTTGCACGTTCACTGCCGCTGGGTGCTCAGGGTCCCGGGTGTGGGGAGCCCCGGCTTAGCCCTTCCCCTATCGAGGAACATCTAGGCTGTCTCCAGGGTTTGGCTGTGGTGGAAAAGCTGTCATCGGCGACACGTGCGGCTTTTTGTGTGAACACAGTTGTCGTTTCTCTGAGGTCACACCCGGATGGCAGGTCGTGGTGGCCGCACGTTTGGCTGACAAGCTGCGACCCGTTCCCGGAGCCCCCGCCTCGTGGCCCGGCGGCAGGCGGGAGGGACGCGGCTTCTCGGCGCCCGGATCGCTGCCCCACGCCGCGCTCTTGCTATGGCTCTGCCGAGCGTCCCCCTTGCGGCCGGTGACATGGAGCCGCCCTCCCGGCTCGCGGTCCACGGTTCATCTAGGGAAAAAGCCTCTCCTCCCATTGCTGCCCATTTTCTGACCAGATTGTCTTGGTTTGGGTGTGGGTTTGGGTGTTTTACTGCTGGGATTTGGCTCCTAGTCCTGGTCAGGTGTGAGGCCGGAGCCCCTGAGCGGGTCCACGTCTCTCCATCCTCGGACAGGCTTTCCGATGGCAAAGGTTGTCGTTTCGAGAAAGTCCACTTTGTCGGTTTTTCTTTGAAGGATCATACTTCTCACTTCAATCCTAAAACCTCGGTCCCGGTATGTTCTCCGGGGTTTTCCCCTGTGACATCTTCGATTTCGACATTTAAGCCCATGATCCGTTCTAAGTTAACCCACACGCAGGGCGAGAGTCGGGGCACGACTCGGTTTTTCGTCTCTGGGTGTCTGGCAGCGTTTGTCAAAAAGGCTGCCTGCTTTCCCCTTTCGTCAGGAACCGGGGGGCGCATCCGTTCGGGCCGTCCGTCCGTCGGCGCCGTCTCGCGGTGTGGGCCGTGCACTGGACTTGAGGTCAGGCGGTCCTTTCCTCCCCCGCCTCTCACGCCCCAAATCTTCTTAGTTCCTCCGGTTCCTCTGCTTTTCCACACACATTTTCAAACCATCTTTCTAGATCTGCGGAGTTGCTGGGTTGGACAGGAATGGTGTTGGATCTGCTTCTGGGGGCGCGTCGCCGTCTTTCCCACGTCGGTCCCACAGTGGACAGTGTCCGTCCCCCGGGTGCCCCGAGGCTCCTCGCCACTGTTTGGTGCTTTTCAGACCAGCTCAGTGGGGGTTTGGCTTGATTTAAACCCGAGTCGTTCATTTTTGAGCAACGGTAGATGGTGGTTTTAATTCCGGTGTTCACGTACTCCTCGCTGTGCGGAGAAATACAACTGATTTCCGTGTGTTTATCCCCTGACGCCTTGAGGAAGTCACTTATGTTCTGTTAGTTTGGCAGAGTTTGGGGGATTTTCTACATACATGATCAGGTCTGCTGCAAACAGGGACAGCTTGGTGCCCCCCCTCCGGCCTGTCCATCGTCTGGTTGCTGGCGACTGCACTTCTCCGCGTAGGCACGGCCGGCCTGCTGCGGCTGAGCGGTGACCGACATCGCGCCTCGCTCCGGCGTAGAGGAAGGGCGTCGTTCTCACCACGGGAGCTGTCCCGTAGGCTGACTTCCGAGCATGGGTCCCTCTGCCCTGTTTCCTCGCTTCCTGAGGAGGGCCTGGCTCCTCTCTCCTCTCCCCACGCCTGACCTGGGCCCCGGCCTCCCGCCCCTCCTGTGTCTCAGGTCAAAGCCTCCTTAGACGCACTGGCCCAGAAGGTAGCGACCTTCACCGACGTGGGCAACAGCCGGGCGCACGCAGAGCACCTCCTGAAGGACCTCGCCAGCTTCGAGGACAAGTCGAGTGTGAGCACGCGGGGCGGGTGTGGGCAGCGGGCAGTCGGGGGGTGTTCGGGGCACCAGGCTATCACTTGGGCGGGCGGGGGCAGGGGGCTCTCTCGCGATCCGGTGGGGACCTCCCAGAGCCGAGGGAGGGCAGCACGGCCTCTGCCCGACCCCACCGACCCCTCCTACTCCCACCCACCACCCCACTCTCAACGCCCCCCCGCAGGCCCCTCCCACTGTCATCCCCTCCCCCTCCCCCCCCCCCCCGGCCCTGCTGACCCTCCCAGAAAGCTGTGTGCTTTCACCGACCGACCCTGAGCCCTACGTCAGAGCGGTTGTCTCCGCAGGCCTCCGTGGAGCGCGCCCGCAGCCTGTCCCTGGAGGGCGAGCAGCTCATCGACAGCAAGCACTATGCCGTGGACTCCCTCCGCCCCAAGTGCCACGAGCTCCAGCGCCTGTGTGAGCAGTTCGAAGCCGAGGTGGGGCGGCGGAGGGAGTTACTCAGCAAGTCCTTGGAGCTGCACCACCTCCTGGAAGCGGTGAGACCCCCGCCACCACCCCACGTGGCCGGATCCTTCCCCACGGACCACAGTCCCCGCCGACCACGGTCCCCACTGACCACAATCCCCACATGGCCGGCTCCTTCCCCACGGACCACAGTCCCCACAGACCACGGGTCCCCACAGACCACAGTCCCTGTGTGGCTGACTCCTTCCCCGTGGACCACAGTCCCCACAGACCACAGTCCCCACCGACCACGGTCCCCACAAACCACAGTCCCCATGTGGCTGACTCCTTCCCCGTGGACCACAGTCCCCGCCGACCACGGTCCCCACCGACCACGGTCCCCACATGGCCGGATCCTTCCCCACGGACCACAGTCCCTGCCGACCACAGTCCCCACTGACCACAGTCCCCATGTGGCTGACTCCTTCCCCGTGGACCACAGTCCCCACAGACCACAGGTCCCCACAGACCACAGTCCCCATGTGGCTGAATCCTTCCCCGTGGACCACAGTCCCCACAGACCACGGGTCCCCACAGACCACAGTCCCCGTGTGGCTGACTCCTTCCCCACGGACCACAATCCCCACAGACCACGGCCCCCACCGACCACAGTCCCCACGTGGCCGGCTCCTTCCCCGTGGACCACAGTCCCCACAGACCACAGTCCCCGTGTGGCTGACTCCTTCCCCACGGACCACAGTCCCCACAGACCACGGGTCCCCACAGACCACGGTCCCCACGTGGCCGGCTCCTTCCCCACGGACCACAGTCCCCACAGACCACGGGTCCCCACAGACCACGGTCCCCGTGTGGCTGGCTCCTTCCCCATGGACCACAGTCCGCACAGACCACGGGTCCCCACAGACCACAGTCCCCGTGGCCCATTCTCTAGAATTCCCTGCCCCCACTGACGGTTCTTCCCAAGGACCAAAGCCAGCATGTGGCTAATTTCCTGCACGGCCTCTTGGGAATGAGTCCCGCCCGGGCCCCGTGCGGGCTGGCTCGCCGTGCAGTCCCCGGTCAGGGTGGTGGGGGGCGGGATGGCCAGGAGGAGGCTGGGCAGAGCTACGCCTCCCCACCCGCCAGGACGCGGCCTCTGACGGTGCCCTTCTCTCCCTCGGCCCCGCTCACTGTGTCCAGTCCATGAAATGGTGCGACCAGGGCATCTACCTGCTGGCCTCGCAGCCAGTGGACAAGTGCCAGTCCCAGGACGGCGCCGAGGCGGCCCTGCAGGAAATCGAGAAATTTCTGGAGACCGGCGCAGGGAATAAGATCCAGGAGCTCAGTAAAATTTACCAGGACTACGAGTCCATCCTCACGAAAGACCTGATGGTGAGCGGCGCCGGCCTGTGCCGACGGTGGGGAGCGCCTCCGGGGTGTGCGCAAGAATCCTGCCGTGACCTTGCAGAGTGTCCTGGACAGTCGCGCGGCTCAGTTTCTCTTCCTACGGCGGCTCCCTCCAGGCCGGTCTTCCTGCCCCCAGGGTCCTTCCCTGCAAGGACCGCGTCCTGGACGGAGCAGCCACTGCAGGCCCCGCTGCGCGTCCCACTGACCCCGGGGCCCCACTCCCGCCGGCCCCTGTCCGCAGATCCGTGGCGGCCTCATGTCCCTCCCTTCCAGTGGACTCTCGGCCCCAAGTCCGCCGTCCACGGGGGAGCCGCAGCGAGCGCTCGAGGGCGGGGTTGCCGCTGTGTCCCAGGCGCAGAGGAGGGCCTGCTGCTGACACGGGCGGCGTCTCTGACTCACGAGTCCGTTCGCCCTGCCCCTTCAGGAACACGTGCAGAAGGTCTTCCAGAAGCAAGAGGGCATGGAGGAGATGTTCCACCGGAGGCAGGCCAGCCTGAAGAAGCTGGCGGCCAAGCAGACGCGGCCCGTGCAGCCCGTGGCCCCCCGGCCGGAGGCGCTCACGAAGTCACCCGGCCTCTCTCCAGGTGTGTGCCGTCGCCGTCCTGCCGGCCGTGGCAGGCCCTTGTGAGTCACGTGTTATTGGACGCGCCCAGTGTGTGCCGTCTGCTGGCCGTCGCGGGGCTCTTTCTGGACTCGTCTGACTCAGCCTGTCTGTCCTCGGTGCTGTTGCCAGAGTAGTTCTCCGACCGCGGCCCAAAGCCCCCGCGGCCCCGACCTCTCGTGGTCTCCTCCGAGGCCGAGCGAGTGGCCACGCCGTTCCCCAGGGCCCCTTCTGCGGCAGCCTCTGCCTGCTGTCCGCGTCGGGGCTTCGACAAGGAGGCCGTAAGGTGGCGAGACCTTGGAGAGCCGACTCCTGCCCACGGCCTCCACAGCGTGTGGCTCCCATCAGAGGACACCATCCCCCTGGCACAGAGGGGTTCGGGTCCCTGTGTGCACGGCCTCGGCTCCTTGTTCCCTTCCCGGTATCCCACCTGCCTCCCTCTGTTCCGCGTTCCCTCCGCTTCCGTGGGGGCTCCCGTCTCTGCCCCATGCCAGGCGCCCCCAGCTCCCAGCTGCGGGGCTTCCCCTGCAGGCAGGGACAGACGACGCGACACCGTCCTTCCTCCTTTCTTCCCAAACCAGGCAGCCGGAGAGGCTCTGAGAACAGTTCTGAGGTCAGCGGGCTCCGGAGAGGGCCCTACAGGAGGGCCAAGGTGAGACCAGTGTCCAGGCCACACTCCCATGGTTGCTCTCCTTGCGGTCAGTCGCGCCCCCCGGCTGCCCCGTCCCACCCCACCCGTGCCGTGGGACCCTCCCTGCCGCAGGGCCGCGGCTCCCTCCCCAGTGGGAAGTGAGGGTGGGTTCCTTGACGTCGGGACGCGGGGCCGCACCCTCTCGGGTCTGGACGCCGGAGGCTGCACCTGCCATTCTCTCCCCAGAGCGAGATGAGCGACAGCCGGCCTGGCCGGAGCAGCTCGACAGGAGATGAGGAAGAAAGCCTGGCCGTCTTGCGGAGGTGAGTGACCAGTCCGGAGACGGCACGTGCGACCCTCTCAGATCTCAGCCTCTGGCCACGGGGGGTCTGAACATCAGCGGGCCTGAGGCGGTGGGTCTGTACGCGTCCACCCCCAAGTGGGTGTCCCAAAGCGCTTGTGGGCACGCGTGGGTCTGCCTGGTGAGACCACGTCCAGAGCCCAGACAGAGCTGGTTTTCCCTAGAAAAGCCTTGTGTCCCTGGTTCCTTAGGCAGAATTCTGGTGATTGAAATGGCTGGTGCCCTCCCGCCCCCATTCACGCCCCTGGTGGCGAGACCATGTGGTCCACCAGAGACAGAGGTGCAGCCGCGCTCACCGCCCTGACCCACCCCTGGCTGCGCGGGGCGCCGCACCCACGGCCGGTGCTGCTGCTCGCCTGACCCCTCCTCTGCCCACACGCATCTGCCCTGGGGGCTTCTCTCTGTGCCCTTCCGGCCCTAACACATCTCTGGCCACAGGCATGTGATGAACGAGCTCTTGGACACGGAGCGGGTCTACGTTGAGGAGCTGCTCTGTGTCCTGGAGGTGAGCCTGCGCGGGGACGGGAGCCTGCGCGGGGACCCGCAGCAGCGCCGCGGGAGCCTGTAGGCCAGCGTGAGAGGAGGGCGGCCGCTTTACTGAGCTGGAGGGAACTCATCCATCAGTGGGACCAGGGACGAGGAGATGTGGGTGCCTCGGCATGGGGACCTGCTCCAGCAACAAGGAAGAGAGCGTGGCTGACCCCGGGCCATGGTTGACCCCAGAGTGTGACTGACCCCGGAACGTGGCTGACCCGGGGAGTGTGGCTGACCTGGGACTGTGGCTGACCCCGGAACGTGGCTGACCCGGGGAGTGTGGCTGACCTGGGACTGTGGCTGACACAGGAACGTGACTGACCCAGGAAGCGTGGCTGACCTGGGATCATGGCTGACCTGGAGATTGTGGCTGACCCGGGAGCGTGGCTGACTCAGGAGCATGGCTGATGCAGGAACGTGGCTGACCAGGGAGCATGGCTAACCCCTCAGCGTGGCTGACCCCAGAGTGTGGCTGACCCGGGAGCATGGCTGAGCAGGGAGCATGGCTGACCCCAGGAGTGTGGCTGACCCCGGAATGTGGCTGACCCCAGAGCATGGCTGACCCCAGAGCGTGGCTGCGGGGGAGGGTGGCTGACACCAGGAACGTGGTAGGAGCAGGGGTCAGACAGGACAGTGTGGGATTCCCTTGCAGGAACAGCTGAGCTGCCCCGTCTGCGTGGAGGAGCAGAGTAGAGGCCTCGGGGCTTGTAGGCCCTGGAATGTTCTAGATCTTGGTCTGGGTGGTGGTTACAGGGGTGTGGACACTGAAGTGATCCATCACGGAGGACACGTAAAATACCAGTTACATGAGTGTCAAGAGGTTGAAGGGCAGAGGACAGAAGCCCCCACAACCCCTAAGAATGGTGCCGTCTGTGGTCACTCCTTTGCTCTGTGCTGGTCTGGGCGGTCATCTCGGAAACGGTCCGTGGATTCCTCATGGTGGATTCACTTTCTACGTCCTGAGAGGCGTCCCCTACCCGCTCACAGTCCGCGGAGCCCGGCATCCCTCCCAGCCTCTCCCCTCCTGCGCAGGGCTACGCTGCAGAACTCGATAACCCGCTCATGGCGCCCCTCGTGTCACCGGGTCTCCAGAACAAGAAGGACGTTCTGTTCGGAAACATGGAGGAGATTTACCACTTTCATAACAGGTCAGGCCCTCCTCTGACCACGCCTGCCCGGTGGGGTCCGCCCCTGAGACCGCGCCGACCGGGAGCTGGCTGCATGCGGGCCCCGGGGGGTGGCGCGCCGGTGGAGAGCATCCCTTCCTCCTCCCAGGGACGGGTGGTCAGGGGCGGCCGCAGGACCGTGGCTCAGGTGGGAGGCGCCTGCAGGCCGTTACAGGTGGCCCGTCCTCCCGCTGGGCGGTAGCTGGGCTTTGAGGACACAGGAGCACCCCCACTCCTGCCGGGCCAGCAGTGGCCAGCCCCGCTCAGTGTGTGCGTTTGGCTCTCCGTCATGGCACCAGAATCACACCACTCGGCAAGGCCCGTTTTGTCCCCAAGTTCGTCCCTGAGAAGGAGGCAGCGGCAGACTTTCCCGTCCTGCCTCTTCTCCCCCACGAGCGCTGTCGGCGGCCGCCGTGTCTTTGGGGGGAAGTGCGAACGGCCCTCCTGCAGCCGCCCACCCCCCGCTGCCCGGAGCAGTTTGCGTGAGCGCGTGGGAAAGGACGTGCGGCGGTGGACGCAGGGTGCAGGGGGGAAGGGGCGGTAGGACAGACAGCAAAGCCTCCTCTGGGCTGGGGTCACTGGGGACTTCGGTCCAACCACAGGCTTTCGGCCTCAGTCACTCCCTCGCTCACCGAGGGGCACCCATCTGCCGCCAGACCTCCCGGGCCCCTCCCTTCCCACAGAGGGGGCACAGGTCAGATGACCTCGGCTCGGGCCAGGCCACGAGGCTGAGCCGCTGGGAGCTCGAAGCCGCAGTGAGCTGAGCCCAGGGAGCTCCCCGCCGAGCTGGGACCGAGCCCAGGCTCCCAGGCAGCGCGCACCTGCCAGCGGGGTGGGTGGGGCGGGTGCTCGCAGCAGGCCCGGCTCCCGCCGGCAGAGAAGTAGCTGTCCTGACTCCTGTGTGGACGCCAACGCCAGCGACCCGAAGGGACCCACGAGGGGGCCAGGTCTTCTTAAACCTGAGTTTGCCGCAGCAGCCCCCGGGGGGCCCGGCATGGGTGGCCGGGCCGGGCTCACAGTCCCCCGACTGTCCCGGGTCAGAAATAACGCGGGACTTGGGAAGTAACATTATCCATGGCCAGGGTTGCCTCCGGCTCTTCACGTGATCTAAGGGGAAGCTTCTCTGCCTAGGATATTCCTCAGGGAGCTGGAGGGCTACACGGACTGCCCGGAGCTGGTCGGGAGGTGCTTCCTGGAGCGGGTATGTGCTGTCCGACGTGCGCAGGGCCGGGCCTTCCTTGTCAAAGTTTCCGCAGGACACGGTCATGACTTCAGACCCTGTCGCAGTCTCCTAGCCCCCGGGGTCACCGAGTGCACATGTCCCCGGGCTGCCTGAGACACAGTTTTCTCTGAGCCAGTCACGGGCTCAGAAGCGCCGGCATCAGAACGTGTCCGTCTTGACGGCTCACGTGTAGCTGAACTCAGCCGGACTTCTCGAGCTGGTGGCTGCGTCTGGTCTCGCCCTGGTCAGCAGTCCCCCGCGCAAGCGGGCCTGGGACAGTCACCTCCCCTTTCCCCTCTTTGACGTGGGAGGGAGCAGGACGGGGCGTTCCTCTCAGGCCCGTCTTGGTGCGCTGTGCGTGGAGTGGCAGGGAGCGTGTGGCCGAGCTGCTCATTCTCACGACACAGTGACACAGAGGCCGGGACAGGTCAGCGCAGCATGGGGCGGAGCGCAGAGGAAGGAGGAGGGGCCTGTCTCTGCCTGCGTCTGGCGGCTGCTGAGCTGCTCCCTGGGGTTTGGGAGTTGGGAGGGGTTGTGCCAGAGGTCACTGCTTCTCACAGTGGGGGCCCCGGCCAGCGCATCGGCATCCTGGGGCCTTACCGGAGATGCAGGTTCCCAGGCCCGCCCCACGCCTGCCGGGTCCGAACCTCCAGTGGGGTTCTGCGTGTCACCGAGCCTGCGGGCAGCTCCGCACACGCAGTGGAGCCCGAGCCCTGCAGGGTCTTTCTGCAGAAATTAGCAACTGTTCGTGGTTGGTAACTCCCACGGCAAAACGCCAGCAGCGTGATGCTGATCTGCAGAGAGGAGGGGACGGACGCAGCCCCATCGTGAACCCTGTGGGCTTGTGGCGCAGCGCGGAGACGGTGGAGGGGGCGGGGTGTGCCCTGTGACGCGCACCCTGTCCCCGGGTCAGATGGAGGAGTTCCAGATCTACGAGAAGTACTGCCAGAACAAGCCGCGCTCCGAGAGCCTGTGGAGACAGTGCTCCGACAGCCCATTCTTCCAGGTGCGCCGGGGGCCTCCCGGGGGCGCGGGTCTCCCTCGCCAGCGCACTCTCGCTCGGGGACCCAGTCGGTCTCACGGGGCGCGCTCGGGGCTTGCAGGAATGCCAGCGGAAGCTGGACCACAAGCTCAGCCTGGACTCCTACCTGCTGAAGCCGGTCCAGAGAATCACCAAGTACCAGCTGCTGCTCAAGGTGGGCTGCTCGCCCCCGCCTGCGTCCCCACCCCTGCCGTGCCCTGCTGACCTCCTCCCCCCGCCGCTGTGCCCTACTGGCCTTGTCCCCGCTCCCTGCCTGTGGCCTCCCTGGCCTCCCCGGGTGCTGCAGTCCCAGCACAGCCTCCTCCCCGCCTGCGAGGGCGCTGGCTCTTTGCAGACCTCTGTGGAGAACCTGCTGTGCGCCGGCCGCTGCCGGGGGGTCGCGGGACCAGAAGTGAACAGTCAGGCCGACCCTGTCCCATGGAGCATGGGCTCCAGGCATGTCCACACACACCCCGCTGCGCCCCACACGTGGTCCTCCCCACGAGGCCACCCATGTCCAGTGGCCTTGTCGGGTCTGAGTACACGCGCCAGGGGACGTGCAGACACCTTTAGCATCACGGGTTGGAGGGGGTCGTGTTGGACAGGAAGGAGTGGCTGGTCTAGGAGAGGGAGACTTGGGGAGACCCGGCCGAACGCCTGGCTGGGGCGTCCCTGTCTGCGGCACCAGGCAGGACCACTGGGACAGGCAGAGCACAGGGGGTGGCTCCTGGGCCTCCACGGCCACACGGGGAGCCGCACTCTACGTCCCGAGGGTCCATGCAGGGCCGGAGCGGGAGCCCCGTGTTTCCGCGGCACGTGACGGTGCCGCGTCCCCTAGGAGATGCTGAAATACAGCAGGAGCTGCGCGGGGGCCGAGCACCTGCAGGAGGCCCTGAGCTCCATCCTGGGCATCCTCAAGGCTGTCAACGACTCCATGCACCTGATCGCCATCACCGGCTATGACGTAAGGGCCTCCGTGTGCCGCCACCGGGCCAGGGACCGTGCGGAGCCGTGCCGCAGCCTCCCTGTGCACGCGCGTCCCTGTGGGCTGGCAAGAGCCGGTTCTGATGGGTGTCTGGGGCGGCTCGGGGCGAACGGACCCCCAGCTTGGGGCGTGCCCCCGAACCCAGGCACTGGGGAGACTTCAGCCCGCCGAGCTGCACATCCGCTCAGGAGCCCCGAGGGCATTGGACTCAGGGCTGGGCTGGTTTCGCTGCCACTTGTGGGTTGGGGACAGGGGACGAGCGCGTGTGAAAGGCAGACTCTGTTTTTCCCTTGTGTCCCCGAATGAGGTCAGCTCACTCATTTTGTTGCCTCTCTTGTCCACTTGCGCTCACCTGTTTTTAAATGTAATAGGTTTTATTTTTAGAGCTGCGTCAGGTTTGAAGCAGAGTAAGAGAAGGCACGAGGACATCCCACGTGCCCCTGGGCCCCCACGCCCAGCCCCCCATGTCCCCACACCCAGCGGGGGGCCTCTGTCACAGGGATGAGCCTTCGCTGGCCCGCCATCCCCAGCCGGGCCCAGGGTGTGCCTCCGGTGGGTTTGGACAGACGCCGAACACCCTGTACCCACGGGCACAGGCTCGGAAAGGGGAGTTTCACTGCCGCAAGTCCCCGTGTCCACCCTTTCCCCCTGCCCCGGCCCCCAGCCACCCCCGACCCCTCACCCACCTCCATGGTCCTGCCCTTCCCCGAGTGTTAGTAGCGGGGTCCACCGGACGCGGTCCTCCGAGGCGGGCGCGTGTCCTCGGCTGCAGGCACGTAAGGCCGCACGTTCGTTCCGGCGCAGGGGAACCTGAGCGAGCTGGGGAAGCTGCTGATGCAGGGCTCCTTCAGCGTCTGGACAGACCACAAGAGGGGCCACTCCAAGGTGAAGGACCTGGCCAGGTTCAAGCCCATGCAGCGGCACCTCTTCCTGCACGAGAAGGCCGTGCTGTTCTGCAAGAGGAGGGAGGAGAACGGGGAGGGGTACGAGAAGGCTCCTTCCTACAGCTACAAGCAGTCCCTGAACGTGAGTGAGGCTCCAGCGGCCGTGCCGCCCGTGTCTTTGGGGGTGGGGTCCGGAACCCCCGCAAACTCGGCCTCCACCCCGAGCCGCTTCCTGCGTCAGCACGACGCATGGACCCCTTTCAACGACGGGAGGGCGCGCTCCCGTCCCACACACGACGAACGTGTGTCCCCTGCTCGCGCGGTCAGATGGCGGCCGTCGGCATCACGGAGAACGTGAAGGGCGACGTGAGGAAGTTCGAGATCTGGTGCAACGCCAGAGAGGAGGTGTACATCGTACAGGTAGGCCCGCCTTCTCCAGGGCCAGGCGTCGGGGCACGTCGGCCTCTCTGGGGAGGGCAGGTGTCTGGAAGCTTCCGTGGAGCTTTATCTCCCAGAGGCCGTGCAGGGGCGCTGCCCTGAGCCGGACCCAGGAGGAAGCACGGGGAACACACGGTTAGGGTGCGTGAGAGGCGTGCCCGGGGACACGGGCTCCAGGGGTGCGACTAGCCTGAGCCGTGTTACGCACATGACCGGCTTGTCCTGGTCCTTCCCCGTCGTGCTGGTGAGGGCAGGGGGTGCTACAGCTGTGAGAGCTCCCTGAGCCCATGTGACCCCCGTCCCTGGGTTCTGGGATGGGGCTGGCCAGCACATGGGACAGGCCCCTTCTAGGGGCCCCCCACGCCCAGACGCGGGATGCCATGGCCGTGACGGCCTGTCTGCCGCACATACCAGCACGGCAGCCCGCGGCGATGGCGCCCGGCCCCAGCTCGGGCACTGGCTCCTGGAGCCCCGGGGGTGGCGGCCGGCGCTCTGGCTTTCCGCAGGCCCGTCTGCAGAGCCCCGCTTCTCTGCCTTCTGGCCACACGCCTGTGCCGAGGCCGGCCCCGGCCCGCCCCTCTTGAGCGTAAAGTCCACTTCGGAGTGTCAGGCGCCCGTCTTCCTTGTCACAAAACAATGCCGCGGGCCGCTGCTGGAGAAGCATGCTCGCAGGGGACTGTCTGTGCACAAGTGTTCGCCACGTCAGAGGCCAGCGAGGCTGTGACGTGGGGAGGCCAGGCGGTCGGCTCGGCACCTGCGCGGCCCATAGGCCCTCCTGCCATGCCATGCCTGTGCCGCGGTCCCGAGGCCAGGGGACCGCCCACCGCCCCCTCCTTTCTCCGGGGCAGTGGCCCCACTGTCTGCTTCCGGGGTGGGGGGGCATAGGAGCTTCGAGAGTCAAAGGCAGAGAAGTGTCTTTGGGGAACGTGCGCCCTCATGTCCTGGCCTTCCTTCCGGCACAGGCGCCGACCCCCGAAGTCAAGGCCGCGTGGGTGAGTGAGATCCGCAAAGTGCTGACCAGCCAGCTGCAAGCCTGCAGAGGTAGGAGCCGCGGCCACGGCCGCTCCCAGCCGGGCTCCAGTGCACGTCTGTGCAGGACCGAGGCGACCCCAAAACCCGGGGCTCCTGGTGGGGCTGCGGCCTCACAGGTGAAGTCAGTCACGCGCTTCTGTGTCCCCTCCCTGCAGAAGCCAGCCAGCACCGAGCGCTGGAGCAGTCCCAGAGCCTGCCTCTGCCCGCACCGCCCGGCCCCAGGTGAGGGAGCCGCGGCGGCTCCGGTCGGCTCGAGGGCCTGCAGGCACCATTGCGTTCACACGGCCGGTGGCCCGAACCTCCTGCGGGGTTTTGGGTCACTCTGGGTTTGCCTGCAGGCCCCGGAGTGTCCTCTGGCCTTGTGTGCTGGGGGTCCGTCCCCACCAGCCGCCTCAGGGAGGGGGTCTCCGGCCCCACCCCGGGCGCAGGCCGGCTCCTGCCGTCTGTTTTCCGACTGCGGTTATTTCCTGGTACAGTCAGCGCAGCGCGTGCTGCTGGGG
This sequence comes from Meles meles, assembly GCF_922984935.1. Classification (NCBI taxonomy): domain Eukaryota; kingdom Metazoa; phylum Chordata; class Mammalia; order Carnivora; family Mustelidae; genus Meles; species Meles meles. The sequence goes on from NC_060079.1 coordinate 85,591,227, forward strand.
CAGGTGACGGCCACCGTGTTTCCGTGACGGTGGCGCCTTAGACAAGGACCCGCACATTGGGGGCTGAGGCGCAGAGCCATGCCGGACACACCGGCCTCACACCGGCTCACCGCACCTTCCCTGCCCGTAGCTTTCCCTTGTCACTGCACGCCTTCCGAGTGGCTCCGTGACTGTTTCGCCTGTTTCCGCATAAGCCACCTGTGGTGGTGGGTGGGACAGGACACCGTCCAAGCAAGTACTCCACCCAGCAATGGTTTGAAAACACAAAGTCTGTCCTCCCAGACTCAGAGAACCGCCTCCTTGCTCACGCCCGGCATGTTTGTTTGCTCTCGTTGGGTCCCGCTCTGGGGAACCCAGAGGGGCTTAAAGGCCCGGTGGGACCCCAGGGTGGCCTCTGCCTCGGAGCCTCAGGAGGGGCTTGGAACACTGACCTGCAACATTCTGCTTCTGTTTCCGGGGCATGTGTGACGCCATTAGTCCCTTGAAAGGGACCACGAGAAACATCAAGAAGCTGGAGGAAAGGAAGACCGACCCCCTGAGCCTGGAAGGCTACGTGAGCCCCACGTCTCTGCCGAAGCCCCCGGAGAAGGGCCGAGGTGGGTGTCTGCGCCGCGAGCCGCGAGCCGGCGTGTCCACGCACCACTGCCCACAGGGCTGGGACCCTCCTCCCGGTGGCCGCGCGCCCCAGTGGAGAGCCGCGGCCTGCACGGCCGCCCCACACTGCCCTCTCTCTCCCTGCGTAGATGACTCGGTGCCCAGCTCCGCCTCCGAAAGCTCCGCGCTTTCCAGAAAGCGCTTTACCCTGCAGGGCTTTGCTAACCTCAAGGGTCAGAAAGGTAAAAGGCGCCCGCCTGAAACCCGTGCTGTGGCCGTGTCGCTCACCGTGGTGGCGTGTCTGTTATCCATTCGTGTGGTGCTCATCCGGGGGGCGGCCGCGGCGTCTCCGGGTGGACCGTGCGTCCTGGCCGTCACCGGCGCGTCTGTATCCGTGGCGCACGTGGCCCGAGCACTCTCCGCAGGCCTCGGGTAGGAAAGGGTGGAAGCCGTGTCCCCTCAGTCAGGACCGGCACCGGCACCGCCTGCCCCTTCTGGCTCCGCCCTGTTGGTCCCCGCGGGGTCACCGTCTGTGCCCTGTGCCGCGCTCCTGCTGCTGTTGCCCGTCTCCGAGGGCTGGCCGCTGGTGCACGGGGGACGCGGGGGTTCCTCGCGTGGACACCTCCGAGAGCCGGCGGCCTTCCGGAGCGGCGTGTGGCGCTGAGCTGTGCGGAGGTCTCTGCTTGTGTTTGCTGCAGTGTATAAAATAGTGCTAAGTCGGCCTCAAACTTTTTTAAAAAGGAGGGACATATTCAGGCGCTAATGTTGCTGATGAGCACGGCAGGTGCCCCCCCCCCCCCGCGAGCGTCTCCCTGCCCAGTTCAGAAACGCCCCTGCCCACGGCCGAGACGGTGTCCGCTCGCCTCCTCCACGTCGGGCCTCTCCTGTCCCCCACACGAGGGACCCCCCACCAGCTTCATTCCGTTCGCAGGAGGCTACCGAGCCCGTCCCAGCATGAGCACCGCGCCCCACAAGCCGCCCCCCTCCCCCGCACGCAGCCCCTCACGCGCTCTCTCTGCATTTGTCCCTCTTCCTCCCCTTGCAGCGTCTCCTACCAGCCCCGACAAAAAAGCTAAGCGACACGAAGTGAAGAGCGACCCCACGCCTTTTGGTGTACGAGGTAGAGTGGCCCCACCTCCCGGACGTAGCCGACCTCCCTGTGCCCTTCTGGTGAGGGACAGTTTCGCCCTCACTAGCCACTGGTGACGCAGAACAAGACGGGTCCTCGGGGCAGGAGCAAATTCACTGTTTCTCCCCCAAAGCATGACACCCCGGTGGCAGGTTCTGTGATGACGGTTCTTGGGTTCTCAGGTTCCCAGTCGGACCCCTACCGGGTCTGTCCAGAACCAGCAGAACCAGCCGGGCCCCCAGCAAGAGGCCTGGCTGGCACGCCGGTTGGACTGGGCTGTTACCGCCGTCGTGCAGGCTATGGGGCACCCTGTCCTCGGCCCCCTCCCGCGCCGGCCTCTCCCCTGCATCACCAGTTGTCCCAAGCTTCTCAGTGGAAACACAGAACCAAGCCGCCGACGGCCTCCTGCTGACCCCCGTGTCATGGGAGGATGACGGGCCATGCAGACAGGTGGGGCCGAGCTCCATACCGGACCTTGGGCTGCTAGTTTTTGCTCCCCCTTATCATGAGGGTAAAGCATGTCCCCCCAAAACCCAAAGACCCTACCCACGGCCCAGGCTGCGGGTCTGAAGTTTGCAGTGAGAGATTAACAAAGTGAATTTTCCAACAATTATGAAGGTTCCCAACATGCCCCCAGGACCCCCCAGGGGTCACCCAGCACACTCGGCCTCAAGCCCAAATCTGTGTGCCCGGGACCCAGACCCCACATCACGGCTCGGAGGCTGGCGGCTTCCCACGTGGGCGGGCAGTGCCTGGGGGCCACCTCTGAGGTCCCAGAGCCTGGGACAGGGCTCACTTCTCCGTTGACGGCCTCATTTTCTGCTGAAGTCCTGGAGACGTCAGAGCATTTCCCCAGCTGACTTCCCTCGTGCAGGAGCTGGGGAAGGGGCTTGAGCCCGCCAGTGGCCGGTCGCCTGCGGTTCCTACCACCTTTCAGCCAAGTTATGTCTTCTCACCTGTGACAGGAAGAGGAGGCGGCTTCGTAAGGTCACCGAAGATGGGACCCTGCCGCCAGTCCCCTTCCCCTCCACTCCCTGTACGGTGAGCCGCGGTGTCCTGGGCGCTCTCGCAAATGCTTACACGCTTGCTGCCCAAGAAGCTTCATCTGCCCATCATTTTCCTCGGTGTCAACGTCAGGGACTATCTTGGAGAGAACAGAGGGGACCGCGTTCATGGTCATGTTAGCATAATGTCCCACAAACTCGCCAACGTCTACGTAGGTCCAGGGGTGCCGTCCGAGTCCCAGACACGGGTCTCCTCGCCCCCCCATCGGTGCCTCGGGCGCGTTGGGCATCAGTACCTTCCTAACACCCCGGTCTCAAGGTTTTAAAGCGGAGATGCGGCTCAAGGCTGGTAGGGAACCTTCCCCCAGACACTCCGGGGCTGAGGAATCCCCGCGGGTCATCCCCCAACTCTGCGCCTACAAAACCCTCCATTCTCCACGGCACCCAAGGGCCGTGGAGGGAATGTCCCGTCGCTCGTGCAGTCCGTGGGCCACATGGCCGTCCCACCTGTAGGAGTCTCCCTGCAGAACAGTCTCCGCCTTTCTGTGCTCACTGTCCTCAGACACGTGTCTGTCCTCGGTTGCCAGGAGCCCCGCGTCTGGTGGTGGGCCGAAGCAGGAGACCCCCAGCCAGGCTGCCTGGCACCAAGACCCCCAGGCTCCCTGCCTGTGCCTTTCCTGCCCTTTGCACACGGCGCACACCCGCAGACGAGCCAGGCACACACGGCTGGGTGATTTGCAGTGGGAAACCCCGGTGCCCCGTCCCCACACAGATGCCAGCGCCCCGCCATTCGACCCGCGGCCCAGCCCTGAGAAGGCCGGGCTCGGGGGCTCTCTGGTGCCAGGCCTGCTGCTGTGGCGTGGGGTCCCGGGACACCAGGGGCCTCCGTGTCTCCCACACTCTTCCTCCCAGGCCCAGCTCTGCTGGCTGACAGGGAGCCCAGCTCCCCTCCTGCGGGAGATAAGATCCTAATGTCCCTTTAGCAGAAGCGTCTCATGGCCAACGGGAGACACCACAGGCCTCGGGGACGGGCCTGTCCAGCCACGTGTGCCTGTGCACCCCCGCCTCACAGAGGGGAGCGAGCCCTGGTCCTCCGGGAAAGCACACTTCCCGCCAGGCCACATGGGATCTGGAACTGGCGTGCCAAGCCCACAGCCGGCGAGCCGCCGTCCCTCTCAGACCCGCTGGCCTCCTGCCCCTGTGCCACCAACCCAGGCAGTGTCCGTGGTCCTCAGGCCCCAGAAGGGGCTCCTGCCTGCCACTTTACTGCGGGCCGTTACTGTGTTCAGAACCGGGAAGCCGTCGTCTCCAGTCTCCCCTCAACTTGCTCACTTTCTCCCTGACGTTTCCTGCACACAGGAAATGCGGGAGTCAGTCTCGGGCTGCACAGCAGGGCAGACCCTGATGAGGGGCACGTGCGCGTGTCAAGAAGTCCGTGGGGGGCTCTCCCCTGACACGTGCTGGCCCAGCCGCGCTGTGTGGCCGGAGCTCGTGCCGGGGCCTGGGAGGGAATCCCAGGCTCACGGAGGCGTGACTCGGGTCTGTGCACGGCGTCTGCTGGCCGGTGCAGAGAGGGTCACAGCACCCTGAGCTCACCCTGACCCCAGGCCTGCGCTGCGCCCCCTGCAGCTGGTCAGGAGCCGGCCTCCATGTGGTCTGATGGGTGTCGCAGGCTCCAGGCGCGAACTGCTGACTCCTTCCCTTTGCCGGTGTTTGCCCCAGCATGGCTGGATGGTGGCATGTCCAGCTGGTGGCCCTTCGGGCTGCGTGCCCCAAGTCCGCAGGCAGGGGCGTCACGGCAGAGCCTGGGATCACCTCCCCGAGGGGCTGGGCTCGTCTCTTCCCCTGGGCTGGCCGGGCGACAGAAGCAGGTGCTCTGGGCCGTCTCCCCAGACAGGGACGGCTGAGGCACGCGTGTCGGCGGTCATCCCCGGAGTCCGCCGTGTGGCCAGCTCCTGGGGGGGGGGGCAGACCCCCCTTCAGGCAGGCTTGTGTTGGAAGGTGGCCCTCACTGGAGTCTGTTCTCTCTCAGGCTGGAACAAAACTTCTCAACCCTCAGAAGCCCCTGAGGACGATGGCTGGTCCAGTGCTGAAGAGCTGATTAATTCCTCGGACGCAGAGGAGGAAGGCAGAGTGGGCCCCAGGAAGCTGGTAACCTTCCCAGGCCGTCAGCCTGGCACCGGGGCCCCCGGTGGGAGAGCTCCGGAGCATGACCGCAGTGCCGTGGCTCCCGTGGCTGCTGGGTGGGGGGGACTCTTGGCCGCCAGGGCTCGCTGTGGCTACATGCCCACCCTCCTCCTGCACCGCCAGACCCCCGCTGACCGGCTTCCCGCAGGCCAACAGTGCACACACCTGATCTGCCCTCCGAAGAAGGGGGACGCCCTTGGGAGCGTCTGCAGCGCTGTGCACACGGCTCTCCCACACTTTTCAGAGAACTCGGCTGAGCAAGGGCGGGTCCTGGTTCTCCACAGGCCCTTTCTTTCCCGCGAGTGGCAAGGGGAAGCCGTTTACCTGTGAATCATCAGCGTCAGGGTCACACCAACACAGTACACGCTTAGTGCTGCCCTGGGCCACGCCCCAGGGCTCCATACAGCAGAGCTTTGTCCGCATGAGCAGGTTGAGTGTACACTGGGTTCCAGGCAATCTAGACACCAAACACAGAGCAGAGGACAAATGCACAAGTGTCTACTCTCACAGGGAGGCAAAGGGAAAGGTGGTGAAATACAGGGCATGTTAGGTGAGCACGGCTGCCGCTCACAAGGGAGCCAGGGAAGCGGGAGCGGCACGTGCAAATGTCCTGCGGCTGAGGGATGCCGTTGGAGTGTTTGAGGCCGGCGGGAGCAGGTGATGCTGCCGTGCGGCGGGACCATCAGGAGTGGGTCAGGAGCACTTTGGAGGTTAGTTGGGTTTTTAACACGGTCGCAGCGAGAGACTTGACGTATCCTCTGACCGGTTCTTCCCCATTTAAGGTGACACCATCAGAAGCCCCACAAGCAGCAGGGCCCTCCTGAATGCTCGTGTTCCTTCTCCTGTTGTTGGGCGCCGGACGCCCACCGGGGCCCTGCCCGCGGCTGACAGCCATGTACCGGCGGGGGGGCCGCAGACGGTGCTGTTTGACCTGCTGTGTCCTCTGACCCAGGTTCCAGGAAAGTACACGGTCGTGCTGGGCGACGAGAAGGGAAGCCCGGACGCGTTTGCCGTGAGAAGTGGGGACGTGGTGGAGCTGCTAGAGGAGGGCAACGAGGGCCTTTGGTAAGATGCCTGCGGGGGCGGGGGAGGGGGCGGGCCCAAGACACCCCGGGGCAGGCGGGGGGCACACAGCTGGAGCCCTGACCGGCCCACGCCTTCTCAGGTATGTCAGGAACCTGACCTCCAGCAAGGAAAGCTGGGTTCCGGCCAGCAGCCTGGCCTCGCTCCTCGGCACATCCGGCTCCGCTCAGTGCCTGAGCAGCTCAGGTAAGAGCCCTGCGCCGTGCGGGCCGCGCAGCCTTGCGCGGGAGTGTGCAGGTTCAAAGCCGCAGCCGTTCTCGCCTGGTTTTCCTGCAGAGTCCAGTGCGGGGTCCACCCTGCTGAGTGCCTCCTCCAGCTGCGGCGAGAGCTGCGGGGCCCCCCTCTCAGAGCTCCAGGGGTAGCGCCGGGCCGAGCGGGACAGCAGCCCGCGAGCCTCTAAGTTTTCCTTTGCTTGGGCTTGCTTAGTTTGGTGAGGGGACGGTGCTCTGAGACCCTGGGGAGTGAGGACCCTGCCAAGACCCCACCGAGGAGCCGCCCGCGGCCCGTGGAGCTCCAAGGTGCGGACGCAGGGGCTGCAGAGAGAAGGTTCTGGAAGTCTGCCCTCCGGCCTCCACACCGGGACCAGCCCCGAAGAGGGTGCTGAAGCCAGGCGCACGGGAAGACCGAGGTGCACTGAGCTTTCCGGGAAAACCAGGACGGACGGAGGGCACCAGGCCGCCGCCAGGAGCCGGTCCTGGCCGCTCGATGTGGTCCTGGCGTTGCTGGTCTGGTGCCTCCTGCGGGAGCAAGCGTGTTGTGGGAGAGACGAGTCCACGGCCCCGGCAGCTTGGTGGGGGGACTGTTTTGTCTTTTACAAGTTTTTTTTAAAGCAGGGATTAATTCCATGGCCATTTTTTGTGGTACTCTGGCCGCTAATCTTTACCAAGAATCACTGTGTTTACATGAAATGACAATTTGATACTGTATTTGATATAAAAGTATTTTCTGTTACCGGGGTTTACAGGACAGCACGTTGTTTGTACTGCTGGGAGATCTGGGGCTCTCTTGGGGACTGGAGCCCCCAAACCCACCTGGGAACAGGCCCCTGGTGAAACCCAGCAGTGTCCCTACAAACAGCAGTGGAAACCACGGGGACCCCCTTATCTGTGTAAGTCAATTCTCAAAAGAAAATTTAGACTCTAAGTTAAAATATTGAGCTGCTTTTCTACCAGAAAAATGGGGAACTTGATTTTTTTAACTAGCTTCATGGAATTGGGATTTTTTATTGTTTTTAAACAATCAATGAAGTGTGGTTTTGCTGGGTACTGTGTGAAGCACAGGCCTCGGGGAAACTGCGAGCCTCTGCTGGCCTCCGTGACCACCTCCCGCGCTCGGTCAACCCCCTGGACTCGGAAACGCAAGGAGTCCGTTACTGAAACCGAGGCAGGACCCGAAAGAAAACGCTTCTGTTTTACCTTTTTGTTTCAGAAACAAATTCTGTTCTTTGGAAACATGGTCTGTATCTGCTGGGGCGGATAGTTTTCTATGTGTGCATGGGTGGGTGTGTACATAGGGGTCCCGTGTCAGGGACGCGCTGCAAACTGTCCCTCACAACCCTAGCTGAGCCCCGTGCCCGCCGCCCGTGAGGCCCCTGCTGGCCGACCTCCGTGTGTCTCTGTGGCCTTCCTCGGCGTCCAGGCGTGGGACGGGCCGTGTCTGACGGTTTCCTCTGTGGACTGCTCAGCCAGAGCCCCCGCCCCCCGCCTCCCACCCCGGCCACCTTGGCGGCATCGCCACACTGGGGTCCTTTCTTCGTTAAGGCACTTTAAAACCTCCTGTTCCCGTCATTGCTTCTTGTTTCATTCCAGGTCTTTTTTTTTTTTTTTTTTCTGCTGATGTAAATGAAATTTAAAAATCAGAGTTCTTTACTGTATGGACGGAGTTTGAATAAATATCAGCCCCTCTCGCTGTCTGCCTTTGTCTGTAAAAGCACAGAATTCCGCCCGCCCCGCATGCGCGTCGTGCTCACGCTAGTCCACGCAGCCCCGCGAGCTCCACGGGAAACGTGGCAGGCCGTGAGCATGACCCAGACGGCGACCCGCACGCTGCATTTTGTCAGGAAATGATGGAAATAACACACATATTGTGTCGACCATGTAAAGGTAACAGAGGAAATGGGAAATCACCGTTTTGGAACGAGAGTCCAAGTGGTGACTTCTGAGCCAGGCAGGGTCCAGATAGGGGTTGGGGGAAAGGGAAGTTGTGGGAAGTTGACCCACAGCAAGGAACACGGAGGCCGGTCCACACTGCGCTCACCCACACACCAGAATCTTGCTACGCCGACCTGTTCAGAGGGGATCAAATCAGATGCAACGGATAATTGCTAAGAGACGCGATACAACCAGATCACTCAAGGGTTGGGAGCAGAGACCAGAACAGAGATGTCGCAAGCACTGACCCCCCCACCAGGAGTCCCTCCTCAGACCCACAGGCCAGGCGCCAGGCTAAGACCCAACCCTGTGCTGTTGTGGGCCTGCCTCACTCAGTGGACCGTGTGGCCGTGAGCGAAGGGTGCAGGCGGGGTCCTTCTCCCTGAGCCCAGCCCTCTGGCGCCAGACAGCACACGGGGCTGCACGGACGGCCCTTCTCCAGCTGCCCCGTTCCGCCTCCGCTCGGCGCGCGGGCCTGGTATAGGACGGCTGTTTGCCTGCACTTGACTGTCTTTCACGGACCGAAGGCCACACCCCGCTGCCCTGTGCTGTCCCAACCTCCCCCAAGGACCCACACCAGCTGCGGGCTTGAGGGCTCCACTGTGTGTCCCAAATCCTTGCTGACATCTGCTGCCTGGCAGGTGCTGCCCATGAAAACCTGTTCCCCACGGCTTTGGGCGGTTGGAGAAAGAGCGTCCCTTTCCTGCCCCTCCCGGCCAGTTGGCCACAGCCAGACGCTGCTCACGCTGCTCCGAGAACAGCCCCAGACCCCGAGCCGCTCAAGGGACACGGACACCGGCTGAGCGCGCTCCCTGTGTTTGCAACCACCCAGCAGGCCGGAGCGCAGTCTCTCTCGCAAGCAGAACCGTCACGGCTGTAACTGGCCAGATGGGTGACCCCAAGCAGGCCCCAACCCAAGGATGGATGGTGTCTCTGTAAGGAGAGGGGGACGGACGCACAACTGGGAGGCCCTGTGCGGACCGAGGCCGGGGCTGGAGTGCGATGTCTACGGGCTCCCCAGAGCCCCCGGCTGGAAGGGCAGGTCCCCCGCTGAGCCTCTGGGGAGCCAGGCCCTGCCGGAGACCCCTTGCTCCAGGACCTGTGGCCTCCAGAGCTGGCAGAGGATAGATTCCCGGGGTGGGAGTCCCCGTAGCCCCCAGCCAGGCCCCCAGGAGTCCGGGAAGGCCCTAGCTCGGTCCATGGCAGGCAGCTCCTGGGCCCGAGGGAGCGTGACTAGGGCACTCCACCCACCTCGCCTGCGGCCTCTGAGGCGTGGGTCACAGCTGTCACAGCTGCTGTTCATGGACCAGCCCAGGACCCACAGCCCCTCCACCTCCCAGAGGACACAGCAGCCCAATTTGGTAACGCAGGCTTAGGAATGAACCAGTTCTCCTCGTGCTGGGTGAAACGGAGCCCAGATACCCCAGAAGCTAATTTGAGAGTGGCTGCTGCGTCTGGGGCGCCCTGGGGAGCCCCAAGAAGGCCTGCTCCGATGCCTGCCGAGAGGGCCAGGTCCCCCCCACCAGCAACAAATTCCCAAGAACTGCTGAAAGTACAACCAGAACCTGCGACGTGAGCCACAGAACCTGTCCTCCCCTGGCAGCCAGAGCTTCCTCTCAGGGGTTCGAGCTGGGGCCCTGGGGTAAAGAGCAGGGCTGGGGGCTCCCACCCAGAGATGAGCCCAGCTGGCGCCCGGCCCCTGCCGTTCTGCAGAGGAGGAGCCCACGCCGCTGGAGGCCGGGCCCGTGTCAGTCTTGTTGCGGTAACCGATGCCGGAGACCCAGGACAGTCCAGGTCGGCACGGGAAGCCTGACATCCCGAGAAAGGCCGCCCCTCCTGCCAACCCCGGACGGAGGGTGACCCGGCCGGTGGCCTGGGCCCAGGATGGCGGGAGCCCCCCCTCCTGTTCCACAAGGCTCTGCGGCTCACCCAGGAAGTGAGGCTCCCGGCTGAGAGGCCCTGCGTCGGTGTCCATGGCAGCCGTGCTGGGAATACTGACACCCCAGATCCTCCCTCCTCTCCCTGGAGTTACTACCACGGCGCGACTTTCCATATGCGGAGTCCGGCTGCCGTGCTAAGTCCCGGAGGCCTCAGGGCTCCCACGGGCATTTAGGTGCACGTGGTTGGCACACGTCTGACACCGTAGTCTCCGCGTGGGAGTCCCCTCTTTGCAGACTCGGCTATGCCGGAGGGACCTGGCGCCGCCCCGCCCCCCGCGCTTGGGAGGCCGGTCCTCCCTCCCCCACCCCTGTGCGGAGCTCAGAGGCCAGGACTTTGCCCGCCCTCCCCACACCTGGAATGTCCACAGACCGCGTGACCCCACAGGTCTCAGCATGGTTTCCCAGGCGGGCCAGCTGGCCCTCCTCTGCCTTCTCCTGGGCCTGCAGGGCTCCCTGGCCACAGGTACGTCGGGGTGGAGGGTCCCCCGCAAGCCATGTGAGGGGCTCTCGGGCTGCTGGCCTCTGCGTCCCCCTGCCGCTCCCAGGGCTCCCATAGGATCTGCACCCAGGAGCCTGGCTCAGGGGTGCTGGGTGGGATGCCCCTCCCGCTCTGCTCTTCTGCTCCTTGGTCGGTGGGTGCCAGGGACAGGGTGGGGACACAGCTGTGACCCCAGACACCCTCCCGCCACCAAGGCACTGAGCGGCTAAATACGGAGACAGAGGGCAGTGCTTTATAAGCTGTCCCACGGAGACTTGCCAGGACGGCAGGGTGGCCGTGGTGGCGACACGGGCAGCCACTGTCCCATGCCAGCCGCTAGCCCGGGTGGGACAGTGCCAGCCCGATTCCTGCAGGCAGCCGAGGGACAGCGTGTCTGCGGTAGGGAGGCAGGGCTGCCTTCATCCTTCCTCGCGGCAGGAAGACAGTGCCAGCCGGCGCCGTCCCCTCCCTGCTTTCACGGATTCCCCACCACGATCACACTCGCCTCTGGTTCCCGAGGCCTGTCTGGGCACATGCGCTGTCCTCTGCGGGTTGAGGGGAGATGATCCCGCTCTGGGCACCTCCCGCCGGTGTGAACCCCGGCACCCGCGAGTTCTTGAGCTTCCCTCAACCCGTCCTCCCAGACCAGGCTCCCCAGGAACCCACAAGTGCAAAACACTCGCTGTCGAGAGAGACGTGGTCCCCTCAGCCTCGCAGCCTGGGAGCTGCCCCGCGCCCTCCTGCCCCATCCCGTCCTGTGAACCTGATCTGGGCGCACAGCCCTTCCCTCCCGGAAGCCGAGTCTGCGCGTCTCCAGCCGCGCTCACCTCCCCTCTGGGACTCAGTTTCCCACTTGCTCGTGCTGCTCAGTCCTGGCTTTGCTCCCGCACCCCCAGCGGTACAGGCGTGCCCCGGGGGCCCATGGGGTTTCCCAGCCTTGCCTCGGTGTCCGCACGGTTGTCACCAGCGTCAGTGTCCCCGTCTCCGTCACTGGGCCCTCTCTTAGGAGGCCGCGGCCTGCATGGCTGCCTGGGCGTCCTGAGGGAATCTCCGATCCAAACCCGTGTCCAGGCGGCCCATTCCCCACCGAGGGGCCTTCGTGAGCCCTGAGCCCCGCCCGCCCTGGTCCCCATGAGCGAGTGGGGCACAGCTTCCTGCAAGCTACCGGGTCACTGGAAGAGGCTGGAAGGAGGCAGCAGGTCAGGGCCCAGAGAGGGGACCACGGCCACACCAGCTCGTGAGCGACGGTCACAGGCGCAGGGCGGGGCAGGCGGCCACGGGGTCGCGATCCGAGACTTTCCCGAGACGCACGGGGACGGCGAGCGCAGGCCGGCGGGGCAGGGCTGGGGCGCCAGGCCCAGGGGCGGCTGTGCCCGTGGGTCCCTTAGCTGGCACGGAGGTGGCCCTAGAGACCGGGCTCGGGGACACGCGCAGCGCCCGGTGGTTGGAGGGGACCGAAGCGGGGCCGCGGGTGGAAGCGTCCTTGGAGCAGGAGAGCCGCCCCCGACGGCCTCCCGCCCCCCAGGAAGGCCACGAGCCGCGGGCACCGCTCCCGACCCGGCGTCCCGCGTGGCTTTGCCTCCGGTGGCCGCTCCGTGGAAGGCGAGCGACGGGCCCGGCGCGGGGAGCGGCTGTGGCCGCCGGAGCTGGGGCCGCTGGGGAGGGCGGCCGGGCGCCGGGAGGCTCCACGAGACCCGGGGCCGCAGCAGCCCCCTGCCCGGACGCCGCGCCCGCTCAGGCCCGCAGGACCCCACGCGCGTCCCGGACGCCGCCACCCGCCGCCCACGGGCTCCACGCGGCCGCGCCCGCGCGGTGGAAGCGGACGAGCGACTTCCCGCCCCGCAGTCCGCGGCGCCTCAGCGCGTTCCCGCCGCGCGCGCGCCCGCGAGTTCGCGCTCTCGCCGCCCACCTCCGCTCCCGAGCGCGGCGCGGGCCGGACGCGGCGGCAGACGCGGGAGCGAGCGCGGGGCCGGGAGCGAGCGCGGGGAGCGGCCGCCGCGGGGCGGGGCGGGGCGGGGCGTGCGCGGCGGCCGACGCTCGTGCCCGGGCAGCCGGACTCGGGGGCGCGCGGCGCTCCCGCGCTGACGGCCCCGCGGGTCAGTGTTCGTCGCGCAGAGGGAGGCCCACGGCGTCCTGCACCGGCCGCGGCGCGCCAACGCGTTCCTGGAGGAGCTGCGGCCCGGCTCGCTGGAGAGGGAGTGCCTGGAGGAGCGCTGCTCGCTGGAGGAGGCCCGCGAGATCTTCCAGGACCCGCGGCGCGCCGTGAGTGCCCTGCCGGGCCGCCCCCGCTGCGCCCCGCCCCGCCCCGCCCCCACCCCGTCCCGCCAGCCGCGTCCCCCTCCCTGCCACAGGGCGCCGGGCGCCGCGTCGCAGCCCAGGGCGGCGGGCTGGCCCCGTGGGGCCCCTGCTTCCCGGGCCGCCCCGCCGCTTCCAGCGCGCAGACTGGGCGGGGACGAAAGCGCGCTCCCCCGGGGACACACCTGGCGTCGCTCCGGGACGCACCTGGCGCGGGGTTCCCCACGCGGGACGCTCCACGCTCACACTCAGGGGACGGAGGCCTCAGGCTGACGTGACGCAAACCCACACCACGCGATGCGCGTCCCGCGCCCGGACGCCGCGCTCACAGGCCCCGGAGGGCGGGAACTCCTCGGGAACCCGCGTCCCCGCCGCCGGCGGCGCTCCTAGGCCTTTGCACCTGCTCCTCCTGTCACACCCGTCGTCCCCCAGGAGGACACGGAGGCTGCGAGAGCGCCTTGTCCTGTCCCGGGTTCACATCCTGGAGGTGGCAGAGTTGGGACAGAAACTCCGCATTCCCGATTGGGAAAGGAACACTCGGGACCCCTGGTGGCCTCCGCGATCGGGGGTGGAGGACATAGGATCAGGAAAAAATTTTCTCCCCGGAAAAGCTCACGTCGTCCCCAGAGGAAAAGTCTGGCTCCCGGAGCCCAGCGCGGTCCACCCCAGCCCCGGTGCGCTCTGTGGGCGCCGTGCGCGGTCGGTCGGGGATGCGTCTCACGCGCCGCTTTGTCCCTCAGGAGCAGTTCTGGATCTCTTACACCGGTGAGTGGGCGAACGGCCCGTTCGGACCCCGCCAGCCCCTCTCCGCAGCACACCAACACTGCGGCCCTCCGCAGACGGGGACCAGTGCGCCTCGAACCCGTGCCAGAACGGAGGCTCCTGCGAGGACCAGCTCCAGTCCTACATCTGCTTCTGCCCCGACAGCTTCCAGGGCCGCAACTGCGAGACAAGTGAGAAGCCCCAGGGTTTGCAGAGCCCGCGGCAGGCTGATGGGCACGGCCAGTCCCCTGCCAGTGGGAGAGTCTTGGATCTAAGGTGCTGGTGCACGCACCCGCGGCCGCCGTCCGCTTCCGGGGACCGTAGGACCCTTGCGCTCCCAGCGCGCGAGAGGCAGACACGCCGGGAGAGAGCCCCGTGCGGACCAGCCTCCGGTCGAGCTGGGAACACCGCATCTGCCCTTCCTGCTGTCCCGAAAGCGTGAAGTGTTTTTTCGCCTTTCCAATCCTGGGGCAAAGGTCCGCGGGTCCTCAGGCCATCTCAGGACCCGTGACTGGCTGAAAGGGCTCGTAGAACTGTCTCGAGGCCGACCTACTCATTGTGACAGTGCGAGGTACAAAATAAAGTCAGCAGGGGGACAGGTCTGAGCCTCCCACTGTCCTCTCCCAGGGGGTCTCATGGACATCCTTCCGTTCTCCAAGAACAACGGGTGACGAGACTCAGGGAATGTCACCACCAGCCCAAGAACCACACTGAGCCTCGGTATCCACAGACTGGATTCGGCTCGGCCCTGGAGATGTGGCTGACCTTAGTCTCAAGCCCCTCCACAGGTGGAGGGGACACCATGTGGCCCAAGACCCCACCATGAGTCACATTGTTACATCAGCCAGTGTGGCCCAAGCCCCCCCAGGAAGCATCATTCTTATCAGGCAGATTAAATTAAAAAGGTCCAACTTAACCAGCCAGGGTGTGGAGGTCACCTCCGGGGAGCTCTTTGGGTGAGTTTAATCCTTTACCCCACTAACATCCGTTCTTGCACACACAGCCCTTCTCCTGGGCCTCATCCACCTTCTGCTCTAAGCAAACCAGAGGCCAGTTATCGGGCTAGAAAGCCTCCGTGTCTCTGCCCGGGCTTTGGTGCTCAGGGTCCCTGCTGTGAGTTCCCCAGGACCATGAGGGTCCAGGTCCCTAGGGTAGGTCCCTTAGGACGATGAGGCTCAGGAGCCCTCGTGTGACTCCCCTAGGACGATGATGTTTAGGAGCCCTGGTGCGACCTCACTTCCCGGCCAGGCCTTCCTGCTGGGGTCCTGGACAGGCACCATGAGCTAACCGTGTGGCCCGCACTATAGCACTGCCCTTCAGAGGCAGAAGGAACGTTCCTCCATCCGTCTGCGCCAGTGGTCAGCCCCGGCCAGCTCACCAGAGCAGCAGGGCCCGGCTGTCGAACCATCTCCTCTGCTGGGCCTCTTGCCAGCAGGTCTCCCCTCTCAGTGGACACTTTCACTGTCCCCAAGGGACTTTTGCTTTCCCTGGGCCGTCCCCGGTTCCCACCAGGGGCTGGGGCGTGGGGCCCAGAGACCCCACGGGCCAGTCCTCCGTGCCGGCTGACTGAGCTGCTCAGACACAGGACCACACCCAATCCTGGGTCACCTGTTGGGTGAAAGCTTGGGGCCAGCAGGTCCCTGGCTGTCTCTTCCGCATCGGCGAAACCCCAGGGCCACGCTGAGCAAGCGCTGGCTTCCCCCTGACCGGCTGAGGTCCCACTCATTCTGTCCCCTTCTGTCCTCAGACAAGAAGGACCTGCTGGTCTGCATGAACGAGAACGGGGGCTGCGAGCAGTACTGCGGGGACCGTGCCGAGGGCGGGCGCTCCTGCCGCTGCCACGAGGGCTACACGCTCCAAGACGACGGGGTGTCCTGCGCGCCCACAGGTAACGGGTCCTCAGGGGCCAGCTGCAGGGCTGTGTTCTGCTCGTTCCCGAGGAGCGGCCCCTGTTCCTGCACGGCCACAGCCGTCTGGTGAGACGCGTACCTACTACGTGCTGCCCGCTCCACAGCCCCCCGGGAGCCGGCCGCAGCGGCCGTGGGCGGGACAGAGCCCCAGGCGCAGCTCGCTGGAGGGCCCCGGCCGCCTGCCTGTTTGCGGGGGGGGGGGGGGGGGGGTAGCAGGAGGCTCGGCCTGCCCCATTGTGGGCCCGGCTCCCAGCTGCACCGCGGCTCGTCCGGAGTCCGGGTTTTCCTGAAAGGCAAACACTGTTAGGGGAGTGGAAATTCCCCAATCCCGTCTCCAACTAAGTTCCAAGGCGGGGGCACCGGAGGCCTGTCTGTCCAGAGCAAGGTGGACCCCAGCCAGGCTAGAGCCTCAAGTTGGGCCACCGCGTCTAAACCGTCCCTCCTCCAGCCCCAGGACCTTACTAGGGAGACGGAAAGCTCAGAGCGTGCCCCAAACGGCAGCGCCGCCGTGCGAGGGCCGGTCAGCCTCCTCCATCAGGAAGGCGGCCTGTCATTCCCCTGGGGAACGAGCAGAGCCCAGCTTCCAGAGGGAGGGACCTCCGTTCCTGCAGGAGCTCCCGCATGGGTGGCCCTTCCCTGGGCAGCCCTCGGAGCCCAGCCCTCCCCAGCTCACCATCGGGCATGAACTCCCGGCCGATGACTTGTTTTCCGCAGTGGAATACCCGTGTGGGAAAATCCCTGTTCTGGAGAAGAGAAATGGCAGCAACCCCCAAGGCCGAATTGTGGGTGGCAGGGTGTGCCCCAAAGGGGAGTGTCCTTGGCAGGTAAGGTTCTGAGGCCCCCAAAGGGACAGTGGGCGGTCAGCCGCTGGACCCCTGCTGGGGCAGGGCACCTGCCCCTCGTTCTGAAGTCCACGCCTACCCACTCCCTCTGTCCGTCCGGATGTCAGCTCAGCTCTGGCCTCCCGCCTCTCCCTCGGGGCTGCTGGCCTCACTCGTCTCCACAGATGAGGGAACCGAGGCCTCCGGGATAGATGGCCGAAGCAGGGTTTGAACCCAGCCCAAGCCCCTCCCGCACCGGCCTTTGGAAGCCGGGATTCTCGAGGTGCGCCTGCCATCCAGCGGGCCTGCGTGCGCAGTCAGGAGCCCGGGGCCGTCTGTGGGTCTGCTTCCTGCTGGAGATACAGAGCCTCCGGCCGCCAGGCTCCCTGGACCCAAATCCCCACCTCTCAAGGGCGGGATGTGCTCACTCAGGGGTCTGAGTCCGACCCTGGGGTCCCCAAGAGCCTCCACGCGGGGACACAGACATAAACTGTTCCAGAGTGTTCGATGTACGGGAACCTCGTCAGGCCCACCCGAGGCGCCAAGGCGGGTTCAGAGCGCCAGTGCCCAGCTTTGCTGCAGCCCCAGGAGCTCGGGCCCCGCGGCTGCCCTCACCCCATCCCGCCTCACACTGGTGGGCAGAAGCCTGTGTGGGGCCAGGGCCCTCTCCTCAGCGGGGCAGAGCCCCGTGCTTGGTGTTCGGAGGAACACTGCGAGCGGGACACACCCAGAGGGGCCAGACGGGTTCCGCAGAGTGCCCGGGCTCTGCGGGGTCTCTGGGAGGCAGGGCAGGTTGTGGAGGGTGGGTTTCTGTGTTTCCGTCGGAGAGACCCAGGGATGGCCGTCCTGGGGGCCGAAGCCGGCACGTGCTCCCACCCGGGACCCCTTGGTACCATTCACCCCTCCCCCAGGAGAGAGGGCCGCCTCACCCGTGTTACCAGGGGGGAAACTGAGGCCCACTGAGATTCAGGCCCAATGCAGCTGGCACAGCCGCCCCAGACCCCGCCGTCCCGGGGGCGGCCAGAGCCGCCGTCAGCTAGGCTGGCTGTTTTCAGGTGCCGACGTCCTGCCTTCAGTGGGCAGGGCTGTGCCACCAATCCACAGGCCACTGCTGTCGCCCGGCTTGGGAAGACGGTTCTCCGAGGGGCCCAGCAGCTGCTGGCTCGAGGGAGGAGAGGGCAGGTCCTGGCAACCTCGGTCCTGCCGTCCACACTTGGGACATTAGGCCTCCGACGCGCTGACCCCACTTCCAGCCTCTTTCCTCCCGGTGGCCGCCTCACCACAGCACGCAGAGACCTGTCTTGCCCACAGCCGGGCCTCCCTCTGGCCCTCCAGCTCGTCCCCGTCCACAGGCCGGCCAGCCAGAGACTCCGGCTCTTTCCATCACCGTGGAAAAGCCAGCACAGGGGACGTGTCTGACCGCTCGTCGCTCAGGCACACTCCTTGCTCTCGGGAGGAAGGACGGGAAGCACTTACAGACAGCTACCTGCGCGCCGAGAACCCGGCTTGGTCAGCTCGCGGCTTTTCTCCCCGCGTGCCCGGAAGCGCGACCCTGGGCCGGCCTCCGCGGATCGGGGTGCCGGGTCCAGCTTGGGGGGTGATGCCGGGCAGGCTGAGGCACCAGCCGCAGCGTCCCGTGGTCAGGCTGGCGTCCACGAGCTCTCTGTGGCTGCCACTTGCTGGGCAGGCGGGGTCCCCAGGGAAACGTGATGAGGACGTGACCTCTGTGTGGTGCCCGTCCAGGCTATCCTGACGGTGGATGGGGCACTGCTGTGCGGGGGAACCCTGCTCGACGCTGCCTGGGTGGTCTCCGCCGCGCACTGCTTCAAAACCCGGAAGAACTGGAGAAACCTGACGGTGGTCTTGGGTAGGTTCTGTGCCCCCGCCCCCACCACCCAACACACACCCGCCTGGAGAAGGACGTGTGGACAGGACCGGCTTCCACAACCAGACAGTGTGTCTGGGCAGACCGCGGGGCCCTGGGTCCCACCGTGGTCACAGTGTCCCAGCCTCTGTCCCACCCACGTCAAGTCCCGGACGTCGTGGTCGAGTCCCATCTCCCTTGGGCCAAAAGCCCACAGGGTCACGTGGGCCACAGCAGGCGCCCTCCCTGGCGGGCTGTAGGACACTCAGGAGGGTCTGGGAAAGACTGAGGCCATCAGGCGGTCGTCCTCACCCACAGCCCCCAGCCCCGTGGCCCCGCCTCCGTGCCCTCAGCAGCCCAGAGTCACCCTGCCGAGCTCTGCCGAGCAGAGCCTGTGGGTGGCGGCCGGGGGGAGCCGCTCCCGCTGCCAGCTGGACGCAGGGCAGGGTGTGAGCGCAGCCGGTCCCCCTGCAGGGGAGCACGACCTCCGCGAGCAGGAGGGCGAGGAGCAGGAGCGGCGCGTGACCCGGGTCTTCGTCCCCGACAAGTACATCCCCGGCAAGACGAACCACGACATTGCTCTGCTGCAGCTGGACAGACCCGTGACCTTCACAGACCATGTGGTGCCCCTGTGTCTGCCCGAGAAGACCTTCTCCGAGAGGACCCTGGCCTCCATCCGCTTCTCGACCGTCAGTGGCTGGGGCCAGCTGCTGCACAGGGGCGCCACGGCCGTCCAGCTCATGGCCATCGACGTGCCCCGTGTGATGACCCAGGACTGCCAGGAGCAGTCGCGCCAGTGGGAGGGCTTGCCCGCGGTCACCGAGAACATGTTCTGCGCCGGCTACCTGGACGGGAGCAAGGACGCCTGCCAGGGGGACAGCGGGGGCCCGCATGCCACCAAGTTCCAGGGCACCTGGTACCTGACGGGAATTGTCAGCTGGGGGGAGGGCTGTGCGGCCGAAGGCCACTTCGGGGTGTACACCAGGGTCTCCCGGTACATCGAGTGGCTGCGCAGGCTCATGGACACCAACACAACCCAGCAAGGCTTTCTCCGGGCCCCGCTGCCCTAGCCCCGGCCCAGCGCCCCCCGGGAATAAAGCTGTTGCCTGCCTCTCCCTCCAATCCGGAAACACCCCTGCACTTCCTCGGGGTGAGGGGGTGGGAGATGCGGGGACAGCCGCGCTGCTTCTGGAGGGCCACGCGCGCCTGACGGCCCTTGCAATGCACACATTGGTGTGGGTTGCTGCCCCGGGGGCCGCCATTTACCATCCAGGCCTTTCTCTCTCGGACGACGTGTCCACTCTGTGTCAAGTTCTGGAAGCACGTTCACTTCGGTGGCTAGCCTTCCGGATCTTTCTGTACGTAGCTTCTGCCATATGACGGTAACAGCGCAGCCCTGTGCACGATCGGGGCGGCCCGCCCTCCATGGTGTGCCCACGCTCACCCCGCCGAGACCCTGGCGCTTGCCCCAGAGCGGGTCTTGCTCTCGGGCTCACAGCGCCCCGGCGACCAGCCGTCCTCTGTGGAGGCCGGTGTTCGAATCCAAGAGCACCCTGGGGGTTCCCCAAACCCCACAGGGCTGGGTGTTCTCCTCCCAACGAGGCCGATGACGGTCCTCCAAGAGAGGCCCAGGGAACACCAGGTTCCTCGGTCCCGCCCCACGAGCCCGATCGGGGGAAGGACGCAGCGACGTTTATCAGCCATTCAGGGTGGGGCCTGCTCAGCCTCAAGTCACGCGGGCTGTGGACTGAGAAACGAGCCGTCCGTGCGGGCAGCTGACGCAGCAGTGGGGCCCCCCGAACGTGTTGGGGGGAAGAGCACAGCCAGCGGGCGCCAGCCCCCTCTTGAGACACACTTGGGGGGACGGTCCCTGGAGTACCGCCAGTGCTCAGCAGCGGTACGACCAGGCACCAGAACCTGCGGGCCTGAGCGGTCAAGCCGTGCTCCGTGCAGGGAGGACCAGGACCACACGCTCCAGCCTCTGGGTCTCTCACCTGGTCTGTCGGGCTTACCGGGACACACACCTTCCTTACACGGCATCCTCGGCCACTCAGAACGGCAGCACAGAGCCGTGAGGACAGGGACCGTCCTCTGTCCCCAGAGGCAGACGGGGCTGGGGCTCGCGGGGCTGGGGGGGGGGGGACGCGTGTGCCACGTTGTCCCAGACCAGCTCTGCCCCCGGCGCCTGGCCAAGCCGCTTTCCCGCTCAGAGCTGCGGCTCGCAGTCGGCGAATGGAAGCCCTGACTCTGGTCACCAGGACGGGTCCTAAGGACGTGAAAGGAGGCTCCTGGGAGGGCTCCGTCCTATCTCGCCGGGGAAGCCCGTCTGCGAGCCTCTGGCGTCCTCCGATTCTCGGCTCGGGTTGTGGACGCTGAGGGGAGCGCACCCTCTGCTGGAAAGAAAAGGGAGGCTGGGCTGAAGGGCTGCCCTGGGAGCCCGTCCAGACACACACAGGGCTACAAGGGATCCCGGGGCTGCTGGCTCTGCCTCGGTTTCCCCAGCCGTCGGTGGGAGACGCGGGTCCCTGCTTCACAAAGCTGCCACAGCATGGGTAGCCGGCGAAGCTGGACAATCGCTAAGTCTAGCCCACCCGTCGTGCCCGCACGTGGCCGGCTATCCCCCACCTCCCTCTTCCGCGCATGGGTCTCGCGTCCTCTAGCATCCCTGGGAGCTGGGGACAGGGAGGGGCTCAGCCCAGACCCGGTCTCCCAGCACGCGGAACGCACCAGGGACCACATCGCACGCACAGAGAGGCCGTGTCACCCCTGCAGGCTCTCCAGGGCCCTGGTTCTGCACGGAGCAGTCCTGGCCCCGCAGACCGGCCCTGGCCCTGGCGCCTTCAGTCTGTCCAGTTTGCTGAGCACCTACTGTGTGCCGGATGCCGCTGCAGACCCCGGGACAGAGCAGGAGCCAGCAGACACAGACACAATGAGGCCGACGTCCTGGCGACCGTGGGCATCGGTGGCCACTCGCCACGTGAAGAATGCGTCAGGCGTCCCTGGCGCTGTGGTGCATGGTGGTCTCTTGCCCTCTCTGTCCCTGTCTCTGCCCCTGTCTCTGTCTCTTTCTGTTCCTGTCTCTGTCTCTCTCTGCCCCGTCTCTGTCTCTGTTTTTCCCTCTTTGTCTTTGTCTCTGTCCCTGTCTCTCTCCCTGTTTCTCCTTGTTTCTGTCTCTGACCCTGTCCCTGTCCCTGTCCCTCTCTGCCCGTCTCTGCCCCTGTCTCAGTCCCTGTCTCTCTATCTCCCTCTCCCTGTCTCTGTCTCTCTCCGCCCCTGTCTCCCTCCCTGTCTCTCTCCCACCCCCCACCTCCCCGCCAAGGGGCCCTGCCCCCAGTGTGCAGCCCGCACGCCTCCCTCCCCGGCCTGACCTCCATGGGCTGAGCTGCTTTCCACGGGCACAGACCTGAGCCGTTCCAGGTGCTGCCGTGGGTCCCAAGGGGATGAGCCCGGGTGTGGGACCACCCCAGGGTGAAAGCCAAGCGGGGAGGCCCCCACATAGTGCAGGCAGTGGGCTGGCCAGGTGCCTCCCAAGGGGCTGTGGACAGGCCGTGGGGTAGCTGGTCTGCATGTCCCCTCCTGATGGCCAGACAGGCCTTGCTGTGAGAGAGAAACAGATGCGCTGTGAGGCCTCGCTGGAGGGTGTGCAAGGCGAAGGCCCCATCGGGAGCTGGGGCACCCGCCCGCCTGCACGCCCCCAGGTGCCTCCACAGCTTTAGTGCCTGGCGGAGCTCTCGGGCTGACTCATCTGGCTGGCACGGGCCACGCTGGGCAGGGGAGGTCCTTCCAGAAGTGTGTGTGCAGGAGCCCATGGCCCAGATGCACACGCCTGCCCCTTGGAGCCCCTGGACTTGGGGGGGAGGGGACCAGCCTGATGCGCAGGCAGAATGGGGACCAGGACACCTGGGGGCTCTGTGCACTGTGGACACCTCCTAGAGACAGAGGCCACGAGCGGGTCCACGTTCGAGGCCCACGTGGGCGTCAGGCAGCCGCAGCTGACCGTCTACACCCAGAGGACAGACGGGCAATGACACTCGGCTCTCGTCATGCTCGTAAGGACGGACCCAGAGCAGACGGAACATCTGGAAGCTAGGAAATGACGCTCATCGTCTCCGAACAGTCCCCGTGCCACCTGGGTGCCGAGGTGACGAGGATGAGCTCCCGGGACCTCCCCGGGCCCCAGCGACAGGGTGGCCACAGCCCGCGGGGTCACCTGCCCCCAGCCCCCTTGCAGCCCAGGCTCCAATCAGGAAGCAGTGATAAGAGAAAGGCCACCAGCTGCCTGGAGCCAGGGCGACTGAACCTTGCCCCAGGGGCCTGTCACGGCAGGACGGACGCGCTGTCCTCAGCCGCACCATGGCGGGCCCGCTGTGTCTTGTTCTGCTCAGCGCCTCCCTGGCAGGCCTCCTGCCCCCCGGGGGCAGTGGTAAGCTCCCCTTCGCCCTGCACACCGCAGAGATGGCCCTCAGGGAGGAGGGAGGGCGGGGGGCAGGCTGATGCCCCAAATCCAGTGAGTCACAGGGAGCCCCTCCTGTGGTGTGACACGGCCAGGCCTGGTGGCCTTAGCCAAGGGTAGCCCCGCGCCAGGTACAGGTGGGGAGTCAGACGGCAGACCAGCGGTCACACACAGAAGCTCATGGACAGAGAAGGAGAGACCAAGAGAGACAGAGAGACGTGCTCCCCCCCACGGCCAGAGTGAGCTGGGGGGCCCGGGGGTCACAGCAGAGAGGAGCTTCGGTGGCAGATGGAAGCCTCCCCCAACGGGCTAGCTTGGACAGGGGCACAGGGTACCTGGTTCGAGGCTGGACAGAGCTGGGTTTTCTGCACCTTCCAGGCTGTCCAGAGAGAAGAGGCCGAAAGAAGGGGAAGCAGAACCAAGCCAGAGGAGAGGGCAGGGCAGCAGTGGCCCCGGGGCCGCGGGAGGTCGGGGACTGGTCATGCCCTGGATGAGAGGGGCAGGTGGGGCAGGCAGAGGGGACCCCGCGTGCGGGGGGCCATGGGGGCGGTGGGAAGTGAGAAGACGGGAGCAGGGAGGGACCCGCAAGCTCAGGAGCGGGCAGACCTCTGTGGTGAAGGGGCATCCACAGACAAGTTAGAGTCTGGCGTCAAACTTGGGGGGACCCCCACGTTGCCTTGGGCGGGAAAGCAACCTGAGGTGGGAGTGAGGCGAACGTTTACTGAGCACCAAGTGTGTACCCGCCTCAAGCTAACGCAACTCGAGACGCGGGCCGGTGAGCCCCATTTGCCAGCTTTATTTTTTTTTTTTTAAGATTTTGTTTATTTGAGAGAGAGAGCGCGAGTGAGAGCCTGAGAGGGGAGAGGTCAGAGGGAGAAGCAGATGCCCCGTGGAGCTGGGAGTCCCATGTGGGACTCGATCCCGGGGCTCCGGGACCACGACCACAGCCGAAGGCAGCTGCCCAGCCACCCGAGCCACGCAGGCGCCCACTGCCAGCTTTGAGGAGCAGAGGAGCCAGCTGCGAGGCCCGGCGGCCCAGTGCCCCCTGGTCCAGGGTCTGGTGCTGCGCGTGGGGAGGCGTTCTGAGCCGAGGGCCTGCCCAAGGGGAGGATGGAGCTCAGCATGCAGGTCCCGACCAGGACCCAGGACGGCGACTGGGGGCCGCCTCTGACAGGGCGGGAAGGAAGGCAGAGAGGGGTGAGCGAGGAGAGAGAGCGTGTGGGCGCCCCAGCCTCCACGGAGAGCGGGACAGTGGAGGCGGGATAGCGGGAGAGACGCAGCCTCCCGAGGCTCTCGGATCCAAGACATTTCAGCGGGCAGGCCACGAGTCTTTTGAGAGTCACAGAGCAACTGACTGGGTTTTTAAGTGAAATGGAACAGAAATCAAGTAAAAATGTTGTAATAAGTACTATTTCTTGAAGGTGCGCACGTGTGTGCGTGTGTGTCCTGGGACTTCATAACTGTGCTCACAGCAGCACTGCCCTCCCCCCTTAACGGGATCTGAGCCCTTGTGGGGGCTGGGTGCAGCTGGGGGGGCAGGAGACGGCAGTCCCAGGACCCCGGAGCAGGGAGAGGTGAGGGAGGGCTTGGGCAGCCAAAGGAAGCTCTAGGGGACAGGCAGGAGGCTGGGGGGCGGCGGGACGGGGCGCGTGGACTTCCACACAGAAGGGTGCCTGGGGCCCGGTCACTTTGGGGTCACGAGGGAGCGGGGCACGAGGGGGGGTCTTGCTGCGTGGGGAAGAGCAGATCCTGCCCCTTGGGGGGAGAGCAGGCCAGCTGCCGAGGCCCTCCGGGTGACACGGCCCTCCCTGTCCACTAGTGTTCCTCAGCCCGGAGCGGGCCAGCAGTGTCCTGGGGCGCGTCCGCAGGGCAAACTCGTTTTTGGAAGAGATGAAGAAAGGGAACCTGGAAAGAGAGTGCATGGAGGAGATGTGCTCCTTCGAGGAGGCCCGAGAAGTCTTCGAGGACACTGCCAAGACGGTAAGGGCTGGTACGTGGGCGTCCTGCCGCGGCGCCCTGCGTGGAGGCCAGCCCGGGGACAGCGAGCAGCCCAGGCCCCCCGAGCTGTCCCGCGGGGGCGGTGGGAACACTGAGGGCCGGCTGTGGTCCCGTCGGGGGGAGGGTCGTGAGGCCGTCCGGAGGTCTTGTTAAGCCAACTCAACAATGCAAGGTGTCCATTTAAGAAACGATCGCGGCCTCGGCCGCACCTCCATGGGTTGGGCTGCGCACGGGGACGCGGAGCCTGGCGGTCTTTGCCCAAATGCACGGCCGCCACCACATCTGACATGGGCACCTGCCTAGTTAAGGCACCATCAGTAAACATCCCCTCAGGTAGAGACAAGCTGGTTGCAGATGTGGAAATATGGAAAAGCAAAGACATCAGAACAGCTGGAACAAGTCTGAGAAAGAGAAGGAGTCACAGTCCATGCCTTACAGACACCCCGCGAAGTCACGCCGACCGCAGAGCCATTAGCACGTGTTCCGGGGCAGACACATGATCAGTGGACACACTACAAAGTCCCTAAACGGACCCACAAAAATAAGGCTGACTGATCGCTGACAAACGTTCATAATTATCCTAGAACTCCAACTTTTCCTAGATCTAAAGGTAGAGCACAGACCTTCAGGGAGTAAATAGTCATGATATGGAATTAGGCAACATTCCTTAGACACAGCACCAAAACCATGACCCATACACAGAAAACAGGTAAATCAGGTTTACTCAAGATTTGAGACCTGCTCTGTGAGAAATCTTGAAGAATAAAGACACGAGCCACTAACCGAGAAGACGCTTGCCAGCCACACACCGACGAAGGATCTCAACTCAGAGGATATGAGGAACTCGCCCAGCCCAGCAGGAGAACGCCAGTGACCCACAGGCCACACGGAGCAGAAGACGTGACTAGACAGGTCCCAGGGACGCACGGTGGGCAGGGGTGCACAGCTCTCGCCACCTGCTGGGCCCTCCTGGGTGCTCGAACCCCACCTGCAGGCTGGAAACCGTGGACGGGACCTGCAGCCGGCGGGTGTGGCAGCCCGGACGATGCTGCCCTCCGACCCCGCAGCGCCACTCCTGGGCGTGCACCTGCTCACACGGATGCCTGGGTGTGAACGTCTGTCAGGACTCCGGTCAGCATCACCCCGGACCAGCAGCCATGGCCGCTGGACCGACCCGCAGCCTTCCAATCAGCGAGGTGACTAGCCGCTGGTGCCCCGGGGCCGGGATGTCCCAGTGAAGGAGCTAGTCCCCCTCGCAGGGGACCCTCAGAAGTCGTGGCTGGGACCAGGAGCCCATCAGTGGGCCTGGGGTGCCGCCACCACGGGCTGCGAATGTCGGGGGCGGGAGCGGCTGCGTCTTGGCCACACTACTGGCGGGACACATCTGGGCCTGCGCTGGGTTTCACAGGCTCATACACCAAAACTGCCATTTCTGCTGTGAGTCTTTTCTCGCTGGAATTCTAAAGACACAGTGTCTGAGTTTCCAGAGGCTTCTGGGCTGCGCCACAGAATGAGCAAACCCTTCAAGAACGGGAAGGAATAGAGTCTTATTCGAGCCCAGGTGAGGACGGCTGCCCAGGAGACACAACCTTCCCACAGCAGCCAGAGCTTCAGGGAAGGAATATTTAACAGGATTATATATTCTTCCTGTTACATCAAGAATTACAAACCATCATGAAGGACCTTCCAGGAATTCCAAACTGTATCTTATGCCTTTAGTACGTGCAAGGCCGCAGGCTTCAGAGGTGTGGGGACTTAGGGAGACATTCGCTCTTAACTGTACAGACATATACAGACATGCATGTATATATATTTTTACAGATTTTTAAAATTTACTTGACAGAAAGAGAGATCACAAGTAGGCAGAGAGGCAGGCAGAGAGAGAGGAAGGGAAGCAGGCTCCCCGCTGAGCAGAGAGCCCGATGCAGGATTTGATCCCAGGACTCTGAGATCATGACCTGAGCCGAAGGCAGAGGCTTTAACCCACTGAGCCACCCAGGTGCCCCTGTCTATACTTTTTTTTTTAATGGGCTCCAAGCACAGAGCTCAACGCGGGGCTTGAACTCAGGACCCTGAGATCATGACCTGAGCAGAGATCAAGAGTCAGAGACTTGACCGACTGAGCTGCCCAGGAGCCCCAGGGAGACCTTTACTCTTCTCTTTAGTTTGAAATGTTTCCTTTCGGTTATCCGCTAACAACGGACAATGTGACTCAGGGCAGCAACAGAGCCCGTACCCCGAGGTTCTGCGGGGTCATTCCGACCTTGGTTCTGGGCAAGTGTAGCTCCCCCGGGTGCCCAGGAGCTGGGCCACAAGCACTGAGAGTGGAAAGGTTCCTTTTGGAGGTCTGTGGGAGCGCGAGCTCAGCGTCCCTTCTGGAGTGTCGGGTGCTGCTAGCCGTCCTGGGCCCCCCGGCCTCGTGGACTCAGCCCTCAAACCTCTGCTGTCTCCACACGTGGCCCTCGTGCCTTCCCCGTCTCTCCTGACAGCACTCAGGGTCAGCCCTGAGCCGGGGTTCCCCTCTCCAGCCTTAATGTCACCGGCAAACCCACACCCTGCTTCATGAAGACCACGTTCTGAGGTTACACCTGAAGGTTGGGGGGGACACTGTCTGTTCAAACTACAAACACAGCAAAATTGATTTTTCAGACTATGAACATTTCTTAGTGTGATACAGGCTTTGGGTGGCCTGTTTTAACCTAATGACCAGTTACCATTTCCTCAATTTCACACGAGCATTCTCCAAGCATCTGAGCCCTGACTGACTCTCCGACACAGATACCTGCACTCAGAACCGGGTGTCGACCCACGTGGGCGTAGCAAACAGAGTAAACCATTTCTGGTACGATCCATTCCTTGGTGAGTAACTTGGAGATAGATCTTCCGAGATTCGGCAGAGCCGGTGCCTCTAGGATGACGGCAGGCCCGTCTGTCCGACGCAGCAGGTCTGAGCAGCCCCTCGCAGGCTGAGGAGCCCCAGAGCGAAGGCACCAGGGAAGGGCTCTGCTTGGCAAAGGGTCCTGCTGAGGCTAAGTGCGGTGGTCGTGTGAGACGTCGGTGTTCTCCCTAACGTATTTCAAAATCTTCTTTCCTTTTTTAGACTGAATTCTGGAATAAATACGCAGGTAAGAGGTCTTCTATTCTAATACTGGGTGGGGTTCGTTCGGACACTGAAATAGGGAGAAATCATATTTGAGTTTTGAAAATTCTTCCTCAATTTCCTTTCCGTTCCTGCTTATTTCTCAGTCATCTGAGTGTTTTCATAACAGTTATCGTGAAATCGTTTTTTTAACTTGAGGCTAATTCTAGTTTTGTTATTTACTTAAATGTAGACTTCATTCGTTCACTCTCACTTGTGGAGTACCAAACTCTACGATAATTTTCTTAATCCAAGGCATTAGGCAGAAACAAAGAACAGGGTCTGAAAGGTTAGGTCTTCTAAGAAGACGGAATGTTTGCGGCTTGTGAAACGGTGCAAATCACGAGTCACGTTTCATTCTCTCCCGGGTTTCTCAAAATGCCAATCGGACCAGTCTCTAAAACAGATCGTCCGCAGGCACGGAGAAGCGTGATGCCCCGTGTTCGTGCTGGACGCTGATCTTCGCGCTCAGCGTTTCCCTCCAGACCATGTGGGGAGAGGCCCCAAACACGGGTCTTGTCAGTGCGGGGCCTGGAAGCGGGTATCCGGCCATCCCCTGCCCTCTGACCTCCCAGCCGGTCCCACACGGTCACCAGCCCCGAGCTCCTCACTCTGCTGGAAACACACTGTCAAACATCCCAGCAGAAACAGAAAAGCTTATCGACAGCCCAGTCAGATCAGAGCATCACGTAGCTAGAACTACAAGAGGTGAGGGTAAAATGAGGTCCAGGCGGGAGACGCGCTTCCGGGGAGACAGGAGGGATTTCGGGTTTATTCAAGCCATCCGAACAGCACGTGCCAAGATCAACACAGCAAAGCCATTTCCACGGCCGTGGGAGCTGCTGGCCAGCTCTGGTTCCCGAACCCCGTCTCTGCAGATGGTGACCAGTGTGAGAGCAGCCCTTGCCAGAATGAGGGCCGGTGCAAAGACGGCCTCGGCGAGTACACGTGCACCTGCTTGGAAGGATACGAAGGCAGAAACTGCGAACTGTGTGAGTTCTCTTCCCGGGTCCCTTCAGCTCGGGCTTACCCGGCGGGGCAGGAACGAGGGAAGGCGCCCAGCCTCGTAGGTTCGAGCGTGCGCTCCATGCGCCGTGCCCTTGTGGGGCCAGCAGGGCCCAGGCGGCCACAGTCTGCTCGGCTCTAGGTGGCAGACACACAGCCGCGTTTTTCCCTCCGCGAGGCTGTGGCACGTCCGTGGAGCATGGGGCCGGGAACTCAGCAGAGCGACTCTCTCCCGGCGCCCCCCACCCCCGCCAGCTACGGTTTTGCGGTCCAGCAGCGGCTCTGAGTCCCACTTCCCCTCCCTTCTCTTAGTACGAACGTCCACTCCAAATTCTGGGTTATAGAAACGTGATACCTTCAATGCATTCTGCATGGAAAAGCCACCGAGAGTTTTCCTGACTCGGTGATTAATTTAATAAACATCAGATCTGTATTAGCTGGTTTCCCCCAAGGAGAGGACCTTTGTGATCTGCAGGATGGGCCCTGAGCTCGGGCCTCTGTGGGCTCGTCCCCGCGGGGCCTGCCCGCACCACCCCTGCCGCTCACCGCGCGGCGCAGCCCCGGGCCACCGTGCGTGTTCTCCGAAGGGGCACTAACGCGGGTCTTCTCACTGTCATTATTTCGCCGCCGAAACCCGAATGGTGGAATGTGACGTAGCCGGCCGTGGTGGCATCGGGGACGCGAGGCCAGTAGATCGGCCTAGCCACGATGCCCCCGAAGCCCCACGGGTTCTCCGTGCCGAGAGCGTCCCCTGACGGGCCTGGTGGCCCGAGTCCAGTGTGCACCCCCGTCCAGACCCCAGGCTCTGAGACGCGTCCCGGCCCCTCTATGCCGTGGGGGTCCCGCACCCTCCGTGGACAGGCTCACAGCCACCGCGCCCACCCCAGCTCTGCCTGAGCTCCCATCCCTGGCCTGTCCTTCTACCGGCGGCCTGTGTGCACGGGGCTCACAGCTGCGGGGCAGGGCGCCTGCCCTTCTGAGGGCTGGACTTGAGACCCGCCAGCCTCCAGGGCCCACCACGGTGCGCCGGGGTTTCTGCAGGATCTGCTGGAGGCCTGGCGCCCGGGGCCCTGCGGACGCCGTGCGGTCCCCATGTGGTCCGGGGAGCAGCGGGGCGGGATCGGTGTGGATATGGAGGGGCCGTCCCCGGCCCCTGGCCTGCCCTGGGCACCCGTCCTGTTAGCTTGGGCCCTGCGGAGGGGCTCAGTCACGTGGTTCTGGCCCTTCGCTCCAGCCGGCGGGTCCACCGTGGGGTGGGCGGCTGGAGCTGCCGTCCGTCCTCCGGGCTCGGCACAGCCTCGGTTCCCCCGGGCCGTCCTCTCCCGCAGCCATGCGGAAGCTGTGCAGCGTGGACAACGGCGACTGCGAGCAGTTCTGCAGGGAGGAGCAGAGCTCCGTGGTGTGCTCCTGCGCCAGCGGCTACGTCCTCGCAGACAACGGCAAGTCCTGCGTCTCCACAGGTAGGAGGCGCGCGGCTGGAGGCTGCCAGCGTCCCGGGGGGCCACGAGGGCTGGGGACAGACTCAGGGTTTCTGGGAACTGTCTGAGGAACGGGCCAGCAGGGTTGCCGAACTCCCCAGGTGCCGGGGAAGACGGGGGTGGTACTGGGCTCCCAGCCAACCCTGAAGCATCGTGACCTGCCTGGGACCTTGGCATGCCCTGTTGCCCCAGGAGGCTGGAGTTGGAGTGGGTGCGGGGCAGCACGGGCTGACTCTCGGGGCCGGGGACATGGGGCAGGGCGGGGGCGGGAGCCGCAAGGGGAGCCACAGATGCATCGGTCGTCCAGGCCCCAGCGATGGGCTTTGGTTTCCTTCTCTGTGACGGAAGCCGGGCCCTGAGTCTGGCCTGCAGGCTCTCAGAGGGCACAGGCTAGTGAGGGGACATAAGCCAGACCCACCTGGGCCAGAGCTCCGGAGAGGCCGCCCCCTCTCAACTCTACCTGCTTTTCACGGGGGCCTCACGTGCTCCTCGAAGCCGGGCTCCCCGTCTGACTCACAGCTCTGGTCGGAGTGCTGAGTCTCGGGCGTTCCAGAAGGTGGGCATGTCCCCGCCCTGTGGCAGTGGCCTCCGTCATGTAACCGGGCTCTCAGGGGTCCCCTCTGCTCCCCCACTCTCCTCCGGGTCGGGTCGGGAGAGCTGTGCATGTGGAACAGGGAGGATCTCGCCCCACTGAAGCCAGCCCGTGTCCTTCCAGAGCCTTTCCCCTGCGGGAAAACCACGACGGGGCGCAGTAAAAGGTCCGTGGAGATCGCCCACAGTGGCCAGGGTCCCTCAGAGGCCGAGGCCGAGGCCGGCATGCAGGACCAGTACGACCCCGGGGACCTGCCTGCCACCCAGAGCACCCCGTGGCTACTGCCGTTCAACGAGACAGACCGCAGCCCCGCGGAGGACTCGAGCGGCCTGGTCCGGATCGTGGGCGGGCAGGACTGCAAAGACGGCGAATGCCCCTGGCAGGTGACCGTGCACCGGGCCTGGGTGGTGCAGGCAGGGGCACACGCCTCTGGCTCCAAGGCGGACAGTGCAGAGATGTAAAGTGGGCCCTGTCCCCTCCCACCCCCGTCCACCCCCACGGTGCGCCCATGAAAGACAGACAGACAGACAGAAGACTCAGTCCTGTGACCCGACCAGCTCTGGCTGCGGGCTCGGGTCAGCCGGGGGCGGGGGCTGCCCGGTGCCGCCAAGCCCTGGGCTGGCTCTTCCGACCACCGGCGGGAGACTCGCTCCCTTTGTTTTCTCTCTAATTCAGTTAAAGATTTTTTACCGAACGTGAACGTCCTTATCAGGCAGGTAGTAATTTGGAGAAAATGCATCATGCGTTTGCCAAGGTGAAAATTCCCTTTTCGCTTGTTGATTTGGACGAAGGTCGCCCGATCTGGCAAAGAACAACAAGGGACTTGTGCTTGGAGCTTCAGATAAACGATGACCAGTTTTTAACGTGAGTGTGTCCCAAAGACCACGTGGGACGCGTTGACACTAAAAACTGCTGTTTATCTGATTTGGGCTGAACTGGGTGTCCTCTGTCCTATCTGGCAATCCTAACTCAGGGTTTAGCGTTCAGGACCCCAAGCCAACACGGCTTCCCCTACAAGCAAAACCCCGACAATGGGCTCAGCCCACCCCCACTCAGAGCTCCGCAATGGGGTGCATGTGCCTAAACTATCAGGAGGCCGGGGCGCACTCAGAGAGAACCCCGCGGGTCCGATGGCGCAGGCGTGGGGCGTGGGCCGTGAGATCAGCTCCGCCCCGACGTGTGCACGTCCGGACCCAGGAAGGGCCGCGAGCCCCGCCGAGCCACGCTGTCTGGACTTGCTGCTGGACACGCACCCCGCTAGGCGCACAGGCAGCTCTGTGGGGGCAGCCGATGGAGCACCCCCAGCCCCCGAGCCCAGGTGGCATGGCCGTGGCTCTGGACGGCATTCCGTAGGCGGAGAGGGTGCAGGGATGTGCGTGGGCGGCGGTGATCCTGTCTGGGGGACTCCCGACTCCTGCTCCCCAGCCCAGCCTGGCGACCTCCCTCCATATTGGGGAAGGAGCTGGGGTCCAGGTATGGGAAGACTGTCCCTCCCTGGCCACCCAGGCATGCACACAGAGCGTCCATGTCGTTTCCCGCGTGTCACAGTGGTCTTCAAGGGCTTTCTCTGAGCCCGAGGTTGTTGCTATCCCATGGGCCGGAAGACACCCCCAGCCGGGAAGGCCGGCTCGCACCCCTCGGACTCTCCCGGAGAGGCAGCAGGCGCTCCATCTCCAGATTCGTGGCCCTGCTCTCTGGGGAAAGGGGTGCTGTCCGCCGCGCCCCCCAGTGCTCATCCCACCGGGGAGAGGGACCCCTCCAGGGGGAGTCCGTGGATTCCAAGGCCATTGCTCTTGACAGGGGCCTCTGTGGCCCCTGGGGACGAATGCCCCGGACACCGGAAGTTTCTCCCTGATGATGCGCCTGCCTGGGCTTGGTTGAATTTCATAGCCACGTAGCAAAGGTTTCTATGGGAAATCAGGTTTCTATGAGAGCTCTGGAGGGGACGGGGCTGCTCTGACCCCGGAGCCCGTGGTCCGGGTGCAGAAACCGCAGAAGCGTGGCAGATCCGTCCCCACGTGCCGTGCCTGGCCCTCCGTGGGGCCTCCGCAAATGTCTGCTCCAGGCGCAGGAGCTGCCCAAACCTGGGGTGTCCGGGCCCCCCCGGGGCAGCCCCACCACGAGCCCGACAGAGGGAGGCCGTGGCAGTCTGCGGGTCCCAGCGGGGAGGGCGGCAGGGGGAGGCCCTGGCCTCGGCGAGGACATGGAGAGGAAGCTGGAGTCAGACCCCACCTGACCGCGGGGCCCCTCGCAGGCTCTGCTCATCAACGAGGAGAACGAGGGCTTCTGCGGAGGCACCATCCTGAGCGAGTATTACGTCCTCACGGCGGCTCACTGTCTCCAACAGGCCAAGAAGTTCACGGTGAGGGTAGGTAAGTGGCCACACGACCCCCTCACCCCCCCCCGGCGGGGCCCCCGTCACTTCCTTACCTCTGGGGCTGCTAGCCGGAAACACTCGTTCACACAGGGGACCTTGAGGCGCAGGTGGGGGGCCACAGAGCGGGGAGGGGGTGTCCCCGACGCGTGCCAGTCCGGGCCCAGGGTCGCGAGCCTCCCTTAGCGTCCCTTCCTCCAGGAAGGCTTCGAGGGCCCAGCATGCGGCCGGCATGTTCTGTAACGTGCGTCCTCCTCTCGCAGGGCCGGTCACAAACGCGGCCGTGCGGCAACCGTTAGCTCTCCCCGACAGGTGGAATAATTTCGCCCAGTATACCCGAAATAGCAGCAGTCCTTCAACGTGTCATCAATGTTAAAAAGTATTAATGAGATCTTTTGAGCTTGTGTTTTCTTTCCCCATCTGAGAATTGACACTCGGCTCGTCCCGTCTCCGGAGCTGGCGCCCCCACGGCCTGGCAGTCGCGGGACGCGTCTGCCTGACGTGCTGTCCCTGGTTATGGAGTGTGACCTGCGGTCGCCCCAGGGAGCGACCCTGGAGGTCCTTCTTTGCTTTCAGCTCCCCCTCGCTGTTCAGATTTCCGGTGACCGCACCCCACTTCCCGCACGCACGGTGAGGGCTGCTCGGAGCAGCGCCATGGGTGAGCGCCCGGCCCGCCTCGAGCCAAGCCCCTCCGTGTCCGCGCCCCCTCGCAGGTGAACGGGACACGGACCAGGAGGAAGGCAACGAGGTCGCGCACGAGGTGGAGATGGTCATCAGGCACAACCGTTTCGTCAGGGAGACCTATGACTTCGACATCGCCGTCATCAGGCTGAAGACGCCCATCACCTTCCGCATGAATGTGGCGCCCGCCTGCCTGCCCCAGAAGGACTGGGCCGAGTCCACGCTCATGACGCAGAAGACGGGCATTGTCAGCGGCTTCGGGAAGACCCACGAGAAGGGCCGCCCGTCCAGCACGCTCAAGATGATGGAGGTGCCGTACGTGGACAGGAACACGTGCAAGCTGTCCAGCAGCTTCAGCATCACTCAGAACATGTTCTGCGCCGGCTACGACTCCAAGCCCGAGGACGCCTGCCAGGGGGACAGCGGGGGCCCCCACGTCACCCGGTTCAGGGACACCTACTTCGTCACCGGCATCGTCAGCTGGGGAGAAGGATGTGCGCGCAAAGGGAAGTACGGGATCTACACCAAGGTCACCAACTTCCTCAAGTGGATCGACAGATCCATGAAAACCAGGTCTGCAGCCCCGGCGCCCACAGGGGACCCCGCCCCTCATTAAAGTCACCCCCTCAAGACCCGCAGGCAGCCGCTGGTGTCTCGTTTGTGCCCACACGGGCTGTGCCCGGAGTCCGTCTCCCGTCCGGGACAGCGCGGTCCGGGTTGGTCCCCTGCACTGCTCTCCTCTTGCCCTGCTGAGGACAACGTTCCTTTGGAACGCTGGACCCGCCTTTCCCTCGCCGGACTGGGGAGCTTCTTTGGGAAACACTATCCTTTGAGGGACAGGAGTCTGGACCCCGGGGATGAACAGAACCATGATGGGCCGTTCCTGGGCACAGCGGGTTCCTCCAGGTTTGATGGCCGCGGGCTGCGTGCGGCGCGGCTCGGGACACTCGAATTACTGGGTGCTCGGAGCAGGGATCGGGCAGCCCACGGCCCGCGGTGGGGTGGGGGGCCCGGCACTGAGACAGGGTGGAAATGCATCCCCGGGGGGAGCCTCTCTGAGAGCCTCTCACGGGCAGGGGTGCATCAGCGTGGACCTAGCGGCTGCTTCTCCCCCCTGGCCTCATGCTGGCCTCGGCCGGGGCCACCGCCGTGCCCTGAGCAGCTCCTGGGCTCCCGGGAGCGGCTGCCCCCAGCCCCAGCATTCAGTCAGTGTGGACGAGGCTGCGCAGGGACCCCGTGCGTGCTGGATGTGCTGGTGGGGCGTGGGAGGGACGCGGCAAGCCCTTCCCGTCCCCATCCGAGCACTCCACGCCCGCAGCTGAAGTGGTCTGAGAAGCAACGTGCTTCAGGCAACGCGGCAGGTCAGCCCAGACCCGCCAGGGAGTTTCCAAACGCCCCCGCACAGTTTGTGCTTTGCACAACTTCGCTAAGCAAAGTCTCAAAGTTCGGGCACGAAGACGCCCCCACACGTCACAAGCTGGGCAGAGTGTTTGGTAAACAGTGGGTATCGCAAGGTTCAGAAAATCAATGTGACCAGGTACGCGGGTTCCCAGAGCCGGTCAGAGAAGGCCGAGGGCCGCATGGGGCGGAGACCCTCCTGGACGGAGGCCTCGGCCGCCACAGACGGCTGTCCCCTTGCTCAGTGCCGTGGCATGCCCCGCACGGGTTCGGGGGTCAGCGGTGGTCTGGGGCCCAGAGAACGGGCGGAAGACCCACGGGTGAAAACTGCCTTCCCTGCTACGGCTCCATCTCTCGCTGTTGGCCGCCGATCGGCGACCGGCCTCACGTGCGCCTCAGAGGGGGAGACCGAGGCAGGATGGGGAGAAGGGGGAGCCCCGTTGTCTCCCCAGGTCGGCTTATCCAGAAGTAGACTCCGGTCAGGAAGGTTCTGGAGGAGATGGTGGGACACGATGGGTCCATCCGCGGGCCCCCGCGCCCGGCGCCAAGCCCCTCCCCGAGTGTCACCGTCGCCGGGGGACGGAGCTAACGGAGCCGCCTCGCGTGCACGGCCCTCAGCCGGGCTGGCCCCTCCGGGACGCGAGCAGCAGCGGCTGCGGTGGACCCTGGGCCCCGGGGGACGAAGGGGTGTGAGTGAGGCCCTGAGAGAGGCGGGGGTCGCAGGACCATCCCAATGAGCCTGCCTGCCACCCGCGCCCCATGCTGTGAAGGGTCACAGTTGCCCCCCACATGGGGGCTTCTGCAGCTGAGCCCGAGTTCGATGGTGGGATGGGGCGGCCCCCCGGCTACAGACACCCCAGGAGTTGCTGGTCAAGGCAGGTCCCCGAGGACACCAACCCCGGTGGGACCATCCTCCAGAAGCACAATATTCAGTGTGCGAGCACCGGCGAGAAGTGACTCTTCATCCCAGACGGAGCCAGAGCACCCACAGGAGACAGCGCGGGGCGGTGGGGGAGGCCTGTGGTCGGATCCAGACGGACGGTGAGGTCCCCCGCGGTGCTGAGAGCAGTTCTCGGGGTGGAGGACACACTTGGTTCTTATGAAACGCCACCTGGGTCCCCTGGTTGTGTCGTGTGGGGCCCCGGAAACGCTCGCCGCACCGCCTCGGGGACACCTCCTGCCACTCTGGCCTCCACGCGGGACTCAGGCAGGCGCCACCCTCGGGCCAGCCCTCTGTACACTCAGGGTGGCCCTCTGTGCCCGCGGGGTGGCTCTCTGTGCCCCTAGGGTCGGCCCAAGCCCCTCCAGGCCACTTGCTGGCCGTGGCTTTCTCTCCGACGGGCCCCGTCACGCTGTGCCCTGCCTGCCCTCCTGCTGGCAGTGGGGCTCCGTGGGACTTCCCGCCCTCTGGCGCGCCCCCCACGCTCCCGCAGGCCAGCTCCGGCGACTGCCGTGCTCAGCCTGCATCCCCCGCCCAGAGCCACCGACATGGCGGCTGGAGCCTTGTCGCGGGGGCTGCGTGCACGGCACCAGCTGCCCCCGTTTCCTGCGACCTCGCTCCCGGGAGGCCTGCCGGCTCCGGCGCTCTCAGCTCCTCGCCTTGGACGGGTAGGCACGGGCGCGGAGCAGACGTGGAGACACCGAACACGTCCAGCGAAGTTCACGCCCCGCGTGGACGTCCGCAGCCGCCCCGTGGCCTCCCCGTGTCTGCAGACCCGTCCTCGGCGGCAGTGGGCAGCTGCCCGGCGGCCACACAGCACTGCTCTTGGGCCTCCCTGTCCTGCCCGTCGGAGCCCTCGGAGAGGCCCTGCTCTGCTGACTCGGCTGTTCCTGGAGCCACGGGGGTGGCAAGCGTGGGGGGGGGTCTTTCTCCAGCGTGGCCCGTGGGGTCCAAGCCGCCCTCCCAGAGCGACGCTCAGGCGGCGCAGGGTCCAGCCGGCAGCGGTCTGACAGCCAGTCCCGACCACGGCCACCACCCCGTGTGCTCGGCCCCCAGCCCCGCAGCCCTGTGCTCCCTCGGCAACTCCGGTGTCCTGCACACCCAGAAACAAGCCCAGAAGCCCAAACCCGTAACGTCAAACGAAGCCGGCACGTTGCAGGGACACTGTGTGGGGTCTGCTGTGTTAGATGAGCACACGGTTAAAACGGCTTTAACCTCTCTCTGCTGGTGCTCTCCATGCACTGCTGGACACGCCTCTGACCCCTAGGGCACAGGCCCGTCTCTCCCCGACGGCCCGGCCAAGCACACCCTCCACACAGCAAGTAGCATGACCGGGGAGCACCAAGCGCGTCCTGTCCCTCCACTGTCCGAACCGTCGCCGTGTCGCGCCAGGGCAAGCGTGGTTTGTACGAGACCCATGCGTGACGTTAGACCGTCTGCGGCAAGGTGCATGACCTTATGTGACCCGGAACAGCCACAGGGCCCGTGGATCAGAGAAGCAGCCACAAATCCCCTTAACAAAAGCAGGAAGTGAACACACACTGTAAGTCGCTTTTGGTAAATGCGTCACAGGGCTGCCGTCATGACGAGAAATCAAGAGGAACAACAAAATAAAACGAGAGAAAGGTGAGCGCGACCCAAGCCGTCACTGCTCAGCCGTCCACGAACCGGCTGTTATCCTCATATTCCAGAATGGTTCTTAGAGCTCCAGCCATCACGTCTGTGTCCCAGGAGCAAGACGGAGGGAGGGACACACCAGTCGTCTTTTGAGAAGTTTCCCGGGAGCTGCGGCCTGCCCTTCTGTCTGCACCCTGATGGCCAGTCCTTGGCCACATGGCCGCCCTCAGCACCAGGCACCCAGCTGGGAATCAGGGGCTCCTGTCCTTTGTCCACCCCCTTCGTCCCCCCAGTGCTGGTCTCAGAGCTGTGAGGCTGCTCCCTGCCATCCTTGGCCCCCGTCTGAAATGCTCCCACTTGCCGTCGTCCGGCTCCCAAGCTGACGCCGACCCACCCTTCATGCTTCGGGGGGAAGGCAGCTTCACGCCCTTGCTGGCCCTGCGCCGTGCCTTCTGGCCCTGGTGTCTGATGGACGGCTTCTCTGCAGCTCCCTGACATGCGCTCTGTCTGGAGCCCTGGCTCGCTGTGCGCGGTGACTGGTGAGGTCCTGGCCCCACAACTGGCCGCCCAGGACCGTCTGGCTTCCTGCTCGACTCCCAGTACCCGGCCAGATGCTGGCATGTGGTGGGGGCTCCGCAGGTACATGCCAGCTGTCCGGCTTCCCGTCCCACCACGCCTCCCCACACGCACAAGGCTTTAGCCAAACCGGCTACTTCCC
The DNA here is from genome assembly GCF_922984935.1 of Meles meles. NCBI lineage: Eukaryota > Metazoa > Chordata > Mammalia > Carnivora > Mustelidae > Meles > Meles meles. The sequence goes on from NC_060079.1 coordinate 85,629,837, forward strand.
CGACGAGCTCTGTGGCAGAGCGCAAACCCGTCCTTGGCCGCAGAGCCCAGGACAGCCGGGAAGCTCCGGCCCAGAGGGGCTGCTTCTCCAAGGCCCCACAGCCACGCCACAGCCACAGCCACGCAGACCCGAAACCCGAGGGCGATACGGCCAGAGCGAGGTTCCAGAGCATGAGGCAGGAAGGCTGCGGGCCCCACACAGGTTGCGCCCAGGACCCTCGGCAGGCCGGCGGCATCGCGGTGCCTCCATCTCCAAACGGGAACAGCAGCTTCTCCCAAGGACGGTGGAGAGCGAGCTGGAGCGCCCAGAACCACCGGCGCCGTCCTCGCGAGGACACGGCTCAGGCGGGCAGAGCCGGGAGTGCCGAGCAGCCCCAGACCGGCCTTCCCGCGGAGCGCACCGCACAGGCCTCATGAGCAAAGGGCCAGGACCGCCAAGGCCGACCTCTGCTCGCCCAACAGCGCCCGCCCCACCCCTGTCTGGGGGCACCGGGGCAGCTGCACCCCCCCCCACTCTACCCGCACACGCACCGCCAGGGGCCGTGGCCTGTGGGAGAGAGGACTGAGTGGAGAGAATAAAATGTTGACTGAAATATCCTTTTGAGTGAAATACAGAGAGTTCACACACAGTTCAGACTTCTGGGCGTTACAATTCATTGTTTTCTTTAAACTCACGTAAGCGAACTCCACACCTCACGTGGGGCTCGAACTCACAACCCCGACAGCAAGCGTCGCACACCCCAGGCGCCCCGAGTGTTTGGATTCTCAGACACACCACGTTCGCTCTCCGTTTCTGACGGCGCCGCCTCCCGCCAGAATGAGACACGCGGGGCCCATCCGCCGCCGCGCCAGCCCGCTTCCCGGAAGGACCGGCAGCAGCAACCGCGCTCGTCCCGCAAAGGCGGCCGGCGGGAGGCGGGAGCACATCTGAGCCCCAGCGGGCAGGCTGCGTGGTTTCAAACTGCTGGGAAGTCAGGAGGCCCGGCCCTCGAGGGCTGTGGAGCACGAGCCAGGAAGGGGCAGCCCTGTGCTCACGCGGGGAGCGCGGCCCCGCTCCCTTGGCAAGTCCGGCTCCAGACAGACCCCCGGGGCCGCCGGTGTGGCCTGCAGCCGCCAGCCCCGCCGCGAAACACAGCCCCACTCTCCTCTCCCCTGAACGTACTGGCAGGGTTCCAGACACCAGTCCCTGCAGCTCAAGAGGCAGGGACCGTCCCCAGAGCCAGACCGCCTCCCGCCACGCAGAGGTGAGGCCTGCTCCCCCGCAGGGCAGCCACAGGGCCCAGGGCTCTGTGTTCACACTCCCGAGGTGCGCCACCAAACACACAGGCCAAGGCCAAACAGAGGCGCAGAACCCAAGGTCTGTCTCCTCTGCGGCAGTTAACAGCCAACCGCGGGCTCCTGGGGGCGCTGCTCAGGGCTCCAAGGAGCCCCCCGGGGCCGTGGGAACCCCGGTCTGCACCAGGCTGCGGGGCGTCCTCGGGCAGCGGCACCAGCTCACCCTCCCTCATGGCCCGGAGAACCACGGCGACGCTGTGCCTGCCCGGGGGCCACGCTGGCTATCCTGCTCTGGAAGCTGGCCGGGGAGCCGTGGCTCCAGAGGCCGAGAGCCGGGAGGCCAGAAACCCGCCGCACGGGCTCTACACATGCCCTGCAGGCGCAGACGCCGTCAGCCGGAGTCTGGATGTGCCTGGGGCAGAGACGACACTGTGTACCATGCGGGAGGCGGGCCGGTCCCTTTGGGACACTTGCTCTGGGAACCCGCTCCAGGGCGTGAGCCGCGGCAGGTGAGGCCTCCCTGGACCGGGGTGGGGAGCCCAAGCCCGGGGTCACCTCCCCCCAAGCGCTGAGAGCACAGCGTAGACGTGCGAGCACTCGGGGATGCCGGGGTCCTGCCAGCATGCCCGGGAGCAGCCTGTCAGGAAGCACCGCCGACTGGAGCTCAGCCCGCGTGGGGCGGGAACCCAGGGCCTGGAGCAGCTTCTCCGCACCAGGGAGGAGCAGCTCCCGCCCTGGTAAAGCTGGGAGGCCGGACCAGCCCAGGGCGCTTTCTTCTTCAGCAAGTTGCACAAACAGGGGAAACGCACGTGCTCTGAAAAAAACTGGAAACTGTCGAAGTAAATTCATTTTGAAAGAAGCAGCCTCAAGTGAAACATTTTAATTCTGTAAAACGTTCTAATTTAACATATAAAAATGCTGTACGTTAAGACAAAATAAACAATACGCCAACTGTACAATCTCACGGTGACGTTCTATAGAGAAAGTTACATAAAGGCTGACAAAGACGCCTTTACAAACGGTGAGCCCGAGAGCCCCTCACAGACACGTCCCCAGCTCCAGAGGGAACGGCCGCGCTTTCTCCAGAGGCAGCTCGGGCTGTCCGCAGGCCCTCACGGAGGTTTCAAGGTGTCGTGCGCAGCCAGCGAGCCCTGGAGAGCACGGCCGCAGACAACACCGTTGTGGCCCGGGACCGAGTCCACGCGCGTGGATACAGCCAGAGACCCGGCTCGCCTGTCCTCGGGTCACGTGCCCCGTCAACACACTGTGGACAGCGGAGGGAATGGGTTCTGCTTGCTGACGACCAGCTTCTGGTGCTGGTGGGATATGTAGCCTTTGATGTGGCCCTGGGGAGAGAGGGGCCAGGGTCACAACAAACATGCCGGTGTACCCCCGCCTGGGCCCCGCACATCCATGGTCTGCCCCAAACATGACAGACGAACGCGCGCGGCTTTCAGACCCCACAGGAGAGGCTCCGTGGCAGCCCTGCCGGCCGGGGAGGGAGGGGCCTCTCACCATGTAGATCAGGTTGGCCAGGATGCACTGGACTTCGTCGATGTCCACGTCCTCCACCTGCATGAACTTCAAGGCCACCAGGAAGGCGTCCAGAGACAACTGGTGTGTTCTGAGCAGCAGGTACCTGGGAGGGGCAAGAACAGGCCACCAGGTTACGGACGGGATGCGAGGACTCCGAAGGCCGAGACGGTGTCCCGAGTCACGGGGGAGAACAGGACCCCAGCGTGGGTCTGTCTACCCCACCCCACATTCATCTCAGGGTCCAAGACCCGAACCCTACCCCACAGTCCGACGTCCCTGCGATCAGGACGCAACTCGCCATGAGCCACACCCTGTGGATTCGAGGGCGTGCGGCGTCGCTGTTCTGGACCTACTACCCACAGCTGGGACAGGGGCAGATGTGGAATTCAACTTTCTGACAAACAGGAGGGGTGACCCGGCCAAGTCGGTAGGAATCAAGGAGACGGCCCCTGTCCCACTCGCGGGGACAGAACGCAGGACCCCTGAGGTCAGCGCGCATGCCCGCGGGGGGGCAGGTGCATAGAGGTCTGGCTGCCTTTGCACAAGCTCGGGGCAGGGCTGGGGCCTCGTCCACATGGGCGCAGACGCCGTCTCGGGGCGGTCATCGACCTTCCCGGCGTGGCGGCCAAGTCATCCCGAGAGCTCAGGCGCGCTAAGGAGGAAACACTCGGCTCACACTTTCTTGAAAAGGTTCCTGTAGGTGATGATCTTCAGCTTCTCGAGGATGAGGAAGATGCCACAGCGGATGAAGAAGGTCTCGTGCTTCGTCAGCGCCTCGTTCAGGAGCAGGAGGTCGCCTTCGCTGCGAGGGGAGACGCGCACACGCTCAGGAACGCCGAGCCCAGGACGAGCGGCGCACGACACGTGGGAGGCGTCTGTGAAAAGGCCACGATACCTGACGGCTTTGGTGACTTCGGCGAACTGCATGAGACGGTACTTCCTCAGCAGCTCGATGGTCGGCATGTGACCCTGAGACAGAGCGCCCGTTCCCCGGCGTGAGAGCCTTTCGTTTGGAACAGAATTACCCGCGACAAGACGCCCATGGAGGAGTCACGTCTTAAAAACCTGCAACCTGTTTCTTCGGAAGCAGCTGAGAGACATGGGTCTGGCAGCCAGAGCCCCGGGGGCGCCCGGGCACCCGGCCCCGACGTCCTCACGCCCTCGCGGCTGGTCTCCCAGGGCAAGCACTGGCGGGAGCCGGGCCGGGAAGTCGGAGGCGCCGCCCGCAGAATCGGCTGAGCCGCTGACGACCGGCCACTTCCGGGAAGCGGCGGGGTCGGCCGCCGGCGGGGGCAGCGCGGGACCATTCGTTACTGCTCCGCTACGAGCTGCCCCCGCCGGCGGGGGTCGGGCCGTGTGTGTACCGCTTAGATAATTCTTTAAACGTTTTAGGTGGGAGGGAAGGAAGCTCCACCACTTTGAGGAAATTCTGGTCAATTAACTGGCTGGTTACTTGTCATTTCCAGCACTAAATCGCCTCTGGGGGACTAGAGAAGACGGGCTGACCTACGCACAGGCTGCACGACACTTTCCTTTCTCGTTTGATCCAATTCTACGAATTCAGAGTTTTAGGAGCGAAAGAACACGCACCAGCTTGTCTCACATACGTCAGTCTTCTGAGGAGATACCCTGAGGAGAAAGTCTATCGCGGGGCTGAACGGCTGGGGCCACACCCCGAGCAGCTCAGCGCCTGCTTCTGGGGGAGCTCGCACGCGGGGACTACGCACGGCCTGCCACGTTTCTAAGCGCCTGTGCGCCTCCGTGGGGAGCACCGAGGGCCGGGAGAGCGGAGTGAAGTGACTCACCAGCAGCATTTTGACTGGAAGCAAATATATCAGAATCATCCTTTTGTTCTTCTGACTCGCACGGTGGCAGTGCTCGAAGGCGAAGGACAGGTACTCCTCCGCTGCAGACACAAGGCAGGCCGCGCGCTCACCGCCCGCACCCTGTCCCGCCGTCGCACGCCGACACTCGCGGTCTCAGGAACCATCCACTCCCACCCGGAGTGGTCGGTCCTTCTCGCTGGACCGCTGTGCTAGATACTCAACACTGACTCAAGGAATCTTCGGAGGAAAAACATTATCAATACCTTCAGAAACCTCAAAAGAATTTAAAAGCTTCTCTTCTCAGACTCCCTATTTTAGGGGAAAAACAAGGACAAGAGAACCGCCGAGGACGGCCTTGTTCAGAAGCCGTGGGTCTCTCAGAACCTCCGTGGAGGAAAACAGCGTTGGTCAGCACGAGCCCACGGAGGAGAGACCCAGGCCTGCCCCGCAGCAGCGCGGTCCCCCTGCTGTCGCGGCGCTCGGAAGACGCAGAGAGGGAAGCCGTTCCAGGCCTGGGTCTCACGTGTGCACGGCTGCTTTACACGTGCGACGAGGCTTTACAAGGTCTGGTCCGCGGACGGCAGGGGAAACGTATAGAACCACCGCGGCTTGCGTTCTCCTTGACAGGTCAGCACAGACACGCCCAGGGCCGTGGTTTCTGGAAAGCGCTGCTCGGACGGGCAGTGCCCGAGCCCCCGCCACGTGGCAACCGTCCACTCTGGCAGCCCATGGGGTGTCTGACGCAGACGCTGGTGTCGCAGCCGTGGGCTCCCCGTCCCGGACCCCGGGCCGCCACGAAGGCACAGCCCCGAGGGCCAGCACTCCCGCTCCAGAGAAAAAGGGTCGTGCCGAGTCACCGCCCACGAGCACGTTGCCCCGGTAACCACGACCCCCACGAGCATGTTGCCGCCATAACGGTGACCCCGGCTGGGATGCCAGAGACCCAGCACGGTCTTCCTGCACTTTGGACAAACAGGCCGGCGCACACACGGGACAGCGGGACGGCCCCCCGGTTGCCCCCTTCCGTCCTGCTAGGAGCCCATGAGTGCTCTCGGACGCGGCTCGGGACCCAGGGTCTTGAAAACAGCGGCAGCAGTGGCCGCCAACCCACCTTGCTTGAAGTCGCTGTCGAACATGGCCTTGCGCCCGACGTAGTACCTGAACGTCACCCTCTGCGCGGTGCTGTAGTCGTCCTTGAGGTTCGAGCTGTCGATGGCGCGGATGAGCGGCCGGCACAGATGCAGCTTGTTGATCTGCAGAGGCCCCCACGGCGGCTCAGCGACTGGACGGACCCTCCGAGAGGCGCGAGAGCACGCGCCGCACTGCGCCTCCGCAAGGACCTCTCGACCCGTCCGCCCCTGCCCCGCCGCCACCTGCTCCGTACCCGTCGTTACCATGGCGATGGACAGGCCTACAGCGACACCCCCCCTGGGGCGACACCCCCCACAGGACAGCCCAGGCCCCCCAGTGGGGACCTGCTTGGGACGCTGGCGCCCAGCTCTCCCCAGGAGGTGCAGGTCCCCTCGCGGGGCAGAGGCTCCCACGGGACCACGCGCACACCCTGGCGACAGCCCCTGCACCTCGCAGGCGCTCAGCCCTCGGCTGGAGACGGCCAGGTGAGGTCTCGGCCCGGCAAGGCCGTGGAGGCCGGCCCGGAGACGGCATCCGGGGAGACAGGCGGAAGGAAGGGCCCCCGAGCCCACCTTGAAGTAGATCTTGAACAGCTGGTTCACCAGGAACAGCATCCCCCACTTCTTGGAGTCCTCGATGCCAGCCCGCCTGCGGGAAAGCGGCTTTTTCCGGTCACGCGGGAAATGCACATTTTAGGTCACACACACACACACACACGCCCGCCTACACAGAATCTACACGGTGAGCCAGAAGCCCATAGCTCGGGCTGCACCTGTGAAACCAAACCGGCTGAGAGCAGCGGCCCGGCCGCGTGTCGACAGACGACAGCCTGGAGCACGGGGGCAGCTCACAGCTGTCACTCTCGGGGACAAGATCACCTACGGACGCTCACGACAACGTGGGGCCAGGCCGAGCGCACGTGTCACCAACGGGAGACGGGAACCGTGCTGACGGCCCGCCCAGGAGGGGTGACACTGTCCTCAGCCTCGGCAGGGCTCGCACACGAGCACATACTTGTCAAAACACAGTCAAGATCCGCGTGAACTACAGAGGGGAAGCCGAGGCACTGAGGGGAGCCTCTGGCGGACGCGTCACCCTCTGGGGCGGCGAGAAGACAGAAAACTGCTCAACGCACAGAAGGAAAGACGCGGGAACGGACAGCAGGCGCACGCACAGTAATGCCAACGGTGCGCGGGGCAGGTGCGCACGTGTCCCTGTGAAATTCTGTCCGCACGTCAGACGCCCAAGGGGCCCCACGACACGAAGTTGGAAACAGCGCGCAGCAGAGTCTGCCGCGTATCTGCGCCGGGCCATGGCTCTCCTCGGGCGCAGCCCGCACACCCACATGCGGGGGACAGACGTGGGGGCCGGGGCAGGCCACCTGCGCGCTCGAAATCCCAGCACACAGGAAACAAACATGCCGGTACAGAACCGCAGGCTGCTCGCAAGCCGGGGACACCGAAATCTGTCCTCAGGCCATCCCTAAGGTCCCTCCCACAGCGGAACACTCGGGGTAAGCCTGCGATCAGCATTGAGAACCACAGTCCCGTCTCGTGATGGAAGCTCCTAGAGGACTTTTGTCACACACTAACGCCATGACCTCAGATCCACACAGAGACAACAGAAAACACACAAAACCCTGGAACAGCGTAGACCGATCTCTGTTGGAGACACTCAGGAGGCGAGCCCTGAGGGGTCGAGGCCGGGCCTACGGCTCTGCAAAGCCGGAGTGCCCACCCCCACCCACTGCAGCCCCGGGGAGCTGGACGGGAAGGGCGGCCCGCCGCGGTTCTCACTCGCGCTCCTTGCTGGCTGAGGCGCCGAGCGTCTGCTGGCGGGTCTACTGGCCATCAGCCTTCTCCGGGGCAATGTCTGTCCAGGGCCTCGCCCCACGTAAGCTGGACGTGTCTCCAAGCATTCTGGACACAGGCTACCGTCCGCTACGCTGTTGGCAAGCGTGCTCCCCATTCTATGGTCGTTTTCCCCTCGCTGGATGGCACCCTTTGAAACACAAGTTTCTACTTCGGTAAGTCTGGCTTATCTATTCTTCCTTAGATTACTGTGTTTTGGGTGTCACATCGAGAAAGCCAGTTCTCCCATGACAAACACGTACAGCTTGGGAGGGGGACACAGGGTCCCAGCGTCCATGGCAGGCCACTCAGTCTATCACACGTGCGTCTGGCGTCTCGGAGACAGAGTGCGAACCAAAAGGAGGGAAGAACGGATGTAAAATCACCCTTGGAGGGATCTAACAAAACAGCGCAGAGATCGAGCCGCTCTAGCTCAGGGTGGGACGGGGTCCCACGGTGGGAGACACAGCGAGGCAACGGCGTGGCCGGAGGCGAGAGCGCGCGCCACACCGGGGGTGAGGGACACCGGCAGGGACGGCCTGCGACAGTGCGAGCCGGAGATGCAGCCTGTCTGGAGTTCTCTCTCGCACACAGGAAGGAAGAGCCGGACAGCACGGCGGGAGAATGAGCGTCCGCAGAGCCGCTCCCAGCGCCAGCCGCCAGAGCACGTTCCCAGAGGACGGGGCTTGGGCCAGACGGCCGCGCAACCCGAGGCTCCAGAAACGCTGTGCCAGGCACACACCACACGTGGCCTCCCCTCCCTCACCTCCCGGACGCGGCCGCCGACTCAACCGCGCACGCGGGAGCAGCAGAGTCAGTGCAGCAGGAGGTGCCCGGGGCCGTACTCACGTGTCGCTGGCGCAGACGCGGAAGCAGCTCATGAGCAGCTCGGCCGCCTTCTCCAGCATGTCCCCGACCCTGCTCTTCCCCTTCTTCGCCAGCTGCTGGTCCGCCTGACGGGTGACAGACACGGTCAGCTTTCTCTCCACTCCTCGGTGGGAGGGACGCGGCCCCGCGAGGAGCGAAGCTGGCGACCGCCCCGGGCTGAAGCCCCAGCTTTGGGGAGCCCCTCCGGCCGGTGCTACTGCGGTGAAAAACGGAGAGGCCGGCCGCAGACCCCGACCCTCCCACACGTTGACTCTCTCCAACCGCGCCGGGAGGCCAGCCCGTCTCCAGGTCTGGGGCGCGGGGCCCTGCGCCACTCCCGGAGCCATCCTGACGGCCTCACGTCCCGCCCCTGCCCACAGCCGGTCCACACCCCGCACACACGCTTCCGACACACACCGCGGGCCTCCCCGGGCCTGGTGACCCGCTGGCTCCTGTGCACACCCCCACCGCAGGCGCTCCTCGCACGGTCCACGAGCCCCCGGGCGCCGTCAACACACGTGCAGGTGACCCGCGCGGTCAAAACTCCTGCCCGACCCCGCTGACCGCCGGTATCTGTTTCTTCACCGCAGTGTCGCTCGCACCGATGAGGCGAGCCCGACGGCGGGTGACCGTGCAGGGCCTTTCCAGCGACACCGAAGTGCAGCGGCAACACTGTCCACAATGGCCCCATGCGGCCCTGCGGCAACCCCCAAGTTCCCTTCAAACCGCCCCTGACGACACAAGAAATACGGAGTCTCGGATCCTGGACACAAACTACCTAACGATCCTTGTGACGAAATGACAGCGCGGTTCCCTCCAAGAGGGCGCGCGGGAGGCTGCCGGAGCGGCCGGCGAGTGCGGAGCCGGTGGCAGACGGAAGAGCCGGCGAGCCAGGCGAGGGCGTCCACAGAGCCGTTTGCTGGTGAACGAAACACTCCCGCCTGTCCCAAGCAGACAACGGACAGGGTGTGCGGCCAACGACCTCTGTGTTCTCAAAAAAGAAGAAACCAACAGAATTCTGGATAACTTGGACCCATCACCGCGAACTTGGCAGCATCTCGTTACCCCAAACCCTTTCAGATAAGGTCACTGGAGACATTAACAGACGGAGCTTTTCTGGTTTGGCGTTACTTTTGCACAATGAATCACGTCCACACGTGGAACATCTCTGTAACTCGGTGAACCCAAACCTTCCGGATGATGAACAGATGTCTGACGCCTCCGGACCACACGGGAGCGCGAGGCCCATCCACGGACACGCCAGCGGATTCCGCCGCGACAGCAGAGGACGCTCACTGCGGCGCTTCCGAGGCCGCACCCAACGACCCCTCAACGACTCGCTCGGAGCCTCTGACAGCGCCTGAGCGTCTTCTCCTTCCAGGCGACACCCGCGTGAGGCCAAGCCGTCTTCTTGCGTTCAAGCAGGACCACACGCCCGGCACCGTGCCTGCAGAAGGACACGGGCTCGAGCAGCTTCTGTAAGACTAAAATTAAAATCCCGCCGTATTCTCAGCACATTTTGTTCACTTGGAAAACAATTATTTTTTACTTCAATGTCGTTGATGTCACGACATATAAAGCTAACTATTGTAGATGAGTATTTTTTTAAGTCCCAGTTAAAAATGTTTAATGAGGTAGGTACACAGACCTATGATCAAAGTTCTGTGGAGCCTAGATAATCTGCGTTGAGGCTGTACTTTCTGGTTCTAGACGTTTCCATCACGGTCCTTAGGTCTTCTATTCTCTGCGAGATCAGTGTGTTTTCATTTGTTTCAAGCGGGTTCATGGCCCTCCCTGAGGCTGGGGTGCGAGCTGGTCAGGGAATGCCGCCATCCGGTGTTTGGGGATCATCTCTCCTCATGGGCTGAGACTCTCCGTAAGTGGCGGTTGGGCTTGAGGTCACGTGGACCCTGTCTGTCTCACATCAGCAGCAGACACCGAGCCAGTGGGGAGCTGCTGCCGGCTGGGCTGGTCTGGCTCCCCGAGGGCCTTGCTCGAGGGCTGGGGACCGACAGCTGGGGGGCTGTGGCAGGGACTATCCAGAGGTCTCTCCTCTTGGGCTGCCCGCGCCTCCTGCTCTCCTTGGGGCCTCTTTCCTGGACCTTCTGGGATCCTCTTGGGCCCCGCGCAGGATGGGAGGCAGGAAGGAGACGCAGGAGACCCAGGCCTTGCTGCCCTGCAAGCCGTGCTGGCCTCAGAATGCCAGCGGGACGGGAAGGAGAACGGTGCCCTCTCCGCCTCGTTCAGAACAGGACATTGTAGTTTTTAAACCATAAAGCCGTGTTAGTTCAGGACTGCTGCTCTAGAACCTACTCATGCTGACCCCTCAGGGCAAACCCGCCCCGTAAGACCCCGTCGTTACCTCCTCCCAGCGGAGAGATGCCCGGCTGCCGCTGGCACCTACGGCGGGGGAGTCTTCAAGACAGGGCCGGCCGCTTCGCAGCGGTGGAGAGCGCGGCTGCCTTGCCCCCGGGACACACACAGGAAGACTCGCTCTCCACCCACAGCGTGAAAACCCACTAACCCGGACAGACGCATTAGTCCAGCCCAGCGGTCTCCTGCCCTCGCACACGCTACACCAGGTACGCGCTAACCCACATCCTAACGCGCAAAACTGAAGAATGACGTGAAATTGAGCAACAGACAGAAGCGGAGTTTGAGTTTTAAAAAAGCGACAAGAACTGAACTTACGTTGTTGGCAAACACCCGGAGGTCAAGCGCCACAGCATACATGACAGGCAGGGCCCTGCGGGGCAGAAGTGTGCGTGGGAAGAGGCCATCAGCTCCGAGGGCCTGTTCCCGACGCCCGCGGCTCCTGTCCACCCACAGGGGCCACCAGGCCTCCGGGAATCTGGTGGTGGTGGCTGCCTTCCTCACCTCCTGTCAGGGCAGGCTGTGGCCCCGGGGCGTCCGGACCAACACAGACACTGGGGCGCTCCTGTCCCACTGCCCCGGACCCTGCCCAGAGGCCGAGATCCTGGTGCGCACAGGGTCCCCGGCCCCAGACAGCACCGCCTCACGCGGAGCACCTTCCCTGTCCCTTCAACCACTCTCCAAGCAGCTCCATTAAAGAGAGGCGGATCAGTGACGACCTTCTAATGGGACCCAGAAAACTGAACAGACGGGATGTCACGAAAGGATTTTTTTTTTTTTTTTTAAATTTAGCTGGAACTGGTTTTACGTGAGAAGTCTTCACTTAAAGAAGGTATTTGAGGGGCGCCTGGGTGGCTCAGTGGGTTAAAGCCTCTGCCTTCGGCTCAGGTCATGATCCCAGGGTCCTGGATCAAGCCCCGCATCGGGCTCTCTGCTCAGCAGGGAGCCTGCTTCCTCCTCTCTCTCTTTCTGCCTGCCTCTCTGCCTACTTGTCATCTCTGTCAATTAAATAAATAATAACCTTTAAAAAAAAAAAAGACGATATTTGATTGTGTTTTTCAGTAAAAGGTGTCTGCAAGCCTTATTACTTTCGTGGACACGCACCTTCAGTATTTCTCTACAGTTAACGGTCGTCACATCAGCACTTCGTCAAGGACGTGAAATGACCCACCCCCACGCACTCCCTCCGGTCACCAAGCTGCAGCTCACCCGCCCTTCTATCCCAGTTACAGTCAGTTCCGAGTCGACAACTGACAAAGTTCAGGGTATGGAAGGTCTGAAACAAAGACAAGGCTCCACACTTAGGGGACCAAACTGCCGGGGCGCAGCTAACCTTTCCGCTGACCCTGGCCACGCCACTACCCACGCTGGCATTAGCCTACATTGACACGAGACATTAAATATCCACACGGAAAACACACATTTATTTAAGGTTTTTAAAAGCTTCTGCTAAAAGAAAAAACCCCAAAAAAACCAAACCCTGCCATTTGCCAGTTTCCAGTTACATCTGTCCATACTCACCAGTTTTCTTCTTTGTGGGCTTGAAACGCGCGCAGGAACGACGTACTACGTTAAGGAAGTCACCACGTACGAGATCTAAGGCAACGCTACCGTGACAGTGCGAGACATGAGGGATTCTACATTTTAAGTTTAAACGATTATATATCACAGAACCAAGTTCTGGAAGAAAAAACGTACAAATTACTAATACGTGAATGTCATTAGGTGTTAATACAGTAAGTCTATTTACTTTCACATGCTCTCCGAAGTAAGAGGTTATTGTTAACACTGTCTTAACTGACTACTTCAAACCTTTTATTCGGTTTTCCTGAATACAGATAATGACATATCTAATAGGTTCTAGGTTCTGTGATATAAAGTTTTATTTCCTTGATTATGGAATTCTTAAATTCAAAGGAGACTAAGCTAGTCAGTAACCAACTCTCTCCTTCGAATATTTAAAGAAGAAAGTTAAAAAACAAGCAAACTAAAAATCCAGAGATCAACATTCCACTGACTGAGGCCTTACTGAGAAGATAGGACTTACACGACTGAAACCAGACACTGGGGGGCTCAAGGTCTTCCGTGACCACACCTCAGGGCCAGTGTGCGGCGTCCACTCCTGTCCGTCCAGTCCTGGAGTTTGCAGTTCTCATATTTTGCCAAAGGGACTAACTAGTCCCTATGGCTATACTTAATGCTTTAAAGGAAACATGACTATTTACAGGAAGACAAGTAAAACCCTTAACAGTCACCTGCGTTCTTTGTCATTGTACTGACAACTAGATGACAATATTAAGGCCCAGGATACACTGAAGCACCTGACTGAAATAAACAGCGAAACGAGTTTCTCTCCCAAAGTTATTTTCAATTCCTTTCTAGTTAAAGGTATGAATCAAAGTGGCCCGATGTCTCCAGATCTTAAACCCCAAATATAACTGAACCCGAACCCGAACGACAAAGATATTGGACGATGACAGTCTGGCATTTATACGCCTCGATGAAATCGTGGTTCCCCACCGCGTAGGTGCACCTGCGAAGGCAACATCACGGGGTGAGGACACAGGCAGCAGGACCTGCAAGCCAGCCCACATGCCCACCCCTCCCCCCACCCGGGATGCACAGGCGGGCCACTCATCCTGCCCCAGGCCGCAGGAACCGGAAGGAGGACAAGCAGCAGACCGGTGACATTTGAACTGAAACGGGCTGGGGCAGGAGGAAACCCATGTGACGCTCTGGGGCCTGGCAGCAGGTTCTCAGCGCCAGGCCCTGGTCATGGCAGAGCCCGGCCCTCCAGCTTCCGTTCGGCACATCTAGAGCCTCCACACACACCGCACAGAGCCAGGAGAGAGCGGGGCCTCGATCTACCAGGAGCCGGGGCGCCTGGTGGCTCAGTCATTGGGCCTCTGCCTTCGGCTTGGGTCATGGTCCCGGGGTCCTGGGATCGAGCCCCACATCGGGCTCCTTGCTCAGCGGGAGGCCTGCTTCTCCCTCTCCCACTCCCCTTGCTTTTGTTCCCTATCTCGCTGTGTCTCTGTCAAAAATAAATAAATAAAATCTTAAAAAAAAAAAAAAAATCTACCAGGAGCCCAGCGGCACCCCGACTTCTCTGGAAAAGAAAGCCCTGGAGACGCACGGGCAGGAGGACGGCCCAATGCCTCGTGCTTCGGGACAGCCGGCTTTGTCCAGCCCACCCTCCAACAGGAAACACCACAGACACAAGATGTCACTGGAAAGCTGGTCTTCCGTGTGCGCTGCCCACTGCTCTGTGTCAAGGCGAAGAGGTGAAAACACAGCATGGTGGGAAATGCCAGTCCGTGGTGAGCCCCCCGCCGACCCCCCGGGAAACAGCACCGCCATGCTGCCAACCTCAGGAGCGTGATACAATTATGTATGACCACTATTTAAGTTTTAAAACAATACGTGATCTTTGAAATGAAAGAAAGTTTATTAAAAGTGTCAAGTATTTTAGGGATGTCTGGGTGGCTCAGTCAGTTGAGCCTTTGGCTCAGGTCCTGATCCCAGGGTCCTGGGATGGAGTCCCCGGTGTTGGGCTCCCTGCTCAACGGGGAGCCTGCTTCTCCCTCTGCCCCACTGTGTGTATTCTCTCTCTCTGCCAAATAAATAAATAAAATATTAAGCAAAAATGTAAAGTATTTTAAGCTTCAGAAAATTTTCATAGGCTTTACCAAAGTGAAATTAAAAATACACTTTTCTTAAAACAAGATGAGACCAGAGAGGGAGACAAACCATAAGAGATTCTTAACTCCAGGAAACAAACTGAGGGCGGCTGGGGGCCGGGCTGTGAGGGGGGCACGTGACGCAGTGAGCACTGGGTGTTCCGTAAGACTGATGAGTCACTGACCCCTTCCTCTGAAACTAACACTACGCTGTATGTTAACGAAACTGAATTTAAATAAAAAAATAATACCAACCTCCCCCCAAAACAAACGCACTTTTCTTTTCAAAGCAAACCATCCATTGTTTCAAGTGTAAGATGGTGTGTGTGTTTAGTTTTTATGTATTTACTTTAGGAAGAGTGTATTCGTGTGAGTGGGGAGAGTGGGAAGGAGAGGGAGGATCTCAAGCAGATTCCACACTGACCGCAGAGCCCGCCTTGGGGCTCGATCTCATGACCCTGAGATCCTGACCTGAGCCAAAACCACGAGTCAGAGACTCAACTGACTGAGCCACCAGGTGCCCCTAAGCCTAAGATGAGCTCAAACGAAATCCCTCCATGACTCAACAATTTCCAGATTTGCTTTATTTTTCTTCCCCCCTGGGGGGTTACCTTAAATGAGCAGCAAACATTTCGTCATAAGGGGGTTCCAAAACCTGCTGACACTTCTCTTCTGGAGAGGCCGTCTACACGGGAAGAAGAAAATGATGAAAATAGAATTAAAGGGCAGCCAAGAACACAAGGTGCAGAGAGACCGAACTGCGGCTGTTTTAAAAGAGCACGGCCCTTACAGCGAAGGGGGCAGCGGGCACGCTGGCCCTTGTGCTCTCACGCATGCGGCACCCACGGCCCGTGACGCGGCGGCGGGCGCTCCACAAACACACCAGTCGTGCCCACCGCGGTCCAAGAGATACTCAGGGCACTTCTGTGGAGACTGCCGTGTCTAGCAGACGGCCAGTGAAGACGTGTCGTGAAGCGGCTCCTGTGTGCTGCCAGGTGCCGAAGGCGGCGTGAGAGTCCCCTCCTCACCTTGTGGGGACAGTCGCCTGCTCTGCGCTCTAGGCCAGGCTACCGACATTCATTTCCGAGGTCCTCTTCCCTCTCGATGGCCAGATTTTGGGTCAGATTAAGAGCCATGGGGGTCACGCAGCACAGAGAACTGAAGGGGTCCACGAGGCCGATGCGGTAAGCACACACGCACGCCCGCGTGAGTGCGGGAAGGGAAAGGCAGCAGCAGAAAACCCCCCATTCCACCCTCCCTGGCGGTGCAGCCAAGGCAGACGATGGCCAGCAGTGAGTGGAAAACTGCCTCGAAGGGCAACGGGGATGGGCCTTGGATCACAAAGGGTGATCCGAGATCTGCCCGTGGTGCTGCGCCGGGAGGCACAGGCCACCAGCCGAGGAGCGTCTGGCCAGCGAGCCCCTTAGAGCACTGGTTTTCAACACTGTCACACAGGACAGCCACCCAGACCCTCAATGTTAAGAAGAGCTGCTTCTCCTCCACAAGCTGGCTGCTCTGGTCGGAGGTGCAGCGTATACACTGAGCCGATACACAGAGCTCCTACGTCTTTCCGAAGAAAAAGTGCCCCACAGGACCACATTCCAGCATTCCAGTGGGAACTAATGAGGAAAGGGAACTTCCCAAAACGCCAAGAAAACTTTCTACGGAAGACAGGGCTGGCATGGCATTTATCTGCTAAACCGAGGACGCTTACGGTTTACAGCAGGGTTTGGCAAATGCTTTCTGCAAAAGGCCAGATGGTAAACACCGCGGGCTCTGCAGGCTATCAGTGTCTGCTGACCCAGCCGGACAGGCATCCGTGGCACGGACAGCACAGGAACGAGCAGACACGGACCTGCCCCACGAAGACTGACCTCTAACAGGACACCTCTGTGGGCTTTGGGGACAGACAGGCCTGAGCACAGCCTGGTCCCCTGTGTGCTGGATGACCTTGGACGACCTTGCTATACACCGTGCATCGCTGAGGCTCAGAGGGTCACGTGGGAAATGACAGCCGAGCACGGGCCGCGCACCTCAGCCATGTGTGCTCAGGAAATGGACTGGAATTCCAAACACCGACAACCAACTTAAAATTTCAACAGAGCGGCAGTGTTCGCTTCCTCCCGACTCGAACTCTGAGCTTTGCTTCAGAAGCACCCGTGAGCATGGCCGATTTGCCCACCTGAAGCCGGGGGTTGGCGACATGAGGGTGCTTGAAGGACACCAGCTCTGCACAGGACGCCCCATCCCTGCTGTCGATGGCTTCGTAGACCTGGAACATTTGAAAAGAGGTAAGTGGAGTGGAAAACAAAGCACCTTGCCCCACAGAACAACACGTCAGACGCCTTGAAAATCCACGTTCCCAGGGCGCCGGGGGGTTCAGTTGGCTAAGCCTCTGCCTTCAGCTCAGGTCACGATCCGGGGTCCTGGGATCGAGCCCCGCATCGGGCTCCCTGCTCAGTGGGGAGCCTGCTTCCCCCTCTCCTGCTTCCCCTGCTTGTGTTCCTTCTCTCACTGTGTCTGTCTCTCTGTCAAATAAAGAAATAAAATCTTTAAAAAAAAGGAAAAAGGAAAAGAAAATCCATCTTCCTGATTCTGGAGGAGCCAGAGCAACAACACGGAGCAAGCTGGGCTCTCGGCAGCAGCAAACAGGGCAACGTTCCAAAAAAAAAAATGACCTCTTTCAAGAGGCCAAGAGACAGGTGAGTGTCAGCAACAGCAAACGGGCAGGATAAGCCACTGCTTATTAAGGAAGATTCGTCATTTTAGCTTTACTCAGTCGTAGGGACACGTGGAAATTCGTCTATAAAGCTCATGGGGGAGAAAGAGCTTAAAAGGCACTTTCTACTCATCAGATCCAACCGGGGCGGCAACTGCTAAACAGGCGGCGTCACGGTCACCCCCGGTCACCTGCCCGCCGCCAGCAGGAGACAGCCCCGCCGGGAGGGTGTGCCAGTGTCCACGAGGAGCTTACTGTTGAACAAAAACACACACACGCACACGCACACACACAAAACCCAAGACAAGCCCGAAGTCCCTAACTCATCTGCGGGGACAGAGCAACTGCAGACGGCAGGTGAGCGTGGGCAGAACGCCGGCCTGGGGCCCGTGCGGTGAGGCGGGGGCGGGGGCTCGTCCACATCCCTGTCCTGGCAGCCTGAGCTGCGGCACACTGCTGGAGTTATGAAACCTAACGAGGTGTGAAGATGTTATTCACCAAACGAGAACACAGAAATCCCAACGGGCAGAGGAAGCGTCATCCAGTGGCAGTGGGATCGGCTCCGTCTGAGGCCCGCGGGAGGCTCTGGGCCAGGATGACACGGAGAAGGGGCAGACGGCACACCCCTCACCTCCCGGCCGTGAGGAGCAGTAAGTCACGACCAACAACAGAGAGACCGGAGCTCCCCGGACACCGTGGGGACAAGGAGCTGGTCGGCCCGTGCCTGCTCTCCCCCAGCCCAGTAACCCTACACTGGGCATCTGCAGCCACAGAAACAGATCCAGCTCCTGGGCGCTCGGACCACTCACAGAATCAGACAGGAAGGTTTCTACCTGCTCATCACCTCGGGCCTCCTGGCTCTACGCTGGCCGATGGAGGCTGCAGGGAGGCGAAGTCATCTACCCTTGGAACTTGTCGTTTTTCTTTAAATCATCTCTACACCCACCACAAGGCTCGAACTCACAATCCCGAGATCAAGAGTCGCACACTCCACCAACTGAGCCCGGTGGGTGTCCCAGACCATGTGCCTTTTTAAAAATACAGGCGGAGTCCGCTTCTCCTTCTCCCTCTGCCCCCCCACCAGCTCGTGCTCATCCTCTCTGTCAAACAAATAAATAGAATCTTTTTAAAAAATGTTTAAAAAAAAATTTAATAGCTCCATCTGCTAACAAGGCCTTGAAGTAGTGCCCCCCCCCAGTCCCCAGCAGAGGCAATGAGCACACCCAGCACCAGATTCATTTCCTAGACGCCACGCCCACAAGCAGCAGCGAGAGAGCAGCGAGAGCTCCCTGGAGAAAGGACTGGTCCCGTGCGGGGATAGGACAAGTCTATGAGCTCGGCAAGGATACTGCTGTGCCGAAAAGCAAAGCAGAGCTCAGGAAAGGACGCAGACGTGTCAAAAGGCCCCAGAAACTAGTCTGAAGGAGGTCGCAGTGGCCAAATCTGGGATAAATTGAGCTTCAAAAAAAGTAAGAGTAACCTTGTATTGGTTCTGGATTATAACTTGGCATTAACGACAATCTATGATGCTTTAAAAAGAAGCACAGGCGGGGGGTCTGGGGGGCTCAGTGGGTTAAAGCCTCTGCCTTCAGCTCAGGTCATGATCTCAGGGTCCTGGGTTTGAGTCCCACATCGGGCTCTCTGCTCGGCGGGGAGCCTGCTTCCTCCTCTCCCTCTGCCTGCCTCTGCCTGCTTGTGATCTCTGTCGGATAAATAAATAAAAACTTAAAAAAAAAAAAAAAAGCAGCACAGGGAGAAGCAGTTTTAGCGATGAAGCAGCAGCTAACGCACCGGGTGAGAGCCACCGCCTGGCGCACGCGCACACAATAACCCAGCTGGGAAGGTCACGGACAAAAGCCGAAAGCACTTCAGAAAGGGTGTGGGGCGGGATGTTCACGGGCTCTCAGTCACGAAGCCATATGGCGGGAGAAGGGTCCTGGCCGCGGGAGCGGCAGGTAGGAGCATCAGGCCGAGCCTCCTGCCGCTGTAGGACGCCTACACTGGCCCGGTTCGCCCAAACCGACTCCCGGGACTCAAAGGCGGACAGTGCCACAGCCGCGAGTCCACTGCCTGCGACCTTTCAGAAACGTCACCTGTCACAGTCTGAATCCGCTCCCGGAAACTGGCTCTTCCGGATGCGAGACTGAGGAGCAAGACCACCTGGCTCGGAGCGTGAGGCGACCCGACCCACAGGTGACAGAGAGCTCCGGACAGCACCGCCGCGGAGGCGGAGTCCGAGCGCGCCCGCCGTGGACACTGATGCTCCGGCTGCGCTGAAGGCCCCGCGGCCAGACAGCACAACAGCCTCAGTCCCAGGAGAGGGGCCTTGGGGCAGCGACCTCCTTTCACACGGCTCAGGGGAGAGAACGCGCGCCCGGAGGGAAGGACACAGAAACGCCGTGCGCCAGGTGAGGGTGTCCAGGTCTTCAATGTTCTCCTTCCAACCTCTCTGTAGGTTTGAAAATTTTCACAATAAAAAGCTGGAGGAAAATTACAATTTTAAATGTAGATAGTTTCAAAAAAGTAACGTGCCATCTGAAGCAAGAGTTTGTAGAATGCTCGGAAGAACGAGGTGAAGGGCACCAAACGGCCCAGCGCCCGAGCAGACTGGGGCAGAGCAGCTCCGGCTGTGGGGGAGCCCGGGGACCCCGGCGGGCAGGTCCGG
The DNA here is from genome assembly GCF_922984935.1 of Meles meles. NCBI lineage: Eukaryota > Metazoa > Chordata > Mammalia > Carnivora > Mustelidae > Meles > Meles meles. The sequence goes on from NC_060079.1 coordinate 85,649,758, forward strand.
CCTGGACTTTTCCCGGCAGAGCGCTCCAGGTGCATTTTCTCCTCCTCACGATTTTCTCAGTAACGTTTCCTTTCTCTAGCTCACTCAGTTGTGAGAACAGAGTACAGAACACAGCACAAAGAGCAAGTCAAGTGACTGTTTACGTCATCAGTCAACAGTGCGCTCCCGGCGAAGTTTCTGGTGAGCCGATAGTTATGTGCATTTTCAACGGCCGGGGAGTCAGCGCCCCGACCCCCGTGTCGTTCAAGGGCCAACAGTACATGCAAACTGATCTCTTCCTAAATGTAATTTCTAAAAGCAGAATACTTGGGGAAATGTTAAGGTAAGTTAATTCAACCCGTCCTCTCCAAACGGAGACAAAACCAGGGGCGAGCTGAAGTGCCCAGCGCTGACATCCCAGCCTCTGCCAGCCATTAGGAAAGACCACCCTCCTTGGGCCTCTCAAACTGGTTCTGGCCCCACAAGGCCCCGACTGCTAGCCCCTTCACCTGGGCCACTATTAGGCTGTTTATAACTTTGAGAAATGAAGCAGTGTCTTCCCCCATCCCTAACCCCAAGTAAAAAGCAGGCTTGCTTACCACCTACTACTAAATATGTAGATTCCCCAAATTCTGTGTTTCTCTCTTGAATGCAGGCACAGGCACCCTTCTGGGCCCACTGGATCCAAGGGAACCAGCAGGCTGACCCCTCAAGGCCAGCTGCACTGAGCTGAGGTACAGGCCCTTGCTCTCTGACCCAGAAATGCATGTGTTCTGCCTGCATCCAAGAGACAAGAGAACTCAGAGACTTATGAAGGAGAGTAAAACCAAACCCCTTCCCTGATGGCTACTGGGACGTGATCACAGAGAAAGGAAATGAAGGACCTACAACGTGTCCACAGGGAGCTGCTGGCTGAGGGGCTGTGAAGTGTGGAAGAAGGAATGTGTCCAAACCGAGAGGCCCCTGCGACAACACCGTACACTCTGGAAGGTCCTGACGAGGACAGGACACAGTCGCTGAAATTTAGGCTAACAGAGGCAATGAGCTCCACGCTAAGGGCATGTCTAAGGCCAGAACTCCTGGTGTGAATGTGCTACTAACTCGCCCAGGGACTGTGGAAAGCCACTGAACCTTCTCTGTAAAACGGGGCTTGCGACAGACCCAGCTCCTAGAAGTGGTAAAGACGAGCTACCGAGCCGGGCAGCGGCTGGTTCTCAGTGAGAGTTCGACCCGCCCTGGTGCTTACTCCTCCCCCACCCCGACTGCTTCGTCAAATAAGACTCCTCTGAGAACAGGACACGAGGGAGAAGTCTAGCCGAGGACAAGCAGAAGCTGACACCCCACAACCCCTCCCCAGGGGACACATGTGACATCCTCAGGCACTGCCCCGAAGGAAAAACAAACAGCTAACTGACAGAGACCCCAATCCTGTCTCCTGCACAAGAGAGCTAACTGAAGATCCCGCGGAGGCCATGCAGTGTTACAAATCAGTCCTTTCCTAAAGTCTGCAATCCAAGTTGTTTCCAGTGGGTTAAAAGGCAGGTCAAGGTCGAGTCCCTGGGAACCGAAGAAGCCTGCTGGGGCCACGCTCCCAGAGAAGTAAAGAAGGTCCATTACCAAATGCCCCCGACTCTGGGAGGTGACCCACCCAGGGTATGTCAGAGGTTCAATGTGTCAAAAACTACCGGGCATCCCTCAAGCAAGACATCACTCCTGATCACAATCCTGCCTCCCCACGAAGACATTCCTGCCGTGAAAGGCGCATAGGAGGGATGCCGGCCTCCCTCCCCTGCCCCATTACATCCTAGGTTGGGTGCCTGGTAGGGCCCTGCCGCTTTTAACCCACGGAAAATACTACAAAAATTTTACAAGGGGAAATCACCCAGTTTTACAATTTAAGTTGTTAGTAGAGGACACTGGTGGAACACGGTGAAGATGGAAATCCATCGTGGCCTAAGCAACGTTCCAACACGTGTGGTCCTTACAGCCAACGTCCCTGGGAAACCGCCGGCTGGGTTTTAATCCCATGGGGGACTGGTTTCAGCCGGCTCCCAGGGGAGGTCCCGCGGCCAGAACCGGCTAGACCAGAGACGTGGGGGGATCTCAGTAGATCAACGGGAGTCTGAGGACGGGCAGCCGTGCGGGCGACTTAGGTGGCTGTCCCGGGCCCAAGACGGACGACTCTGCATAAGGACAGGAGTCGAGGGAGAGCATCAGGTCTCCGGGTCTTGTCACCATCTCGGCCAGGGTCCTAACTTCCAGGCAGAGGCAGACTTTCTCCTCCCCGCAGAGTGGACACGGGCTAGAGGACTGCAGCCTGCGCAACAGACGTGACTGTGTCCCACGAAGACCGTCGTCCTCGAAGGGCCCCCGGAGGAAAGTAGAGAGAGAAAGTGGGCGCCGAGTTCGCGCCGAGGCTGAGTCCCGACGGGACGAGGAAGCCCCATGTTCGGGCGGTTGGGAGTGCAGAGGAGGTTCGGTCGGGTGAGGTCCAAAGCCGACGGCCAGGAGAGAATTCTTGAGTCTCTGGTGCCAAACGGTGTTTTTATTTCCGTTCTGCACGGAAGAGCGCACGCGTGGGGCCGCGGGGGCAAGGACAGGAGGTCTGACGCGGGCGGTGCAGGAGACGCAGACCCCGCTACGGTCGTCCTTCCCGCCAGCGAGAGCCGGGACGACGAGGGACGCCACACCCGGCCTGCTTCGCGGGTCAGCAGGACCCGGAACTGCGTCCGCGTCCCCTCGCGGGCGTCCGGTCGTCGGCAGACAGACACGCCGCGCTCTCGCGGGCCGCTGCGGAGGGTCCCGCAGGGCTGTGCCCGCCCCCGCCGGTCCTCAGCCGGCCCGCGCCCCGGTCCCCGTCCCCGTCCCGTCCGGCTGCCTCCAGCGGCCGCCCGCAGGCCGTCCCCTGCGCCTCCACGGCCGGACGCCCCGGGGTCTCCGGGTCGCCCGCCGAGTCCGCCGCCGCCGTCGCCAACCCGGACCCGCCGCGGAGCGCGTCCTGCGGCCGGTCGGAAGCTCCCTCCGTGCGGCCCCGGGCGGTCCCCGCGCGGCCGAGGGGAAGGCCGCGGGCCGGAGCCGCGGACCCCGAGTCCCGCCGCTCCCCCCAGCGGCGTCCCGGGTCGGCGGCCCCCGACCGCCCGCGCGCCCCGCTCTCTGGGAACGCCGTCGCCCCCTGCGGCCAAGGCCTCGGGCGCGGCGGGCGAACGGACTCGCCCCGGCCCACACGTTCCCGCCCGCGCCCGCTCCAGCCCCCGCGGGCGGCGCGCTACCTGCTGCAGGTACTGGTTGATGGTGATGTGCGCCATGGCCGCTCCCTCCGCCGGAAGTGGGCGGGGCCCGCGCGCCCGGCCTGGCCGCCGCACTTCCGGCCCGAGGTCCGTCCCTTCCCGCGTGCCCCCCGCCCCGCCTTCCCCGCACGCGGGTTCCGGAGGGAGACAGTCCGCCGGAGCGTGCGCCCGGGGCCGGCATGGCGGCGCGCCCGGGCTGAGGAGGGCCCTGCGCTGCGCTTCGCCGCCGTCCCTCCGCGGGGACGCCTCGTTCGCGCCTCTCGGGAGCTCGGGCTCGCCCCTCGCCCCCCCCGACCGTTGCCAGCGCCCCACGGAGCGCGGCGGCCCGCGGCGGCGTCGGGGCCAGGCCGGGGCCGGGGTCGCGCGGGCCGGCGGGGCGGCGGTTGGGCGGCCGGGGCGGCGCTGACGCGAGAACCGCCCGCCCGCGCGGCCGGGGAGGCGGGCCGGGGCGGGGCGCGCGCTGCTTCCCGGCCGCCGCCATGGCCGACGAGCCCCCCAGGAAGGGCGCCCTGTCGGCGCTCGTCGGACACACCAACGGCCTCACGAAGCCCGCGTCCCTCGCCGCGGCCGCCGTGTCGTCCAAGCCCGGCGGCGGCGGCTCCAAGAAGCTCGTCATCAAGAATTTCCGAGGTGGGTGCGGGGCGGGCGGCCGGGCGCGGGGCCGGAAGTGCCGGGCGGGGGCGCGGGGCGGGGGGCGCGCGGCGGGGGGCGCGGGGCGGGGGGCGCGGGGCGGGGGCGCGCGGCGGGGGGCGCGGGGCGGGGGCGCGCGGCGGGGGCGCGGGGCGGGGGCGCGGGGCGGGGGCGCGGGCTGACCCGGCTGCGTTCGCAGACAGACCCCGGCTGCCGGACAACTACACGCGGGACACGTGGCAGCAGCTGCACGAGGCCGTGAGGGCCATCCAGAGCCGCACGTCCGTCCGCTGCAACCTGGAGGAGCTGTACCAGGTGAGGCCCGCCGCCCGGGGGACGCGGCCCGCCCTGAGCCGTCCTTGGTGCGGTCCCCGCGGCGAGTCCGTGCCTCCCGGGGAGCCGCCGCGGGCCTGCGCCCCGTCCGCGCTTCCGCGTCCCGGTGCTGGCGGGTTTACCTTGCGCTCCCGCCCCCCGGAGGGCGTCTGGAGGGACCGCCCCGCGGGAGGACGTGCCGGTCCGCCGCCAGCGCCGCTTGTGTGGGTGTCACCATCAGCCCGGCTGCGACACGCGGGCAGGTTCTGTGGCTCTTCACCAAGGTCCGCTTCTTGTAGGTGGTCCGAGGGGGGCCCTTGCTGGGTCGCGGGTCAGCCCCCGGCCTGCCTGGCGTCGCGTCCGCCGCCTGCGTTAGGCCTGCTTCAGCCTGCGTTTGTGTGATGCCACGGTCTCTACGGGGACGCGGGTCCACCTCTGTTTGCCTGAAAGCGTGTTATGAGAAGTACGGAGACTCCTCCCAGCACCCTCGGATGACCGCCGGTGACAGCGGTGAAGTTTGTGCCAGTCCGGCTTGCCTTTCCGGCGACTTTGCAGGGCGTAGCTCACGGACGGTGTGCGCTTCGACAGGGCCTGTGTGCAGGAAATAACCACCGCCGCGGTGACTTACAGCGCTTGGAGAGGTCTGTTCCTTCCCCTGCCCCAGCCCTGGAGGTCACAGAGGTCCTTCCTGGTGGTGTGTTGCACCCGTCCCAGAGTCCCCTCAGTGGGACCCGTGTCCTGCAGTTGCTCTGATCAGGGTGCTGCTGCGGAGAGTCTCGCCCGCTGAGTGGCGGTGATTTGTCGGTGCGTTGCTGGGGAGAGCGGGGGCCACCTTTCCCCCAGGAAACAGACGTTGGGCTCTCCAGTTGGGGGTCACGGATACAACTGTTACGAAGTCTCACGTGCACACGTGTTTGCTGCTCCGGGGTAAAGACAGAAGTAGAGTCTCGGAGTTGTAAGCAGGGTGTGTATCTTTCTCGGACGTCGTCTGTTTGCAGAACGGCCGTACCGTTTAGTATCTGTTCCAGGGACGTGCAAAGCACCGTTTTTCTGTCTTCCTGCTCACACTTGTTTTTTTCAGGTTTTTAAAAAACTTTAGCCACTTGAGTTCATATTTAGTGGTCGTCTGTATTTTCGTGTGAGTTTTAGAATCTGTTTGCCTATTTCCGCAAAAATGTCTGCGTGGATCTTGCTGAGGGTTGTGTCAGATTCTCGATGAGTGTGAGGAGCGCTGCTGTCTCGGTGGTACCACGCCTGCCAGCTGATCACAGGGTACGGGGCTGCTGAGTCTTCCTTGATTTCTAGTTGTTTTTAGTTCCAGCGTATAAGTCTCGTACCCGTAAGCGTGTGCTGTTTTGGTGGTGGTTCCAGGTGGTGGTGGTGTTAAGAGTTTCTGGTTCGTGCTAGTGTGTAGAAGTAGGACTGTTTACGTGTCGCTCTAGCATGGTGCTCTCTGGCGGACACAAGTTCTGGTGGCTTGCAGACTCCGTCAGATTTTCTCTCTCTTTTTTTTTTTTTTTTTAAAGACTTCATTTATGTATTTGACAGAGAGAAATCACAAGCAGGCAGAGAAGCAGGCAGAGAGAGAGGAGGAAGCAGGCTCCCTGCTGAGCAGAGAGCCCGATGCGGGGCTGGATCCCAGGACCCTGAGATCATGACCTGAGCTGAAGGCAGAGGCTTAACCCACTGAGCCACCCAGGCGCCCCTGTCAGATTTTCTACGTAGACAGTCATGTCACCTGTGAGCAAAGACGGTTTCACTTCTTCCTTTCTAATCTTCATGCCTCGTGTTTCCTTCTCTACGTCTGCGCACTGTTCAGAGCCTCCAGAGCAACGGTGCGTAGAAGTGGTAGAAGCCGACGGCCTTGCGGGGCTCCTGTGGGAAGAAACTTCAGTCTTTCATCATGGAGTGTGATGCGAGGTGTGATGTTTTCGAAAATACCCGTTGTCAGGTTGAGGGAGCTCCTTACTTTTCCCAGTTTGCTGAGAACTTACCAGAACCACCTGTTGGGTTTTGCTGAATTCTTCTGTGCCTGTTGAGGTGATTGTATGACTTGTTTTCTCAGCTTATAAAGCCAGACGATAAGACTGTCCTGCAGACCTCAGATAAATCTGACTTGGTAGTGAGGTCTTATTTTTTTATGTGCTGTTGGATTCGTTTTACTAACGCTACATTCGTTTTTGCATTTGTGATCACGGAAGGTGGTGGTGTGTTGTTTTCTCGTACTGCATTTGCATTTGGTTTCAGAGTGCCAAGTAGTCCCTCCTTCTGATTTTCTGTAAGAGTGTGTATAGAGTTGGTATTGTCTTTTCCTGTTTGAGAGAACTCCCAGTGGATCGCTAACATTGGCTCTCTTAGCGGGGAGCTCGTAGACGACGCATTTCTTCAGTGGCGGTAGAGCTGTCGGGTTGCTCCTGTCTTCAGGGTCCCTGATCTTCTGAGCACGTCGTCTGCCAGGACTGCCGTCTGGTGGGATTTTTGTCTCGGGCGTCGGTGTTCTCTCCAGATGCTCAGTCGGAATCTTTTCTCTGCCTTCCCTGTCCCTGGGTAACTTCCGAGCTTAGGGAATGGCCTTAGAAAAGTGGTTTCAGTGTTGGTTCCAGGCCCCTTTTGAGTTCTTTTTCTCCCCAGTAAGGGTTATGTTTTCTTCTTTGCACATCAGTTAATCTTTGATTGTCAGACATGTGATGGATATTTTTGTATTTCTATAAATATTCGGAGCTTCCCTGCAGACCTGTTAAATTATTTGGGAATAGTTTAATCTTTTCGAGTCCTGCTTCTAAGATTTGCTAGGCAGGATGAGAGCAGTATTTTGTCCAAGGCTAGTTGCCCCACAACTGGGGCAAACCCTTCCTGAATGAGTATTCAGTGCCTAGTATCGTGTGGTTTTCCACTCTGGCTTGTAGGAAGGTGCTATTCCAGGGCCTCTCTGGGCACCAGACACTGTTGTCTCTGAATCTGACAGTTTCCTCACACATAGGTCCTGGTCATCGTTCTGCTGAATCCTCAAGGGGGGTCTCTTGAGGTCTCCTCACTCACCTGCAAGCTCCTCTCTGGCCGCATCTCTTCCCTCCGGGCCCTTGTCTTGGAGACTCAGAATTCAGCTCCTGGTACCCGCTCTGCAGCCTGGAAGCGGGGATATAAGAAGTTGGAGTGCTGGGGCTTCTTTCCCATCTCCCAGAGATCACCGTCTGTCATAGGCCAGCGTGCGGTGCTCTGAAAACGGATGCTGCTTTCTTTCTTGTTTGTGGGGGGAGGGGGGTGCTGCTGGAGAGGGGCAAAGGGAGGGAGAGGGAGAGAATCTTAAGCAAAGCAGACCCCATACCCAGTGCAGAGCTCAACACTGGGCTCGATCTCACAACCCGAAGTCATGACCTGAGCCCAAATCAAGAGTTGGGACACTTAACTGATGGAGCCACCCAGGTGCTCCTTTTGTATATTTTGTGTGGTTTTTGGTAAATTCAGGGAGAAGGGCTAGTCTAGTCCAGAAGCAGGAGTCCTGTCAAACATCTAAACCCTCATAGGTCTTTAGATTCAGAAGATCGCGTGCAGCGCAGGTAGAGCGATCGTTCCTCTTTCCCCGGAGGCTTGACTGTCTGCTGTCTCTTGCCTGTCATTTTCCTCAGTAGAGTGACTTCGCAGTAGCTCCTGCCCAGCAGGATGTTCCGTGGTGGTCTCCATGGATACTCGGGAAACGCCCTGAGCGTCCATGTGCTGTCTTAGGACCCTGAGGGCAGAGGGGCTTACCTGCCAAATGGGATCACACGTTCCGTTGTGTGGGCACCGCAGGAGGGCCCAGTGGGCGTCCGTTGACTGACTTGGGAAGGGGTGTGGGCACAGGCAAACTCCTGGCCGCTCACAGAGACCTTCCCCGGGCAGTTCAAGACAGGGCTGGGGAGTGAGCTCCTCAGACGGCCGGGAGCCAGCGGGACAGAACTAGGAAGTGCCGTCCTTGTGTCGCTTCCGACTGTGCTGTACCCTGGTCCGTGGTAAAGGAGGCAGCGCACCGGACCCGTTGTTTGGAAACCGAGTCTGTTTTCCGAGGTGGTGTGGCGTGTACTTGGCCGAAGAATCTCGGGTGAAAGTAACAATTCTTACCGAAGTGGGAAAGTTATTTTGTTTTCTGAGGAAGTTCTCAGGATGGTTTGATGTTGATTTGTTTTCTCAAAGTGGGGTCTCTTGTCCTCCCATCAAGGCATCCCTTTTGCAGATCGACCCCAGGGCGTCAGCTGTAGTCCACCCGTCCTTTCTTCGTCCCTCTGCTCAGTGAAGAGGGAGGTGCCAAGAGTGGTGACGGGAAAGTCTTCCCAGCAGTGCATCGATCTTTTCAGTCTGTCCAAAGACCTGGGGTTTGGACCTTCTCATCACCACCCGCGGAAGAAAGTCTGTCCTGTGTGTCTCCTGTCTCTACCTTTTAGTCCTGTTTGTTGCCGTAATGAAACAACGGAAAACTGAAGGCTGCATTTTCAAGAAGGGTTTCAGGGAAGGGCTAATGTGGGTTTCTGGCAGGTTTTTGTTTTTTGTTTTTTTTTTTAAAGATTTTATTTATTTATCTGACAGACAGAGATCACAAGTAGGCAGAGAGGCAGGCGGAGAGAGAGGAGGAAGCAGGTTCCCTGCCGAGCAGAGAGCCCGATGCGGGACTTGATCCCAGGACCCTGGGATCATGACCTGAGCCGAAGGCAGAGGCTTTAACCCACCGAGCCACCCAGGCGCCCTGGTTTCTGGCAGTTTTGATGCCCAGAAACAAAGCCATCACGGGGGACCCGTTCTGAGGAAGGCTCTGCTGTCTCAAGTCAGACTAATGTCTCTGAAATCCCGCTGCCCGGTGGTAATTAAGTGAAGGAAAATGTGGACTTAGGTATTGAATGCATTAGTGGGACGGCTCGGACAGATGGGACAGAGTGAAAAGGCCTGACAGTAGACGCGTGCAAACATTGCTTGACGGCCCAGTTTGAGAAAGTAACAAATTAAGCAACAGTGAACTCAGTACATAAGTTATTCAAAAACAGGAAAATCTGCAAACTTCAATCTATTTGGCTTAATAGAAGGGACTTCATAGGGGTGCCTGGGGGCTCGGTCGCTTAAGTATTTGCTGAGGGTCTGCCTTCAGCTCGGGTCCTGATCTCAGGCTCCTGGGATCGAGCCCTGTGTCAGGCTCCCTGCCCAGTAGAGAGCCTGCTTCTCCCTCTCCCTCTGCTGCTCCCCCTGCTTGTGTGTGTGCGCGCGCGCGCTCTCTCTCTCTCTATCAAATAAATAAATTTTTAAAAGAGATTTTATGTATTTATCTGGCAGAGATCACAAGTAGGCAGAGAGGCAGGCAAAAGAGAGAGAGGGGGAAGCAGGCTCCCCGCTGAGCAGAGAGCCCGATGCGGGACTTGATCCCAGGACCCTGAGATCATGACCTGAGCTGAAGGCAGAGGCTTCACCCCCTGAGCCACCCAGGCGCCCGCAAACAAATAAATCTTTAAAAAAGAAAGGATTTCGTAAGTCAGCAGTCTCAGCACTCAACAGGGCCGGTTGTTTCTGGAGGTAGCTGACGTCTGGGACCGGGAGTCTGCTGGTAAACACAGCCGCACTGACCCTGGTGTTCCCGGAAGCCCTTGTGCTATGGCACGTCCCACTCCTAATACCTCCCCTCACTCGGATCTGAGTTCTGATTGAGTTTTTACATCCTTTACTCATTTCTTATAGGTAGAAATCTGGTGGTGTAGCGAGAGCCCTGTCGGTGCCTTCTTCCCAGGCAGTGAGCTCATCACCTTTCAGCGGGGCTGCCGTTGAGTAGGGCCTGTCTTCCAGACTGGCTACTGCTCACCCTGGGGCGCTTGCTGCCGCCTTCCGCCCTGATCTGCGTGTGCCTGTTTGTCGGAGGAGCGCTGTGCTCTCGCTGTGCGGGGCGCTCTGTGCGCCTTTCCTTGTAGGGGTTGGCCCGGTGTGATCTTCTCCAGGGCTGGGGTAGCTCTCATTTTCCTTTCATCTACGTAATAGCTCCTAGCGCCTGCCTGCTCTCACTTTTGTGATTCCTCACGCTATGGCACCTTTTACTCCATTTTCTCTCTGATCTCAACTTTGGTCCTCAAGGCCTTTACGTGAAACAGATGAGCGGCCAGAACCGCGAGCCCGTGTTGCATGGCTGCGGGCTTTCTCCCCACCCCGCAGCACACCTTAACGCCTTGCTGGGCATTCTGCCACCAAGGGACAAGTGTCGCTTGGGGCTGAGAGCTTGGCCCTGCAAATACACAGGCATTTGATGCTGCCCTGCTCGGCTGTCCTAACATGGACGGCAGCCCGGAGGGATTGGGTGTGGAGGCCTGGAGGACTGAGATTAGAGAGCCGAGCTGTGGGCGGTTCCGACAAGCAGTGTCTGCAGCCGCTAAGCGGGAGCCTTTATCCTCACCTAGGTGCTGCTTGCCCACCTCTAATCGTTGGATTAGCTAAATTCCTCTTCTCTGTTAGGACACTTGAAAATACGAGTGGGGGGCGCCTGGGTGGCTCAGTGGGTTAAGCCTCTGCCTTCGGCTCAGGTCATGATCTCAGGGTCCTGGGATCAAGCCCCACATCGGGTTCTCTACTCAGCAGGGAGCCTGCTTCCCCTCTCTCTCTCTGCCTGCCTCTCTGCCTACTTGTGATCTCTCTCTCTGCCAAATAAATAAATCTTAAAAAAAAAAAAAAATACGAGTGGGGAACGTGAGAGGCACCTTCCCCCGTACAGGTCAGACTCTATAGTACTCTATAGGCCAGAAAAGGCATCCTAAATCCAAAGTACGCCTCGGTTTAGGGAGGGGGCTTCCATGTGACGGTGCTCCTGGAAGGGGCAGAGAAGTCTGCCAGGGCCCTGCGAGTGGGGCCGCCCTCTGTGCTCCCTGTAATGTAAGACTCCAGCAGTGACTCAGCAGAGACTCGAGAAAGGACAGCACCCATGGCTAGCCCGGCTCCTCCGTTTGCCTGTGGTTGAGGAGGCCCACAAGTCCTCAGGTTTAAATACAGAACGAATCTGTGTGCTTCAGGTGAACAGCAAGTCTGTCCGGATAGGACAAGAAACGGTGTTGGAAAACCCACAGTGACAGCCTATCACAGCTGGAGAGAGCTAGCTCTGAGGGCGCTGAGTCCTGCTTCGGGAACTAGAACATTCTTAGTGGTTCCCTTCAGTGACTTGTTCCAGCTTCTCTGGATTCTTACCGAAGAAAATACGTTTTATGTATTACATTCAAAATATTTTGTGATACCTATGTTTGTGGGATCCCTAATGACTAAGTTATTGGAGCAAAAGCCTTCGTCATCAGGTTGTCTTCGGTTTTTTAAGAAGGAAAAGGATAGATCTTTGAATTGTACAGACGGGACTACAAAGTGAAGGAATTGCAGAGTTTAAGAAAAATGGGGGAGGAGCACCTGGGTGTCTCAGTGGCTTGAGCCTCTGCCTTCGGCTCAGGTCATGGTCTCAGGGTCCTGGGATCGAGTCCCGCATTGGGCTCTCTGCTCAGCAGGGCGTCTGCTTCCCCCTCTCTCCCTCTGCCTGCCTCTCTGTCTGCTTGTGATCTCTGTCAGATAAATAAATAAAATCTTTAAAAAAAGAAAAGAAAAGTCGGGGGATTTCAGCACTGAATGCAGATGAGGCTTTATTTCTATAGCAAGACAAATAGCGCCCTTCCGGGTGGTGGTGCCCTGATGACACCCTGCTGAGAAGTTGTACTTTCCATGGTCCCCCCCCCCGCTCCCCCACCCCCTTCGCTCTCTTTTAGTCTGTGGACATGCGTGTGTTCCACACCAGGATTATGGTATTGTTCACCTCAGGCTAACATGTAGCATTTCGTGTAACACTATTAATGTTTTAAATGTTACTACAGTGAATAGCTTTGTAAAAACTTGTTATTCTTATTTTCTCAGGAGTACAGTTCTTGAGTTAAATTTAGATTCCTAAGCGTTTCAAGGCAGTGTAGCCCCAATTTTTTTAAATGACTCAAAACTAGTCAGAAAAAATTACGTTTGCTTTTAGTATCTCCTTTGGATTAAATGAGATGCTGGTATTGTACATAGAATTTGAAGAATTTTACTGGAACTGGTGGGAATATACAAAGTTTTTTTGATGTGGGTAAAAAAATATTTAAGAAAAATGTTTCTGTCTAAAAAACTTGTTTCTTCATTGAGACAAACTTAAGTAAATTACTGGTTTACCTTGAAGAAAGGTAAATAGGAAGCAACACAACCTAGTCTGTGTCATCTGGGCATTCGCGATTGTTCCTTGGAACTGCCCTGCTGCTGCGCCCCCTGTTTGGAAGGTGGGCACCGAGGGTCGGGCCAGTTGCACGTCATACTCACACAGCTTTCCTGCGCCCTTCACCTCAGACGAGTGAGTGGGAGCGCCCGGCTTTCTTTTGGCGTCCCCAGGTGCCAGGTGTGCGTGGCCGGGTTGGGAGGTTGCTGCGTGGTGGGCACTCAGACATGGTGCGGTCACACCAGTGGCCGTCAGGCTGTCGGATGCTGTCACACCCGTGTTCCACGTCCACTGTTGTCACCGTTCCTGCCAGACCCTGACCGGGCCCCGGGCTACAGACAGTCATCACCCTACACTGGTCCCAGCGGTGGCTGTGGGTTGTGGACGTGGGGGCGGGGCGCCTCTGACGGCTGTGATTTTAGCATGTGTACACGCAGGGCTTTTTAAAGACCTAATTTGTTGTTCACGGTGAATAACTCACTTGTTCTTTTGTTTTCAGGCTGTTGAAAATCTCTGCTCTCACAAAGTTTCCCCAGCGCTCTACACGCAGCTGCGCCAGGTCTGTGACGACCACGTCCAGGCACAGGTCCTCCAGTTCAGAGAATATCCTTTTTCTGGCTCACGACTTTCTGTCCGTCACCCAAGTCCTTTGAGACTGAACATTAGTAGGATAAAGAACTAATGAGTATCTTTAATGTTGAAACAACAGCTTTTAAAATTTCCATTTATAGAACAAAACCTGACTTAAGTTTCATGTTGTCTAATATGAAAGACGTTTTTTTAAGTGGAATTTTTACCATTTAAATTACGTATCTGCTTAAAGCAATCGAGTGTCCGTTTATTGGGTCTGGTTGAAGTATTTAGGGTAAGTTCTGGAAAGTGTCTTAATTTTATTCTGCCATCCTTTTATCTGTTTTCTGTGACGTGTCACCAATTCCCACGGACTTGGCAGCGAAACCCAGTGCCCATCCGTACGCTCAGCTGCGTGTGTGGGGCGTCACGGATGGGCGGATCCTCCACTCAGGATCCGTCTGGCTGAAAGCATGGGGCCGGCCGGTCGGGGTCTCGCCTGAAACCCCCTTGCAGGCTTGCCGCGGTGCCGGGGGGGCTCCTCTCCCTCCGTCGCGGGACGGACGCTGCTCAGCCCCTGGAGGCCACCCTGGCTTCTCACCGCAATGCCTCTTCTCAGGCACCAGGGTTCTTTGCTTCGTCAGAACCAGCAGGAGAGGGCCCCTCTCTGGTCTGCTGGACAGGATTGTGTGATGGAACCCTCGTGCTCAAAGCCCTCCCAGGATCCAGAGAGGGAGTTATGGGCTGCGACACGGGGCGGGGGTGTCTTCGAGTTTGGCTGGTGTCCAGACGCGGGGCTCCTCCGGCCCCGTGCACCTCTGCAGCCTGGCCTCAGGTCGCCCTGTGGCCTCTGGGCGCCTCCTGGGGGGGCTTCGCTTTGCTGCACCTGTCCGCGACTGCGCTTTTCTGGGTCTCTCTCTTCGTTTCTGGTAGGTAGCCGGAGCCTGTTCATTTCTGACTCTGTTTTCTAGCTACAGGAATCTTTTCTGTCCTGCGCCCTCGCCTTGAGAAACGGGAGCTCTCAGAGCTTGTGGGAGTCCCTCAGGGTGGCCCCCGTAGTGCTGCGGCCTGCTGACAGGGCCGTGAAGCCCGCGGTGTGGCCTCCAGCAAGGGGTCTCAGCAGACGTGGGTCAGCAGAGTCCATTCTGGTCCTCTTGTCTCGGCGTCTGTAGCTACAGCTCTGCGGTATTTTCTGGCACAGCTCCATCCTTCAGGACCGTGGTGACCACACCGTTGAGCCTATGGAAGACGGCCAGCGTGCACCTCGTCTCAAAGCCGTCTTCTGAGGGCACACGGAGCCGCCCCTCCGGCCTCAGTGCCACCGCTCAGGAGTCCGGAGGCTGGGGACAAGTCCAGGAACCCACGTCAGGATGCTGGCGTCTGAAGGGTAGCTGGAACCCAGGCTTCCTGCGAGCTGCCAGCAGATACCCAAGTTCTCACTCGCAGACGGGCACACGTGCGGGAGAACCGGTGCGCTTACTCCTCATGGAGCCGGTCTCACGGAGACTTAGTCCGGGACTGCTTGGTTACTTGGTGAAATCCTCCTCCTCCCCGCCGACCGTGCCTTGCGAGTTGCGCGGACGCGTTCCTGAGTCACTCGTTCAGCGGGCGCTTCCTCCCTGTCTGGCCCGCCAGCGGACGGGGGAGACGACTGCCACGCCTGCTCTCTGCCCTCCACAGTGTGGTGACCGAGGCAGGGGGCTTGTCACGTGTCCTCGAGGCTGTGACAAACCGTGCTTATAAAAATCACGTGTATCTCAGAGAAGAGGAAACTTAAAATGACGCTCTGCCGTCTTCTGTCTCCGCTAGTGAGAAGCCCCTTGAGTTCGGAGGTGCTGAGTTGCTAGACTCGGGGGCAGGAGCGGCAGTGCAGGGAGTGGCCGGCGGGGGCAGAGCTTCCCGGAGCCGCATGGGAGAGGAGGGGCAGGGTGTGACCGGAAGGACTGGGCCACGAGAAAGGGGTGCGCACAGAGAGCCGGAGCACCGTGGCTCGACTGGCCCTGGGAGGGCTGCTGGTGTTCGGGGCTGCTGCTCGGCTTTGAACCTGTGTGTGTACTGCAGAGGCTTTGGCCCTCGTCTGCACATCTGAGAGCCCTCGCAGGTGTGGGAAACAGTCCAGCAGGACAAGACCGGTGACGAGGGAGGCCAGTGTCCACCGCCCTCCAGCCCTGGCAACAAACAGGAGGACGGAGCTTAAACCCGGGGCCGGGGAGGGATTGGCAGGAGCAGAGGGTAGACGTTTCGGACCCTGCGCGGTGAGGAGCGGGCAGCCGGTCACGCCGAGGAGGTGTCGTGCCTGCGGGGGGAGGGTCGGGGGGGCGACAAGCCAGCGGCACAGCTGCCAGAGACGCCCAGACACGGGGGGCAGGCGTGTGTCAGGGTCAGTGTGTCCGGGTTTCTCCCGTCTCTGGGCTGCTCTCCAACTGAAGGGCTGCGCCTTGCTCGTGCGTGTGATCAGTTCTGCACTTACCCACTCCCCGCTCCCTTCCCCCAAACCAAGGCCATCCCCATGCGCGCCCCTCGGCCGTGTGCCAGCGTAGGCGGCAGACAATGCAACGACGGGGACGTGCCGCGCACCAGGGCTCGGTTCACGAGGGCCACTTCCTAAATGGCAAACCAGACTGTCCTCGGAGTCCGAGCCTGCACTCTGTCGCAGCTCTGGTTAGCCGCAGGAGCACTGGCGGCCTTACGTGGGGTGTTGGGCTGCAGTCACGCACAGGCGCAGCGCGGCCCACGGGGCAGACAGGGGCACGACGAGACGGCGGCTTCACGACTTCCTGTGTCTTCCTGCCCCCAAGACAGCAGGCTTGGGGCTTCTTTACGAAGACCCTCTGTGCTCAGGCTTTCAGGGGCCTTCAGGGGCCTTCGGCGTGCAGGGCCCTTGCTCTGGCACGGCCCCCTCGTCGTCAGGCGGCAGAAAGGTGCAGAGCTGGAGCGTGGCCCCAGGTTCGTGCTGGGGTTCAGAGGCGGGCACGGTGTGCTTTTCCTCTGTGGGCTTTGTGGACTGATGAGGGCGCGAGGGAGGCAAGAAGCAAGTCGCCCAACCTGTGAACTTTGGGAACCGTTAGGCGAGAGTGTCGTTCTCTGCCCTAGGATGGGGAGACTGGGTTTGGGGGAGGACTGTCCGTGACGAGCCACTGGCGTCGTGTGGCGCGGGCGTCGTGTGGCGCGGGGCCGTGGGCCTGGTATGTCTGCTGCCGCGGGCCAGCTCCGAGGCCACGCACTCTGTAGTCGGAGTGGAGCGGCCCGCTTCAGGAGACACGGCACAGACAGAACTGATCACGTTTCTACTCGGCCTGAGCACTCTTCCTGCTTGCTTTCTTCTCTTCGTTTAATCTTTGCAGTCCTGGAGACACGTAGCTTTTTCCGTGGTGTGTCAGCTTGTTGCCACTGGGTATTTGTTTGCTGTCTGGAGGCTGGTAGGCCGCTTAGACCTTCTTTTCTGTCTGGTCCTTCTCCAGTCAGGAGGGGACGGTGTCCGGAGCCCGTGAAGTGCGAGCCCGCGGACCGGCCCTCTGCACGGCTGCTTGCCATGCGGCCCGGTGGTGCTCGCGGGAGGCTCTCGGTTCCGACGCGTGCAGGGCTGGAGCTCCGTGCGCGCCGCGCTCGAGGCCCAGCTGACCACTCTGTGCTGCATTCCGTGGGGAGTGGCCAGAAGTTACTGACCTCCGCCAGCTGTTGAAGGAGAAGCCTCTCGGTGAGCTCAGCACATGGGCCTCTCCCTGCCAAGGAAACCCTGTGCGGGGCGGGGTGCTGCCTGCCTGCACAGGGGCCATCCGGGCGGTTCGGTTGGCTGGTGTGTGTCTGAGCCTGGGCGGCCTCCCTGGTGCCTCGGCTCTCAGCCGGCACAGACGGCCCGTGGAGGTGGCCGGTGTGTGCGCCACACGGAGAAGGGCCCGTGTGCGGCCGCAAGTGCCGGAGCTGCTGCGTCCCCGCTGCGGTGGCACCTGTCTCAAAGGCGTGTGACTCTCTTTGTTCACACTGTGCAAGGTTCTAACACTGCACGGCGTCGTAAGATGCTTCTTGGAGAACCGCGTGTTAGCCGTCGAACCAGCAGTTCTTTGCTAGGACTTTCTAAGGATTTATTAGCAAAGACTCGAGAGAAAAGAAGTAAGGTGCTTGGCCAGGACCACCGTACTTGTGGCCAGCTTGCCTTGCCAGTGTGGCAGGATGCAGGTGTGCCCGTCAATCCCTCGGGGCACCCTTGACCTTCTCTCCCCTCCCCAAAGTCCTGGCTGTGCCCCACCCTCCGCACACCTCCCCAACTGCAGACACTGATGTTTTTCTGATTCGACATGTCACGCTGGCCGTGGGCTTTTTCTCCTTTACGTGCTATGGATTTTACGTCTAATCTCACACCGTCTCTGAGGAAATGGAGCCCCAGGGAAGCTCACTGCTGGTCGAGTGTGCTGGAGCTCGGACCACGGGGACGGAAGCCAGGCGACGCCGGTCTCCCCACGTCCGGGCACTGCAGTGCCGGTCTGCAGAGCCGGAGCGCAGTCCGCACCACGCGGCTGGGGAGACTGAGGAGCTCGCACGCGAAGGGGCTTGGCGAGCCGCGCAGCATCGGGCAGACGCTCGGGACCCCGACGTCACACAAACCTGGGATGGCCGTGCTCCAGGCGTCCGGCCACGGTTTGCTCTAGGAGCCCATAATGCGGTTTCTTTTTCTTGCAGACGCTATTTGACCTTTCTGAGAAAATAGTAATTATCCCGGTTTGGAGCACGCATGGGATTTCCCATCCGTTCTCACTGAGGCTCTAAGTTAAAGTCAGACGTCCGCCACCTCCCTGTGGCCGCCAGTCCCCCAGCGCCGTTAGCCGCCGACCGGCTTCCTGGGCACCGGGGTAGCGCGGCTCACGACCTGCCCTCTGTCTGACCACCCGCACCCACGAGGCCTGGGGCCGGGGCTCAGGCAGCAGGGCTCCTCGAGGGATGCGGGGAAGGCAGGGGAATGCAGCCACGTTGACCAGCAGTGCGGGGTGAGATGCAGGGATGGAGAAAACCCACATCCCCGGTCCTTTGACAACCGAGTGATGGCCGTGTTCGTGTCAGGAATGCGGTGATGGGGCCAGGACCGCAGTAATGAAATTGGCCAGCATTTGGCACGTTTTCCTTAGCAGATCTGCACAGACTCACTAGATAGTGTTTTATTTTTAAAGAAGATTAACACGTGCTGGCAGGATCACTGCAGACAGATGGTAAGTGCTCTGACTGTCCCCGCGAGCCCGGCCTCAGGTGTGCGGTGCCGCCCGGAGCCGGCCTCGCTGCCACTGCGCTGCCTCGTCCCCTGCACACACCCTCTGGAACCTGTTCACCCTCCGGTGTAGCAACAGAAGGGAGTGGGGAGAAAGGGCCCCTTTTCATCCAGCCGTCTTTTTTCTTTTTAATCAAAGCGTGGCCTCGTCCACTTCCCTGCCCAGGGCCGGTGGGGGCCGGACTCTAGGCCGAGAGAGGGAAGTTGTGTTGAGCGTGAAATGCCGCCGTTCGGCTCGATGTAGTTGACCAGCCGAGCAGAGCAAAGCAGGGCGTGAGCTGCTTTTCTAGGTTGGGGCCAGCTGCTCCCATGAGCTTCCGACCAGCCCGACAGCCCGGGAGTCCTGAACGGGTCTCACGTTTTCCTTCTCCCACGCTGTGCGAGGCCGTCAAGCCCGATGAGGTTTTTGCTGTACCTGGAAAGCCAGAGTCTTTGTGCATGGGTTGATTCTAATTTGGTTCTGTGTGTATGAGTTTCTTCGTGTGGCCTGTTTGTGAGTGGACACGGGACCAGTAGCTTTGCTGAGTGGGTGGCATTCTTGTGTTTCCTCAGTGAGGTAAAAGGGACCACGAATGAGCCTCTTCTGGCATAGGTACCTGGTAGATGGTCAGAATAGATGAACGTCTGCTGGGAGGCTCTGGTCACAAGGCTGGCGGTTTCTGTGACAAGCGAATCCCAGGGTGGTTGACGGTCCTGTCCCCTCCATGCTCTGCTTGCAAAGGAAAGTCGGACACGTGGCCAGCAGCCTCGTGTCAAGGTGATAAGGACTGATGGTTTAAGAAGCTTAAAGTGTCTCTTTAGGCCCATGAGATTTACCAAATCAGTCAAGAGATGACCAGATTTCCAAGGTATCCCTTAGGTTAAATAGTTTAAAATCTGTATAATCAGATTTTCTGGATAAAAGAGGTGAAAATTAAACCTCAAAAGAACAATTAAATATGGGGGAAAAAAATCAGTCATGAGGGTCTTGGTGGGGAGCATCACCAGGAAACAGTTCTTGTTAGGTTTGAGACAGCTACCAGAGTCGGGATTCAGAAGACCTAATCTTGGATGTTTAGTAAGTGACGTAAATAAATGCTTTTCTAATTGCCAGATCATGATCAGAAGTATTTTCCTGTTTTTGGACCGCACATACGTCCTTCAGAACTCCATGCTTCCTTCTATCTGGTGAGTGTCCGGGGCGGTCGAGCTGCCTCTGCTGCTGCCTTTCGGTCTGGTCCTTTATGTCCGCCAGAGCCACGAGCACCCGCGTCCAGACCCAGCTGGACCTTAGTCCTGGGGGCAGAGCCGAGCCGGGCTGCCCCAGGGGAGCCCGCGCTGAGCATCGCCGTGGAGGCGGCAGGCCGGCATGGCAGCCCCGTGGGGAGGCCCCTTTCCGTCACCGGGTGTGGCGCGTCAGGGCTGTCCAGGGCCAGCAGCACACCGCTCCCCTCTGCTGGGAACAAGAGGCCGAGGCTCTCCGTGACCATCCAGAAGTTGGTCCAGCCAGTGGTCCAGTGAAGCTCTGAGGAAGGCGGT
This sequence comes from Meles meles, assembly GCF_922984935.1. Classification (NCBI taxonomy): domain Eukaryota; kingdom Metazoa; phylum Chordata; class Mammalia; order Carnivora; family Mustelidae; genus Meles; species Meles meles. The sequence goes on from NC_060079.1 coordinate 85,669,523, forward strand.
GGCTGGTGAGGTCATGACGCGGGGTCCTGAAGCCCCCCCCCCGGGCCTCCCCACCCACTGACCGGCCACACGCACAGAGGCCTCCTTTTAGTCTGCCTGTGCGTGGTGCAGCGTCTTTCAGGGATGGTGTGAATTGGGAGTTCCCACCATCACCCATTCCCACACCCTGTGCGGACGCCCTCCGCCGTGCTGCCTGGCCCCCAGGTGCCCGCTGCCGCCTCACAAAGCCCTGACTGGACTGATTGCACACGTTGTCTGTGGGCTCTTCCTGGGCTCTTCTCTGTTCCCTTTCAACCCAAGTTCTCTAAGTAAGGAACAGCTTTTCCAGTCTCCTTACCATCCGTTCCCCTGACCTGAGGCTCCCTAAGGTGTTGCTGACCCCTGCTTGCCAGAGCCCATGGATGCTTTTCGTTTTCGATGACCTGACGTCTCTGCAGCTCCGGACACTCCTTGAAGGCCCCCCTTGTTCGGTGCCACTGTCCCCCTTGCCGCTCTGCCCTCTCTGGCATCTGTTCCTGTACACAAGGCGCTGGACACTCTGGGCCTGCAGCCGGCCGGCCCCGGGCAGAGAGGGCGGCCTTCGTTCAGAAAAACGGCACAGTGCCGGGGCCGCCACGAACAGCATGGCGGCTGCTGTGTGCAAGGTTCAAGGTTCCGTCCTAAGAGGTCCAGCCCTGCCGGCATACCGAGTCTGTGGTACGGCTCTGGACGGATGACCGTTTTCTCCGTTTTACAGATGGGGAAATTGAGGCAGAGAGTGCCCATAATTTGCCGTTCCCAGGTTGTTGGGCTGCCTAGTCTGAACTGTTGGTTCATAAACACAGTTCGTAATGTAATCATATCATTAGAGACAAGAAACTCCACTTACAGCATCAAAGACGCTGGTCTCAGGCCACAGCAGCAGGCGGGAAAGCTACGCCTGGTAGGACCAACTCACGGTGCAGGTGCGTGAGAGACGCCCCGGGCACGGAGGGCGAGCCTCCTCTGGGGCCTGAGCTTCGCAGAGTGAGTGGGAGTGCTGATGTGGCTGAGGCAGGAGTTGGTACTGGAGAAAAGGAAGCCTGCGTGGAAACAGGAGCTGTCTGGGATGAGCGATTTGTGGGGGAGGTGGGGACATGAGGCCCGCAGCACGTCCTGGTCACCAGTGGTGGAGAGCGGCGAGATGGAGATTTTAGAAAGCAGCGGCTCACAATAGGAGAGCAGGTGGATGAGAGCAGACAGCAGACGCTGCGTCCGCCCCTCACGGGCAACCTGCCTGGGGTGGAAGGGCTTCACGGGCAGGAGGACCGGACGTGTGATCCCATTTATAGTGTCAGAAGGACAGGCAGGGACCCAGAGGCAGTGCGAGCCGGGGTGGGACTTGGATTCAGACCTGGGCGCCCGGCTTGGGCCCTCACGGCTAACCCCTGCACCTGCCTGCTGCGTCTGGCACACGCACAGAACTCCCAGGCCTGCGGCTCCTGCAGGGCCCGGGAAAAGCCTCCCCTGGTGCGTGTTGTAGGAGAGGGTCTGCAGATTGGGCTCCCCGGAACCCATGCCCCCTGCACGCTGCTCGCCATACCCGCCTCAGCTGCCTGTTGAGGAGACCCGGCGGGCGCAGGAGCTGAGTTTTGTCTGTCTGCTCGGTGCTGGACACGTCAGGGGCCTGTGGAGATGTTTGAACAGAGCGCAGAACCTGTTATCCCCGGGGTTTCTGTGCATGGTGACCGGCAGCTGGATTTCCTCTGGAGTTCCCCAGGCGACAAGCCGAGGGAGGATGGACTCCTAGAGTTTCACGTTGCATTCCTCGGTGGGAAGGGCCAGATAGAGGAGAGGGCCCAGTGCTGGGAGAGGGGGGAGTTGGATGGCACGCCCTGGAGAAGGACCAGAGATGGAAAAGGGTCAGACGGGCTGGGTGGGTGGAGACCCTTGAAGCCCCCCCGGGAAGAAGGGTGTGAGCCACGGCGTTTGCAAGATTGGTGGACTGTTCGGTGGCAGGCCCGACACGGCCCGGGAAATGGCCTGCATGAGGACGCAGGCACAGCGCACGCTAGACCGGCCCAAAACAGACGCAGCGGAGCTGGGCTCGACACATGGATCTGGGGTTAGATCAGCACTTTCAGGATGAGAGTCACAGTGTAGCTCGTCGCTTTCCCGCGGATTCTAGAAAGTAAAACTAACGTACCGTTTTGTTTTTACTCTTCGTACAGGGACATGGGATTGGAACTCTTTAGAAACCATATCATTAGCGACAAGATGGTTCAGACTAAAAGTATCGATGGAATTCTGCTCTTAATCGAGCGGGAGAGGAACGGCGAGGCGGTGGACCGCAGCTTACTGAGAAGTCTGCTGAGTATGCTGTCTGACCTGCAGGTAATGCCCCACCCCGGCCCGCCTGCTCCCGCGGAGACAGGTGGTCGCAGGAGAGGTCGCAGGGCCAGATACGAAGCTCATTTAGCCCTGCGCCACCGCAGAGGAGAGCCCTTCAGACACACACCCAGCGCCTCAGGGAGAGGGCGAGGGCCTTCGGCACTCACAGAGGAGAGAGCGGCACTCACAGAGGAGAGAGCACGTCAGGTGGTGTGGGCTGCCAGGGTCCCCAAGCCCAGAGCCAGCCCTGCCGCCGGGATGCGGCTCTGGGGGCCACGTGCAGGTCACTGCCTGCTGGGCTCCCTGGATGTCTTGGGTGTGTCAGCACTTCCCAAAGTAGATTTCTTTCCTGTAATTGATCAATAACTTTTGTCATTTCCTAGGTATATAAAGATTCATTTGAACTGAAATTTTTGGAAGAAACTAATTGTTTATATGCTGCAGAAGGCCAGAGATTAATGCAAGAAAGAGAGGTGAGACAAGAAAGTACTTCTGAATCGCTTTCTTTGGCTTTGTAGATGTTCATCTGAGTGTAATTTCTAAAAATATGTCTTTCCACGTAAACATTTTATGAGAATTTTCTGAAAGCCACAATCTAGCTGAAATTCTCAGGAACGAACTTCATTCCTACTACAGGAAAGATTTAATTTCTTTCTTCTAACTTAGAAACTTGTTTATTTCCGTCCCCCACCCCAGGTAAAAAAGGCCAGTAAAGTTGCTTCTGAAATGTGTAAAATGACCTAAAGTGAAGCAAAGAGGATAGTAGTTAAATCCGAAATAGAAAAGACACGTCATACCCAAGTCTTCCCTTTGTGTGAGACACTGAAAAAGTTATCCGGAAAACCACAGGAAAAACATGAAATAGTAATATGAACCCAAAATCTTCGTAACAGTTTCAAAAGTATGAGAGCCGGGACTGAAGGAGGCTCCTCTGGACTGTCCCCAAAGGTCCCTCGTCATTGCATAGCACAGACCGATTGTTGCTTCTTCTTGGTTTGGAGAGGGGGTTTCATGCCCCATACCCAGCCCTGCCCTGCCACTAGGTCCGAATGCCAGAGACCCGTGTCCTGGGGCCTCTCCTGTGCCACTTGGTGAGGGCAGGAATGCCCTCTGCCCCTGACAGCATGAAGTGCGTTGTGAGGTCTGCCGCTGGGCTGTTCAGCGCCCTCGAGCGAACACGCAGTCTTCTGATTAGCTTTTGCTAACCCTGTTCTCTGTGGGCCAGAGATGCGCTTAGCCTGCACCCGCCGACCGGGAGCTGCCCGTAGGGGCCTTGGTGGTGGGAGGGACCCATGGGCTTGGCCCCAAGCTCCACTGTGAGCAGGGCGCAACAGTGACGTGCTGTTCTGTCCCTTGTTCTAGACATCCAATTTACTCTCCAGAACCAAGTCCCAGGAAGGTTTCTTCCGTGCGCCCCCCCCCCACAGCCCTCTTTCCACAGTGCTCCCCCCGCTTGACTGCTTCCACTTCCCCACTCCTCTGTGTTCATATTTGGCTTGAATATATATTTTGCTTTTTTAAAAAAACTTTTGTAAGGACCACAGTGTTTTAGCTCTTTGGGTAATACCAAGAATCTTTGTTGCTTAAGAAGAAAGGAAAAAGAGACTTTGTTACTGACATGCTGAAATGTTGTGTTTGGAAGGTTCCAGAGTATCTTAACCATGTAAGTAAGCGCTTAGAGGAAGAAGGAGACCGAGTGATCACGTATTTAGACCACAGCACACAGTGAGTACTGCTGCTCTCCTCTGTTCCCGCGGCCGGGCCGCAGCGAGCCCCTCCCCGGGCTGCGTGCAGTAGGCTCTGAGGGTCATTCTGTCCTTCACGTGTTCTGCTCATGTTGCTTGTGACTGACCATTGCGCGTTGTGAGTTCCGGCGGGTGCTGCGTCCTGAGGTTTCGCCCAAGCGGAGCACCTCGGGCTGAGGGGCTTGGCACCTTCAAGTTTAGAGGCCGAGATCCGATTAAGTCAGTGGGGTGTCGTTGAACATCGGACAGTTTGGATTGTAAACCTTTGTTAGATTTCTGCAACAGCTGGCATTTTTATTTATGTTACTTAGTTCCATGAGTTTCTCTTTTCATCTAATTTTGTTTGCTCTAAATCTGAAAATTGGGAAGTAGCTGTGGAAAAGTAAAAAGGGAAGAATCGTGAGAATGTTTCTCACTATGCACATAAACTTCATACTTCATTCAAGTGAGGAGAGGACGGAAGTGGGGTAGAAAAGAGACTGAAGGGTATAATGTGCGGGACTTGTGACTCGCCTGGAGCAGGCGGGATGGGAGAAAGGGGCGGAGTCACGGCGCTTTGCAAAGTCGGGAAGTAGAGGGTCAGGAGAGGAAGGGTCTCTTCCAACACTTGAGGGGCCGTGGAGCGCAGTGCCTGTGAGGTCAGTCTTCGGGCACCTGGGTGCTAAGGCAGTGAGTTCCCCAGGACTGAACCTTTGGTCACAAGGAATCTAGTATCTGCCCTTAGCTCGGGACCAGCCACGGCACCTGGGATAGGGCAGGCATCACGGGGACTGGCGGCGTCAAAACTGGGATGGGGTTTCCCGCGCTGCAGAACCACAGTCTAGACCATGTCCTGCCTGGAGGCAGGGATTCTGTGAGCACAGGACGAGTTGCTAAGCACAGTTGTCGGGGAAGTGCATACCGAAACCACAGCGTAGTTCGCTTCACACCCACCAGAATGGCGTTGTGGTTACAAAGGGCAAGCGTACGCAGCCTCGGCGAGACCGTGGGAACGGAAGCCTTGTGCCCCGGCGGCAAGCATGGGAAGCGGGCAGCTGCCGGGGAGGACGGTCTGGTAGGCCCTCCATGGGCTCCACAGAGCTACAGGCCTTTTCGACGTCCTTGTTCTGCTGCAAACATACGTTCCCACGAAACTTGGCTACAGGTAGTCACAGCAGCGCTATTCTTAGTCTGCGGGTGGATGGCCCCCGCTGCGGTCGGACTGGGTCAGCGACACTGCTGGCCCTCCCTGCTCTGCCTCTGACCTCTGACCTCACCCCAGAGCCCATGGCCCTGCTCCCCCTCTTGGAGGCAGTCTGGGAAGGTGCTGGCCGGCCCCTCCCCACTCCCTCCGCTACTCAGGAGGCCTGAGCTGGGGGCTGGAGCCAGCATCGACCCTGCCTCTCTCGAGGGTCACGGTACTCTGTCGGGAAGCTCTTGATGAACAAAGGCTCGGGAACATGCCCCCGATGATAACCCTGGGGCGAGAACACGTGTTCTGATCTTTGGAAAGAGCCAGGACGAGAGCAGCGGTGGGAGACGGACCCAGGGAGAGTGGTTTCGCGTGTCCCTGTGAGGGCAGCGGCCACGTTAGCACGAGTTCAGAGGCTACAGTCTGTTCCGCGTGGCTCTCGTGCCGCGTGAGCCTCACGTCGGAGCTTCCAGAAGTAGGGTTTCTGACAGGCGGTCGCGGGAGGGCGGCCTGTCCATGCAGAGGGCGGTGGGGCCCGCAGCAGAGCGGGCTGTGCAAAGTCGGGGGAGCTAGGGCGCCTTGCGCTCCAAGGGCAGAGTCTCCTTTGGAAAACCGCCAACCGAGCTGGGGTGCCGGGGGCTCGTCTGTGTGGGAGCTGGTGTCTCCGCCCTGAACCCCCGTCTCGTGGTGTTCGTCGGTAGACAGTTTTTAGAAAGGCTCCCGTGTCCACTGGGACGGCGGGGACACTGGGACGGCTGTTCTCAGCCGGAGGGAGTGGCTGTCGTGGAGTCCGCCCGGCTCGGGTGGAGTCCCGGCTCGTCTGCGGGCACAGACCCCACTTCTGGCCGCGGGGCCCAGGTCTCTCCCTTCCCTTCGTCTCTGACACTTGGTGTTTGCTCGTGCAGGAAGCCGCTGATTGCTTGTGTGGAGAAGCAGCTGTTAGGAGAACATTTAACAGCAATTCTGCACAAAGGTAGGTTTTCTTAACTCTCCTGTCAGACCGAAGGACGGTCCTTAATATGTTAAGAAAGCAGACAGCACCACGATGGAAAGGACGTTTTGTATTGTAATACGACAGTCACTAAAAATCATTAAGAATAACGAACGTGTTGGCTCTCAGGGAAAATGAGTTCCGAGAAGTAGCGAGTGGCCTCCGGTAGAAACCCCACGGAGCGCGCCCTTAGCCGGAGCTGCCAAGACACCCACCGCAGACAGCTCGCGGCTGGGTCCTCGTGTGGCGCGCGTCCTCCGGCACCGGCCCGGGCAGAGCACCGTGAGTGCAGGCTGCTTGGACGGCCCTTGAGTTGTCGCGGGGGCTTCCTCCCCATGCCCTCTGTGCAGATGATGCCACGTGGCTGGGGACTCGCACCAGAGTGCGCGTGTCCTTCCCGGGTCCCCTGGACGAGCGAGCACGTGGCTGTGCTGACCAGGCTGTGCTCTCGCGCCACGTCCGTCACGGCGCCCACAGCCCAGGGGAACTCCTGCCCTTCAGAGTGTGCCTCCTGCCCTGGGCGTCCGAGCGGGCACGGCTCGCGGCTCCTAGCACGTTGTGTCGTGCGCCCAGGTGCCGGTTGTTACGTTTGGAAGTCCTTGGAGCGACAGGATTGGTTTCAGGATGTGGAGACCGTAAATCTTAACTGTGGGAAGGCCCAGAATTATAAACATAAATTAGAAATTATAAGAAAAAATGAACAATCAGCTAAAAGATGAGACACGGTGACCCCCCCGCCCGCCGGCGACAGGTCCGCTCTGTGAGCGGTAAACGACGCGATGGGTCACATGGGGCCGACTGGGGCGCGCTGGTCAGGCCGCGGCGTGGGCGAGACCTGAGGGGTTAAGGAGCACAGCTGCCCGCGTGCTCAGGAAACGGCCCTGCCTGACAGGGTCAGGTCCGAGCCCAGAGACCGGCTTGTGTGCACCGAGACCAGCAGCAGCCCTGCCCTGTGCAGTGGCTCGCTGCTGTCCTCACGGTGCGCGGGGTGCCGCGCGTCAGTTGTGCTCACAGGCTCTGCTTCCGTCCGATGTGCCGCCTCAGGGCTGGACCACCTGCTTGACGAGAACAGAGTGCCCGACCTCACTCAGATGTACCAGCTGTTCAGCCGCGTGAAGGGCGGCCAGCAGGTCCTGCTGCAGCACTGGGGCGACTACATCAAGGTGCGCGGGGCCGGGGCGGGGCCGGGGCTGGGCTGGGCCGCGCGGGGCGGGGCCGGGGCTGGGCTGGGCCGCGCCGCCTCCAGGCTGTGTGGCGCCTGGCAGAGGAGCGGGGTGGTCTCTGGGCGCCGTGGTTTCCGTGGGGCAGCCGCGTGGGTAGACAAAAGTCCTACACGTCCTTCCAGATTGCTGGCGCAAACCTTTGTATTTAAAGATCATGCCAGCGGTGCGCGCACTGCGTACAGCCTGTGTGATGAAGGTCTGCCTTTCGTGCGCTCCTGCGCTCCAGGTCCAGTTCCAGCCGTGACTTTCAAGAGTCGCCAGTTTTGTGATTCTGCTTTTTAAGCACCCCATGCCTTCGCCCTGAGAATTCTTACACGCGTGTACGCCGCTTCGTTTCGTAGCCACCCAGGACTGCGATTTTCACGACACTTCGGCGTTTCTTGCCATGTTGGCATGTGGTTACAGAACGGCGGCAGGAGGGCTCTTGTGTCTGACCGTGGTCATAGGTTCCACCCGCGGGGCTGGGGGACAGGCGGAACTGGGGCAGTGTGGAGAAGGTGGGTGCAGGGTGCCAGCGCCCGTGCCCCAGCTGCAGCGCTGCTCTCTCGGTGGGCCAAGTGTTCGCATCCGGGGAGCTGGTAGGCAAAGTGTAGGAGGGGTCCCTTCGCTCTCTCTGCTGCGTGGGAATCTGTAATGATCACCAGGAAAACTTGAGTAAATAGAAGGGGTAATGGGAGGCTTGCATGCTGCTGTGTGGAACAGTCGGAAAGTCGCACATCTGTGCACACGTGGACGGCTCAGGCACACACGCACCCCCCAAGACGTGTACAGCAGCAGCATGGGGGGTTCGTGGTACAGGAAGTCTGATGGAGAAGGAGGGTGTTGCTGTGAGCAGCCCCCAGGGAGCAGGAATGCGCACTGAACACGGGAAGTGCCCCTGACAAGTGTCGGTCTCGGCGGTGGAAGTCCGTTGCTCACTGTCCAGCGCGGATGCGCAGTCACACTGACAAAACACTGGTGTGTGGTTGTCACAGGAAAGCTGACCCTGGGCAGTGTGTGTATGTTATTTTTAAATGCAGTCAGAGCAGAAGGGTCTGGAGCAGAAAGTCCCAGCCCTGCTGGCCGTACGGTGTCTGTCCACTATGTCTGTGACACCCAAGTTCATGTGTAGGTGGTACCAAGGCCACGTTTCCAGAAACATACATGTTCTTCCACTAAAGGACAGAAGTCGACTGAGTACACTTTGAAGATCTCATTGGCTGTATTTGGTGATTCGTGAACCAGGCAGCGAACCATCCAGCAGGTAGAAAGCAGCCCTGGAGAGCTGTGCGATCCAGCAGACTTTTATAGGCCAGGAGGGGGTGGGACAGGACATGCTCTAGGAAGCGCAGTTGGTGTGGCAAGGTCACCTTCCTCCGGATGGCAGGGCTCTGTCTGGCAGAGGACCTCTCCGTGCTGGCAAGCCTGCTCGTTGCTCTCGGGCTCCATTCCTTGGAGGGAGGCGGTCCGTCCCGGTCTGCTGGCCTGGGGCTGGGCACGGCACTGCACTTGGGGCTGCCGTCTCTGTCTTCGTAAACACACGAAGCAGGACTTGGACTCGCACGATCTGCTGCTGGGGTGCGCATGCCTCAGGCAGCCGTTACATGTTGGATAGGGCGTGTTTGAGTTAGAGGCACAGGCTAACAGCTGAGCTCTTGCTGGCTGGCAGTGGGGGAGAAGAACTGCGGTCAAGAAGTCCAAGTGGGTGTGGCGGGTTGATGGCGACTTCTGACTGAGGAATTCGTATGCAAAAGGGTTTTTAAAAACAGCGGATACTGGGGTGCCGGGGGGCTCAGTTGGTTAAGCGGCTGCCTTCGGCCCAGGTCATGATCCTGGAGTCCCAGGATTGAGTCCTGCATTGGGCTCCCTGCTCCGCAGGAGTCTGCTTCTCCTTTGCCCCCCCCATGCGCGCGCTCTCTCTCTCAAATAAAAATAAATAAACTCTTGAAATAAATAAATAAAAACTGTGCACACTAATTGATAAATTCTTCTAGAAGCAGGGTTACAACCCTGAAGCAGTCATTGTATATTTGCTTCGTCCTTTGAATGTAGGGTGAATCTGCGAAACTTGAGAGTGCTTGGTACTTAACACCAACAGTAATTAATTTACATGAAAGTGTCGTGAGTGAGAGCGGAGTGTGTTACCATTGCCTGTGGATGAGCTGGTGTGTGTGCTCTTGCAGACTTTCGGGACAACCATCGTGATCAACCCTGAGAAAGACAAAGATATGGTGCAGGACCTGCTGGATTTTAAGGACCGGGTGGACCACGTGGTGGAAGTGTGCTTCCAGAGGAGCGAGAAGGCCGTCAACCTGATGAAGGAGGCCTTTGAGACGTTCATCAACAAGAGGCCCAATAAGCCCGCGGAGCTGATAGGTAGGAAAGCAGCCTTCCACACGGTTTTTAGTACGGGGAAATGAGGCAGAACTCAAGCAAACGTTTTTTTCCCCAAAATGTTTAAGCTCCTCTTGGGGAGGGGAGTGAAGGATTTGTGTTATACCGTATCAGGACACACGTTTTTAAAAACGTGCGCATTATGTTTGTATTAAGCACGTGGCATTTCTGTGAGGGTGAGCACCGTCGTAATTTTGTAAAATCGAAGCTTGACGTCACAGCAGGAGGGGACAAAACTGTGTTCTCTTCTGCACGTCCTGCTCTAGCGGCTCCAGAGCCATGTTTGGCAAAAACGAGCCCTGGTTCTGTCGTGGTTACAGCAAGTAATTTGTGCCCAGAAACTGGGTGAGGAGGATTTGCTCGACTCGAGTGTCTCCGGGTCGTGAGGGTGACGTGATCTGTAGAGTGCATTTAGCATGAAGATATACTCAGTCCCTACCTTTGTGTCCTCTCATCGGGACTAAAGTAGGATAAAATTGGATGAGGTCTTAAAAGATAAGTGGTTTAAGATGAAACCATTTTTAAATGATCACTTTATCCAATTACGTTGTCATAATACCAAAACATATTTCAGGATTTGTAGACCAGTCCGTGAAAGTTTTAGACAGAGGCAGAGAGAGAAAGAGTAAATGCAATGATCAGCACTGGGCTTCCTGATTGCTGGTGAGGGTATGTGATGGGAACGTGGGGTTCACCATGCAGTTTTCTGCCTTTGTGTATGTTTGGGGTATTGGATAATAAAAAATTGTGAAGAAAAAACCAGTAGAAGCAGCAACAAGAGGGGCCCCCGGCTGGCTCAGATGGTGGACTGTGCAACTCTGCATCGGGGGGTTGTGGGTTCGAGCCCCACACTGAACGAGGGATTACGTAAGAAAATCTTTAAGAAAAAAAAAAAAAAGGCAACAAAAGAAATTGACAAGGCAGTTCAGTTTGGCCTTTATACCATTTTATGGATTGTGGTTTCTCCAAAGACGGATATTCAGCTCTTGGCCAAGCCCCGTCCCGTGGTTGATCCGTGCTGCCTTAGCCACAAGAAGGCCGAGTGGTCTCAGGGATGCCGCGTCTCAAAGGCAGGCCATTCCAGTTTCTGCAGCGGCGTGTTGTGGAGCCCAGGCGTGGGATTCGAGTATTCTCACATGAGTTGAGAGCGCTTACCTTAGAAAGTCCGATGATCTGCTCCGTCTCGTAGCGATGTCATTTTGGAAAGTTTCCAGTGCTGCCTGCCGCCTGTTGCTTGTGTGTGGAAGTTAACGGTGTTCTTTTTTGCGATTAGAAAGCGTACCAGTTCTTCAAATAATTTAAGCTCTTGATCTCACAGCAAAGCACGTTGATTCAAAATTGAGAGCGGGTAATAAAGAAGCCACGGACGAGGAGCTGGAGAGGATTCTTGACAAGGTCATGATCATATTCAGGTTCATCCACGGTGAGACGCGCCCCACGCTGTGGCTGTTAACACTGAGCATGGAGGGGAGCTTACCCTGTCCCGACTTCTGTCTGGGGCCCTGTCTTTCCTGGTAAAGACTTGCCCGAGACATTTCCACTTCCGCGTTAGCAGAGGAGGTAGAGGGACGGCCGCCCGCCGATGGCCGCGCACGTGCTCTCTGGGGGCAGCGTCCTTGGAGGCTTCCGAGGTAGAGGGGCAGAGCCAGCGCCTGGACGTCCCGCAGTCGGAGGGAATGTTTGCGTGTTAACCGATTCATGTCTTACGTCATTCTCATTTGGTTACAAATAGGGAAAGATGTCTTTGAAGCATTTTATAAAAAAGATTTGGCAAAAAGACTTCTTGTTGGGAAAAGCGCCTCAGTAGATGCTGAGAAATCGATGTTGTCCAAGCTAAAGCATGGTAAGTGTGGGGCCGGGACCGCCTGCCGCGAAGCTGTGCCCTGTGCCCGGCGCCACTCACGCCCTCTGCTTGTGCCCCAGAGTGCGGCGCCGCTTTCACCAGCAAGCTGGAAGGCATGTTCAAGGACATGGAGCTCTCCAAGGACATCATGGTCCAGTTTAAGCAGGCAAGCTGTGTTTTTGTTCAAGTAGAACAGCCGCGCATAAGCGGTCCCCCTTCATGTTGTGTCAGGCCCTCGGCCTTCAGAACGAGACCTCGTGTCTCACGCGTTTGAAAAAGAAGAATAATCCCTAAAAATGCATAATAAAAATTTGACTTAAACAAGTGCAATAGCATCCCGTGTTGGTAACGTAACCAGAGAAGCAGGAAAAATATCCCAAGTGACTTTGGAACAAGCATTCTGTGGCCTCAGTGTATGTGTCCTCAGGACTAAATACAAACGCGTGTGGAGCTGTATTTTTGAAAATTACACCGTTTACCTTTTCACGTACTCGTTGTTTTTGGTGATACTCTATAATACTTTATCTTGTTTTGTTTTCAGTACATGCAGAACCAGAGCGAGCCAGGCTCCATAGACCTGACCGTGAACATACTCACGATGGGCTACTGGCCGACGTACACGCCCATGGAGGTGCATTTAACGCCAGAGGCGAGTGTCTGAGAGAGGGTCTGCCCTGTGCTCGCATGTCAGTGCCGCCAGAGCGCCGGAGACATCTGCACGCCAGCCAGGCACAGACGTGTTGTGTATCCCCAGATACTTAATGAGAAGATTTTTAAACCGTCCCATCAAAGATCCAGTGTCCTTGTGGTCTCCGGAAAGCAGCGGTGCTCAGGAGTGCCTGTGTCCCTGTCTGGCCTCTTCTGTCCCCCGCCCCCACCCCGAATCCCCTGGGTGACCGGGGAGAAGGCAGCGGCCCAGGCGCTAGGAGGCAGTACTTGCTGGTTGTCCTTCCGTGCCAGGGTCGACACGGCGGGTCTCGTGGACACCACTGCTCAGGGCGCTGTAGGTTAGCCACGGCTGTGGGCCTGCTGGGGATTTGCAGGTAGGAAGGAGGGTCCTGAGCTCGGGAACTTAAAGTCAGCCCCGTTAATTATTAATACCAGGTGACATGGAAGAGGGCTGCTGCTGGTGTGGTTCCCGAAGTAAAAAGGGCAGGGACGAGGACCTAGAAAGGCCCAAAAAGGCATGGAGTTGTGGGAACTGGGAGCCCAGGTTGGAAACAGTCCCTCTGAAAGCTGCTTGTGTTATTTCCAAGACCATGTCTTCCAGGATTTTGTTTCTGACCCTACAGGTTGCCTTTGTGGTTTTAGTTTTTAGTTCTTAATTTATTGTTGAAGTACTGGCGTCGTACCGGTTTACACGTTGTCCTCTGCCTTTCCTCTGCCTCTGCTCCGGACACTGACGTTCCCAGAGCCCTTCAGCTGCCTTCTTGGCCCACACAGGCACTCAGACTCTAGCCTGTGCATCCCTGGGCCTGAGCACACTCGGACGTCCCGGGCTCAGCACCCCAGATGGCTCTCATCCCCTCCCCCCGCCTGAGTCCCCGCCCTGTGGGGAGTGCGACTGTGTCTGCAGGGGTGGACGCTGTGTCCGGAGCTGCGTGTAGGCTCCATGCACCCGCCTCCCCAGTTCCCACATTTTCCAGGGCCTCCGTGTGTCATGTCCCACACGGAGGCTCCTGCAGCAAACCTCCTTGCCCCTCACCCCTCACCGTGTGCAGCAGGCCGGCCGGCTGGGTCCACCGGGCTGGCCTCTTGGGATGCTGCCGAGTTTTTCTGCTGCTTGCTTTGAGGTAAGTGAAGATTTGGATGGACTTTGCAAGAATAGTTCCGAGTGTCCCCAGAAGCGACTTCTGTCTCTCCAGCCCTGCTGCCAGCGCTCCTTCTCTCTTCGTGGAAGGGTGGCGAGCCCCTGCCACGTGCGCAGATGGTCTCCTACCCCTAATATGGTGGGCACTTCCCCGGGCACGTTGCCGGGTCAGACCCCCAATACGGCTCTAATGATTGTCCCATGGGGAGCCCTGTCCTCTTCTGTCAGACCCCGCCCAGTTAGCCGTGGCCTCCCTCCTCCGTCACCCCTGCACCCGCCCAGTTAGCCGTGGCCTCCCTCCTCCATCACCCCACACCATCATCTTTCTTCCCTGAGGCTCACGTTTTCGTGAATTGTCTCCGTGTGGCGTGTGATGCGATTCCGGCCCTGCTTGTCCAGCCAGAACCGCACCCGGGTTTGCTCGGCACTATGTCGGGAGGCCTCTGCTGTCCATTGACCCCCCTGTCTGTTGGTGTTGGTTCACGTTGTCATTGGGTTACGGTGTTAGCTGGTTTCTTGACTGTGGTTACTGTGTTTCCTTCTGTAATTTGGAAAATCTGGGAGAAGACGATACTCTTCTTTCCCCTCAGACTCTCCTGCTGGGCAATTCCTGCCTGAGGCCACTTTCACCTTGACGAGCAGTGGCTTTCTCTGTCTTTATCTGTACGAACTCATGGAACCCTGGTTACTTGCCTCGACGTTCACGCTGGCCCGCGTCTGGCTGGCCCTCTTACAGGCCCTTTGCCCTCCTACATGCTCGTGTGGGTTTTTTAGTACTTTCTTGTTTCCTACCAAAGATGTTTGAGGCTTGCCATACTCGGCGTCTTTAGAAAACACGCTTACAATATGAATGTAAATGACGCAATTGGAGGTGGAGTGTACCTACAGTTTGGGGCTTTAAGCTGTACAGTAGGGGGCACCTTGTAGTTCATTGCAGCCGTCGCGCTCCCTCCCCCCCCGCCCCCCAGTCCAGACCTCGGCACCCGCTAGCCCTCTGGCTCTGGGTCTCCTGTTCTGGTACTAACGCAATTAGAACCGCACGCTGTGGCCTTTGTGTCGGGCTGCTTCCTCTTGGCTTCCTGTTTTCAGGACCCGCCTGTGCTGCAGCCCGTGTCAAGCCTCCTTCCTTTTTAGGGCTGAGTGATACTCCAGGGTGCACAGACCACATGTCATCCGTCCACCTGTCCACCCGTCCACGGATACCTGAGTTGCTTTTGGCTTTAGGCTGCTGCGGGTGTCGCGGCTGTGACGGGCGCGTAAATACGGGGTCCCTGCGTTCAGTTCATTTGCGGCCCGTGCCTGGGAGCAGAAGCGCTGGCTCACGGGAAGGCCCCCGTCCTCCGGTTTCTGCAGCGGCCGCCACCGCACTCCCACTCCCGGTGGAGGCACACGGGCCTCCAGCGTCTCCGCATCCGCGTCCACATCGATCATTTAGCCGTCGTAGCGGCAGAGAAGCAGTGTCTCCTTGTGGTTTCATCTGCTTCTCCCTAGCGAATAACGATACTGTTAGTGTCATTTCACGTGCTCATTGGCCACTGTCGCTCTTGAAGAACCGCCCGTGCGAGTCCCTTGCCTGTCTTGACACCGTGTTACCTGCCTTCCTGTTGCTCAATTGCCAGAGTTCTGAATGTGTTCGGATGCTGGATCTTTTACCAGGTGTTGATTTGCAGATATCTTCTCGCATCGTGTGAGCTGTCTTTTTCCTTTTTTAATAGTGGTTTTTGCACAGATTCTTAGAATTTTGATAGAGGCTGATCTGTTTTTCTGTTGTTACTTTTTCGTGTCCTATCTACGAACAATGCCCAAGGTCATCGAAATGCACTCGTATGTTTTCCACTGAGGCCTTTGTGGTCGTGGCTCCCACATGTAGGTCTCTGGTCCATTTTGAGCCTGGGGCTGTAACCGGCGCACAGGAATCACCCAGAATTAGCCGCTGTCCTCTCCCTCTCCTTATGACTGCCAGGAGTTAATCTCAGGGAGAACATTTTTAAGAAGCATGTTGCTGTACTGGCTTTTTTGTCTGGGGGTCGTATGGTATCAGATGAATGTTCTCAGAGTCGCTGCCTTTCAGATACATACTGGAAAACTTAGAAACGAAATGACAGTGACATCTGGGATTTGACGTTGATGACAGGTAACGGGTGTGGGAGATAGTTTCGAAGCATGAGGACAGGTTTGCTGCGCAGGACAAGGCCGCTGGGCTTCATGACTTGGAACACACCGGAGGGCACAGCAGGCTGGCAGAGCGGGTTCACTGCTTCACGCCTGCCGTGCAGCAGTGCGGCCCTGCCCCTGGGCTCCCCGTCCAGAGGGACGTTCACAAGTCGCGGTGACTGCTGTCAGGGGCAAGAGCAGCTAGAGAAGACCCGTGAGGACCGCGTTCTCACAGCGATGGGTGTGGTGGCGGGTTCCACTGGGAGCCCGAGGGGTGATGGCGTGGCGCATTGAGTCGAGTGGAGGAGGCCAGGAGAGGCCAGCGCAGTGAGCAGTTCAGGAGGGGACCTTGGCTAGCCTCGGGAGGGTTTCATTCTTGCTCCTCAGACTTGGAAGCAGCCGAGGACGCTGACAAGGGAATGAGCTAAGTGGCTGGCACGGAGGACCGGAGCTGAGGGTGCCACGGTGGCTGGGGTGGGCGGGAGACCAACCGAGGAAGGCTCCGAAGGACGGACGTGAGACAGAAACGGAGGTCTAAGCGACAAGTGTCACGGAGGGCAGGGGAGGCTGCCGTCTGCCGTCCGTGCACAGAGCTGTTAGGGTCATCTCGCTAGTAGAAGCCTGAAGCAGCACTTGCTGTCCTGGGCAGAGCGGGAGACGTCCAGGGAACCGAGCACAGAGAGGGCGGGGGGCGTCTGGCACCCCAGAAAGCACATGTGGAAATGCTCTCGGGGCATAAGAGAGCTTGTCTGTTAGGAAGAGTGGGGTGCCGGGGTGTAGAAGGCACGGACACCTGGACAAGGAGGAGGGGCTCAGGAACTTGGAAGCAAGATCACAGCAATGAGGAACTGGGAGAATGGAAGGTGCAAGGAAATCCCAGAAAGTAAGGACAGAAACAGACGCAGGCTACGCAAGCAGGCTCCCCGCGTCTCGGCCCCGCCCTGCAGGGGGGTGTGGGCGGAGCACCAGGACCTGGTGCAGCCGCGGGGCCTGTGGCCAGCATCTCTGACTGGGGCTCTTCCCGGTGGTGCTGACTGGTGGTCTCTGCCACTGGCCGGGGGAGCCCAGCGTGCAGTGTGGACACTGCCGACCGCGGCCCGTGCGTCCATCGGGGACAGCTTCAAGGGCCGTAGGTTAGTCGGGAACCGCGGCGGTCAGAATACAGAGCTGATCTCTCTGTTCCGCTGTGAAAACCTGTAAAAACCCTGTGAATTGCGCAGTACGTGGTCTTAGATGCGCGGTGTTACTGTGATTGATCACGTGTTGTTCTCCTGCAGATGGTTAGACTTCAGGAAGTATTTAAGACGTTTTATCTCGGGAAGCACAGTGGTCGGAAACTTCAGTGGCAAACTACATTGGGACATGCCGTTCTCAAAGCAGAGTTTAAGGAAGTAAGTTCTTTGTCTGGTTCACTTACTTTTCGTAAACATGTTACTAGCATTTTTTAAATTGTGGTTGAACTTCAGTAACAAACGAGAGATCATGCACTGGCTTTTCTGGGTTGACAGAATGAAATAGTTGAAGCATTAATTCTCCAGTCAATAAACATCAATAAGAAATCAATAAAAATAGAAAAGCATTTACCTAACTGAAAAAGGAGCAAAGGGGTGCTGGCTTGGGCGGCACACGGACCGGAACCGGAACAGCAGAGGAGAGTCGCACGGCCTCTGTGCGGAGATGACCCGCAAATTCGTGAAGCGTTCCGTGCTTTTTTTTTTTTTTTTTAATATTTGATTTATTTATTTGACAGACAGAGATCACAAGTAGGCAGAGAGAGAGGCAGGCAGAGAGAGAGGAGGAAGCAGGCTCCCTGTGGAGCAGAGAGCCGGATGCGGGGCTCGATCCCAGGACCTGAGATCACGACCTGAGCCAAAGGCAGTGGCTTAACCCACTGAGCCACCCAGGCGCCCCCGTTCCGTGCTTTTAAAAGAGCAAAGGGTAGAGGTAGCTCACGAAAGCAAGGCTAAGAAAATCGAGTTCAGTGAAAATAGGTTCTGCTTCTCTGCTAGTCAAAGGGTTACATATTAAAATGCAGTAAAATACCACATTTTATGTGCAGAGTTGATCAAGGCTAAAACTTCAAGGAGCAGCGCCTCTGACTAGTGGGAGTGTTTGGGAGGGCCGTTGGCAGCGCCTCGCCAGCCTCTGACGTCACAGTAGTGCCAGTTCTGGAAATTCCTCTTAACAGGACGTTTGCACAGAGCAGGGCATAAGCCCGTTTGTTGCCGTGCTAGTGTTAAGGGAACGTGATACGAGAGGAACGTGCACAGCGTGATAATGGAGGTGGTCGGGAAGCGGCCTTCACGTTACCGGGTACCTTCAGTTTTGTGAATAAGATGTGATGGTAGACACTAAGCAAAACTTTACAGAATTTCTACTTTGCTGCTGTTACAACGTACTAATGCGTTGTATCCTGTAGGTGAGGCAAACATACGTACGTGACACGTGTAACTTACACATACCCTGACCTGCCTCTGCACAACTGACCTTCCCCCGCAGCCCTGCAGCTTTCCTCTGCACGGAGCTCCCTGCGTGCTCCCTGCGTGCGTGCTCACTGTGTGTGTGCAGTAGCGTGCGTGTGTGTGTGTGTGCTCACTGCGTGCGTGTGCAGGCCTCTGCTGTGGGGACTCGGTGAATAGAAGCAGGAGATGCGGGGCGCCTGGGTGGCTCAGTGGATTAAGTCACTGCCTTCGGCTCGGGTCATGATCTCAGGGTCCTGGGATCGAGCCCCGCATCGGGCTCTCTGCTCCGCAGGGAGCCTGCTTCCTCCTCTCTCTCTGCCTGCCTCTCTGCCTACTTGTGATCTCTGTCAAATAAATAAATAAAATCTTTAAAAAAAAAAAAGCAGGAGATGCTGTGAGGTCCAAGGCCCAGTTTCTCTTTATTCTTGTATAGTCTGTTGCTGCTGCTTGTTTGGTGGCTGGTTAGTCGTTCCCTAGCCCCACACCCCATATAGTTTGAGAGAAAAGAAACCTTTTCAGCTTTTCCACAGATTGTGCGGACCACTCCCCACACGCCGTGCCCGTTTTCTTTCAGGGAAAGAAAGAGTTCCAAGTGTCCCTCTTCCAGACGCTGGTGCTTCTCATGTTCAACGAAGGGGATGGGTTCAGCTTTGAAGAAATAAAAATGGCCACGGGGATAGGTAAGAGTCCTACTGTCCGGATGAATGCATGGTTTCTGCATGTCCTTGTTGTGAAAACCTGTGTTCGTGTAAGAGGACGTGGGCTCGGGCTCTGCTGGCCACACTGAGCACAGCTCCTCTCGTTCTCGCTGTCTCCTTCCCTTTGATGGCGGCCGCTATCTGGTTTTCTCCCTTGCAGAGGATGGCGAGCTGCGAAGGACATTACAGTCCCTGGCCTGTGGCAAAGCACGAGTTCTGGTTAAAAGTCCCAAAGGGAAGGAGGTGGAGGATGGGGACACGTTCACGTTCAACGGGGAGTTCAAGCATAAGCTGTTCCGGATAAAGATCAACCAGATCCAGATGAAGGAAACTGTACGTACGGACGTCCTCGCGGGGGCCCTGGTGTTTACAGTCCTTCTCGAGCACCCTGATGTGGCCTCGGTTCCCCTGGTATTCGTGGTCGGGCTGAACGCGAGGCAAGTGCGCGTAGGTCATCCTCCCTGCTCACGAGAGTGCAGTGACAGATCTTCCTGGGCCGGGTCCTGGCAGCGTCGAGAGCTCGTGTCCAAAACCCCATCCCTTGCCTTCTTATGTTCGCCCAGCACCCTTCGGCCTCGGCCTCAGCCAGGGCCTGGCGAGGACGTGCTGAGGGTCGTGGGTGTCGCAGGCCCACTGACATGGTGGCTGCACATGGTCTGCGCAGGTGCAGCGTCTGGGGCTTTGACGAGACGCCAGCTGTCTCGCGTCCAGAGCACGGTCTGCGCCGCTGCCCTCAGCCCTTCCTGACGCGGTCGCCCTCACGCCCCTGGGCTGTTGTCGCGCACGCAGGCCAGGAAGGCAGCGGCACCGCTGCTTCCCACGTACAGAACGGGGTGTCCAGCTGGCCCCCGGGCGTGTGTGTGAGTGGAGTGGCCTTGTGAAGGCACGAGGTCGCCTCAGTGTCAGGACAGCTTCTGTTGGTCTCCGGCGGCTTCACCTGCCTGCGGGCGTCCGGGTGCGGCCCAGTCGGAAGTCAGTTGCGATCACACAGAAAGACACGCGGGAGGCCAGTAAACTATATAAAAAATACTCGTTCTCATCAGTAATTGTTTTTACTTGGAATTAAAGTAATACTCCACTTTCTGCCTGTCAGGGTTGGAAACGTGTAGAAGTTTGGTAATATCCGGAGCCGGCAAGTATGTGAGAAAACAGGCGATTCTCTTTATGTCTTTGTCTTGAAAGATGCTCTTGGTGGGCAATTTGACGTACTTGTTAAAGATTTAAATGCAGGGGCGCCTGGGGGGCTCAGTGGGTTAAGCCGCTGCCTTCAGCTCGGGTCATGATCTCGGGGCCCTGGGATCAAGTCCCGCGTCGGGCTCTCTGCTTGGCGGGGAGCCCGCTTCCTCCTCTCTCTCTCTCTCTCTCTGCCTGCCTCTCTCCCTACTTGTGATCTCTGTCTGTCAAATACATAAATAAAATCTTTAAAAAAAAAAAAAAAAGATTTAAATGCATATGTCCTTTGATCCATCTTTTTTAATCTTAGGAATTTCGGATGGATTAAAAGGTGCACCGTTTTAGAGTGCAGATTTTAGAGTGAACTCTTTCTCCCCGGAGATAGCGTCTCCTGCCACCTATGTTTGCACGCGTGCAGCTTTCTCCTATGAAGATAGGTCATCTTTTTTCTGATGGGATACTCTGTGTATGCCATTTCTATGTAGCATTTTGTCACCTGTTCTTACTCTTTCTTACGGGCTTCTTTCCGTGCCAGGACTTGGTTTTTCGTGGAGCAGAGTAGCTGCTTGTGTGACTGTGGGAGCTTGACAGTGCCGTGTTGAAAGGCATTTAAGTTCCTTCCGTCTCACTGGAAATAGCATGACACGAAACATCGTGGCAGAGATTCCTGTGTGCCTGTTTGTTTCCTCAGTATAAAATCATTGCCCTGGGGAGCACCTGGGTGGCTCAGTCAGTTAAGTGTTGGCCTTCGGCTCGGGTCATGATCTCAGGGTCCTGGGATCGAGCCCTGCATCGGGCTCTCTGCTCAGCGGGGAGCCTGCTTCCCCCTCTTCCACTCCCCCTGCTTGTGCTCCCACTCTCGCTGTCTCTCTTTGTCAAATAAGTAAATTTTTAAAATCTAAGGAAATAAAATAATAAAATAAAATTGTCCCTGTTGAATTACAGGGTCAAAGAATGCGTACTTTTGTTGGTTTGACCAGCCTTTGCTGAATGGAAGTCTGGAGGACTTTTACCAGATTCAGTGTCCAGCTTCGCAACAGGGCTGGCCCTCCCTCCACCAGTCTTTGCCCGCCCTGTTGGGCCTGCCATCTTAGCTTGAATTTGAGCATCTTTATGCCACTTAGTAGCTTATGCAAATTCTGTAGTCTTTCTGATCCTCAAGTCTTCGTCTTTTAAAGTAGACCTAATACGACCACAGGCTGTGTGAATTAGTGCGGTGTTTACAAAGCCTCCTGGCCGAGCACCTGTCAGCGCTTTGTCGGTGTGGCCGTTTTCGTCTAGTTAATCGTTTGTTCAAGTCACTGGCACGTTTGCGGGCGTATTCCTTCTCATGAGTAAATGTCCTTTGTATATTTAAGAGACTGACCCTTTATCATTTGTGACAGTTCTGTCTTCTGAGGTTTTTTCCCCCTACATCGTAGTTTTTAAGTTCTTAAGTATAGTCTTTGCCTTCGTGGTTTCTGACCTGGGGGGTCATGCCTAGGAAAAAAGACCTTCCTTTACCCCAGCATTTAAAAAATAATTACTTGTATTTTTCTGGTAGTTTTTACATTTAAGTTTTTCTTTGAGCAATGTAGAAATTCCTTTAATATCAAAAAGCAATCTAACTACTTTTCCTGTTCTAAAACTATGGATTGAAAATACAATTCTTTGACAACTTATTTGAATTGTCCCCTTTATTTATTAAGTTTACATATTATGGGTCAGTTTCTCGATTGTGTTTTACGACATTGATTGATCTGTTTCATGACCAGCACTCAAATTCTTTTAATGAATGTGCCTGTTCCTATAAACTTATTCTCCCAGAGAGCTTGAGAGTAATTTTATTTTGTCTTAGCCCTCTGAATAAGAACATGGACATTTTTTAATCAGAGTGTATTACATTAATTTCCAGTTTTCATTTTTATCATATTAAGTCTGATTCATATTTGTGTTTGTATATATATGGATATAAATCTCTTCTCTTCATGAGATTTTTCTACAAATACCAAGCACCTTCTCTGGGCCAGGTCCTCTGTGCAGCACAGAGAATTCATCTGTTAACAATAACACATTCTTTTTTTTTTTAAGATTTTATTTATTCATTTGACAGAGATCACAAGTATACAGAGAGGCAGGCAGAGAGAGAGGAGGAAGCAGGCTCCCTGCTGAGCAGAGAGCCCGATGTGGGGCTTGATCCCAGGACCCTGAGATCATGACCCGAGCCGAAGGCAGAGGCTTAACCCACTGAGCCACCCAGGCGCCCCGACAATAACACATTCTTACCAAGGGTCTGTCTCGGGGAGCTTTGAGCCAACAGGTGCCAGATGATTACATACCGAAGAGCTTGTTAGACTTGAGGTCAGAGGCATGACTGAGAAGTCCAGGAAAGCCGGTCTAGTCCCGAGGGTCAGGGAAGGCTTTCCCGCCAAAGGCAGAGCCGAGCTGGGCGAGGCCTGGATCCAGAGGCAGGTCACACCCATGAAGGACGGGGGGGGGGGGGGGAGGCACTGAGGACTGCAGGCAGGCAGGGCCAGTACAGCGCTGGTCCTCGCACTGTGCACATTCTGTCCGTGCGTGCGCATGAACACCACTCACCTTGCCATCTTTACCTTGTTTCCAGCCCCTTTACGGAATTCTCATGGTCTTCGGTGGTTCTTCAGTTGATTTTCTTGGGTTTTTGGGTTTGTAGCTCATCTGCAAAGAATTCTCATGTGTCTGCTCCTCTTCAGTAAAGTCCTCTTAGTGCGTAGCTAGAGCCTCTGAAATAACTTTTCTCTTTCCCAAGTAGGCCCCACGCCCAGTGTGGGTCAAGATCAAGAGTCGAACGTTTAAGCCACTGAGCCGCCCAGGCCCTGCCCCTCCCCCGAAATAACGTTTTTAGGAACTAATAGTGCTCCCGGGCTTTTTTCCACGTCCTGATTATTCTCGTCGTACGTGCAGGGAGCATTAACCTTTGGGGGTCATGGGTCCCTTTGGGAAGCGTGGCCTCTGTCTCTCTGAAGATGCACGCACAGCCCTGCCCGTCCACTGCCCGCCGGGGTCTGCAGACCTCTGTTAGGTTGCTCCGTAACTAACGTGAAGTCGTTCCCAGTATTCGCTATTTGCTTCTGATAACAGCTTTTTTTTTTTTTTTGAGTATATTATTGAGTATATTATATATTTTTGAGTATATTATTATACACCCCTTATTAGGGGTGCAGGTCTGTGAATCATCAGGCTTACACCCTTCACGGCACTCACCGTAGCACACACCCTCCCTCCCCTGTGTCCATCACCCAACTTTTTATCCTGTTCAGGTATTTTTTTTTCAGTTGTGTTTTAGATCAAGAAGATGTTCAGCATCAGTAGTGGGTTTCCGGGTGAGGAGCAAAGCTGACATTTCTGGATCGATCTCTGAGAGCTGTTGTGCTGGTTTTACTGTGCTCCAGGATCTACAAAATAGTGTTTTGTAGCTTTTTTGTGAGGGAAATGGAACTTTATTTTTGAAGGTCTGGTACCGAAGTCGTCTTGTCCTTGGGAAGCTAGGTTTTGCTTGAGCAGATAAGAATGCGTAACAGAACAGGATTTACCCAGAGCTTGGCCTTTCTTTGCATCAGAAGTTTCTCCTCAAACTGCACACTGAAAGCTCCCCGTCCTGTGTCCATGTGTGCAGGTAGAGGAGCAGGTCAGCACCACGGAGCGCGTGTTCCAGGACAGACAGTATCAGATCGACGCGGCGATCGTCAGGATCATGAAGATGAGGAAGACCCTGGGTCATAACCTTCTAGTTTCTGAATTGTACAATCAGCTGAAATTTCCAGTAAAGGTAAATGGATATTCTCTTATTAAAGTGTCGTGTCATGCTGAACATTGGAAAGACGTGTTCCGTTCTTAACACTATAGACTCATTTGTCCCGCATCACGGGGGATCATTTCTGCACAAACCCACCTGTGGTCCAGCAAGTGTCGAACAACCGGCAGGTGAGGACAGCAGAGTCTTCACCCCAAATGCTGTCCGTCACCATCGCAGGAATGAGCGGTCACTAACACTCGCCCTTGCAGGGACGTTGTACTTGCTGGGGAGGGCAGGCCTGTGGCGCAGCTCCAGGCAGCGTCTCTCAGTAGTGTGGCTCTTCAGATTATGCCCAGGGAGCTCCCACAGACAGCTCATTTACCAGCAGTGACAAGCACCAGAGCGTTTTCTGTTTGCATAATATCTCCTTGTTTCTGTGCGTAAGAAAGTCGACCCTGAACCATTCAGTCCGTGCACATGTCCAGGACTGACAGCTGTCCTGGGTATGTGGGGTCCCGGCGGGTAGGGAAGCATTAGGGAAAACTTGAAACCGTGAGCCTCCATCTGGAGAGGTATGGGGTCTCCTGAGACCTGGCTTTCCAGTGCCTGCACCTGGCCCTCTGCTCCTCTGCGGCGGAGGCTCCCTGATCCCGTGCCGTCTGGTTTGGTACAGGAGCAGCCGACACTCCATCCTCCCCAAGGGGCCCAGTTAGATGGCTCAGTGAGCAGACGCCGACGCGGCCGCAGCGGTCTCCCGGGTGGGCACGGGGCTGCTGTGCACACCGGAGACGGCACGTGCTCCACCGTCAGGAGACCCTGCTGTGGGCGCCGCCCTTCCCTGCCTCCAGTGCTGGGCTTCAGTTCCCCTTTGCAGACGAGAGACCCGCAGTTAAAGGACTGAACGGGGGGTGAGGCGTGCGGCGACCCCTTGTCTTGTGAACATATGATCTGTCTCTGAACAGGTGGTCAGGCCTTGGATAGGGACCGTGTGCCCTTGCACAGGGCAAGCTGGTGCGTATATGCCCAGGTGTGCTTCCTGCCGCAGCAGAGCCGGGGGCGCCCTTCCCAGGCAGCCTCGCCATGAAGCCTGTCGTCTGCTTTCAGCACGGGAGCACTCGCGTTCTGGGGCCCACCCCCCACCCAGAGCATAGATTGCCAGGACGCGCTAACACAACGCGGGACTTGGGGAGACCTGTCCTCACAGAGGATGAGGATGCCCTGAGACGACGTCGGATTTCCCCGTCAAACAAATGCAACGTGTGACCCCCAGCGTGGGGCTGCCGTGCTTGGGAGTCAGGGAGCGCTGGCCGAGAACGCAGTCCCCCTTGGCCCCTCACGGCCTGCTCTGACCACTCACAGGGGAGCACGTCGATCGAGGGAGAATGTTAGCCTTGTCTGTGAAGCGCAGGGACTTCCATTGGGTTCATTTTGTAATTCGTGTATAATCATAGTTGACATTCGGATACGGACGTCTCCTATAATCGTACCCACGGTGGCAGCCATGTGCTTCTTGTCTATGTTCTGTTCCCCTTTGTTTGTAAATGTAATGCCGCTATAATGGAGGGGTTTTGTTTTTCTTTTTCAGCCTGGAGATTTGAAAAAGAGGATTGAATCTCTTATAGACAGAGACTATATGGAGAGAGACAAGGACAATCCGAATCAGTACCACTATGTGGCCTGATGTGTCGGCCAGCTGTTTCTCTCAGCAAGACACTAGAATGTACCTTCAGAGCAGCGGCGCACCGCCGTGCTGTTTCCAGGACTTCTGCCGTGGAGCCAGCACGGAGACTTTGGGGTTAGAAGAAAAAGAGATGATTCTTGGGTCGCCCTTCACGAAGTTCACGGGTTTGCAAACGACATGTGTGACTTTCCCTCCAGTTCCCCCTCTTATTCTCTCGGTGTTCAGGTCGTCGTCGTTGCTCGGTTGCAGATGGACTTTGCGATTGGACGAGAAGATGTTGATTAGAAGAGTTTTCTCTGTGAGATGTTGCTCTTGTGGCAGGAAGCTGAAGGTTTGGTGTGGCCTGTGCGTGTGCGCGTGTGTGTGTGTGATCACGAATGCACAGCGGCAGAGACCCTCCGGGCTGCATTCACGGGCTGCGGGGGTCTCAGGTGGACTCCTGAAGGCTCTCGCGGTTGACAGACGCCTAGTTAGAAACGAGAGCCCTGCGTGGCGAGCGTCAGGAGGACACGGTCGGTGTCAGGCACCGGCTCATTGATGATGCAACCCAGTACCGGCGTCTGTTTGTCTCCTGTATCTTCCATACGTTTTCGCTCCGACCGACCAGAGCGAGGTTTCTCAGTGAGACCTCTCTCGTGCGCTGGGACAGCACCGGGCCGGGCGTGCCTGCCGCGGGAGCCCGCTCACGGCTTTGTTCTTCTTCCACCGAGTTGTGAATTTTCTGTTCAGGGGCTTGGGGGACGGTGTGTTTGTGTGTGTACAGATTGCGTCGAGCAGTCCCTGCTTTTGCGTCGGCGGAGCTGCTGTTTGATTTAATTGCTCGAATAAAGTTTGGTTTCACAGCCCTGCACGGGGACAGCCGTCGCGCTCTGTGCTGGGGCCACTGTAAAAAGTTTTCTAGGAGACTTCAAGTCTGGCTGTTGTGAAGCAGAGGTTATTTTGTGAAAAGATTAAAAGGATTTTGTTGGCACCTGGTTTCATGTTGTGTGTGTATAGGTGAGGCTGAGCAGGGGCGACGATGTTAGTGCGTAACTGTAACAAAGATACTTTCTGGTAACATTTAAAAGTACTTTATATTTTACATAATAGCATGTTTCATTTTGATTAAAAGCTACCAAAGGAATTTTGATCATGGTATAAGTGTTTAAAGCAATATTTTCTGGGATATACCAAGTTTATATAATTTAATTTTGTGCTAAATTATTAAAAATTTCTCCCTTTTTGAAACATGCGTGTTTAAAATACGACATCTTACGGGTTTCCATGTGAAAATCCTCACTCTTGAAGTATCATTATTTCTATATTTGTAAATTTTCATTTGTCTGTTCTATGCTACATGGTCTAGGAAAGACCAAATAGATTTCTACTTCTTAAATTTTAGGTTCATTGTCTCTAGAAATTGTTAATCTTGTAATTTAATGTAGACTTAACTCTGAATAAAATTAGTTTAATTGGCCTTAAAATTACATTAATAAAACTTGTGGTATGCAAACAACACATTCTCCTGTTAAGCAACTCAAAGTCCACGTC
Source organism: Meles meles (assembly GCF_922984935.1). NCBI lineage: Eukaryota > Metazoa > Chordata > Mammalia > Carnivora > Mustelidae > Meles > Meles meles. The sequence goes on from NC_060079.1 coordinate 85,696,480, forward strand.
CAGGACGGCGGACAGAGAAACACGGAAGCGGGTACACAGGGCCTCCTTCTCAGGAGTGGAGCTGCCCTGTCCTCTCATGAATCAGGGTTGGCGAGGGTGTCGTTGCAGTGAAAGGCCAATGTGGCCCCACAAAGGGTGTACGGGAAGCGGGGCAAGCAGGAGCCACAGAACTGGAGAGGTGGTGAGCCCAGAAAATCTGAGAGGACCAGAGCAAAATCGGTGACCAAAAAAGAACAAGTTTTGTTTTGTTTTTTAAAGATTTTGTTTATTTGACAGAGAGAGATATCACAGGCAGAGAGAAAGGAGGAAGCAGGTTCCCCGCTGAGCAGAGAGCCCGACGCAGGGCTCGATCCCAGGACCCTTAGATCATGACCTGAGCCGAAGGCGGAGGTTTTTTTTTGTTTTGTTTTGTTTTGTTTAAATATGTTGGGATCATCCCCACATTCTTTTTTTTTTTTTTTAAAGATTTTATTTATTTATTTGACAGAGAGAGAGAGATCACAAGTAGGCAGAGAGGCAGGCAGAGAGGAGGAAGCAGGCTCCCTGTGGAGCAGAGAGCCCGATGCGGGGCTCGATCCCAGGACCCTGGGATCATGACCTGAGCCGAAGGCAGCGGCTTTAATCCACTGAGCCACCCAGGCGCCCCAAAGGTGGAGGTTTTAACCCACTGAGCCGCCCAGGCGCCCCAGAGAACAAGTTTTTATCAGAACACAAAACTCACGAGAAAGCCAAGATATAACGGAAAGGCATGTTTTCAGTAGCCACAGAACAATGACGAAATTTATAGTGGCAAACAGGGAAATGGAAAAGCGTGTTTAAGTGACGTGGGGAGCAGAGAGAAAGCCTGAAGAAGGGGCCAGAGGCTGATGTCACATTTGTCTCTGCAGCATCTGAGGACGCCACACGGCCTTACCTGTGGACACAGACCGAGGGACCCCAAAGTCGCAGGAGAAAAGCAGGAGAAAACCCATCCTGGCATCGTGTCAGGAGATGACGCGCTCCTGGCACGCAGAGGCCTCCTGCCACCGAGCCGTTCAGGAGTAACGCAGACACGGGAGCGCCGCAGCACAAGGGGCGCATCGTCAGCAAGGGCTGAGTCACCACCTCGAGAAAAGCCCAGTTGGGTTACCCTCCTTGACACGGAAATAAGTGCCAGTGCTCAGAGATTTAAGTGTTAGAAGAAACGAGGCCATAAATACGAGGAGAAAGCACGAGATCATTTTCTTCTCATTCTCACTGGAAAAAAGTCTAACCGCGAATTAAGTTCTGTGTTCATCTCTCAAGTGACAGTGACCTTCTGAAAGTTGACATGCGGACCCGTGTGCCCGGGAGGTGCGGGGTAGGGCTCCGAGGGGGGCGAGCGTGGGCCAGCAGCCCGGCGGCAGGGTGGGCTCCGCGGGAGCTTAAGCAGCGCCTGGCGGCGGAGGAGACGGGAGCGGCGAGCGCCCACCCACCGAGATTTCCAGAGAGGAGGCAGGGTGGGCTCCAGGGCTCACTTCGAGACATGCCGGTTCAGAGCTCCGCAGAGGTTTGGGCAGCGTCGTGGAGAGAGGCGTCCTGAGCCAGGAGGGGGTGCCGCCCAGGTGGGCAGGAGCTGGGGGCAGCCGGGTCTGACCCTGGGGCTGAGCCGACTCCGTGAAGGCCGCCGGCAGAGGAGTTGTGCGTGTCCAGGAGGGTCGGCGGAGAGGGAGGGGCGGGCGGACGTGGGAGGGCTGGGTGACCCGGGCCTGGACAGAAGGCGTGTGCTTCCGAGAAGCCGGGGGTCCCAGAGCGGGGAGACTTGCCTGCAGCAGGCAGTGAGTGGGAGGGAAGCCGCCTACCCTGCCTCCCCAGGTCCAGGGCGAGGGGCCCGTGGTAAGACAGCCCTGAGGTGCGGGGCTGCAGGGAAGCCGGGCCCGGGGACAGCCTGGGGGGCAGCGGCGGTGGGAGAGGAGCCCCCGGGCCGGGAAGGCTCTGCCCGCGGGCCTGTGGCCGGCGTCCCCGGTCGCTCCCCCACTGCCCACAGGGGACAAGAGAGAGAGAAGGGAGCTGCGCCGCCTGCCTCCCGCTCCTCCCGCGGGAACAGAAGAGCCAGGCCTGGTGCCGATGTGGGCGCCGGGCCGGCAGAGGTCGCGGCTTGGGGCGTCCTGGCAGCCATGGCGGGGAGCCCTGCGTGGCCGCCCGGGCGGGCCGTCGGTGCTGACGTGCGGACACGGCCTCAGCCAACCTACAAAGCCCCTCTCGGCTCCGGAGTCGCTCGCACCTTCGACCCAAACCACCTCCCCCACACACCAGTTCCAGGCAGTTTCCTGCCGTGGTGCCGCCCACCCCGGCGCCGTCGAAGCACCGCATTCCCCGTGGCCACCGGCAGTGGCCGTGTGCGCGCGAGGGAGGGAGTGCACGCGGCGTCCTGGGGGGCAGGGGACAGAGCGGAGTGGCTCTGCACCACGTGCCCTTTGCACTGTCGGGGTTTCTGTCCAAACAACGCTAAGTGAGGTTAGTGACAAATTAAGAAAAACCGAGTGGCGCCCCCACCGGCCCCGTCATGGGCCCCCGCTCGGTGGCCGAGTCATTTACTTCCTGTCATTGTCCGAACCTCTGTTTCCTTGATCCCTGAGTGTGCTGTTTCTCAGGAGAATCTACTAGGAACTGGAGGACGTTAGGCCCGCGGTTTGCCCCCAGCGCCGCCCCCACGGCTCTCCCAGTTTCTGAGCGATCTGCTCGGGAGACTGGTACGTTTACGTGTTTGTTACTAGACCTGGCATGTTGTGTGTGGACGCCGAATGCTTGCCGGTGGTGGCCGTGTCACACCCCCCAGAGCCAAGGCTCAGCACCCGGACTTGGTGCCCAGACGCCCAGCCCGGGTCACCGAACTGATGGTGGCTTTGCATTCTGCTGCCATCTCTGCTTGCTCTGCTGATGAGAGAAACATGTGCCTCATCCTGTCCTGTCACTGGGGAGGGCCATGTCCTTTGCCTGGCGGGGCCCCTCACAGCCCTGCCTGCTGCCCCGACACCCTGGGAGAGCGCGCCTGGGGGAGGCTCGTTCAGGACCCCTGCCTGTCTCCTGCTCCGGGGACTAAACTGCCAAGAAAACTCTAAGTCCCAGTCGCTTCCTAAGAACTGTGAAGGCTTTGTAAGTGTCCAGCTCCAACGTCCACTGCCATTTTGTAACCAACCTGTTTTTGGGCACTTTTCCCCCCAAATTTTGAAGTCTTCTGGGCCTGGGTGGCTCAGTCGTTAAGTGTCTGCCTTAGGCTGGGGTCAGGATCCCGGCGTTCTGGGATCGAGCCCCACATTGGGCTCCCTGCTCGGCGAGAAGCCTGTGTCTCCCTCTCCCCCTGCTGTGTTCCCCCTCTGGTTGTCTCTTTGTCAAATACATAAAATCTTTTTTAAAAACTTTTTTTTGAGGTCTTCTCTTCCAGAGTTTTGGGTGCTGTCCCGCCGGCTCTGTTCTGGGAAGTGCTCTCCCTCCCTCGCATCTTCCCGTCCCACGTCCCTCCTGCTCTCGGAGAAACTGGCTAAGCAGACAGGCCGCGAGCTCTGTGGCCTCCCTCGCCCCTGCCCAGGGTGCGCTGCTCTGCGTGTGCTTCTGCGTTGGACAGTTGTTTCTGGTTTCCTGAGTGCCTGAGCTGAGCGGCAGATCCTCTTGCAGCCACGGGATCTAGTCCTGCACCTCTGAGGCCCGGTTTCCAGGTGTCGGGCTCTCGGGCTTGATAAAGGGCCGCGTGGTCTGGAGCTCCGGCTCCGTGGCCGTGCATGCTCACTGTGCTGTCTCCCCTTTATCTGACTTCGGGGCTTATCGGGGTCACGGGGCTGGCCTCGACTCCCACCGCTGGCACTGGGCTCCACGCATCCATCTCAGGGACAGTTTTCGGGCACATCGGCCCTGTGTGCAGCAGCTGGCGTCCGTACACATTCAGTGAATGCCGAGGCGCCGCTGAGAGACAGGAGTACGGACGGAGCCAGAGAATAAACACGGGTGTGGGTGCCAGGAACGGAGGAAGGGGTTTGAGGGAAGAGAGGGCGCCTGTGCCAGGAGCTGGGAAGCGTCCGGCTTTGGGGTAACCAGGGCCCCTGCTGATGGCAGTCAGCGGCAGGTGGAGGCAGGGCGAGGCAGCCTTTCTTCCGGGGGGAGGGTCTGGTAGGACGGGGCTCCGGGGGAGGGGGTGTGTGTGAGTGAGCGTGTGCACGTGTGCAAGTATGTGTGTTCACACACATGCGTGGTTTTGCTGAGACAGGTCACTATGGAAATGTAGTCACAGACACAGATAAGTGCAAAGCCATGGGCTCAAGACCGGAGGAGACTTGTAAGGATTCCTGTCACCAGCGATGTACAGATCAGGGTCCACTGCTTTACAGGCTGAGACCTGGCATTGTCCCACGCACGTGCTGTTCTGGGTCTGCTGCTCAGTGACGGAGCACTTGAAGCGCCAGAGTCCGTGGAGAGACGGTTTCAGGCTGCGACTCTGGAGTCATGCTCAGAGGTCCGAGCCCGGCTCTGTCCCCACCGGTGCCCCTGCAAAAACTACTTCAATTCTCTGGACCTGGTTTTCGTGTGTTCTTGGAGAGGATGATCTAGTTGGCTCATGGGGTTGTTCTGAGTTACTGTGTGGAGGTTCTGCTACGTGCCGCCCCACAACAGGCTGAGCGGGGTCGGTGCACGTCACAGATGAGATCTGCCCACGGGAGGGCGAGGCGGTGCGCACGGGGAATCAAGAGCAGAGACAACGATTCCCGGGCCGAGAGCTAAGACCGTCGTCTCCATCGTCCACCAGGCAGGCATGATAAGTAGGTACAATAAGCAATGAGAAATGATCTACCACGAAAACTGATCAGGAAAGCTGGAGTGGCCTCGTTCATACTAAGCAGCCCCAAGAACAAGGATGCTCCCAGGGTTGAAGAGTCAACTTTAGAAAGAGAAAAGACAGACCCGTCACCTTGAACCCTGACCCCGTAGGCCTCTAGGAACAGAGCTGCAGAACACACAGAACAAAGCCTGACGGAGTGGAGAAGAGCAACGGGGACAGACGAAGCCGTGCTTGTGGTCGGGGGCATTAGCACCCGACAGACAAAATCAGGACAAACCCGAAACGTGACCGGCCAGTTATGGGGATGTGCGTCGAGGGAGGCCTACAGTGGGACATTAACCAGTCTCACTGTCGTCTGGCCACAAACTAAATCAGAAAGCTAACAAAGGTAACTGTAAATAACTAAATGTTTGGAAATTAAACAGTATGCTTTTTTTTTTTTTTTTCCCCTGAAGATCTTATTTTTAAGCACTCTCTACCCCCAGCGGCTTGAACTCACAAACCTCAGATCAAGAGTCGTGTGCTCCACTGACTGAGCTGGCCAAGCGTCCCTAGCAATACATTTCTAAACAAATAACCCACTAATCCTAGCATCAATAGATGATGTAAGTAAACAGCACACCTTTAAGTAACCCGAGTCAAATAAAATTAGAAAATATTTTGAGTGAATAGGAAAACACCAGGTAAAAGTTTATTTTAAAAAACAACTAAAGAAGTACAGGGAAATTTATAGCTTCAAACGTTTACATTAAAAAAGTTGAAAGGTTTAATTACAGTGATGTACGCATTCACCTTTAAAAACTAGAAAGAGAAGAACAACTTAAGACCAAAATAAACGGAAGGAAATAACAAAAGTAGGAATTAACTAGAAAACGAGCAGACACAGAAGACCCACAAGACCGATGAGCCTCTAGCCAGGCTCGCTGAAGTGAGGGACAAAAACTGTGGATACCAGGACCGAAAGGATGTGGTCACTGGTCCTCCGGAGAAGGCTGTGAGTGGTTCACACTGGTAAAAAGTGGTACGGCCACATTCGTGAGACTCACAAAGCTGTCCAGATGGACACAGGAAGAAACAAAATAGTTCAATCTGCCATTTTAAATCTTTCAAAAAAAAAAAAAAGATCAGAACTGGAGGGTGTACCTGGTGAATTCTACTAAACTTTTAAGGAAGAAGCAACACCGATCTTAGAGTCTTTCAGAAACAGGAGAGGATACCTCACAGTTTTATGAGTCCAGCATTACCCTGACACAAAAACCAGACAAATATTACAAGAAAAGAAAATGACAGACCGGTAGCTCTTCACCAAATATTAGCCGTTTGAATCCAGCAACGTACAAAATCCGCAATACACCAAAACCAAGTGAAATGTGGTGCAGAAGTACAAGGTTAACTTAACATTTAAAAATGTAAAGAAATAAAAACACATTCATCTCAAAAGCAGCAGCATCGAGGACATCAAACACTGTTGACTTAACTCCCAGCAAACTAGGAACGGAAAGAGCTTCCCTAAGCCGGGAAAGGACATTTGCGATCTGCAGACCGAAGCGGACATTATGCTGAATGTAACAGACTGAAGGCTTCCCCCCGCAGCCCGGACGGTGGTCGCCGCCGTGCTGAGCCAGGAAAGACACAAGAAGCGCATACAGGTGGGAGGGAGGCTGAAGTCGTGGTCACGCATGGCAGCGGCGTGTGGGTAGGACAAGCTACCGCTAGAGCGGGTGTGCCAACTCAGCGGAGTCAGGAGAGGTCGCTAAACCAGGGTCCGCTCTTTTTGCACATCAGGCAACGACTGGGGAATGAAATTCAAAGGTGCAGCCCCACTCACTGCAGCATCCAGAATGTGTGCAACGCCCACGTTACAGACCGCACGGGAACGGACGCCAGACGCCGCCAAGGATCGCTGAAAACGATTCAAAGACTCAAAGAGCTGCGTCACGTCAGGGTCTATTTCCCGATGGCGCGTTCAGTCCCACGCGCACGTTCCGGCAGGGTCTCCTTCACACAACGGTGAGCTCTTTTTCGAACGTGTACAGAAGCTGAGTCAGAGCAACTTGTGAAAGAGCGGCTGGAGAGCTAAGTGTCCCTTATTCAGAGACTCGCTCTGACGCCGGACGGACACACGAGCCGGACCGAGCGGGAGCGCCGCCACCCACCCGCGTGCGGCCAAGGCGCCAAGGCTTAGTCTTTGTGTCCATCCGTGGGGGGGGAACTCCGCTTTCTATCTCACACCGTCCCCAAAGCTTAACTTGATCAGGGGCCCAACTGTAGACGCTAAAAGCACGAAACTTCTAGAAGAAAACAGAAGAGAAAATCGTCATGTTGGGAAATACAGAGATTTGTTAGGACACAAAAACCATGAATCATGAAACTAATATTGATAAGCTGAATTTTAATTAAATTTACGTTTTGCTTTTTGAAAGATACTATTAAGACACTATTAATAAAAGGGCCAGCCACATCATGGGAGAGAACGTTTGCAGGACGGGGAGGTAGCACATTCAGAATATACTTTACAAAACACGTACAATTCACAAACAGCAAAAAACTTTTTAAAACTGAGGGAAAAGTTTGAACTCTGACCCAAAGAGGATACGTAAATGGTGCTGAGGCACATGGAAGGACCTTGTCATCTCGCTAGTCCTCATGCACACTCGCACGACAGGAGAATTCACAGCTCTCAGAACGACGCGGTACCAAGTGTCGACAAGGCTGTTGGTGAGGATGGGAGAGCTCCGGCAGTTTCTTCTTAAACGTGCACTCCCCGGAGACCCGGCTTTTCCACCCCGAGGTATTTACCCCCGAGAAATAAAAGCCTTGTCCGCCCCACCACGTGGGTTTGGTTTTTCCATCGCAGCTTTACTGGTAACAACCCGAACGTCCTTCTGCTGGTGCACAGATGACTTCGTGGTCTTGCAGCGGGACCCGCCCCATCCCCTATGAGCACCATCGTGGGTTACAAATGTTGAAATATCAGTGTTGATTTCAGTTCCCATTGCGTCTCCACCATGAGGAAAGGGCTCTGGTTAACCACATTTCATTTCTCAAACAGGCACAGGCCCTGGGTGACGCCACCCCAGACCCCAGGGCCCCCAGACTGCGACCAGGTGAGTGTGTCACTGGAAACGTGAGCTTGATTGAAGCTACAGTTACTCCCGCAAGTGACTGGGGCTGTGTGAGTTACTCCGCTTTCCAAGAAAGTGTTTTGGTTCTTTTTTTTATGAGAGTTCCTTTTTCATGACCGTCTGAAAGGGAGACTACCATGGTTGGAGTATTTCAAGGAATCTACCCAAAAGCTGTCAGAGATGTGTGCAAGACGTGCAGTGGAGACGTTCTCGGTGGCGTCGTTCTAAACTGCGGACAAGCACAGGCAGTCCTGTGTCCTGAAGGAGAGGGCCGGTCTTCGCACGTGCGGGGCAGGACTCCCGCTTCTCCCCCACCCGTGAGCACACGGTTCACTTGCGAGCTGACAGTTTCCCCGTTGTCCTGACGCGCTCCTCACTGACCTACCCTGTAACTTCGCTTCCAGCTGTGATCTACTTGCCTTTTGTACCACTAATAAGCCAAAGTAAATATTTTTGAGGTAAAAAGGCAAGAGAATTGGGAAAGAGAAGTGAAAAAAATCTCGTGTCCTGATGGAAAATGACAGCAGCAGGGCACAGACCCAGCCGTGACCCCGAGGGCACCGCGCAGCGCCCCGCCTCCTCCAGGCCTGGTGCTGGCGAACCTCACCCTCCTGCGGGGTTTGCCAGCTGTTGTTGGGCGAAGGAGAAATGACCGGGCTCTTACTTGAAACGACTATGACCCAATGGGGCAGCCCGTGTGTTGCACAACGGCAAGAGCAAAGGTCACGCCCCTTAAGAGTCGCTGCCCAGTACACACTGCCAGTCGTCCGCAACCTCGTTACCTTGTGAACGTACCGTTTGTTCCCACGACCGTCGGTCTTCCGGGTCTCCAGGCACGGCAGCCTGGGTCACACGGTCCTTCTCACGCCCCTTCTCGTCTGTACCTTCTTTCTTCCCAGGCACCAACCTGCAAAGCACCTGCGGACCTGCTCAACAGCCCTAACCAAAGCAGTTTCGGGAACTAACTCCTGCCCCGGGCATTAGTAAAGGAAACGGTTAGGACGGAGCCTGGGGGCTGGCGGGGGACACACAGGCCCGCCCGTCCTCCGCGGCAGACCGCTCGGCAGATCGGGCAGGAAACCTGGGCGAGAGCGGGAGGGCGCTACGAACAAGCACGTGGGAAAGGACGGGAAAGCCCGAGAGTCGAGGACCGCCCGCTGGTGACGGGAACACGGGCGCCTCCAGCTCGAGGCACAAACACCTCCGGCCTCGGGGCAGCAGGGCGGGCCGGGACACGGGTCTGCGCCACCGCGCGGGAAGCGGCCGGCGGGCGCGGGCCGGAGCTCGGGGCCGCGACGGGCGCCGACCCGGGGAGCCGCCGGGGAGGGCCTCGCGGGGGCTGCAGCGGCGGGGGCCGCCAGCTCCTCTCCCGGGCGGGGACGGGGGGCGCCGCACCAGGGCTCCGGCCCCCGCGGGAACGATGCCCGCGCCGCGCCCCCACCCGTCCTCCGGCCGGGGTCACGGCTGCGGCCCCCGCCGAGTCCCCTTCCGCCCCGTCCGCCTGGAGCTCCGTCCTTCGCGGGGCGCACGGGGACCGCAGCGTCCAGGCCGCGTGCTCGAGTCCCGCCTTCCCAGCCCCGCGGCCGGCCGCTGGCGACTCCGCGGCCGGCCGGAGCCCGCGTACACTGCCCGGGCCCCGAGGGAGCAGTGGTTCCTGTCGAGGCTCTCGGGCGGCCCCGGTCGGCGCAGGCCTCGGCAGGGAACCGCCCCTCGGGCCACCCGTGTCCCCCGGCGGACGCGGAAGAGCCGCTGAGGAACTCCCCTCCCCCCGCCGGCGCCGCCCGAGCCCTCTTTCCGCTTCAAGCCGGCAGGCCCCTCCCCGGCCCGTAGCTGGAGTCACGTGGAGCCACGACCACGTGTCTACGGTCACGTGCCTTCGGGTCACATGCGAGGCGGGCACTGGCCTGGGCGAAGGCGGTGCGTCCTCGTGCTCTCGCGAGATCCGCGGGGTCACGTGACAACGCGGGCGCGGCGCGGACTCACGTGACGGGCGCCGCCGGCCAAAGGGTCTCTCGCTCGCCGCGGGCGCCACAGCGGCAGGGTCTCTGGACCGCGGGACCCTCGCCCTCACGCCGCCCCCCGCCCGCCCGCCTCCGGCGCCCGCCCGCGGTCCAACCGCCCCCGACCCGCTCGGCTCCCGCTCCGGCCTCGGCAGCCCTCGCGCCCATGGCGGCCCTCGGCGGCGCTCGGCGGCGGCCTCTGCTCCTGCTGCTGCTCGGTGAGGGGCCGGGCGCCGGGGCCGGGGGAGCGGGCGGGGGTGGGCGCCCGGAACGCGGGGGAGGCCGACGACGTGAGGGCCGGGGGAGCGGGCGGCGGGCCGCGGGTCGTCGTCGCCTCGGCCGAGGTCGGCGCCCGGGGTCGCGCGGAGCCGTGCGGCCGCTGCGTGAGGAGGTGCGACGAGAGGGCCGCGGGCCGCTCCCGCCGCGGGTCAGCGAACTCGCTTTCTGGCGTCGAGTTGGGACACCGCGGGGACCCCGGGGCCGGGCGCGCTGTGCAGCCGGGGCGGCCGGACCTGCCTGGGCCCTGTCCTGCCGCTGGCGCGGGTCTCCCCGGGAAGGGCCGCGGCGCGGCGATCGCGGCCTCCTAGAAGCGTCTGCGCTCTGGGTTTCTGTCCGTCCGGGTCCGGTGCGGCCGCCCAGTGGCCGTGCCGGTGTCTGGCGCGGGGTGCAGAGACGCCGCTGCTGTGCCGTGGCCGCTGGCCTCCGTCCGGACCGACGTCGGGAGCGGCGGGGGCGCCCGGTGCGTTCCCGAGGGGGACGGTGCTCCTCCGTCGTCTCAGCGGGAGCGGGCCGCTTGCTGTCGTCGGGGTCCCTGCGCGCCCGGACTCTGTTCGGATGCCCCTGCGCGAGCCCCTCCCGCCAGTACGGCGAGGCCCCGCCGGCAGCGTCCGGAAGACCCTCGAGGGGGAGCGCCCGTGAGGGAAGGACGTGGGGCGCCTGCCCGCCGCGGGGTCTCTGCCTCTGGGGGCCTGCGACTGTGGCGGGGGCTCCGGGCTCCCGCGCTTGTTCGCCTGTCGCGTGCCACGAGTGGCGGAGCCGCATGAGTAACCGGAGGGTGGCCGGACTCGGGCAGCGGAGCCGGAGCTCTGCCCTTCCCCGGCAGGCGTGCGTCCTGCCGGCGGCGTGTCTGGACTCCTCCCTGGAGGGGCTCACAGACTCGAGGGTTTGGTACTCTGGGTTTTGAAGCTCCCCTGGAAAACGAAGAGAAGCAGCCTTGGGTCCCTGGTGCTGGTGGCTGGGAGTCCTGTAGGCGTCCTGGCTGTGTGGCCGGAGCTTGCCGGAGCTTGCTGGCTCGGCGTTCCAGGTCTTCCCGTCCGTTGAGATCCAGCTCTTAGAGAAGGTAGATTCCTTTGGGTTTAGGTCCTTTTTTCCTTGCAGATTTTGCTTGTTTATCTGGCAGAGATTGCACAGGCAGGGAGAGTGGGAGAGGGAGAGGCAGGCTCCCCGCCGAGCAGGGAGCCCTTGTGGGACTTGATCCCAGGGCACCAGGATGGTGACCCGAGCTGAAGGCGGCCCCTTAACCAGCTGAGCCACCCAGGCGTACCAAGGGTTTGGGTCTTTTTAAAATGTTTATTTTGATGCATCATTTTACCAAAAAGCATCTTTTCTAAAGAATACTTCAAATTTCAAAACTACAAATTCTTCCTGCGTTCACAGTTAGGTCATTCTTAAAGCTTCATTTGTGTTTCAGTACTTGGTAGAGAGCAAAACCGCGGGTGAACCGAAAGTGTCCAGTACTAGGGATTAGGGGATATTGCATAATGTGACTCTTCAAACCACTGGTGTTAACTAGATGACGTCCTTCCCCTTTCCCGATAAAGAACTGTCACTCAGGAAGCTTGAAAAGTCTTATTCTGGTTAGTAGTATTCTTGATTGTGGGACTTTTGTCAGTTGCTTGGGTTGGTGACCAAATTCTTCGGTGTATTTGAAGTTGACGTATTCAGGGTCCATGGCCTCGAATTCCTGTTGTTAGACCCTCCCTGCTGTCTGCGTCCCGAGGACTTGACTGTGTGTGCCGCGTGAACGTCATCTCAGTTGTGCTGTGATCACTTACACACAGGTCTCCCTTCCTCGTCTCACAGCCCATCTCGTGCCTCCCACATAGCAGGTCCTCCCTGCGTGCGCACAGACGCCCCGGGTTGCAGCCGTAGGGCCTCACCAGAGGCGCAAAAGTCAGCTCTTCAGAAGTGGCCTCACCCGGGCCCTGCCTCTGTGGATCGGGATTCCCTATGAGGGGTGGAACCTTGGTCTTTTTTAATCCTTTCTTTAAATCTTCATAGATGATTACATATTACTGATTAAGAAGAAAAATATTCGGTTTAAAAGCATCAAATCAAGACAGACTAGGAAGTATTTTTTTTTTAAATATATTTTTGAGATTTTACTATTTGAGAGAGCGCGTGCATGAGCGGAGGGATGGTGGGGGGAGAGGGAGATACAGGCTCCCTGCAGGGCAGGGAGCCCAACGCAGGACTCAGCCCCAGGACCCCAGAATCGTGACCTGAGCCAAAGTCAGATGCATAACTCCGCAAATAAAAATGTTAATGTAGAAGTTTATTGATGTGTTTGTTCGGGTGGCAGTGTCTTCATTTCAGAAATGAGTGTTTCTCAATTTGAAACCTATTGCTCACTTGGCAAGTGTTGGAGAGAGAACACGGTTCGGATGTGGCACCCAGTTCCACGTTACTCAGCATCACTAACTAGCTGTGTGATCTTGAGCAAGTTAGTGTCCCTGTCTCAGTGTCCGCAGCTATGCAAGGGAATCCTGACTGTTAAGGTTGCCATGATAGTTAACTGCAAAGTGCTTGGAGCAGGGCCTGGCACGTAGCAAGTGCCTGTTAAATAAAACACTCTGCATTTTGTGGCATGTATTGAGGACTCAGTGATGAACTTGGTGGTTGAAGTCTAAGCAGTTCTATCTAAATAAACGTCAGTGCACATGAAACCCGATGCTGATGCCCGGTACTGACTGCTCTGCACACACGGGCTCATTTGATACCTCACAGCCCCAGCGGGTCAGCGCGCTTGTTCCAGTTCATGGGCACATAAACGGCAGCAGTTGCTACTGGCCCAGGGTCACACGACTAGCGTGACGGAGTAGCCTGTCGTCCTGCTGCTGACAGCTGGCGGCTGTGCTTGTTTCAGAGAATGGAATTGCTACCAGTGGAAGTGCGTGGAAGGAATAAGCCAAACGTGCTCCTTCGTATGACCCCTGGAGAAAGGCTCAGGTCCATGCCTGTGGGAAGGACTGCTTGCGGTGAGCCATTGCCAGCAGGCCGGGGAGCTGGCTTTGAAGAGGGACACCCACTCCTCAAATCACTTTTTAATGCATTTAAGATTTTTTTCTTCTTAAGCAGCTGTCACTGTTACAGAATATTTTTTTAAAACATCTCACACCATTAAGGGCTCCTGGGTGGCTCAGTTGGTTAAGCGTCTGCCTTTAGCTGAAGTTGTCATCCCAGAACCCTGGGATCGAGCCCCACGTCTTGGGCTCCCTTCTCAGCCAGGAGCCTTTCCTCTCCTTCTGCCCCCTCCTTGCTTGTGCCCACTCTCGCTCTGTCTCATCTCTTCCAAATGGATAAATTTATTAAAAATCTTACAGAAAAAAATCTTTTGACCATTAGCATACAGACATTTCTCTTACAGTTTTATGTTCTGATGCTTTCTCTCTTTTTCTTGACCTCTTTTTCTTGACCGAAATCGGGCTTCTGGGGCTAAGTTTCTTGTTTGAACAACTGAAAATTTCTGGACTGCAGAATAATTGTGGGTCTCTAGTGCTGGTAAAACTTTAAATTTGTTTTAGTAGTACTTCTTGGTTTTACTCTGAAGGCTTATGTCTTCAGACTATTTACTAAGTGAAAAAATTCTGTGTTTAAAAATATTCTGATGAAGTGCTTTGAGTCAGTAGAAAGTGTTTTGATGATTTCGGGAACTCATTTGTGGAAGTGCAGCGCGGTAGAAAGTGGTCCGTGTATGATCCCGAGCGAGGCAGCGCCCTGCCGTGTCTGTGGCGTACGCACAACCACGCGTGACTCTGCGGTGGCTGAGCAGCGCCGCAGCCCTGTGAGGGCCTCTCAGGCCCAGGAGAGCCTTTGACCGGTGCACGAAGTAGCCTGTGTCCACCTGATCTGGGTCAGTGTCTGGTGTCTCCCTGGCTTCAGCGCACATGCTTTAACATGCTTCTGCTCGCCTGCGGCTCTCTGCATCCCGGGTACATTTAACCCGTCCTTCTCTGAAGGCATGAGGACGATTTGTTTGGTTTTTAAACAAACAAGTTAGAAATGAGCTGTGGCATTTTCTCTAGGTTTTACAATGGAAATTCATTTATCAGAGTCCCTGAATATTCTGGGATGTAGGTTAAAAGTTTGCAAAGCAAAACAAACCGCACAGGTTTCTTATTTGCCCTCGTTTGCTTCATTCTCGTGCACCAGCTTCTTGTGGACACAGACTTTGGTATTTCTCGTACCGGAAACTTACGGGAAGGTATGTGGGGTTTCTGGCTATGTTTCGCTTTGTGCCTAAATAATAGTTGGCTTTAAAGATTTTATTTTGTGAAAGTTCGAAGGGAAAAATAAGTCGTGTTTGTTGGAGTCATCTACTTTGCTAGGGACAGGGATTTTAGGGTGCAGAGTTACGAGTGTCCGCTGAGTGTGCGCCTTCAGAGTGTGCCGTGCACGTCGACACCCGGAGCGGCCAGAGGATGGCTGGAGGGCGTGCAGGGACCGGCAGCAGCAAGAGGGGGGGCATGTCACTGCTGAACCCTGCAGTGCACGCTGCTGGCTGACAGCTTCGGCTTTAGGGCGAACGGAAACACCGGTTTTTGCCAGCTGTGGAAGCAGAGCGCACGGACACGCGCAGCTTGGAGGAATCAGCTGCTGCTCCACCCCGTGGGCTAGATGACACCCACCGCTCGCCGCTCGGGGCGGTGGCATGTCACGAAGCCAGACGTGGCACTGACCCTGAGAACTTAAGGAGGAAATAGCCATCATTGCTGCCGAGCTGGAGGGACCTGTGAGAATTTCATTCTCTCCCCTCCTTCTGGGGTATAGCAGCCCTTCCCAGACACGGTGACCGGTGTCCCAACATCACACGGCCACGGCCAGGGTTCTGTTGAGTTGTTCTTGAGAAGCTTTCTGAAGGTGGGCACAGAGCTCGGGTCTGTGAGCTCATGGCTTTTCCTGCCACGCCTGCGGCTCACGAGAGGTAACACGATCTGACTTTAAATAGTAGTTTAGGACCGTGGCGCCGGGTAGTACCAGTTCTCCCACGGGCTTCTGCAGGTCCGTATTTAGGCTGAGTCGTGCCTCCAGGACCCTAGCACGTCTTCCAAAGGCCCTCTGAGGACTGAGCATGAGCAACGTATGCCCGGGGTGACCTGGAAATTGACAGGTGACCTCCGCATCCGTATCCTGACACCAGGCGTTAAAGAGCTGTCAACCAGGTTGGCAAGCTGATCGATGGACTCAGAGTTACCATTTCCAAACTTGTATCTAGGAGAGACGGGAAAGAAGACCCAGCTGAAGCCAGCCTGGGTAACCCATGTGTCTCTTTTTTAAGAAGCACAGTAGCGACTCCTAGAAAAGCCCATTGTTGCCACAGCTGGAGGCAACAGAAGCACCCACTCGTGTTTTCACAACTGTCTTTGGATATTTCTGTCTTTCCTGGAATTAGCAGGCCTCGTACACGGCGCAGCGGCGATATTTGTGGTGAAGGATGCCAGCGGGACAGCCTGCATCATGGCCGACTTCTCCGCTACCTTCACGGCCGGCTATGACTCCGGGAGCGGGCCTAAGGTAGGAAACACCAGGTCCTTCGTGCGGTGTGTGCGGTGTGTGTGAGGGTGCGTTTATTGTTGTTTTAAGTAAGCGTTTGGAAAAGGACCTCACTGTACCACCGTTGGCGTATGCGTGTGCCCCACTGGGCCGGCGCCCGTGCTCTGTGTACCCCGAAGCCGCGGTCGTGACTAGTAAGCCATCCTGCTGTCTGCTCTCACCGTCTGGTAGGAGCGTTGTCCCAGACTTGTGCACGATTCCTCTCCCTGGTCACAGCGCTGACCAGCCTGGCGTGCTAGAGCCCCGGGACCCCGGTCCTCTCACACACTCACAGGCTCAGGGCACAGCTGTGTCTGCTGTTCGCCGAGCCGCCTGCGAGCAGGGTCCTCCTCTGAGATGCTCCTCAGTTGTCCTCTTAAAGCAGCTTGTACTCCTGCAGGAGGAAAAAGGCTTTTTGCATTTGTAGATTCCTAACAGGCTGCATCTGTATATCTCTCTTTGTTAATTATTTTGGTGGACATTTCACTTCTTCTATTTAACATTGACTCTTAAAGGTGTCTCTCAGCCAAATACTTTCAGTTCTTGTTGAAAGCACAGTGTTCTCCTGCCCGGCCCCAACGTCGGCAGCATCTGTTACACCGCGGGACGGTGGAGTGGGGGCCCGGCGTTGGGGGGAAGGACAGAAACTCCTTTGGGACACTCGGGGCTTGTGCCACATGGTCAGGCCTCATCAGCTCGTGGGTGCCGGTCTCCACATCAGCGTGTTTGCACCCAAGACAGACAGTGTCTGGGCAGGTTCTGTACCGCAGAAGCCTTTCAAGTTACAGAGACGGGTCCAGACACCTCTTGTGGTCATTACTGCTATTTTGTGTTTGGGTTTTTTAAATGTCACTTGGATCTATATTATGTTCCACAAACGGGATCACCCTTGTGCTGCGGCGTGCCCTCCTGTCACCGTAGCTCTGGCACCTCGTGGAGGTGTCATTTCTTGGAGCGGGTTTAGTGGACAGCATTCCTCCACTTTGGTTAGTCGGTGCCGTTCCTTTGGGGCGTCTCTGGGTGGTTTTGTAGTGGTTCGTGTTGCCTGCAGTGGGCAGTTCAACAGTTCTGCAGCAGACACCCCCTGTCTGTGTGTGAAGACGCCTTTTCCTAAGTACAGTCGACACACAGTTGTGTCAGTTTCAATAACTTCGTGATCTGACGAGTTTATCCATATGCTGTGCCCACTGCACATGTCGCGGTCATCTGTCTCATGAAGACGTACTCTGTCAACATTTTATAGCAAACAGGTAGCAGTGGTTTTGTCAAATAACAGCTCGCTTGAAGCGTGATAAATGTTTCAGTCTAACTGCATGACTTTAATTCTGCTGGGAAGTTAAATTATGTTAGCAAAGAACGTTTAATTGAGTAATTGTGAGCTTTGTCTGAAACATTGCTTTTCACGGACCGACACATAATACTGATTTTCTTTATGTTCTTGTTTATGTTGAAAACGAATGTGCTAAGGGTGGCGTCTGAGAAGGAGCGGAGGTCCGACTTCCTGAAGGTCGGTCTTTGGCGTGTCTGAATCCCTTTTGTGACCTGGGTTCTGACTGGGTCTGTCACCCTTTGGTCTAGAACGTGACCTTCGACCTGCCGTCCGATGCAGCCGTATCAAACAGCAGCTCCTGCGGCAGAGAGAGCGCGTCGGACCCCAGTCTCAAGATCGCTTTCGGAAGGGGACATGCACTGACCCTCAATTTCACAAGAAACGCAACACGTTACAGTGTTCGGCTGATGACTTTTATTTATAACTTATCTGACACACAGCTTTTCCCCAATGCAAGCTCCAAGGGTAAGGACCCAAACTGACCCGTTACAAAGTTAAGAAAATTGGATTGGAGAGTATCTAAAATTTTAGTACTTTAAGTAGTTAAAAACTGATATTTTTTTCTTTTAAATACAGATACCAAGACTGTGGCATCTGCCACTGACATCAGGGCAGACATAAATACCAAGTACAGATGTGTGAGCAACGACCGGGTCCACATGCACAATGTCACTGTCACGCTCCGCAATGCCACCATCCAAGCGTACCTTGCCAACAGCAGCTTCAGCAAGGAAGGTAGGCTACTGCCCTTGACCGGGGTGCCCAGGCCCAGCTCCCGTGCCTGCACATGGCTTTGAGCCCAGGCCTGAGGAGGACGTGTGTGTGAGAGCTCGTGCAGCCGGGACTGAGCTGGGGCTCGCACTAGAATTGCATGCTGAACGTGTGTGTCTCTGGGGAAGGTAATCTCTTCGGGTGAGGTTGGACAGATGCTGATTTAAAAGGGCAAAGCAGTTGCATCCCTTGTCAGGGTCACAGGATCTCTTCCCATTCAAGCCAGGTGTCTTTTGACCAAGACCTAGGGTTAACCTCTGTCCAGCTCGGCAGGCCGAGGGGCAGGTGCTGGAAGGATCTTGAGTGCCTTTGGGGCGGGGGTTGGGCAGATGACAGCACCTGCCCGCCCCGCTCCACTGGTGGGCTCTGGGTTCCAGCAAGACAGGGCTCCAGGGCCCCCCGCCTCTGTGGTCTTGGGTAAGGTGCTCAGCCTCTCGTTTCCTTCCCTTGTGAGGTAAGAACAGCCTGTGTTAGCAGGTCCGTGAGGTGGAGATGGAAATCTGTGCTGAGTGCCTATCTCAGGGCCCAGCTCTGAGCTCGTAGTAAGGCGTGTCGTCGTTCGGCTGTGACGCAGAAGGCACTCTCCTCAGTCCTCCAGTCAGCTCCAGGTTGCGGTTGTCTCCTGGAAGGGTGACGGGGGCGATGGCCTTGAAGCCTCCTTCCTCCTGGTGCTTAGCCGAGCTCTTGCGGGCCTTCACTTGCAGCGCCCCCGTGGTGAGACTGGCTCCTCGGAGGTGCCTGCTGGCCTGTGACTGACGTGCACCAAGTCACTGCCGCCGAGGGGCACGACGGACCGGTTAGCAGTTTGTGCCGTTGGGTACGGCCCTCCTGAGAGGCCTGTCTGCTCTGGCCTGCGGATGCCATCCAGCTCACCTCCGGTTTCTCTAAGGCCAGTAAGCTAAACTGGATGTTGTGCTCATCAGTTCAAAGAGAAGAAAAACCAAAAGAATGTTTCACAGCACGTGAAAATGACAGGAAAGTCAAGTTTCAGTGCCTGTAACTGGAGTTTCTTGGAGCACAGCCGCGTTCGTTCACACACTCATTTCTACAGATGCTTTCACGCTCCCATGGCAGAGCTGGGAAGGCACAGCCACTGGACAGCCCCAGAATCTAGGACGTTCACTGTCTGTGACTGGGAAGAGCGGGTGCAGCAGTGTGCAGGGAGGGGAGGGGAGCTGTGCGTGCGCGCGTCAACCACCAGGCTCAAGTGTGCACGCCAGCGCCTGCCTGCTCACGCAGAGGAGTGACCGTGCAGGGCTTTGAGTCACGCAGAAGCCTCCGGTCTCCGGGCGGTGGCTGCGTTTTGTACCCAGCAGTCTGCTCCCTCCAGCCTGGAGCAGAAGGGAAGAGTAGAAACTGCCAGAGACCTTGGGAAATGAGAGCGTCCTGGTTTGCTGGCTCAGTGCAGTGAGCTCACTACTGCCTGGGCCTCTGGCGGTCGTCGGGTAGAGCTCCTCACCTCGACAGCTTGTTTTCTTCTGCTTGGAAAGCTTCTGGCCACAGGCCGAGATGACCCGGCCTCCCATGTGGGCTGCCCAGCTGCTGGGGCTCCTGAGGGCACTAGGGCCAGGGCAGGGCTTGGTTTCTGGGCTAAAACCACCGCGAGAATGTTGAGAGCCTAATTTCTTCCAAGGTTGTTTTGTTTTTTTAATAGATTTTATTTTTCAGAGCCATGTGAGGCTCCCTGTTAAACAGCGAATGCAGGCTTCTCAGAGCCATGTCCACACACGCACACAGTCCCTCACCATTGCCGTCCTGCGTGTCGCTCCCGGCAGAGGACGTGTGCGTGTGATTCCAGATGGAAAAGCTGCCCCAAGGAGGCGGTCCCTCCTGCGCCCACATCCCTGCCGCCGGCCCTGTCTTCGGAGGCCTCCCGTCCTGTCCTGCAGAGGGTTGCCTGGGGGGAAGCTGCCTGCTATGCTCTGTGAGCTGTTGATCAGAAACCTGGTCACAGAGTTGTGTCCCGTGGTTCATCAGAGCTGCTTCCGTTTTATGTTAAAGCTGCTTCTGCTGATCCGTCTGCTTTGGAAAGGAAACGCGCTTCCCCTGAAAGACGCTAGAGCGCTGTCCTAGTGAGTCCGCTGGGAAGAGGGGGTAAGAGGCACCCCCGAGATGCACAGAGTATCCCGTACAAGTTGGCGTGCCCCTGTGACAGGCTGGCGGGCTTGGGGAGATCGTGGCACACCTGCTTACGCTTCACTGGACAGGAAGGAGTCCCCGTCACTGTCAGGTCACATCATCTACAGTCACGCCTGATCAGTCTTTACCTGGCGTGCTCAGAAACAAAACCAGCAAACAGCAAAATGTGCCGGGAGCTCCAGGGACCGCCCCCCACCATAGCACCCACACCGTGATGTCTTTTTTGTTCTGTGGGACGTGGCCCTCCAGTAGCCTGGGGCCCAGTGACTGGGGGAGTTCTCAGAGCAGCCGGGCAGGCGGGGAGGAGCTCCAGAACGGGCGTCTGCTCTATGGGGAGGGGCCACACTGTTGGCAGAAATGACCGCGGCCGTCCTTGAGCAGCGCAGGGGAGCCGTGCGGGCCCGCTTGCTCGCAGTCCTGGATATGCTGCGCGGTTCTGTAAACGTGTTCTCCAGCTTTCGTTTTCCTCTGCCTCTGTTGGGAGAAAACAGCATGCGGTGTCTGTACCGCACAGCCCATGTGTTCATTGGTTGTGTTAGTGGCAAGGCTTCTGGTCAGCCGTAGGCGTTTATGATTTCGGGGGGAGTCAGAAGTTAAAGTGGGTTTTTGAGTTTGTGGGGCCAGTGCCCCTCCCCCATGTCATTTAGGGTCAGCAGTAGTTGATGACCCGACCTGAGCCGTACCGAAGGTCCGCTGCTCGCGTGTCCCACTGTCCTCAGCTCCCTGTGAGCGTGGGGGCTGATCTTCGGAGAGCCTCCTGGCTAGCCGGTACCTGTCACGCCTCTCTTAGTCTGTGCTGCGGTCTGTGACGCTGGTTTGCAGTCCAAGGGACCGTGTCTTTCCCTACAAGCAGGGGGTCTGGTGCAGCTGCCACTGTACCACGACCGCACACGCGGCTTTGACACGTACTTGGTGTCTGTTAAAACCGAACCATTGGTTTATCTCCTTTTGGGCCAGTTCCGTGTCTTTGGTTCCTAGCCACAGTGGTCTTTTTGGTTTATGTTCTTGGGTTTTTTTTGGTCTGTTACCCAATTGTAAGCTTCTTCGGGGAAAAGATTCCATTTCATGTAGGAGAGTATATTTTCTCTTTTCGTAGTTTGTTCTACTTGTAGATGCTTCATTCAGAATTGTTCCATAAAGGGGTGCCTGGGTGGTTCGTTCGTTAAGCATCTGACTTCAGCTCAGGTCACGGTCCCGGGGTCCTAGGATCAAGCCCCGCATCAGGCTCCCTACTCCACTGGAAGCCTGCTTCTCCCTCTCCCACTTCCCCCTGCTTGTGCTCCCTCTCTTGCTGTGTGTCTGGCAAATAAGTAAAATCTTAAGAAAAGAGAGAGAGAATTGTACCATAAAGATAATATCCAAACATTAGTAAATTTTCGGTCACAAAAACCCACGTAAAGTTTTCATCGGATGAACTGCGGCGTCGGGTCGGGCTTCTGCGGCCTTGCTCATCTGCAGGGTTGTGTGTGGGGGCCTGGACCCGAGGCCCTGGTTCGCTCTGCCCCTCCACGTGCACTGTCCTGTCAGAGAATCTGTGCTTGACAGATTCTGCTTTAAAAGGATTGAGCACAGGCCGAGGCTGCCAAACTGTCCTGTCAGTTTCCTTGCTGACGGTGAGCGCCAAGGAAAGCCACGGGCCTCTTTCCCCTCTGCAGGGGTGGTGCTGGTGATCATTCTGGTCAGTGCAGAGAGCTCTGCCTCGAGGTGGGGCAGGGGGCACGTTCCCCTCTGTGGGAACAGCCTTTCCTGCCCCAGGCCCGCGGAGGATTTGTGTTCATTCATCTTGGCGTCTTGAGTTTCGGTGCATGGCACTGTGGACGCCTCTGGGCCCGCTAGTTCAGAATAGGAACTTTTCGGTGTGGTTGACCCCAAGTTCACGTCCCACGCAGCCCCACCCAGTTGGGCAGCGTTTCTCCCCTAGGAGTGACTCCCAGCGCGGCTCAGGGTGAGGGGCAGCTGCTCACGTGTCTGTCTCCACGTGAGACAGAGCGTGCCGGCTTCCCTGCAGGTCGGCCACTGGCGGGTCGCCTGGGGTCTCCAGACCGGGAGCTGTTGAAACTCACGTGCCCGGGGATCGCGGAAGGGCGTGCAGCCTGCGTTTCCTGGGGTCCCAGCTCTTCCCAGAGGCGGCCTCACGCGCGGGTAGCACGTAGCACCCGCCGCGCCTCCTCGTGATTTCCTCGTGGCAGACGGCGCGCTCTGCGAGGAGGGCTCTCGTGCTGCTTCGGGACGGGCTGTCCGGAGCGCGGACTTGGCATTTGCAGGCAGGGGAGGAGCACGCTGTATCCGTGCGGGTTTCCGCCGTCCGGACGGTGCACTGTCCGTGCTCCCCGGCTGACGTTTTGCACCCCGCTTTGTGAACGCCGTGGATCGTGTGTAAAAACGCCGGTCAGAGCGTGGAGGTGACCCTCCCCCGTGCGTGTGCTGCGCCTGTCGAGGCCAGGACTGGGAGGCCACCTGTTCTCGTTCTTGCTGTTGCACAGTTAATCGTGTCCCGTGTGACAGTTTGTGAGGTACTGAACCGCACAGCTGAAGCCCGAGCCTGCGGCTCAGCCCCGGGGAGAGGCGGGTGGTGCGGCCGGCACATGGTGAGGGGTCGTCTCCCGCAGCGGTCGTCCTGCTGCCACGAGCCCCGGGCACACCCACTCCATCGTGCTCTTTCCGTCTTCACTGTCGGGCTGGAAAGGCATGGGACCCTACAGGATTGTGTGTGGCGTGAAGGCGCGCTGTGTGAGTGCACTTTCCAGAAGCTGTGCGGAACCACTTCTGTGTCACCGTCGTCCTGCGGGGTGAACTTTCCCGTCTCCCCCAGCTCGGCTGCCCCCAGGTAGATGGGATATGGAGGAGGAAGTGGCAGAAAGTCTCCTTTGAGCTCGGAACAAGAAGCGATCAGGTGGTTGGAAGTTTCCGCATCGTCCCGGTGGGCGCCGTGGCCCTGGGAGCAGTGGGCCGGCTCCATGGCTCAGCGGAGCAGAAATGGGGGTGGGGTGGGAATTGGGTGGGACTCATGGAACTTCTCTTCTGAACCTCTTGATTATGCACAGAAACAGGGCGGTAAAACAGCTTAGTTCAGGACTGACGGTCTCTTGGACGTGCCGAGGAATGTCTAGTCGTGTTCAGAGAAGGCAGCGGTCCGTCCCGGGTGCACCTGGAGAGGACGTTCGTTTACCTTGCTTTGGTTCAGTCTGCCCTGACTTTGAATATAGACTTTTGTTGTAAATCCCAGTGGATCGGATTCTGAGAGTCTAAATCACATTTAAACTGCTGAAATCTCCTCTGCGGGCACCGTGTGCCGTCTGCCAAGGCCTGTCCTGCTCCGGCTTCCCTCACTCCTGGATGGCGGTTCCTTCCTGGGAGTTTCTGCCCACACTTTACTGGGCCTGGTGCCTGCCTGTGGGTGCCTTCACCCCTTCTTGCCCCAAATCCCCCCCCCCCTCGCCCCCCCGCCCCGCAGCTGGCTGACTCATGTATCTGGTCTCAGCTCTGGTCTTGTCCTGCAGGGACCCACCAGACGCTCATTCCCCTAAGGCCTCCTGGGTTTGTCTCCCACGGGCACCGTGCTGAAACCACCGGCTTGGCCGGGTGTGTTTCTGGAGCTGTCTCCATCCTCCAGAGCCTGTGAGGTCTCGGGCACCAGCCCTAGCACGCGGCCACACGGAGAACTTTGTTGCAACGATTGCCGGTCGCAGTGGGGTTTGGCTGCCTGTCCCGGCGGCAGGTGACAGTTACGGTTTTCTTTACTTCACAGTGCGATGGGAGTTTTGTCGTGCAGGAGTGTCAGATTTGCGAGGCAGGGTTGCCCAGAGGCTGCGCTGAAGGAGCATCCAGTCAGAGCCGTGGTGCGGTGGCAGGAGTGGGGACGGCCCTGTGGGACAGCGGCGCCCATCTGTCCCGTTCTTGCAGCGTGGGTTGGCACGTGCCATGCCTGGGCAGACCAGGAAATCACATTCTGCGTATGGGGCTCGCTGAGCACCTGCAGGGGTGCCATAGCTCCCGGTGGCTGTGAGGAATTAGGACTTTGTCTCTCTTCCCTCTTGTCTGTCCAGAGACGCGCTGTGAGCAAGACGGGCCTTTCCCAACAACGGCACCGCCGCCGCCTCCCCACCCTTCGCCATCCCCAACGCCCGAGAGCCCCTCTGTGTACAAGTACAACGTGAGCGGTGCCAACGGGACCTGCCTGCTGGCCAGCATGGGCCTACAGCTGAACGTCACCTACAAGAAGGAGGACAACACGGTAGGCTCAGCCCCCAGAGCCCTTTTTCTGTGTGGAGGCTTGGTCCCTGAGCAGCAGGACCCTGCGTGGGAGTCTGACTGAAGTCCGAGCTGTGGTCGGCTTCTCAGCACACGGCCGTGCCCATCTGTCCACACGCCGGGCTGCTGCTCCCTGAGACAGAATCAGGGAGTGGTAGGTGGTCCCCAAAGCTGAAGACGCATGTCGTTTGGCATATTCTTTGGGACAAGTTTACTGATCCCTAAGAGAATGTTAAATTTTCCTTTAAACTTCACTGTTCCAACGTTTTTTTTATGCTTTTCTTTTGAAATAGTAATTCTCCCTGCTGGTGACCGCGTCTTCGGGGCTGTGCAGGGCACGTGCTTGTGATGAGTGTGAAGCGTGCGGCTTTCCGGAGATGGGGCAGAGGGGCGAGTGTGCGTCCTTGTGAAAATAGCAACAGGAGGAGCGGGGACATGGTTTTGGAACCCAGAAATCTGCGCTAGAGTGAACTTTAGATGTTTTCCTTCTGGTTTTGGTTAGAATGACTGTGGCCTTGAAGTTCCTGTTTTAAGATTCCTTTTGTCTTTCCCAGAGTGGGAGGAGCCAGGGCAGGAGCCTGCGCGGTAACTCGTTTGCTTTCCTCACTTAGACCGTGACGAGAGTGTTCGGCATCAACCCGAATAAGACCACCGCCGGAGGGAGCTGCGGCCCCGAGCTGGTGACCCTGGAGCTGCGCAGCGACAGCGTCCCCCTCCTGGCCTTCCAGTTTGGAATGGTGAGGCTCCCACTTCCCCGCAGCCTGGAGGCTTTGGCGTCAGAACCGGGTCGCGCCTCGCTCTGCGGCCAGCTGTGGGTCTTTCTCCCGACCCCTCACGGCCTGCTGCTGCACGGCGGCGGAGCCCAGGGCCCTGTGCGCGGGCTGAGGCAGAAATCCACACTCTGCTTTTGTGAGGAGGGGGGAGTCTGCTTCCTCTGCCGCCTTTTCTGTACTGGTGTTTGGACCCTCGCCCCTGTCCTGTTTCCACGAAGGAGCGCCCTTGCTTGGTTCTTGACGCAGCAGATGTGGGAGTGCCCGCTGCGCTCGGCTCAGCCCGAGCACGGTCGTCCCCTGGCACTCAGTTGCGGGGCAGCGGCTCTGCGTCCTGGCTCTTCCTTCCTTACAGCCGTCGGGGACGCGTCCTGGGTGAAGTTAGCGAAACCACACGGGGAGAGGAGCCGTGCCCTCGGCAGGCGTTGACCGCACACCCCGCCGACGAGCCGAGCGACGGTTGGGTTTCTGCTGATAGACTCAGCGGCACTGGGAAAAGTCTGCTTTTGTAGAAGAGGACTTCTGCAGTCCCTGTTTGGGCGGAGTCTGATTCTGTAAAAAGGTCTAGAGGGAACTAGTTGACATTTCATTCTCGAGGTGTGTGAAGCGCCTTTAACAGACAGCGCACGCCACAGCCTCCTGCTGGAGCTAGAAATGCAGGGTCCGGTGCCCCACCACGCGACCCTTCGGGTGGGGTCTAGCGCGGGAGGCTGGCGGGTGGCTCAGGGCTGTCGTCTTCTCTTTAAGAACGCGAGTACAAGCCGGTATTTCCTGCAAGGAATCCAGGTGAATATGACTCTTCCTGACGCCAGAGGTGAGACCCCCACAGCACCCAGCCCCCCGCCCGTCCAGGCGCCCCGGAGCACTTACTGACCCTGCCTTTGCAGAGCCCACCTTTAAGGCGTCCAACAGCTCTCTGAGGGCCCTCCAGGCCTCCATCGGGAACTCGTACAAGTGTAACGCCGAGGAGCGCGTGCAGGTCACAGAGGCCTTTTCCGTCAACATCTTCAAAGTGTGGGTCCAGGCGTTCCAGGTGCCAGGCGACAAGTTTGGGTCTGGTGAGTAGCCCCGAGGGCAGCGTCGCAGACTGCACGGGCCTGCAGGCTGTGCTTCTGGGTGGGTAGCTGAGCCACTCAGCAGAGCGGATTGCCCTTCCCGCATCACCTTGCTTTTGAGAGGCCCCGCATCGCAGATCGGGGCACGGGGTGCCATGGCAACGGGGGTCATGTTAAGAGCTGGCACGTGTCTTCCCCTGTGAAAGCAGGATATGGGAATGCTGGCGCGTGGGCGGCCGTGTCTGGGTGGTGGTGGATGAGGACGAGAGCCTGAGCTGTTCCATCCTCCCGGCCAGGCTGTGGGGCAGGGGCGGGGTGGGGGGGGCTGTGAGGTCGCACAGGGACAGCTGGCGCGAGCGTGTGCCCCCCGGTGTCCACAGTGGAGGAGTGCCAGCTGGACGAGAACAGCATGCTCATCCCCATCGCCGTGGGCGGCGCCCTGGCGGGGCTGGTCCTCATCGTCCTCATCGCCTACCTCATCGGCAGGAAGAGGAGCCACGCCGGCTACCAGACGATCTAGCGCGGCCGCGAGAGGCGCGGACCGGCCGCCACTGCGGGGCCTCTGCTCGTTCCCCTGAGCTTAGATGGGTGTTAAGGGAGACACACTTTCTCGCAAACTGATTTTCAAATCTGCTTTATCCAATGTGAAGTTCATCCTGCAACATTTACTATGCACAAGAGTAACTCTGAAATGACGGTGTTAATTTTGCTAACTGGGTTAAATATTTTGCTAATGGTTCAGCGTTAATATTTACCAAAGTAGAACTTTAAGGTGGGAGGGTACGAGTGCTTTTCTCAGAGGGCACCGGCTCCGCTGTATTTGGCTTTTTAAGATTCTGGTGTTTGGCCTCTTCGTTCTTGACTGAGATTTTCAGCCTCGCCAAGGGAGGGTCCCTGGTCTCGACCCTAGGACCTCTGAGGACGGCTGGCTAGGTGTTAGGCTGGTTAAGAAACTAGTAGAGAAAGATCTTAAAACAGAAGTACTCCAAAAGGTGAAAATCTGGAATGCTTCCATTTCAATTAAGCTGTAGAAGCCGGGACAGGCCCGGCCCGGCCACCCGCCCCCAGGCCACGCAGCTCAGTCCTCAGGCACGGGCGCCACCGCGCCTCCGGCCTTTCCGTGCTCTGCCACTCGAGAGCCGGCACTTTTTTAAAATAGATAAATGGGTGTTATTTTTATTTACCTTTTTGTACAGTGATTCTCAGTCTTCTGTTTGAGGTCCAGGGTGAGCCTGTTCTGTACTTGTGTAAACACTGGGTATCGCGCTCCGCTCTACCCGCTCGCCGCTCGGGCGGCTGTGCACTGAGGACACTGCACGTCGCGCGTTGCTGTAACAATGCTAATAAAACATGTCTTTCTTTCCTTGTCTGGACCTCGTGCTGCTGTCTGCTCTCACGTGAGGTCTCGACGAAGAGGGGCGGTGGAGGGCAGGTGTCTGCCGTGCCCCTGGCGTTTGGGAGAGCCGGCGTTGCTGCCAGGCAGCGTGAAGGAGAGCAGGAGTTGTCGGCCACCCACACCGCCAGGGGGACCCTGCGGCCCCACCCCTTGGGAGATGGGCCACCTTCATCTCCCCCAGGGTGGTGGCCGCAGGAGGCCCCGCCCGCTGCGCTCAGCGCTTTCAGAGCAGGAGCTAAAGCCTCGGGTTTGTTTTAATCTTTCTTTTTTAAGCCAAGACGTGTACCTTCCAAGGATTCGTGGATCTCGCTGGCTGAGACTCAGGCCTGCCAAGCAGCCTCGGGACCACAGCGTCCCCGAGCTGGGCCTGCCCCAGAGCTGCTTCCTGGGAGGGGAGCGGGGCCACGCGGCGGCGCTGTGTGTCAGGCCTCGCCAGGCAGCTGTGCCCGCCCTACGCTTTTGAGCCTGCACTGGACTGTGCCACAGGGGGCCGCCTCCAGGACTCCCCAGACTCCGGCCGCCTGCCCTAGCCACTACCTCCTCCCTGTGAGAGCATCTCCGCGTGCAGTTTGGTCCCAGTGCAGTGTCTGTGACACCAGGGAAGGGCCGGGCCTCTGCCGTGGCTGCGCTGGGAGCGAGGCCAGCCAGGCCCTCGCCATCAGCACAGCTGCCGTCATTCAGTGCCTCGGCTGCGCTGCTTATTGGGGTGACCCGCAGCCTCAGGGGTGCTGACAGGAAACTCCTCTCCCATGCAGGGCTCTCTCCGTGGCCGAGCCAGAGCCACCGGTGGGGCCGGGGAGAAAGGGGTCTTCGCTGGGTCTTCTCCAGGGACCCGGGGCGACCGAGCTGCAGCTGGCACTCGTGGGCCCGAGGCAGCCGTCCGCCGTCCCCACGGCTCACCTCCTTCCGTCTGCTTTCTTCACGGACGTGATTCCAGAAGTCCTTCTGAGCAATCTCCCATCTAAAGCTGTCACATGCGGTGTGCACAGACCTCGGGTACAGCAAGGTGCCGCGCCCTGGGAGGGACCAGGACTCTGGGCGCTAGTGATATTGCCCACAGTTTGCGGCCTGGGTTTCGTTTTCTTTCTTTTAAGATTTTATTTATCTGACATATCACAAGTAAGCAGGCAGGCAGAGAGAGGGAGAGGGAAGCAGGCTCCCTCCTGAGCAGAGAGCCTGATGTGGGGCTCGATCCCAGGACCCTGGGATCATGACCTGAGCCGAAGGCAGAGGCTTTAAACCCACGGAGCCACCCAGGCGCCCCTGGGTTTCCATTTTCAATCAGCCGACAAGCTGCTAGAGAATCACACACACATCGTGTTGCCACAGTTTATTATAAATACGTACGTCTCACATTTCATTGATGAACATCTCAAGTAAAAATAGAGTTTTAGAAATTTAGGACTTTGTGGGCCCTGAGTTAGAGAAGGACGTTGTTCTAAATCGTTCTTTTAAAAAAAAGTCTCCAGTGTAGACACCTCGAGTATTCACAGCACTGAAAGGGAAGCAGCAAAAGCTGGTGGGCCCTGGAAACGCCTCGCCATGGGCGGCGGGCAGGGACCCCAGTCAGCCCTGTGTGAGCAGCCTGGCCCGGCAGCTCGCGCGCAGCCTGCTGATGGTGGCCATGGACAGGCTCCCCGGCTCGGAAAATATCTTCTGGAACAGAAACGGAACCCGTGTAAGAAACCAGCTCGGCGCATCCCCACCCACCCAGGTAAGGGCTTGCCAGCAGCAGCGAGGGGCCTCAGCCCTGCCGCTGTGCTGTGCGGGGGAGGGGGCTCGTGCGGACCCTTGAACCCTGAGGGCCCGTGGCGGCTCTAAGCCTGCCTGGCGGAGCCTGTGGGGAGCAGAGGGCCTGGCCGTCACACCCTTGATGCTCCGTAATTACTTCGGCGGTTATGGCTGAGAAATTCAGTTACAGGGCGCCTGGGTGGCTCAGTTGGTTAGGCCACTGCCTTCGGCTCAGGTCATGATCTCAGGGTCCTGGGATCGAGTCCCGCACCAGGCTCTCTGCTCAGCAGCGAGCCTGCTTCCCTCTCTCTGCCTGCCTCTCTGCCTACTTGTGATCTCTCTCTGTCAAATAAATAAAATCTTTAGAAAAAAAAAAATTCAGTTACAAACGAGGCCACATGCAAGGCGAGCATTAAAAAGGGTTTTTAAAGAAATTTCAGAAGTTCTCCCATAGGTGCGCGTTCAGCCGGCCCTAAGGTCCGGGTGAGTGAGTGCGTTCTAACTGGCCACGTTCCCAAAGGGGTCAGGCACGTCCTCTGCCGGGCACCAGGACGTCGGTGTGGAGCCATTTCCACACCAGATGGCTGCCCTGAGCTCGTGCAAGGTCACCACTTCACTCTCCAGAACATTCTAGATGTCCCTGTGCGGACTGACAGACAAGCTGCAGGTACGGTGCCAACGTGCTTTCAGGCAGAAACGCACGTTTGACTCCCTGTCCCAGGGCCGGGTCCCCAACAACATCCCTCGAAGGGCAGCGTCTGCGCTGGGTGAAGCCGCGCAGCGGCGTCGTGTCCCCGTGGCAGACCAGGGGGCAGGCCCCGCTGCCTCCTGCCCGTCCGCGCGCCCCTCGGGCGGCTCTGGAAAAGCCCGCACTAGTGCCCCTGGAGCGCGCATGCGTGTGTGCGGGTCCTCGGCTAGAGCCCCACACCTGGAACGGCCCAGAGGCCCCCAAGCCGTCCCGTATGTTAAGGGGAAACCCCATCTCTCTCAAACAGAAAACGCCGGCGCGCCATTCAGAGCAGCGTTCGGCTCCTATGAACTTCTGGACACAAGATCGCAGACTCGTTCCCAGACGCCTGCCCCTGCCCTCTGCTGCTTGGCTGCCCCCAACGCTGGCATCAAAGGGCTCGCAAGACAGAGAATCCCTTCTGGACCAGGCATCCGGTCCTGCAGGACCAGCCTCCCAGTGAGTCGGCCGCCATCCTGTTCCCCATCCGAACCCCACCATTCAGAAAACGCTACGGCCCCTGGTGACCAGGGTCCCCAACACAGCAGCCACACTCAGCTCATCCCACGTCCTCGGGGCCGGCCACAGCGGGCGCCCCCACCCTCTGAGCCCTTGGCCAGAGACCCCAGCTGCTCTCTGGCTCTGTGCAGGGGGCCCCGGGGCTATCCGACTCCACGCGGCACACGGGCGGGTCCTCGATTCTAGGGCACTCTGCCTGCAGAAGGCCGCCTGTGAGCCGCCTGACAGCTGGCAGCCAGTGCCCCAAGTGGAGCTAGCGGCTTGCTCCCTCCTGGGCAGTGGGCAGAACCCCCTGGCCCCTGGCCTTCCCAGCACCCTCCGCCACCTCCCCTGCACCGGTGATCCTTTCGGGTGGGAACGTGGAAACCCAAAATTTGCCTTTCCCAGCCTCCCTCCACGGCCTCCTGGAAGGCCTGTCAGTCCTTTGAGCTCCGGCTTCACTCACTCAGCAGATGAGTGGTCTACACGGCCATACCGGATCCAGGGCCCTGTTGAGGGCGCTGCCCTTTAGGAGCAGACAGACAACAGACCGTGTGACCCCAGTGGGGCCAAGGATAGTCATCCAGAACCAGAGACACCAGCAGCAAGGGAAGGGCTCCAAGAGGACAGCAGATCAGAAGGCTCTGTGCTCCGACCCAGGGAACCTGGGCTGGCCCGACGGGGATCCCGGCCACCCTGGAGCCCATCATGGGGCAGCCCAGCAGGAGCGGCAGCCATTGTCGTGGGACTCCGGGAGGAGGTGGAGCTACATGGCCTGAGGGGCCGACAGAGGCCCAGAGGGGCAGGGCCAGGCAGAACAGTTCTCCCCAGGCTACGCTCCCCCAGACACGCACCTGCATGAAGGTGTGGCACTCCGTCACAAAACTGCCCCTGGTGATGGCCTTGAATCTCTCGCAGATGTCCACCACGCTGGTCGCTTCCAAAATAAAGGCCTGGTGTTGCTTGATCAGGGTCAGGGCCACTCGGAAGATAATCTTGGATCCTTCGTTAAACAAGCAGTCCCAGATCCGGAGCACGGTCTGCAGAGAAACACGTGGCGTGTCATGGAGGGGAGGGGGGGTGCGACCCAGGCAGCCCCGGTCCCAGCAAGGCGCACGCCGCGCTCACCTCCACGGGCAGGATGTCCACAAACAGGCAGATGAACCAGCGTGACACCACCAGGGGCCACAGGACGCCGTGCCCGTCCATCAGGGCCGCCACCGCCGGCAGCTTGGTCCTCACCAGCTCTCCCAGGACCTCCTGGTCTGTCTGCAGGCCCAGCATGGCGGGACTGTAGTAATCTGCCGCACGGACGAGACATGAAACGCAGGCACCGTGTCCCGGCCCCCTCTCCGCTGGGAGGGCAAGCGGAGCCTCCGCGGCAAGACGCAGGGAGCCCGGGAGTGGCTCGCAGAGCAGCCCCTCCGGACAGCGAGGCCCCGCCGTGCGGCAGCGAGAGTCCGCTGGCTGTGGGGTCTCCCCGCGGCCCGCGGTTCCCACGACCACCGTGCGGAGGACGCAAGTCCGTGTCTGCCCCCAGGGGAGCGGGTAAGAGTGGTGCACTGTGCACACGGCGGGTCACCACCCAGCCTTAGGAAGGGGACCCCGACACCTGCTGCCACGTGGGCGAACCACGAGGACGCGGTGCTCAGCAAACAGCAGGCCCCGGAGCCAACGTAGTCACGCGGGAAGTCGGTCCCAGCCGCAGGGGCCCGCCCACCCGCTGCCCAGCTGGAGGAGGCTGTGGGGCACGGGGGCAGGCCTGGGGCCACCGCGGCCTTGGGGACAGTGCAACAGGGAGCCCCTTCCCGGGAGCCAGGGCGGCCATGGGTCCAGGCAGCCTCGCAGAGGACAAGACACTGACCACAGATGTCCACACGTGGCGCCCGATGGGCTTGTTAGCTCACAGTCAGGCCTGCATGCCTGCACACTCGGGGGCCCGGGACAGGATACTTCCCCGGGTTCTAGAAGGAGCCAAACGTCCCCAGCCCTCTGACCACAGAAGGACAGCGTGAGGTCTACAGTCTGTCCTGTTCATTCCCAAAGAAAACCCGCGGCTTGATGTTGGAGACATTCCCTGGTGGCCCCAGGAGCCCAGAAAGCATGACACGTGCTAGTGACTTCCGCCATCCCAGGGCCTGGGCACCTGCGTCCGTGAGACGAAGCCACACCCCCCACTGCACGTCTTCTCGGGGTGCGCACCCGTCCTTTCCAGCTCATCAAGCGACAAGTTCTATTTTAATGCTTAGTTTTACTATTGAAATCCAGGAAGTAATCTACGTGGTAAAATAAGGAGACGGGGCACCGTGCCAGTTTCTGGTCGGGCTGCCCCTGCGCACCGTGGCCGCGCACCGTGGCGAAGGCACGAGACAGTCATTAACCGGCCCGGTGAAAACAGGGTCGCTACAAAACGGACACGATCCCACGTGACGTGACGGATCTTCAGAGCCAGGCCCTGTGTGATAACGGACCCTGGAACTGATTTCATAGACGCCGAGTCGGTGACAAGACAGCAGGCATCCTCAGTTCTCCCTGCCCCCGTCGTCCTCTTGCATCTGTCGCCTCGTGCGCGGACCATCACCCCGGCCCCTCCCCCGCGAGACAAGAACAGTCTCTGTCGTCCCTTCAAGTGTCCTGCTCGAGACCCAGTTGTCTGAGCCACATCCCGAGGGAGCCGGGGTTAAGCCCTGGACGGGTAAGAGGATTTGCTCAGCTCCCAGCACGGTGGCCGCATTCCCGGCCCCAGAGAGGCTTACAGCAGCCTCCAAAAATAGAGCCGCTGAACGCGTGCCCAGACTGCCACGGGCCCAGGCCAGTCACCAGGGCAGGAGCGCCTAGACCCTCCCTCCTCCCCGCATTGCGCCGGGATGCGAAGGCAGACGGACCCCGTGCCTCTGGCCCGTCTGAGCAGAAGACCCAGTGCTCAGTGAGGCCCGGAACAGAGGAGCCTCCTACGTGGCCCCGAACCGGGCCCTGCGTTAGGCTGTCCCGGGGGCGGCACGCTTCTGCAAATGGCCTCATGGCCACGTCGGCGCATCAGAGGGCTGAGCCGGGGCAGGGCGGAGGGGGTAGGCCACAAGAAAGCAGAGGCACGGCCCGCAGGCAGGGGGCACAGCCGGCAAGGTGCAGCCCACAGGGGGGACGACTGTCCAGGGCGTGTTCATCCCGGGGACTTGGGGCGCAGGCCCACCCCTCTGCTCCCCGGGACCCCTGAGCCTCCCTATCGCACTGCCCGGGTCCTCCCCGGGGCCACCTCGCTTGCGCCGGGCTACGAACCACCCGTTGCCTGAGTCTGCAGGGGCAATAGCTGCTACCCGCTTCTCGGGAGGCCTCTACCCCGCGACAGTGCTCCCCCCGTACTCCTGAGGTCACAGCGCCATCAGCACCGGGGAGCTGCAGGCCCCGGAGGCCTCCCCCGTCCCCTCTTCCTCCCGCTGGATGTCTGGGTTTCAGTGGTGATGACCCCGAAGAGGCCGCCCCCGTCCCCGTGGCTGGCGTGAGCGGCCAGGTCTGGGCGTGCAGGGCCCAGCTGAGTGCGCACAGACACCGAGTGCTGGCGTCCCAGGACACGACTCTGCTCTACGCCAACTCCGAAACTGGTGTGCCACTGGCCGGGGCGGTGGCCACTGGTGGCTGAGGCTCTGCCGTCCACGTCGGGCCCACTCCGTGCTCGCCAGACACCCTGGCCAGCCACGCGGACCCGTTGCCAATGGACGGATTTCCACGGAGCTGCTTCTGCTGGAGCTTAGAAGTCTTCACGCGCAGTTTCACGGTCACAGACGCCCTCCCCCAAGCTGCAGCTTCTCCTTTTGCTCTGCGTACGATGTCTCGTGTCAAAATTGGTTCTTCGTTTTAAAGTAACTGAGGTTATCAATCACACCTTCTGCAGCGTTTCATGCAAGAACTTCGTCTGTGCTCCACACTCGTGAAGCTGCCGTACGTCTACGTTCTCCAACTTTTGCTTTTCCATAGGCGTCTTGAGTTCACCCGGAATAGAAATAAGGGTCGAACCTTGTTTCCTTCCGGGCAGACGGCACGAAGCTGCTGACGGCCTGTCTTTCCCCACTGACCCGTCTCCCGTACCGGCTCCTGCAGGCCTGCGCGTGGGCAGATGGGTTTCTGGCTCGGCCCCGGGCTGTCCACCGCCGACCGGACACCACAGCGTTCCCACAATCACAGCATCTGGACTCACGCCCGGGACTCCTTCCAGCCTGGGTGGCTTCACGCTGCCCTCGAGCTTCTCGCGGTTAGGCCTTCCTGCATCCCAAGAGACCCCGCAGCCCGTCAGGATCCCGGCGGCTGCCGCCCTGCCAGGGAGGCTGTGTGTGCACACGAGGTCGGCCGGCACAGGGCGAGGTGGTGCGGGCCCCGTGTCGGGAGCGGACGGGCGTTTCTTCCTCTATTTTCTGCAAAACCGATGAAGAAATGATCAGTTCCCCTGAGGTCTGATGCGACTGCGTGTCTGCCCGCGGGTCCTCCCGGACGTTCTCGGCTCCCTCCGTCAGCTTTGTGTTTCCTCAGCTCCCCATCTGGCCTCTTCGTTTTATCCATACTCTCTGGGAGTTCTTAATCCCAGACGCCAGCACTCTCTTCAAAGTCCCTCGCCCACTTCTTGGCCAGTCCTGCCTGTTGTATCGGTTTTTCCAAAGAACCAGCTCTCGTGTCCGCTTCTCTTCCGACGGCTCCTGTCCCGTGTTGCTGCTCCTCCCTGCGTGGTCCGTGTGTGAGCGCGTGTGTGCACGAGCCCAGGAGCCCGCGCGGCACGGGCACCTGCCTGCAGGGAGGAGGGGACTGGGCGGCACGGGCCGAGGTTCTAGCCTATCCTTGCCGCCACCTCAACACCCCGTGGGACGCTGGCCCTGGAGCCGCCCGGCTAGTGTGGCCCACGCGCCCACCTCCTGTCCCCGTCTGTCCTGGCCGTTCTATTTGGATATTTTGGTTTTGAAGCAAGACCTGTGCGTACTGCGGTTTGGTTCAACGGCACCTCGTGATGGTAGGAAGTGACCTCACGGGCTGACAGAGGGTCGGCCGGAGCCCCTCTCGTTCTCCACACGGGCTCCTGTCATCTCCTGACACCCGCTCCGCTCTCCTGGGACGCACTGAGCCAGGACGGGCCGTTTACACTCCTTCCCGGACGAGCCCAGGCCCCCGGAGCCACGCTCACACGGCCGGTTCTCAACAACCCCGTGTAGACATCCCGGCCAGGGACACAAACACGCCTCACAGTTCAGTCTCTGTCACCACAGCATCGGGCGTCCTGCCCCAGCTTCCTCGCTGTTCCTGCCCCCACAGCACAGGCCCCCATGATGAAGCCGGGACGTCCGGGGCTCGTGCCTTCCTCAAAGGTGCCCCATCACGGCAGGTCGCTAGCGCGGGCCCAGGTACCCTCATGGATGGCGGCACGGGAGCAAGAGGAGGCCCATCTGGAAGCTTCCTTCCTGTCCCAAAGCCACTCTGGTTCACGCTTCCGTGAGACACGGGCCAAGGTCTGACAATCACGGGGTGGAGGCCTCAAGTGTTCTCATCTGTAAAATGGATTCGCTCATCGGGCTGCACGGCACGGCTGTCCTGACGCTGACGCGTGCTGTGGGCCACGGGGCAGAAGCCAGAGCGCCCACCGCCACATGGCTGGCCCGCTCTGCGGGGGGACACCGGTCCACAGCCCGGCCCCACGGGAGGCTGTGCGCGGTCCCGACCCCCGTCACAGCCGCGGAGGGAACAGGTCCTCCCCCACCCGCCACGGCTCCCGCCACGTCTCTCCCCAGAGCGAGCTCCATCTACGCCGTGCACCACCAAAACCGTGGTGTTTGTTAACGAGTAAAGTGATGACTCACCTATAAGTAATTATTAGTTAAGATTGGTTAAGATTAGTTAATACAGAGAAACGGAGAAACGCGTGAAAAGAACGACCTCTGCCTCCGTAACAGCAGCAGCGTTGTGGACTCTTGAGGACCAAGTCTGCCCGGGGCCAGGCGGCCTCCCCCGCAGGCTGCGGCACCCGCACGGGGGTCCACGACGCTCCCCACGACGGTTCAGGCGGGGAACCAGGCCAGGGTCCCGACACTGAGGATTCCAGCTCAAGACGCAGCGTGCAGAAGCGGCACAAGGCCCCTCCGGTGCTCGCTTTCCCCATAAGCCCATCCCGCGCCGGGACAGCCCCTCTGAGCCAGTGCGGCCGCCGTGAGGGCACCGGGCCCGGGCCAGGGAGGGCCCATGGCGGGAGCCGTACACGTACCCGGCAGTATCCTTCCCACGAGGGCGTCCAACAGCCAGAAGGACTCTTCCTCACTCTTGGTGACGAGGATCAGGTATCCGGCCACGAAATTCATGCCCTGAAGGGAGAAGAGGACGTCTGAGCCCCACGAGGCTCCGGGACCTTCAGCTGCTCACCACGAGCTGCGTGTCCCTCACTTGCCCCTGAAACCTGCGCCACCCCGGGGTGGCCTTCTGGTGACGCACTGGGCACAAGAGGCAGGAACACCGCTCGGTGTGAGGGGGCTCCTGGGGGCTTGGCCTGGAAGCCTGCGGTCTCTCTGCCCACCTTGCACCTCGGGACAACACGGCTCCCAGCAGGGTCCTACGACGGTCAGACACGCGGCGGCATCTGATGGGAAACCAGACCCGGAACCGAGTCTCCCCCAAACCATGAGGAACGTGGCCTGACACGTGCGGACACATCCTGTGGCAGGGACGTAGACGGTCACGGGCCACGAGCCGCAGGCCGGGGCGGGCCCACCGCGGGGCGGTGTCTGCGCCACGGCCTTTCAGACCCGCCGTCCGCAACCCACGCCACCACGTCTCCGTGTTCTCGGAGATGCACGTCGCCCTCCGGTCACGCGGGGACCAGCCAGGAGAGGGGCCCCGACCCTCACGCCCCACGCAGGGAGAGGCCACATGGTGTGGGAGGCCCACATCAGAGACCACCAGGGGCCGGGGGCCGCCGAGGGACCCCGCCCACTGCCGCTGGCACAGTCTCCTGCACTCGCCGAGCCGGCGCCACGCGAGCTCTGGCCTCACCCATGCTCACAGCCCGAGCGGCTGAGTCTGAAGCCGTTTCTAAAATCCGCAAGAGCGGAGGCCAGACCGCAGGGTCTCCACAGCCCCTCCAGGCCGGTCCTCGTTCAGGACCCTAAGTGACGGTGGTGAGAGGAGCCCAGCCCGGCCTCCTCCCAGCAGCATCGCCCGCCGCAAGGGCCAGAGGCTTCTGCAGAAGGCCCCGCCCCGCCCTGCCCGCTCCGGCACTTTGTCCCGCCCCCACCCGAGCCTGACCCACGGCTGTCCACGATCCCACCGCCCAAGGTGACTCCCCACCCGCGACTCCTGGCATGACCAGGACACGGCAGACGCCGGAGCTCGGGAAGCGGGAAGCCGCACCAACCCCCGCAAGCCCGCAGGCCGCTGGCACCATGTGCCGGGCTGACCGCACGCAACCCGCTCACACGCCCCAGCAGCGCAGGCCCAGGCGGGAAGGGCCAAGCGTCCCCACACAGGCCCTTGGGCCCTTCTCTCTTTCCCTCCGCACGCCCCCGGCAGAGTGACGTCTGGGAGGAAGGACGGGTCCACACGTGGCCTGCTGCTTCCTGCCGCAAATCCGCGCGACGTGACAGCCATCGACAGTTCCTGCCACTGCGGGGAAGACCGGGGAGATCGGGCGCCGGAAGTGATGTGGAGGGAACTCCCAGCACATCGTGTGCCTGTGCGCGGACACACACGCACACGCACGGACACGCACGCGCACACGCATACACACGCAGATGCGCTCGCACACGGTACACACGTGTGC
Organism: Meles meles; assembly: GCF_922984935.1. NCBI lineage: Eukaryota > Metazoa > Chordata > Mammalia > Carnivora > Mustelidae > Meles > Meles meles. The sequence continues at coordinate 85,734,656 of NC_060079.1, forward strand.
ATGCAGGCGCGAGCGTGTGGACACACACCCACAGGCATGTACACACACGCACTCCCTGCACTGAGGCCAGGAGGTCCTGCTCACATAGGGACTTCCCGTCTGCTCCCCAGCCTCACCGCGCCCTACGGGCGGCTCCAAAAGAAATCCCAGACAGATGCGGTCCTGATGCCGACGGCACAGCCCGGCGTCTGGGGCTCCACCGGGAACTCAGGAGCGGGACCGGGCACCTAGCCTTCACCAGGAGAGCGTCCCTGCTGCGAACGGGGGCGCTGCTCGCTCTCACCTTCCCCGCTGGCACGTGCCAGTTTCCCGGCGCTCACCTGGCAATAGCCCACGCCCTGGTTGTGGCGCCCATAGGCCAGCAGCACGTTGTACAGGGTCGTCTGTAAGCAGGGGTCTGCGCTCTTCCGGAACTTTACGTTGTCCGGGAAGGTCCTGTTCATATCTGCAGGGAAATTCATGACACGGAATCATCCAGAGGGCAGAGACAGAACACTCGCCCGTGATAGACAAAGCAGTCGCTGTGCCTACCCACGACGAGGCCTAAAACCCTGTTTGGCAACCCTGGTCGCCCTTCACGGAGTCGGGATAGAAGACGAAGGTGCCGGCGGGGTCCCCTTTCCCATCCAGCCGCAGCCCCGCAGCCCCGGCGGCCCCAACGGCACCTTCTCCCTGAGGCTGCTCCCGCCGCCCCAACGTCCCCCCAGCCGGGGGGCACTGAGCTCCAGGACCCCAGGTGCCAGGGGAGCTCCGCTCGCAGCACTGGAAAATCCTCCCAATCCTGAGCACAGAAGCACACCGAGCAGCCCTGTCAGAGCTAAAGGACGTGAGTGAACACAGAGGACAGACCCCTCGCACGCCCCGGCCGGCCTCTCTCCACCCCTCGCACGCCCCGGCCGGCCTTCTGTCCCCGCGCCGGACAGGCCACGCAGACCCGACACCTGCTCCCGGGCGTCAGCCCTGACACAGCTGGGAGGAGCAGGTACGTGTCCTTCTCCCACGTGGGATGGCGGCGCGTTGGCCGCCGCGATGGCTGCATCACTGGAGCGGACCGGGACACGCCGGACCCTCCGCCCCCCAACAGTGCCATCGAAGGCGCCCGGAGCCTGCCTCGGCTTGTGCCAGTGTCCCCACCGCAGACGGAAAGGGCCAATGTCCCTGCCCGCGGCGCCCGAGCGGGACGCCTGCTCGTCGGAGCGCAGCCCTAAGCGCACCATGAGCTCAGGGCCCCGGAGCACGGTGCTCCCCATCGCGTGTTTGTTTCCAGAGAAGCTTCTGCTCCAGAATTCTGAACGTTCCCCCAGGACGGAACTGGGGTCCTGCACCAATCCGGACTCTGGAGTGACAGCAGTGCTCGTTCTTTGACACTGTTCCCCACTGGGAGCTTTTCCTTCTGAAACCTTTCTCTTCCCAGCCCGGTCCGGCTGCGCTCACACGCGGCGTGAATGCTGCAGCCTCCGTCCCCGGGACGAGACTCCTCCAGGTCCCTCCGAACGACCGCAGGACCCCGCTGGCCCACTTCCGGGCCATCCCCCAAAGAACGGGAAGCAGGTGTCCTCGGGCGCCGGTGCCTGACCCCACACTCGCGCGAGCAGGCGGCGACCGGAGCGCCCGTCACACCCCTCACCGGCCCGGAACGGCTCTGTCCCGACAGCGGTACTTGGCCCTGAGAAGGAAGGACACACTGACACGGGCGACCTTGAGGCCGTGGCTGAGCCAAGCGAGCCAGACCCAGCCCTGCAGACGCCGCCTGTGTCACTTGGCGGGGACAGAAAGGAGGGGGCCGGGCCGGGCGGGGGGGAGACGCCGTTGTTGTGTAACGGGGACGGAGTTTCCGCTTGGGAAGACGGGAGGGTAAGTAAATTCTGTTACGTATACTTCACGGAAAAAATTTTATCCACAAATGCCGGCACTGAGCAGAGCCTTTCAATTCACGTTTCGGACCGACAGCAGCGGCATCGGTTTTTTTGGTTTTTTTTGTTTTGTTTTGTTTTTAAAGACTTATTTATTTGACAGAGAGAGATCATATGTAAGCAGAGAGGCAGGCAGAGAGAGGAGGAAGCAGGCTCCCCGCGGAGCAGAGAGCCCAGCGGCATCGTTTTATTTGACACACGCGGCCTCCCCCGATCTGAGGCCACCCGGCGGCCCCTCCTGGCCCAGGCTCTGGCGTGGGGGCTGCCTTGAGGGCTGAGGGACCCCCTTTCTTGGGCTCCACCGGGGAGCCCCACCTCTCAGCACATTCAAGTAACTGGGTTTTAAAAAATTATTTTGTGGGGCGCCCGGGTGGCTGTCGGTGAAGCCTCTGCCTTCGGCTCAGGTCATGATCTCAGAGTCCTGGGATCGAGCTCCGCATCGGGCTCCCTGCTCGGCGGGGAGCCTGCTTCCCCCTTCCCACCCTGCACCCCACTCATGTGTGCACACTCTCTCTGAAATACATAAAAGTTAAATAAAATAAAAATTAGAAGGATTTGGTGTTTAAGTTTGTATTTCTCAAAGACGAAGTCAGAAAGGCAGAGACACGCCCTCAACATCTCATTATTCAGTTTAGGTGGTCTGGGGCTCTCTGCACATTTGCCAACTAGAGTGCCACTGAGATAATCTGGGGCCCATCAGCTCCCAGACGGTGACGGGAGTGTGACACGGGCGGGCCGCGGCGGCGGGCGTCAGCACTGTGTCTAAGCCCGAGGGCACTGCCATCCGCACAAATCCCTCAAGCGATTACCGATGACCGCCCGGTCCTGACCGCTGGCTCAGCAGCAACCCCCCCTTCCAGCTCCCCACGGAAGAAGCCTGGTCCTGCCCTCGCCCCGGTCCCTACCTGCTGGCTGGGCGTGCGCAGTTTGCGGAAGCAAGGGAAGCCACTGTTCTCCCCCTGGGAATGCTTAAGCTTTGGTTTTCCTTCAGAAAAATAAAAACTTCCACTTCAAAGCAGCAGGTGCCTCTCGAACAACGTGTGTTTCCTCTGGAACCTGACTGTCCCGGGGAGCTGCCCACCCCACACCCCCGCCTGGGCGGCTCACCTGTCCTGATGGCCTCCTCCAGCCTGTCATCGTGCTCGCCCTGGAGCAGGCGCTGGTAATAGCCGGGGTTCCGGTCCATCTGGGCCTGGGCTCCGCTCACCCCCATCCAGACGCGGGCCCGGTGCTCCAGGGGGACGCCTTTCCGGATATAGCGCTTCACTGAACGGAGAAGAGGCCACGTCAGGCACAGGTGCGTGCTGCCCGGGCTCCGAAACCGTGCACACGCCGTTGAGCCAAGAACGCTCACTTCTCCGCGCATGCAACAGGAGAAGACGAGGACACACACGTGGCACAGACCCCGCTGGCTGTCCCACGCTGTAACAGGCGGGCGGGTGACGCAGCCAGCTCCCGGGGCCCCCCCTCACCAGCACGGACAGTGCCAGACGCCGCAGGCCAGGCCCCAAGCTCCGGGTCAGGGCCATGCAGGCCAGGATCCACACACGGGAGGGGACACCTGAAAACCGGAGGGACAGAGGCCACGCTGAGGGAAGGGACAGAGGCCAGGAGGGGCCCTTGCTGGTCGCAGAGCAGGAAGCAGAGCATCGAGGGTCGGAGAGAGGCTGTGCGCGGGGACGGCAGCTCAGGGACATACATGGTCCAGCCCTGCGGTGACTGGGACACGGGACCAGGTCAAACGGCGGCTCGGGAAAGCGCGAGCGTAAGCCAGAGCAAGGGAGGAGGCGCAGCAGGTTGCGGGGCTGGGGTCTGCGCGGCCCCGCTGGTTGGGGGTTCCAGCGGCAGCGGCCACCGTCCTCCTGTCCTACACCTGCTCTGGGTAAGTGCAAAGCTGGTTTGGGCGGAATATTTTTGCTGATGAGTATGTCATCCCGACGACCAGAGAAACAGGAAGAGAAGCCAAAGCCGGCAGCTACCTCAACGAATCGCTCATTTCCCGGGTACATGGGAAAGATTTGTGACGCCAACAGTCAAATGAATTACAGTGACCGGGGCACCATGTTACGCTTTTAACGATCTTAACTGAACCCTCAAAACAGCTCATTTTCAAAGGAAATATTCAAAGCATTGCTGTTTTCCTTTCATACTGTATCTTAAGTACCACTCTTAAAGAAGAAATGCACTTTAAAATATACAGATTTTTTAAAAAAGACTTTAGGAAAAAATAAAAGGTCCCACAAGGAAAGGAGCGCCACCAAGCCCTGCGGGAAGAAGAACACGGGACGCGCCCGCAGCGCTCCCCGGGAAGCATCGCCCGAGGAACGCAGGCTCAGTCCCACAGTGTCCCACGACCGCGGAGCGCCCGGCATGGGCTCCCGGAGGAGGGCCCGCGGCGCCTCCTGGCTGAGCGCGACCACAGCCGGGGACAGAGGGACACTGCTCAGTCAAAGCCCAAGGCCACCAGAAGCCCCCTCCGTCCCCAAGGCAGCAGCCTCTGAGCAGGTGTCCTCTCCCGGCGGGGGACCAGGACAGCGGACGCGCAGGACCAGGACAGCGGACGCGCGGGCCGTGAGCGCACGAGGGGCTCCGGCTGGGCTCCCCCCCCCCATGCCTGGCACCTTCTACCGAAGGAGCCGCCCTCACCCGGCTGCCCTCCTGGGGGGCGCGGCCCACGCCGGGGGGGACCCCAAAAAGGAAAGACACACATGACAACGACAAACCACCAGAACCTTAACCCTGACGTATCGGTCTGACCTGGTTCCGAAAGTCCCGCGGAAAGACAAGGGAACGTCCCCTCGAGGGAAAGCCGGAGTCCCTACCCGAGTTCACGGTGACGCCGACCGTGTAGGGCCGGTGGAAACACAGACACGGAGGAGAATGGAGGACACGAAACCCAGAACCCGCCCCGCACAAGCTTTCTGACAAAGTTGCGAAGCGAAGTCCTGCAGGCCGAACAGCCTTTTTGCACAAGGCGGCGGGCGACAGGCGCGGCTCGAGAAGGCGGGGGGAGGCCGGGCTGGTGGCCACGGCGGGCTGGTGGCCACGGCAGGAAGGTTGCGGCCTCCCACGCAGTCCACACCATTACCAGCAGCTCTGCTCCGGGGTTTACAACACTGGCTGGTCGCCTCCCCCACATCGTCCACCCGCCACACTCAGGCACAGCCCATGGTCACTGGACCCGGAAGGTTCCTCTGCGATACCCAAACCGCTGCCAGCAGACGCGGCGCCGAAGCAGGGGGAGGCAGGAGCCAGCCTCGGAGGCCCCGGAGGGACGGGCGGCAGGAGGGGACTGTTCTCAGCCTTGCTGGGAGGGACACAGGGCTCTGTGCGTTTGTCTAAACTCACAGAAGTGTAAACAGGTGAGAGTGACTCTCTCTGCAAATTAAAACTTTTTTAAATAGAAGAAAAGCAAGTGCAAAATGCTTGAACCCTTCCTGGACTGAGACGCTGGGCTCTGGAGGACCGGCCAGCCCGCCGGGCCAGGAGGTCAAGGGCTCGGAGCTGTTGCAACAGTTTCCAAGGACAAAGCCTTCTGCTACTTTTGCTGCTTGTTCTCTGGAGTCCCACCGTTTCTCCGGCAGAAAATGAAGTGGCTTCCCTGCGCCCAGAGCCTGGCCTTCCCCGAGCGGCTCCCGCATCCCTGGCCTCGGGGAGCGCGAGCAAAGGACGCTGCAGGCCGGGCTGAGCTTGCGCACCTGCGCGTTCCTAGGCGGGGGGAGGAAGCGGTGTCTCGGTCCCCAGGGGGTGTCCGCTCCAGAGAGAACGGAAGCAGAAGACAAAGCAGACCTTCATCGCGTCCGTCGCACCACGAACGTGCAGTCAAGCCGGAAGTCCGGGCTGTCCTCGGCACACGTGGCTGACACCAAGATCCAGAGGTCGCCGTGTTACCGGGGACCCGAAGATTGGCGTCCAGATGAAAGTCGTCCAAAACGGCACCCCACAGCAGGACGGCGAAACAAAACTCGGTCCCAGGACGGGACCAAAATGGGGTGTGCAGGGGAAGCCGGGGGGGCTCTGAAACAGCTCCCGGACTGTGAACGGGCACCCGCTGGTCCCCTCACGTCGCCGCCTCCCCGGGGTGCCACATGCCCGACGACACTGCCATCGGCCTGGAGCTGGCGGGAGAACCGGAGTCTCACGGTTGGAAGGACTCGCGCTCCTGTTCGTGCCCGACAGCTCACAGGCTCCCCACCCGCACGCGAGCGCCAGCCTCGACCCCCAGCGTGACGGACTGCGCGGCCCCCACGCCTCGCACCGGTCCCTGCTCCGCTTCCTGAAGACGGCACGACGCCGGGCCCCAGGCGGCGGGAACCCGACACCCCTGCGTCCAGACCGGCGGCGCTGTTCACACTCGTCAGCACAATCACACACTAACGTCACTGAGCCAAAGAAACGGTAAAGAAAAATCGAAGTAGTTCAAGAAAACCAGCTTCCATCCTTAAAGCCCACAGGTACCAGTGCTGAAAGAGAGCAGCCGCAAAAACGAGACAAAACCTTTGAACCGCGAGAGAAGGACAAGCGTCTGGAAGGTTCCGCACCCGGCTGCTCTCACCCCGGCTCCAGCTGGAGAGAACGGATGGGGGGAAACAGACACGGGACGCAGACGTGGCTTCGGGAGGCCACGCAGACCGTCGGCGGGCTCACCTCACTCAAAGGGAAGGACGCGACTCGCTAGAACCAAACGATGAAAGCCAATCAGGAGACGAAGGCGCGTCTGCTTCTCGGGAGAGCGGGCTCCGCACTCGCCCCTGACAGTGAGGGCGGGTCCCCGGCCACCGTCAGCCGAGCGGAGCCCGCCACGGCGGCCGGGACGCCTTCTCCCGCATGAAGGCCAACGGGCCGTGCGGCTGTTGGTACGCGTGTTTTTGCACGCGTGTGTGCGTGCGCCCTGCTCCCGCGGGGACACAGCGCGGTCCTGACCGTCACCTCCGCCTCACGCAAGGGTCTGGGCCCGGAGAGGAGCTCGGGGTCACCTTACACCTCTCACGGCATGTTTTCCCACGTCCATAAATGGTGTTTACTTCATACCCTCGTACGTTTTTCAAGGACAAAAGACCAGTCACTTTCAGGAACGAATAAAGGAGGAAACAAAAGCAGATGCGCTCTGCAAACAGTAACGCAGGGGACAGGAGGGACGGCCGCTCTGGCCCCTGGAGGAGGCGCACGGCGCATGGCCTCCGGAACCCGCGGGGCCACAGGGCCCAGCCCGAGTCCCCCGGCACCTGCCCCCCCCCTCCCCCGCCAGCCCTCTGGGAATGAGGCCGACTTACCTCAGGGCTTACCAAACCCTCCCCCATCGCTGACAGCCAGAAGGGGGCCCAGCAGGGGGGAGCGTGGGGGTGGTGGAGCCCCGGGCCCCGGGCCCCACCGCTGCCCCAGACGATCAAAGTGCCTCGGCCAACCCTCCTGAGCACCTGCCCTGCACACCAGCACCACTCGGGGCCTATTCACCGGCCCCTTTACCAGCAAAACTGGCTCTTGTCACCCCCCTTGCTTAAAATCCCTGTCACAGGGGGCCTCTCTAGGCCTGGCCACGTGACCAAACCCTGGCTCCAAGTCCAGCACGCCTGCATTCCGTCCCGGTTCTGGTCACACGGCTCTGGCCCGGCAGCTGCCCTCCGCCCTCACCCGGTCTTTGTCACGAGGTCCCTTATCTCAGCTCCTGGAAGCACACACCTGCCGACGCCTGCCGGTCCCACCCGTCCCTTCTCTGCAGCCTGGGGAACCCGGCAGACAGACACGTCTTCCTTCACTCCTCCAGGTTCTGAAGCCATGACAGAGACCGTCCCCGCTGCAGGAGTGGGCCTGACTCCCGCAGGGACACGCCGAAGCAGACAGGCCCCAGTCACCGGCCAGAGAGGGAAGGCCTGCCGGGCTGTGTGCTGGAACAGGAAGGACCCGCCATCCCAGATAGGAGCCTGGGAGGGCCTCTCGGAGGCGGCATCCTGGTCAAAGCCTGGAGGAGGGGAGAAGCCCAGAGAGGCAGGCGCAGGCCGGTGTTCCTGGGGAAAACAGGTGGCAGCCGCGGGCCTGGAACGAGGTGGGCTTCGCGGAGGGGCCGGAGGGGAGGCTTCCTGGGAGAACCGCGCGCTCCCTGGAGAGCAGGACATTGGCTTTCTTGCCCCCCCAGTTCCGTCCGGCTTGGAAGGAAGGCGGGTCTGTCCCAGGGGGAGGGTCGGGTCTCCTGCGCCTTCCCAGAGCAAGCCCTGGCGAGGTCGGACTGTGCGCGCCGGGCAGCGCCCAGGGCAGCTCGGGGAAGCCCGGGCCCCACTCACCTGTGCCGCTGCTCCGGACGCGGCCTGCCCCCTGCAGAAGCTTAGACCATTTCACGGCCCTCCGGGTGAGCACCACCAGGTAGGCGGAGAAGAACTCCTCGTAGGCCGCGTAGTCGAAGTCCGGGGGCCTCTCAAACCCGAGCGGGTCCACCCTGCGCCCCAGCGGGACGGACCGTGAGCCTGAGCTCCGCGCGCACGTGCGCCGTGGCCTGCCCGGGTCCCCGCGGGGACGAGAGCAGCGGGGCCGGCCCCACACCCACCCGCACCCCGAACCCCAGGTCCCGCACCCGCACCCGCACCCACGCTGGGCGAGGCGCGTCCGGCCCCCACGCACCCACCTGGGGACCCGGTCCTGGGCGCGCCCCGCGGACTCCATGCCGGGAGGGCGGGGACGGAACGCCCGGGGGCGCGGGAACCGCGGGGTCGGCGCGGGGCCGAGGCCTCCTCCCCGGACCGGAGCGCGAGTCCTTCCGCCGGGCCGCGGGCGGGGGAGGCGGGGCGGTGGGCGGGGCCCAAAGGATGAGCGGGGGGAGGGGCGGCGAGGGAGGGGCGGGCGCGGCGCTGCACCTGCTCCCGCGGCCCGGCGGAGGGCGGCGTCCGAGCTGCGGGGGCGGGGGCGGGATCAGGGCTCCTTGGGGGCGGGACGGGGTTGGGGAAGGACGCTGGGGCGGGGTGCGGTGTGGGGGGCATCTGGGGGCAGGAGCACGGGGCGGGGGTGGGGGGCAGGGCGGGATAGTGTGGGCTGGGGTGGGGGGCGCCTGGACGCCGGATGGGGTGTGGGGGCACCGCGGGGGAGGGATGGGGTGCTTGCGGGGGGGCCCTGGGCGGGGGAGGGGGTGCAGGCCCACCCCCGGCTGGGTGGGCCATCAGGAGTCCTCGTCCCTCCCTTTAGGGCCTTCTGGGCGTTGAGCGAAGAGAAATCCAGTTGCATGTCTCAGAGGTACCCCCCGCGGCCCTGCCGGGCAGGTCCAAAGCTCAGACTTCTGACCTGCGACCCACGTTTTACTTTCTTTCTGCAGAAAAGAGCGAGTCTTATTCTGCACTTGCTCCTTTCCAGCGAGCCGCTGCCGTCTGAGAACAGGGCATCCGTGAGATCTAATCCCTGCGCCACCTGGGGCCTGCCCCACTCCTTCCTGCCTTCCCGCAGCAGACTCAGACTGGGGCCTGGGTTCCGGCCGTGCCAACTCCCAGGAGCCCGGTCTGGGAAAACCTCTGGCTGGCTGGGGCTCCCGGGGCCCAGCAGATGGGGTACAACGCACCGCCTTGCGGGATTGCCCCCCAGGGGGGAACGCGAGGCTAACAGCTCGGGGTGTGCTCTGCTCCCCACAGGAGGCAGAAGTCAGGGCTCCCTCCTCGGCTGCCTCTTCCCAAACTTGGGGTCAGAATCTTGGGAGCGGGAGTCACGGCCAGGTGCTCTCTGCAGCTCAGGCGAATGTAGGCACACGGCTCCGTGTGGTTGCTGCTCGGGACAGAGCGGTGCCCCCGAAGCAGCTCGTCCGGCTCCCCCTGACGCTCCAGAGTAGCCCTGGTCTCCGGACCTTTACTCTGTCCTGAGATCTCAATATTGGAGCATGAAAACCATGTCTAAGCATCTTGTCAAATGGGGGAAACTACTGAAAATTTGCCAAAGCTGTTGTGCACTTTGGTTTAGAAATGTGGGGAGAAGCGGGGGTGGATTTAAGATACTTTCGTAGGGTGCCTGGGTGGCTCAGTCGGTCAAGCATCTGCTCTCTGCTCAGGTCCTGTGGTCCCACGTCACGCCCCCCCACTCGGCTGGGACCGGCCCTTTCTTCTCCCTCCGCTGCTCCCCCTGCTCGAGCTTGCTCTCTGTCTCTCTCCGTCTCCAATAAATAAAATCATAAAAAAAGAAAAATATGCCTTTGTAGTCTCAGCCCTCCTCATCCCAAGAGTTCGTTTGGAAAAAATGGGCGGGAACAGAGAGACAACTTCTCTGTGAGCAGGAGCCCATGCCCCCCCGCGGCCAGCCTCACCTGAAGACGTGTCTTTCTGGGACACCCCAAACGCCTTCCGGTGGGAAGGGCCTCTGGGCCACGTCTGGACACGGTGAAGCCGTGACAGCACCTGCTGCCCGTCTTCCCAGGCGTCGGGGAACCCGCAGCCCCTGACGTGTTTCAGAGGCGGTCCGTCCCGGAGGGGGGACCCGGAGAGGAAACTGCGGGGCACACTCTGCCCCCAGCTGGAGGCGTCCGTCCAGACGTCCTCATGCTTCTCCAGACCCAGGAAGACGGCAGGAAACTTAGCGCTTCCCTGAACCTGACCTCAGAGCCAGTTCTGCCAGAGGTCCTGGCTCTGGGGAGACCCTTCGAGCTCAGCGGAGTTCACCACATTTTGCTTTTGAAAGACCATGTCCCTTCTTCCAACTCCCCTCGTCCGTAATTTGACCTCCTTAGGACAAGCAAGCGTCCTTTCTCCTGCAGAGACTCAAGTCTACAGATCAGGTGACTTACCCTCACGGCACCTGCCTGTCCCTGTCCTCCCCAAGCCACCCCTCCTGTCTTTGCCTCTTCCTTCCTTGGCAGGTGAATGACTCCCTGAATCCCCTCCCGTTCTGAGTCTTCTTTGGGTCCAAACCTCATTTCCTATTTCCTGTCACTGAGCTACCAGGGGACCAACACTCCTGCCCCCGCCTCTTTTGTGCTCAGCACCCTGTTTCCCCAAGCCGCCCCGCTTCCTGCCTGCCGAGCCGTCTGGGGACGCTGCTCCTTCCTTCCCGGTAAGTTCTGCTCCTCTCCCGGTGGGGGCAGGACCGGCCTCGCTCCCGGCCACGCACTCTCTCCAGCGGCCTTGAAGAGCAGTGAGGCCCTTGGCGCTCGTGCTCGGGGGACCCCAGACCAGGGGACGTGTGCACTTGGACGTGAGTGGGATGCCGGTACCCCAGCCAAGGGTGTTTTGGGGCCAACGCAACTGGACGGCAAGTATTCCGTGTGGGGCACGCCAGGTAGGAATGACCACCCCGGGAAGTGGGGGAGGGAAGAAACAAGGAGCGGACCCCAGGTGGCCAAGATGGTCAGCAGCCGGAGGGCCTGGGGGTTACGGCTGCGGGCTGCTCGGCCCAGCATCTGCCTGAGCCCCCCACGTTGGAGCAGGAAGCGGCTGGATACCTGCGTCACCTCCCCACGCTGAGGGCTCTGACGTCCCCGGACCACCCCACTGGCCAGAGCCCCCCTGCTCCAAGCTAACAGCCACAGTCATCCAGCACACAAAAGCTGGGCCCCCCACGGGCGGACACCCCATGGACCGGCACCCCACAGGGCAGCCAGTTCCCAGTCTCTCCGGAGCGCCTCCTCCCTCTGCCCCTGGGAAGCTGAAGCTCCTGAGGGCCGTGGCCAGCTCTCCTGTGGGAAGAGGGGGACCCCCCAGCCGGGTCTCGAACACCATCCCACTGGTGCCTCTTGCTGTGGGAGCCCCGGCTCTTGGGGCCTGACTGGAAAAGCAGCCGCCAGAGAACTTTCGGTCTGGGGGTGCCATCCCCTGGCCAGTCACGGCTGCCGCGGGAGATGGAGGGCAGAGGGAGCCATGCCTGAGCCCGCGCTCCCTGAAGACCACGGCAGCTGGCCACCACGCGCCCGCCGCCCGCGGAGGCTGTGGGGCGCAGGCAGGGAGGCCGGGGCGGACACCTGCCGGGACGACGCACCCGGGCGGGGACCCTGACTCAGGGACTCCGCATGTCTCATGAGCTCTGACAGCCCGGGCCTGTGCAACACGGTGACCCCACAGTCAGCGGGGGCCGCGGGGTCGGCCGGCTTGGCCGAGGAGAGGCTGCCGAGACGGGACCAGCACCACCCTTTCGGATACAGTGCGACGCGCAGACGTGTCTTCCGTGCGACTAAAGACTGTCGATGTGCGGAACGGTGTGGCGTCTGCAGTTGGCTTGAAGCCTCCTCGTCCAGCAGGAGAGAAGGCGCTGCCGCACGAGCCACAGCGGACGTGCAGACGCGGGCTTGGGTCCACGGAGGGTTTGCGTGTCCGAGAATTTCCGGAATAAAGTCCGTAGCCGGTAAAGGAGTAACACCCTCACCGCAGTGGGGGCAGGAGGGCCCCTGGGCGCTGTGGGCTATGCCCCCCACCAGCCCGGCTGTGGGCCTGCCTCCTGGTCCGGGCGGGCCGGCACTCGGCCTCCCAGGCCCACTGGGGCTCAGGGGTCCGGGAGCACAAAGCCTGCGCCCCCGCAGCTTGCCGGGGAAGGGCCGTCGCACAAAGCCACCCGGACGGTGTTAGCGACGGGTTAAGGAACTGGGTCCGGCGGAGCTGAGAGGTCTCCAGCGACCCCACCCAGTGCCTATATCTCCGCCTGTGAGCGGCCACCCGGCTGGCCCAGTGCGGGGCCCTGTCCTCGGGTGCCTTCCTCCCACAGTGAACACCTTCCCATCCCTACAGGGCGGGGCTGGCCCGGGGCTGCAGCGAAGTCGTCATCCTGGGGCTGCAGGCGACCCCTGGGCCCACCCCAGCGCACCAGTCTTGGGATCCCCGGACATGGGCCTTTCTCTTTGGGGGAACCATCTTCCCGAGACTGCAGTGGGGAGGACGTGGGTCCTGGAGGCTGTGCTGGTCCCCAGCTCACACTGTGGGGACATGACCCTGGCCGGGCCGGGTCTCCGCATCCCCATAGGGGATCCGGCTGGAGGCGGGAGGGACTTCGCGGGTGCGGGCTGCGCAGGGCGCTTGGCAAAGGCCAGGCCTTGTGTTTCTGTTCCATCCGTCTCCCCTGGAGAGCAGGTCTTGCAGGCCCTGCGGGGAGTCACGCCAGGCTTCCCTCCCCAAAGCCCTTTACAGGCGATGCCAGGCCCACCGGGCCGCGGGAGAAAAGCCGCGGAGAGCCCAGAACGCCGAGGGAGCACGTGGCTTGCGGGCGGCGGACGGAAGCAGAACCCTGGGGTTCGCTGGCGTTTCTCCTTCCCCCATGGCCGACCTTGAACATCAGGTGTCCAGCACGCTCTGGGCACCGCGAGAAACTTGCAGTTTAGTTTTAAAGACCGTTTTGAGGAACTGTTACCCATAAGCAAGTTTTATTTCATAATGAGATAAAATGGACTTTTTAAGAACAGATCTATTTGTGTATTTATTTGAGAGACGCTATGGAGAGGGGGAGGAACAGAGGGAGAAGCTGGCTCCCCACTGAGCAGGGAGCTCGTCGCAGGGCTCGGTCCCAGGACCCTAAGATCATGACCTGAGCCGAAATTATGAGTCTGATATTCAATTGACTGAGCCACCCAGGCGCCCCTAAAATGAACATTTTAAAGAAAAACTATTGTGATACGACCTATTCTACCATAACCCTCAGAGATCCCGCAGGATGGGAGCAGCTGCTTCTCCTCAGGCCAGTGCAGGAGCCCCCGCTCCCCAGGAAGCCGACCCTGGGCGACAGGCGGCTCTGGACCGATGGAGGGAACGGCCGGCGGGAGGGGCAGGAGGACCCCAGCTCGGGACAGCCCCGTGCTCAGTGCACACTGCTGCCTGTCCCCGTCCTTCTTTCTCCAGTTCTTCCTTTTTTTTTTTTTAATGTTTTAAAGATTTTATTCATTTATTTATCTGAGAGAGGGGGAGAGACAGAGAGACAGAGTACCAGAGACCAGAGTACCAGGGAGAGAGGAAGACGGAGAGGGAGAAGCAGGATCCCCACCAAGCAGGCAGCGGGACTCAGGACTTGATCCCAGGACCCTGAGCTGGAGGCAGATGCTTCATGACTGAGCCCCCAGGCGCCCCTCCCCTATTCTTCCCTTCGTTAGAGCCCCTGCATGTGTCCGTGTTGTTGGCCGGGCTGCGGTGACAGAGAACTCAGCCCGGATGCTGAGCACCGCACGCACTTCTGTCCACACAGTCCTGGAGCCGGAAGTCCCAGGTCCCGGACCCTGGGCGTTTGACACTGTCTCCCCCACCATGTCCTCATGGGGTCTCCCCGTGCACGTGCAGCCTGATCTCCTCTTCTCATTAGGACACCCGCCACGTGGGATCAGGGCTCAGCCTACCGACGCGTCTTACCTCTGCTCACTGCTTCCAAGGCTGGATCTCCAAACGCAGTCACGTCCAGAAACATTCCTGTGGATGAAAAGTGACGGCCTTGTCAACTTCGGAGCATAAAAGTGATGATGTGAAGAAAGATGTCCCAGTGCATGACAGGACAGTGGCACATGCAGGGACAGCCACCACACGGATACCGAGGTTCTATGTGGCTTTCCGCACGGCCGGGCCTGGGGGCAGCGGGAACGCCGGGCCCCAGGCTCCTGTGAGCAGGGGTGAGCAGATGCTTCCTCCCTGAGGACCTTTCTCGGAGAGTCCGTTCTGCAGGAGGAGCCCCAGCACCCTTCGCTGCTGCGCCTTTCCCTCTGAAGCTGGAGAACGCTCCCCCAGCCCCGCCAGCCCGGACGTGGTCGGCGCCCCTGGTCTTAGCGAAGCGGGTCCCAGGGCTCCAGGAGAAGAGCGGCAGGGGCTCCGTGCGCTGGGAGTTGAGCGTGCTGGGGCCTCCACGCCCCGTGGGAGATGTCACGTGAGCCGAGGTGAGTGTCTACACTCCGCCAGCCCCACGACACGGAGCAGCTGAATCAGTCACGCGGGCGCTGGTTCTGTGGGCCCTGCTGGGAGTCGCTGCGTGCGGAGCGAATACAGCAGCCCCCAGAGCGGCCGCGGGGGTGGGGGGTGGGCGTTATTTTTAGAGACCCGTTGACCTTTCTCAGCTGCCAGTCTGGCCGGCACCTCGGCAGCAGGCTCTGAGCTGCCCTGAAACCCCGCCTTCACTCCCGGACGCCCACCCTGCCTGCCCGCCGGTGCTAAAGCCTCCTACCGACCTGTCCCTCTTTCAGAATTGTGCTAAAATACACGTCACGCACAACGGAACACTGGACCCGGTTTCAAAGTGCACAACAGCCCAGGGGCCCTAAACACGTTCCCATAATGGTGCGGCCAGCACCACCGTCCATCTCCGGAACTTTCTCACCTTCCCAAACTGAAGCTGGGGCCCCATAGACACTGCCCCCTGCCCCGGGCCCCTCCTGCCGTCTGCCACTGTGAACGGGGCTCCTTTTGTGACGGGCGTCTTTCTCCTGACGTGATGTCCGGCGGGTCCTGTGGCAGCCCAGGTCCTGACCAGGTGGAGCCCATTTAGCCAGAAGACACAGTCTCGTTGGTTCTCTTCGCTCTGAGGCTGTGGGACTCAGTTCTGGAGGCAGGACCTGTGTGGCGAGCAGCTTCTCCGCTCGTGTGTGGTCCAGGGGGAAATGGGGGCCAAATGTGCTCAGGGGCTCCGTCGGCCGCGCGGGTCTTCTGTCCTGGCGACAGTGGGACAGGAAAGACCCCTCGGCGCCAACGGGACCTTCCGCTTGCCCAAGCCACAGAGAAGAGAAGCACGTTTCCAGAAGAGGGGTCGGTGCACAGTGCGCTGGGGGCTGTCCTGGACGGAGCGGGCAGCCGGGAGCGCGTCCCCGCAGTACCTTCTCCGGGAAGCCGTGTGGCGGAAAGCCTGGGGGGCACGCGGAGGTGATGGGAAGATCGGAAGAGCCCCCCAGGCCGGGGGCAGGTGTGGTCGCTCACACGGGGACCAGGGGGTGCGGGCGTCTGCGGGCCTCACGCCGGGCGACCCTCCTTGCCTGGACTTCGAAGCCCAGGGATGCGCGGCGTCCACGCCCTTCTCGCAGCAAGAGTGCGGGTTGAGAGCAGCGTCAGGTCCCCGCGGGCAGAGCCTACCTCGCCGTGTGTCCCGCGGGCAGCCCAGCACTACCAGGCCAGCGTCAGAGAGCGGCTGTCACCACGGGCAGGGCAGGGAGCCTGCGTAAGGCCCCCACGCCGTGCCGGGTGCTGAGCGCCAACCGCACAGGCCCTGACCGGGTGCCCACGAGGACCGCGGCGGGTGCGGTGTTTTCAGTCTAGGGCGGGGAAAACCGCAGCAGGCCGCGCACGCACCCATCCTCTGCCCCCAGGGACCCGCAGGTGTGCATGCGCACACGGACCCCCCCGAGGCCGCGGGGCCCTGTCCTGCACCCCGGAAGGTCCAGCGCAGAGGCCAGCTCGTGGCTGCAGAAGCCCGTGCGTGCACACCCGGCCACTGGGAAGGCCCCTCCCCGGGGGGCGCAACAGAGAGCCGTGGTCCCCAAGGGGTAGGGCGTTCCGGGCGAGGCCCCAAGCTCCGGGTGGTGGCTCCCACGCACCCCGCCGGCCCAGCCTGCCCACCGACAGCCGCACCCCTGGTGTGCTGGGCTGTAAGGGCTGCGCCCTCAGCTGCACCAAGGAGGCCCCACCTTGCTGAGACAGGAAACCTCTTTTATTTCTGCTTTTGAAATTGTCTCCCGCTGAATAAAGTTGGTCAAAATTTAAGAGCAGAAACACAAGAGATACAACAAATTATAGTTAGTAGTTTTTTCCAGAGAAACCCATTTTCGAGATATTTGTATACAAAAGGGGATAAAAGAGAGAACAGGGAATCAAACAGCTCTGGGTTATTACACAATCACGCAATTACAGGATCGAAACTCAAAGAAGGAAGAGACTCTGAGTTGGCAGAATCCTAACCACGGGCACTGGCCGATGGCGCACCTGAGACACGGGTGGGCTCCTGGGATCTCACCAACAGGAATTCCCCAGGAGCGCGGCGGGCTGGGCACCCAGGCGGTCCGTAAACAGCAGAAGGAGCCGCGCGGGCTGAAGCAGGCCTTCGTGTCCCTGGCTGCCCCGTGAGCACAGTGGCCCATGGGCTGACCGGCTCATACACACGTCCCCTCGTTCCGATGCCCACGGCCCCGGGCGGCCCCCTTTCTGCCGCCAACTGTTGCGCTGCATGGGGGCTCGGGGGCCTTCCTCCCGTGGAGCCACCTGCTTCCGTGGAGGTCCTGGGCCCACGTGGCCGCTGTGTGGTGGGAACGTGCCCGGAGCGCCGTCCAGCCCCTGCAATGGCGAGCTGCTCCAGCGCAGGCGGGCACCCGAGGCCGGACGTGGTGCACTGGGAGCAGGGCACCCCGGCTGAGCAGGTCTCAGTCGCCCGCAGTGCTCGCCAGCCGTGGCGCTGGGCTGGGTGGGCCGACTGTTCGAAGCTGCGTCAGGAGGAGGCTCTGATTCCCACTTGGACTCACACCGCTCTGAGCCTTCCCCAGCGGACTTTCTGGTCTGTTTAAAAATAGCAACACAGCCCTACGCTTATTTTAAAAAGGGAACACGCAGTGAATATAATATTTTTATCTCTTCTGTCAACACACTTTTAGCCAAATGGCCTCAGATCCTCTGGACCGGAGCAGGACGGACGGAGGAGGACAGTGAGGAAGGCGCGTGCCAGGTGCGGTGGCTCGTGGTCCCCGTCCGAGGATGCGGCAGGGGTGTGAGCGGATGTGGCCGCTGGGCTCTGCTGGGCCCCGCACCAGGCCCTTCCCGAGACTCCCAGGGCGGGGGCACCAGACCCAGGAGCCTGCAAGCCCCCAGGAAGGGACACCCCTTCCTCCGGCAGAGGTGGGACGGCCCCTGTCCCCCTCAACTCCAAGTAGGAGCCAGATGCCGCAGGCGAAGTGACCCGGGGCTCCCAGGTGCCCAGATGAGGGCACAGCAGCACGGGGCGCGCAGGCAACCGTCTGTGCCATGGGGTCAGGCTACGGGCCCTCGTGGAGCACCGGGAGCACTGTCTCTGCTCCGGCACATTTTGGCGACCTCTGAGGACCCTGGACTCGTGACCCCACAGTGGTGGGAGGCGCCCATCCGCCGGACTTTGAACCCCTGGCCCGAGGGGTGGGCAGCCGGCAGCGTGTCCGCTGCTGGACAGAGCACAGCTGGCCGCGTGGACCCTCGGGCCCTGCTCAGCCTTGTGAGACCCTCCGTGCGCCACGGTCCCATCCCGCGGCTCCAGCCTAAGGCATCCCGGAAGCGTCGACAGGACCCGTGGACGTTGCTGAGAACGTGGCTCACCCGCAGGGAAGTCAACAGCACTGCGAGCTCCAGGCACGGGAACCCCTCCCACGGCCGGGGGTCTTGAGAGCAGCGCGTGTGGGGCAGCCCTCCCGCTGTCCCTTCCCACCAGAGCTGGTGGCTGGCCCGAGGCCACCTGACAGCCCTGACCCTGGTGGGCGATAGCGTCGAGAGTTTGACACCGTACAGGAGATGTGACCCCCAGTGTGGCCGTGCTGTGGAGACAGCGAGGGAGAAGCAGCCACAGTTGGAGAAATTGCTCTAAGGCCATGGGACCACCCGGGGATTTTATTTCCTTCCTTACGCTTCCCCACGACACCCGACGATTCCAGACGGCAGACGCACCGGAGGCCGAGACCTAGAGACCGAGGACGGCAGGAAGAACACACGGACGCCGAGGGACAGGTGGCGCGGCCCCGCAGACGGGCGCGGGACACGGATGTTCCCGGTCCTCAGCGAGCAGCACCGCAGGGCCGTTTCCTTGGGACTGTGGGTCTGGAAACATCCAGCCCTACGCACTGTGCCTTCCCCGGGTGCTGAGACGGGTGTCCCGGGGCTCGTCACACGCCGGCTGCTCAGCTCCTCACGGGCAGCTCGTGTGCCTGTGCTGAGCGGTGGGGCCGCCTGTAAATGACACTGCAAAGGGCCAGGTGGCCTGAGACACCAAGACAGGACCGAGAGACGCCCACAGACTCAGCAGCAAGCGCAAAGCTGTGGAAACAACATAGCTCCGTGCGAAGACAGCAGCGTGGACCTGAGCGCCCTCGAGCATCGTGAAGGACGGGACCCGTGGGAACAAGCGCCTGGACGTCCTGGGGCGTCCCCCCGCCCTGCTGTTCTGTCCCCGAGGAGAAGCCACGTGGCCCCAGAAAGACGGTGCAGAGCTCCACAGCTCGGGGACGCAGACCCTCCCAGGACCGGTTACCAAAAGGGAAAGGGGTGCGCCACGCCGCGCTCTGGACGCGCGTGCGTGAAGGAAGCAGCCTGGGCGCGGCGAGGTGCAGGCAGAGGTGCTGCGCGCGTCCGTGTCGGAAGCCGGGGCCTCACTTGGGAAGTTCGAACGTGTCGTTGGCCCTGATGGTTGTCGGCCGGAAGGACAGGTCGAAGGACCGCTGGTCGCCGAAACTCTGGGCTCTGTACTTGGCGAAGTGCGCCCGCCTTCCCCGCCGCGCACGTTCCCGCACACCGCTCTCCACCTCCGGGGCTCCTGGGGGCCCCTCCGGGGCTGGGGCACAGGGCATCTCGTAGCCCCCGGGCTTGGGTGTGGGCCCTGCGCAGCCAGGCGCTGGCTCGGGGCCAGAAGACCCTGGGCTCCTGCCCACCATCGGCTGGCTTCCTGCCCCCTGGTGTGGGGCTCCGGCCTCGGCCTGGCTGCCCCTGGGGGCCGGTCGGCAGGAACTCCTGCTCGTGCCCGCAGCGGACACCGTTTCTGGCGAGCGGTCGGCGGGGCGGGCCGCGATGCGGGCCTGTGCCGGGTGCCCCGGCTTCTCTGGGGGGGACAGTTCTTGGTTCTCTCCAGCCTGGGCACTGTGTCCCCAAGGGGGTCTCTCTGCAGGCCTCGCCCGCTGCCCCCGCGCGTGTTCTGGGCTTTTCTCAAGGCACTGATGACCTGTCCCCACCTCGGTGGCCCCCACCTCAGCACCACGGCCCACCTTGACCTCCCCGGGCTGGGTTTGACCTTCTTTTGCAACCTGTGGCCCAGGCTTCTGGCCCCTCAGAGCCCCGGCCCTGTGTGGAGGACCGTCCAGCCTCCCGGGCCCTGCGGTCTCCTCCTCTCGTGCCCCCCCGCCTGCCTGTGCTTGATGCCTGTCCCCAACCTCGACTCTGTCCCGGACGCCGGCCCTCATGAGGGACACAGATGGTGGGTGTGCCTGGGGGCCGGGGCCCTTCTGGGGTGCCCCACCCACCCGCTGCCCTCTTGCTGCCCCAGGTGGTGGGGGCCGGCAGGGAGCCCCAGCTCCGGGAGGAACCGGCTCTTTGGGCAGGGTGTGCTTGTCCTCCTCGGCCTGTTGGTTCCCAGAAGGCGGAGGCCCCACCGAAGCACTGCCCCGGGGAGTGGGGGGAGCTCCCCCTGGGATTCGGGTCATGACCTTCCCCCGGGGGCTCCCGTGCACGACCGGAGCCCCTGTGCCTCCTGCCACCACGCTAGCTTGGCTCTCAGCCACGACCCTCGCTCGCGGCTCAGCCGGTCTGAGCGGGGTGTCTGCCGCCTGCAGTGGGACAGCAGCCGCGGACTCGGGGGGCTCTGGCCGGCGCTGTCCTGAGCCCCCACGGGTGCTGCTCTCGAGCAGGTGCTCGCTGTGCCTGGCTGGTGCGGAGCTGTGCGGGGGGCTGGGGGCCCGGGTCAGGGCCACGGCTGCACGGCTGGGGAGCGCTGGCGGGGGGCAGCCCCCTGGATCCTGCGCTAGGTCCTGCCCTCTGGCCACGCTATCCGCAGCAAGTTTCAGAATGTTGCCTGCCACTGGTGTGGTGTGGCTGTCTGTGGCCCTTGTGGCCGCCTCTCGCCCAGGGGCTCTGGGAGCCGGCTGGGGGCCTTCGCTGAGGGGGGCGGGTCTGTCGCTGCCGAGGCCAGGGCGGGTGCTCCCTGCAGCCCGCACGCCAGGCCCGGCGGAGTCTCCTCGTGGCAGCCCCCCGAGCTCGTGCCCACACAGGACCTTCTCTTCCCCAGTGGTCGAACTGTCAGACTGGGTCCTGTCGCTGGGGGCGGCCCCCAGAGCTGCTGAGACACCCGCTGGGTGTCCCGCCTGGGCAGGCAGCTCTCGCTGACGGTCAGGGGCTGAGGGGCCGTCCCCTGTCTGCCGATTTCCCAAGGCCATGGGATGATGCCATGGGGCGTCCCTGCCATGGACCAGCCTGTCCCCTGATGCTGGCCACTGACGCTTCTCGCAGGCCGGCTCAGACGCGTCCTCTCCTGCCGGCCCCTCAGGATGCTGGGGCTTCTTTGGATCCCCCAAACCGTGGGTGTTTGCCCTTCCCTGGGTGGGACGTTGCTGCGGGGCTGCTGCTGGGAGGTCCTGACCCGTGTTGGTGGCACCCCTTGCGGGCGGGACACTCAAAACTTGGAGGGTGTCCCCAACCGTGCTGGCTGCTCTGATGTTCTCACTGCCTGTCCCCAGGGGAAACGCCCCTTGAGCGCTTTCAAGCCCACCCCGACCCCTGCCTTCACTACTCAGAAGACTAGAATCTCTGTCTCCATCACCTGATGCCTCGGGCAGCGTGGCTGGGGGTGGTGGCATTTGGCACGTGTCCGGCCGTGGGACAGTCACGTGGGGAGACGCCACGGCCTCGGGCAGCGTGGCAGGGGGTGGTGGCATTTGGCACGTGTCCGGCCGTGGGACAGTCACGTGGGGAGACGCCACGGCCTCGGGCAGCGTGGCAGGGGGTGGTGGCATTTGGCACGTGTCCGGCCGTGGGACAGTCACGTGGGGAGACGCCACGGCCTCGGGCAGCGTGGCAGCGGGTGGTGGCATTTGATACGTGACTGGTCGGGTGATAGTTATCTGGGGAGACTCCAGGGCTGACTGTGTGCCTTGCAGGGCCTGGACCGCAGGCGCCGGAAGTGGCGGGATGTGTCCCTCTACCTTCTGTTCCGGGAAAGTCTCCTGGAGCGCGAACAGGGGGTCTTCTTCCGAGCCTAGACTCGCTCCTTCTGTTTCATCCTCAGAACTGCAAACTATCAGGGCGAACTTGGGGGCCATCCCGGCTCCTGTGCTCTTGAGCCCAGGCCACAGGCCTGGCCCGGCTGCCCCAGGCGCCGTGGTGTGTCGCGCACTGTCCCCTGCAGGAGGGTTCCCCATCCCATCGCCTCCCACTGCCCTGGCATGCCCTGGGCTGGCTGGTGTGAGGGGTGACCCCGCAGGCTCCTGGCCAGGAACGGGTGCACCCCTGTGGGAGGCAGGAGAGGGGGCTAGCCCGGGGATGGGCTTGGCCCCCTCACCCAGGAACGCCATTTCCAGGCTGTCCCCAAGAGTCGTGGCCCAGGGTGGTGGAGGCTGTGTGGACCCCCCTCCAGGCTGTCCCTGTCCATTTCCTACGACCCCCACGCTGGGGGACGCGCCCGTTCCACCCCTGGGCACGCGCCCTTGCCGGGAATGGCTGATTTTGGCGCAGTGGGACAGCCAGCTCCGGGGGCCGCAGACGACGGTGGCGATGTTGAAGGCCAGCATGGGTTCCGCGGTGCAGGCCAGGAAGCGGGCCAGCGGCGTCCCGAGGCAGGTACTGGCAACGGTGGCCGTGCTGAGCGTGCGGGTCTCCGGCCGGTGCGTCTTCCTCCTCGCCAGATTCTTCTTCTTCCTCCCCTCGGCGCGGAGTGGCAGCACGCCAGCCTCGGAGCAAAGACCGCCGCTCCGCTCGAACTTCTCCCGCAGCTTGGACAGCACGGAGCCCCTCTGGGCAGGCTTGGGTAGAGGCCCCCTGGCCGCTGTGAGCTCCTCACAGACCTCCTTCTTCTCTGCGGCCAAGAACATCTTCAGAATGTTTTTCACGGTGCCCTTCCCGGCGGGGAGGCCCTGCCGGGGCTTCTGGCTGGGGGGCGGCTCCCTGTCCTGCGTGGGGCGGCCAGCTCCCTCCCGGGCCTTGTCCAGGAGCTTGTTGATGGTAGCGGTCACCAAGCTCCTGCCGGGGCCCTGCTTGTCCTTGGAAATCAGCCTCCCTACCTCCCGGGCCTTCTTGAGGCGGGGCTCACGGCCTGTGCCCATGAACTTGGCCTGCAGGAGCTGGAAGCAGGTGGGCCGCCGGTGGGCGTCCTGGCTCTCGGCCGAGTGGCTGGCCCTGCTCTCCCTGCCCTCTGCCCTCCTGGCGGGCGGCGGCTCCGGGGGCCTGTCCTGGAGCTCAGTGATGTAGAGCAGCAGGCTGCTGAGCACGGCTCGGGCGGCCGGGCTGCACGTCACACCGCTGACCTTCTTCCTCAGGGCTTGGACGTCGACAGGCTTCTCGCGGCCGCAAGTCTTGCCGTGCTTGGAGCTGCAGGGAAAGAAAGATCAGTCGTCACAGATTTTATCTTTGTTATTTTCCGGGATGACTCCGTAGAACATTTCCTGTGGCGCAGCCGCATTTCAGACACCCTAAAGTCCGGGGGAGGACAGAGGCCTGAGAGCTTGGAGACGTGGAGACGAGGGACACATGTTGCCTCTCGGGCCACCGCTCGTGCCCACGGCCAGCCGCTGTCCTTCCGCGGGCTTCGGGAAGTGGCGTGAATAGCTCTGCAGACGCAGCTTGGACCGCGGAGGTGCGCCTGAGCGGGACTCGACGGTTTCCGTCCCGGAGACATTATGCTTGTATGAACAGGGGAAGGAAGTGCAGAGGATTCCCGCTCTCTGCGGCTTCTCTGACTTCCACTGGGAGAAATGAAGTGATCGTCGTGGTTCTATCCCCACTCAGGGGCGGTGGGCGGACCGCAGACCCTGGGCCGACTTGGGGCCTCAGCCTTAGGGAAGGTCGTGCGGCGGGACGGGAGGGTGGAGGGCCTGCGGCTGCAGGAAGTCTTTGCTGCTGAGCAGAGTGGCTGAGGCTGGCCAGGCCCCCGGAGGCCCCCAAATGCTCCCAGAGGTCCCCGCCTGAGCCCCTGTCCCCGGGGAGACACTACCGGCCCAGCAGCCGCAGGCCCTCGACCTCAACCCAGTTACAGACGGGCCTCCTGGGGGCGGGTCTCGGAGACTGGGCGGGACGTCCCCTTCCTGCACAGCCTGGCCTGGGAGGGTCGTCCCCGTGGGCCGAGGCACGTCTGTGAAGAGGTGCCTGGAGCGCGGCCCCGCTGTTCTGCCGTCTCGCCACTCCTCCAGACCAGACGGTGGCCACCCTGAGCAAAGGACTACGGCCCGCCCAGACGGTCTTCCCCCGGCTCTGGGTGACGGTAAGACATTGGCAGCTTCTAAATGGGCGGCCACGGGCCACCTCACGCACAGCGCGTCCGGCGGGAGGGACAGCGCCGTCCTGCCTCGGGATGTGCTCACGGCGCGGGCACAGCGGCGAGCTGCACGGCCCTACGTGGACTTCGGCACCGCACTGAAAGGGAACGCAACGTTACTTTTCCTGCTTCTGTGTGTTTCCCAGAAAAGAGGGCTCTGCTTAGAAAGGCCACACACGTCCTCTTAAACGGCTTTGAGGAGGTGCCCAGGGCCACAGATGGTCCGTCCCCAGCAGCCTGGCCGCAGCCCCGGAGCCCAGCAGCGGGTCCCCACGCCGGGAAGTACTCCTTTCAGGGGGCTGACTGAGCCTCCCCGCAGGCTCCCGAGAGCCTGCCGTCCACCCGGTGCGGTCAGTCACTCAGGGGGCAGTGCTCGCTCTCTCGGACACCGGACAACCGTGAAGACCCTGCCTGCGGGCGGCCCCGCCACCGCCTCTGACTCCGCCACCCCCCAGGGCTCCCACACGTCTCCGGAGCCGCGGCGGCTGCTGGCCCAGGGACCCCACTTTGAGAACCCCCGGGATAGGTCAGGCTCTTTCCCAACATCAGACGACCGTGCGTTTGGTGCATTAAGCTCCTAAAACAAAACAGAAACCTGAACCCATTCCTAAGCCAGAGGGCTGCGACCTGGCAGAGCCACCGGGCCACACGGTGAGCACCAGCCGAATCCCGGGTCACAGCTGTGCCCATCCAGCAGCAGGAACGCCGGGGGCTCGCCAGGCACAAGGGGCGCCCACGCCGCCGACGCCCCGGCCCCGGACCAGGGGCAGCTCCTCCCGTTCTGGTTCTCTGACCGCACCCCTGCGGCACGCCCGCCTCACCATGCGCCCGGGACTGCAGGGACGTCCTTGCCCACCGCCGGCCGCAGGGCCATCAGAGACCTCACTTCTCCCGCCAAGGTGGGTGGTCGGGGGCACTCAGGCTCTGCGACCCAGGCCTCCTCCAGAGCCCGCGAGCTCTGTCTCCTTCTGGAACCCGCACTCTGGGAGACGCTCGCAGAAGCCTCGGCCCTCCGGAGCAGCGGCCGCAGAGCTCATCCAGCCAGACCCACTCCCCGGCCAATACCAGAGTCCAGACCCTCTCTGCAGGCTGTGTGTGCGCAGGGCCCGTTGGTGCTGGCCACGCTCACCGCTGGGACAGAGCGGTGGGCAGACGCCGTCACCGTGCAATTTCCTCCAGGGCCCAGCGCCCCGGTGTGCAGGCGGGGGCTGGTGACGGCCTGCGGGATGGGCCGGCCACCCTGCTGGGGTTCCGTTCACCTTCAGGACTGTGGGTTGAGTCACTCGATGGCCGAGATGGCTGTGGGGTCATTCTGACGCTGGAACACAGGCCCCGAGGACCCGCCGCGTGGCCTCGTGTGGCCCGGCAGCTTCCTCGACTCAGGCTCTGGAGGGGCAGAGTGAGGGCGGCTCGGTGTGGACTCAGCCCCGTTCCTCTGCCGTCGCTACGCGATTCCTCCTGCCAGGGTCGCCAAGCTTCGACGCCGAGCGCCCCTCTGTGTCAGGAAGCACGGTGGGGACTCGTCCCGACTGTGTTTACCTACCAGCCCGCGGCGGGGCTGATGCCCGGGGACTTGCCAGGACCGGCTGGTCACACAAGAGGATGACGATTCAGTGACGCCGGGGGCAGTGAGCGCAGCGGGTGACCATGCGGTCTCCTCCCGTAGGTAGCTTGTGTGTAACCGCCACCCCAGCACGAGACCCTCCTTGCCCCTGCCCACTCCTGCGCCATCTCTCTATCCTGCTCCCTCTAGCCTGGGGAGGCCCTGCCCCCCGGAGAGATTCTGAGCCCCCGCAGGACGGCTGTGCAGCGCGCCCTCGCCACGTGTCACCACGTGGCCGAGCTGGGCTCCCGCCGCCCTGCGGGGACGGACTTCCCGGGGCTCAGGCTGTGAGCTGCCCCATCTGGCCCTCTGACCCTGTGCTCTGCTCCAGCTGCGCTGGCCATCAGTTGGTCCCTAGCTCATTCTGATCCCAGGGCCTTTGCACAAGCCGTTCCCTCTGCTGCATACTGCCCGCCCTCGGGGTTTCGCTTGGAACCTCCTGAGGTCACTCCCTGAGCTGCAGCCCCAGCAGCCTGGCTGGGGTCAGTGTCCCTGCAGCAGCCATCATTGTCTGAGACTCGCGCGCCGTTGCAAACACAGGGTACGTTTGGCTCCATGTGGGCGGGAAACCCATCTGTTCTGCACCTTCCTGGGGCTTGCAGAGGGGTCTGGTAGGAGCAGACACTCAGCAGACCCCCATGGAGGGGCCCGGTCTGGGGCTCTCGCTCACCCTGCCCATTGCAGTGACTCAGTTCCCTCCCGTGCTCTGTCCCAGCTCCACACGGAGTCTTCCCTCCCATGACAGTCACACTCTTGACGAACTCCTATGCATCCTCCACGACCCAAATCAAATGCCCTCCTCAGCGGAGCCTTTCCCAGTGGCCGGGTCATGCTGCCCCTACTGGTCCTGGGGAGGCTCCTCTGTGTCCCTGTAGGATACCAACGTGGCCCTCAGCAGGCCTGCAGTCACCGAGTCAGAATGGCCAGGGCGTGAGTCCTCCCGCAGGACGGTGCACAAGCAACCCAGACAGCAGACGGCCAGTGCTTTCTTCTCTGAGCAGCCTGCTGGACGGACGGGCCCTGTGCACAGCAGGGAAGACAGTTTGGGGAGGGTAGGTCATTCATGCCTCAAAGCCAGGTGTGTTCCCTTCTGGTCGGCGCTTCCCAGAGGCGGTCTGGGATCCGGATCTCGTGTCAGGTTGCTGTCCGGCCGGCTGAGGCAGGCGGACATCCTCAGGCCCGTGCCGGGACAGGGCCGGTGCACACTTCTCTGGGGCCAGTGTGAGTAGCACGGCCGCGATAAGCTTTCCTGCCGGTTCTGTTGGTGCCTCTGGCTGCTGAGAGGTCACCTGGAAATACAGCGACACTGGGCTGTCGGGGACAGGACAAGCCCCGGCAGCACCGGGCCCCTCTCCTGGGGGACAGCACCTGGCCGTCACTGTCTGCTTTTTCGACAGGGGTCAGGCTGTGTCAGCATGTCCTCAGGCAGCGAGGGGACGTCCTTTGGCCCCCGTGTCCTCTTCTGAGATATGGGGTCTCCAAGGCCCTGTTGGGGAGACCTCCAAATCCCATGGCAACAGCGATGCCCCGGCCCCGCCAAGTGCATCCTCAGAAAGAAAGGGGAGAGAAGCCGGCCAGGATCACCCCCACAGCGCCGCTCCCACACATGTCCTCCCCACGGACGCCCCAGCTCCTGGGTGACCCGCACACACCCTTTCCTGCCCTTCGGAGGACAAGCCCGGGGCCAGGCCTGCCCCCTGCTGCCCTCCGGCCCAGCGCACTCTCCCACGGGCCACACACAGCCTGTGCCCTCCCGGGCCCTTGCAGACGCCCCTTGCGGGCACTTGGAGGACCGAACCCCTGAGCAGGTGGATCCTGCTGCCCGGAGGCTCGCGGGGTCGTTGCAGCAGACGTTGAGGGAGTCAGAGTCAGGGAACCTGGGCCCCTGGCCAGCTGCTCGGAGAGGGGGCGGCGGCCCAGCCCCGGCGGGGTGGAGGCTGGGGACGCAGGCAGGCCGAGGGTCCTTGGGCGCCCTCCCCATTCTCGGGCAGGGCCACTGCTGGGCGCGTCCGTCCGCATCTCTGACAGAGAAGGCAGGCAAGTGTGGCCTGGGGTGAACAGCTGGTGAAGGGAGGCTTTGGGGCCACTTTGTGGCTTTTTGTGGGTTTTAATGTACTTGAAAACAAGCTTTACAATGGAGCAGTCTGGATGTAGAGCTGAGGGCCGACAGGTGGGCTGGGGGTCTCCTTGGTGTCCACGTCCGCCTGGGCTGTGCCCTGAGAAGGCCCAGTGTCCCCAGTGGCCTCCTTGGAAACGTGTTTCCAGTTCTGTCTGCGGACACCTGGCCAGGCCTCATGGGCCGTCTACTCCAGGTGCCCGTGGGCCTGGGGCTGGGGACAGGCGTCAAGGCACCGGGCAGGCGTCTCGGAGGTGGGGCCAGACGGGCAGGACCGCTGGGTTTACGTTCTCCGCTCAGGACAGCTTCCCTCCCCTCCGCCGTGCTTGCCCAGCTGGGGCACCGACCTCACCTGCTGCTGCCCACCCCCGACCTGGGGAAATCCGCTGACGGAAGGGTGGGTCCCCGAGGACGCGGCTGAGGCCATCGTGCAGGTGGACCCTGGGAGTGGACCCTTCCAGTCTTGCCGGGGGACTTCCTGGGTGGGCTGCCCCAGCCATCAGGGGACAGTGTGTCTGCCAAACCCACCCCCTCCGGCTTCCAGACGCAGAGCACTGGGAACAAGGGTTCAAACCTGAACCAAAACCTCTTAACCAGCGAGCCTGGGGACACGAATCCGTCAGGTCAGCCTGAAGTCCCCACGTGTGTGAGCAGAGCAGGGGACGTGTTCCCGCCCTGAGGCCAGCAGCGGCAGGAGCCGGGGCCTGTCCCCGAGGGCTCGGGGCTGCTGGCGCTCCCCAGCACGGTCGGTCTAGCTGCCGCCCCGAGCCCCAGCTTCCGAGCCCGCGCACCCACGCGCCGTGCCAGTGGGGCATGGAGGGGACGCCCCGCATGCAGGATGTGAAGTCGCGGAGGTGGACGTCCCTGCCGGAGGGGGGCCCGCGTCACCTCGGGAACGGGACAACAGAGTGGCGTGAACCACACTGCCCGAGAAAGTGTAGTGGCCAAAAGGACGGGGTCCCAAAGTGCCAAAAGGGAGTGTGCGCACACGTGCGTGTTGACACGCTCAGGCAGGACACGTGCGAGGCGGCTTCCGGGGCCACGTGAGGGCCTGGGAGTGCGACCCCGACTGGGGGCCTCCGGCTGTCCACTCGGCGCCCAGGCGCACGGCTCGGGGATGTCGGAAGCCACGGGTGTCACCTGTGCGGGAGCGCGGGTCAGAGCCGCACGGGTGAGCCCCCTGCCAATGCCGCGGCCTCGTCTTCAGCACGTGCAAGTCTCTGCAGCGAGACGGGGACACGGTCTCCTCCTCTCAGGGGTCCTGGGAATTTGTGCTGTTTTGCCGGCCATGAATAGACCCCCTTCCTGACGCTCAAGGACGGGCTGTCCCTGCACTGCCGCCGTGGCTGAGCCCGCTTACCTCCAGGGGCCTGTGCTCCTGAGGCCGGGCGGGTGAGTCCCCAGCCCCGACCTGGGCGGTCCGGCCGAGGGACCCCCTGCGCGTGGCTTCCTGCCTTTCCCCCCAGAAAACAAAGCGGCAGCGGCAGCAGGGGTTAGTCCGTGACTCAGAGACCTTCCTGGCCAGGGTGTCCCGGGTCCGTGGTCTGCCAGCTGGCGCCAAGCCTTGGCACCCTCCTGGGAAGCGAGGGGGTGACCCCGCGGGCCCCGGGCCCCTGGAGAGAGCTCCGCCACAGCCGGGCCGGCCCAGCCAAGCTGCGGAAGCGCCGTGTTAAGTGCGAGATGCCCCTGGCTTTTATTCACACCAGATGCTGCTTCCGAAAGACTGTTGGACGCCCCGTCGGCCGGAGCAGGTGCGCTTGCTTTCTGCGCTCGCGGGCTGGGACCCGGCCACGGCGAGCGGCGCCGCGTCCTTAGCCTCGAGCCTGGTGGAGCCTGCGGTGGCCCAGGCTGGACCCGGCAGGCCGCGTGACAGCCGCGGGCCACACGGAAGGAGATGCGGGGACGCACGAGGACCCTTTATTCCCGGCTTTCTCAGGCACTCGCTCCAAAGGGGCTGGTTTTTAGATCTAGATCCAGTGTGATTAAAAACGCCGGTGGAGGGAAGCGCATGCTTCCGGGGGCCGCGCCCGAGGCCAGGAGCAGGCGGAATGCGCACTTGGTCTGCGCGCGGCCGTCCTGGTTAGTGTGGTCGGCATGGTGAGCGCTTGGCGTTAGTGGTGCACACAGTGAAACACCCCGACTGTCCTCGAGGCTGTTTGTGCTGCCGCGCTGGGAGGCTTGGGGCCTCTGGCGTGGGGCCAGCGGTGCCCCGGGGCCACGCAAGGGCAGGACAAACATCCTCGGAGGACGGACAGTGCATTTCATACGGCAGGTGGGGTTCTGACATCGGGGAGGGGAGGGTTAGATGTGATTCTGGCCAGGGAGGCGTGGCGCACACCCAGGAGGGCCGTGGGCCCCAGACAGCGGCGGGAGCCTTTACTTGTCCTCCGCGGACAGGCGGTACAGGGCCTCGCCCAGACACGCCAGCTCCTCCCTGTGCTCCAGGTCCTGGTATAGGCCCTCAGGAACCGCGTCCAGGCCGTGCAGCAGCCCGAACAGGCAGCCCGCAATGGTCCCCGTGGCCCCGCTCTCGCCTGGAACGAAAAACACAGGTCCTCAGGGGCCTTGGGGTCGAGGCAGGGACCCGGCACTAGCCAGAGCCTGCCAGTCCCCCTTGCCAAGGGCCCGTGTCAGAGACCCTCTGGGCAACTCCCTGGACCCGACCCCAACTTTGCTCTGGGTGAACCAACTTGAGGCGTTTGCTGCCCCTTCCCACCCTCCCACCTTGCACG
Organism: Meles meles; assembly: GCF_922984935.1. Taxonomy (NCBI): domain Eukaryota; kingdom Metazoa; phylum Chordata; class Mammalia; order Carnivora; family Mustelidae; genus Meles; species Meles meles. The sequence continues at coordinate 85,765,100 of NC_060079.1, forward strand.
CGTGATTGTGTACGGGCGCCCGTGCTGTCCTGGGGGCCGGGCGCACCGGGAGCCCTCGTCTGCGGGCGGCGCTGGCCCTCACGACCTGAGCCTCGGCACCAGCAACCGAGGGGCTCCGATGCCCACGGAGACTCTGTGCCCAGTGCGAGCTGGCGTTTGCCAGGAATCCCCTCATTTCACACCCGCAGGAGACAGTGGGCCCTGGGGGGCGGGGAGATCCCGCGCAGCCTCGGGACCGTGACGGCCGCCTCTGCAAGGCTCAGACCCGCAGCTGCCGAGGCGAAGTCCCACCGAGCCCTGTCTGGCCACAGGGTCAGCAGAACCATACGGTGCTATCGTAGCAGGAACCCCACTCAAGCCCAGCGGCCTTGGAGGAGCGGGGCGTGTACCCCTTTCCTCGTGAGCTCAGGAAAACAGCCACGCGAGGCAGCACCCGCCCAGAGAAGGACACACATTCTGGGGGGCAGGAGGCCGGGCCCTTGGAGACCCTTGGAGGACACTTAGGGGGAGAACAGGGCGCTGGTCGCCCAGAACCCGAGACCACTAAAGAAGGCAGTCCCACCTCCGTGGCACATGGCCCGGTGGCAGAGCTCCGTCCAGCTGTTCCCGGCCCCGAGGAGAGCATCGTAGGCAATCATGGGGGCATCGTGGCCCCGCCGGCCCCCTCGGCCTTCCGAGCTCCATTTCCGGTAAGCCTGAAGGGAGAGTGGGGTCAGGGTCACGTGACGGCAAACCAGTGTCGGCTGGAGCACGAGCTCCCGGGCGTCTACCTACTGGCTGTGCACTTACGGGGCGCCTCGTGTATGCCAGGCACTGACCCAGGGCTGGGCCGACCATGCACAGGAAAGACCCACCTCTGCAGGTTCCCACGGGTGCAGGCCTTCCCGTGACAAAGCTGCCAAGTCTACGGAGACAGAGCCCACACGGCCCTCGTCTGAGCAGAGCACGGGCCCAGCAGGCGCCAGGGCCCCGAGGCAGGGACGGGTTAGGGTTCGGCAGGAAGCCCCGTGGGGTACGCCGCACGTGGTCAGGCCGGCGAGAGCAGGGAGCGAGCAGGGCCGGGAGGGGGGATGGGCTGTCGCAGCCCTGTGCCCTGGGGACCGTCAGCTTTGGTCTGGGGCAGCCGCACCCTCCGTAGGACTGCACGCCGGGGCCTTCCTGCGTCCAGGCGAGGTCCATGGGGGCACACGAGGGACGGTAAGGAGCACCCAAGCAGGAAGGGTGCCCCCCCCTTCCCTGACACCGTCCCGACACCGGGAACGCAGACGTGCTCGCGGGGGCTAGGGCAGCCGGACGGGGCCACAGGGTGCCCTCAGCAGGCAGAGGGGCCGCCCACGAGTGTGCTCAGCGCCTGACTGCAAGGGGCTTCAGCTCGGCTTTGGGATCCCTGGACGTATGGATGACGCGTGTGAATCTTGGCCACGCCGCAGGGATGCGGGGCTCTCCCTCATGCCACCCCCCGTGGTGCCGACAGCAGCAGCCTGCCGGGGAGTCTGCCGCACGAGAAAGGGGGATGGCCCAGCCTCGTCCATCAGCCTCGGCTTGAAGTCGTAACCCCGGGAACACGAAGTGGAACAGGACGTCTTTAACAATCCTATTTTCAAGTTTTCTAGCACACACCGTGCTTTTAGTGAGAGAAAATAGAAAGAGGAACTTCTATCTGTTTCAAACATGCCTCCTCCAGGAAGGTTTCCAACACCCCCCACGGCTGCTCTGGGCCCCTCGTTGCTACGGGGGAGCCTCCCCGGCCGGGCTCCACTCGGAGCCAGAACACAGCCCGGTCGCGGCGGCCCCTCGGCAGGGACCCCGGCCATGGCCGTCCCCACCCCTGGACACAGCCAGACTTACCTTGTCCCTCTCCTCCGCGTCGTAGCGGTCGGGGAAGACGGCTTTGCTCCCCGTGTCGTCGCTGATCTTTCTCTCCTCCAAGTAAAACTGCCACTTCGCTTCAAAGTAAAACCAGTGCTCCTGGTACTCTACGAGAGAGCAGGTGCGCCGTGCCGAGGGCCTCGCTGGCCGTGGGGGCGGGGCGGCAGCCGGACGTGGAGGGCAGAGCCCCCCAGCCACGGCTCCGCGGCTCCCGCTGGCGTCCGCCGCCGCTTTGAAACCACCTCGAGGAAGGTGGAGACGAGGGACAAAGCGACCCCAAGCCTTGCTCGACTCCGTTTGGGACCCGAGGCTCAGCCCGCGATTCCGAGACTGTTCTCCTGTGTGTTCTGAGCCTGAACCCCTGCCCTGACACGCCGCCGGGGCGCAGGTGCCAACAGGTGAGCCTCCAGCGGGCGGCTGACACCGCGGGGCCTCCTCGCCAGCCCGGGGAGCCGCCTGGCTCAGGGGCACAGCCGACACCCGCGGGATGGGGGACGGCTCGGAGGCACAGATAGGCCCTAGGACAGGTCTTGGTGAGGCTCCGGGTCCTGAGAGACCCGCAGGCTCCCGGGAAAGCTGGCCCAAGTCCGCTTTACAAAACTAACAGCAAAGCCACCGAAGGCTGGGCAAGGTGACTGGGCCAGACAGGAAGGCCCTGAGGAGACCTGGGCTCGGTCCACGTGCGGCCACTTCTCTCCTGGCCGCTGGGCAGCAAGTCTGGGGACAGACGTCCAAGCAGAAAGTTGGGGAACTGAGTTGCTGTTGCCTGTACTGCCCACGGGCTTTGTCCCCACTAAGCAGAAAGTCCTGGAACACGATTTTCTCCAGACGGTTTTGGGTTTCTACTGCAAAGGTGTGTGTCCTGGAAGGTCATAAAACTCTAGGTTGGACACATTAAAAATTAAACAGAAAGAACCAAGTCCTCCCCGTTCCTGTCCAGGAGCGCCCCTGATGGCTGCTCTGCGGGAAAGCCTGGGAGCTCTGGGAACTGTCCCCCACGCAGCGGGAACGCACCGCGTGGCCCGCACTCGGCCTCACTGACCTGTCTCTCCCTGGGGAAGGACGCGGCCCCAGGCAGCCTTGCCATCGCACAGAGCCCAGGCCGAGTGACTCAAGCCAGGCAAGTGTGGAGCTCTATTCTATGATTAGGGTTATAGGGGACACTTCAGGACAAGAGGACAAGAGGTTCTCGGCTCCCTTCGGAATGGGCTGTGGGCAAGTTTCCCGGCACTACGAGTTCACAGAAGCAGAGGTGAAGCTCTCCTGGTCACGTTGGTCTGGAAGCTTCTCCAGACGCATTTATGAGTCCCCACGTGTCAAAGGGTGACAGTGACTCGTGGGTCTCCTGTCTCAAGACCTCGGCCTCAGGCAGCCCAGAAGACCACAACCTCCCGCACACACAGCCCACGCCCCCTCTGCCCTGGGACGAACGCGGACAACTTCAGAACACCTGCATGAGCTCGCGTCCCTCCCAGAGGGAGAGAGCCCTGCACGGGGTTGGCCGCCCAAGGAGAAGCCGGGGGCTTTTTGGCCCTGCACCGGCTTCTCCGTCTGGTCTGTCAGGCGCCATTTGCCCAACGCCAGTGACATCGCGATCCCTAGGGCCTCTGCCGGACAAGCCAGTGGACACCACATGGGCAGCCAAGGGGGGGTGTCTTTTGACCACGGGTTTGGGTAACTGGGACAGACAGACATTTCTGGGTGTAGAGGTCACCAGAGGGCACCGATGCCCGTCTGGGCTCCGGGTCCGGCTGTCTGTAAGCTTCAGCAGCAGTGTGGACGTTGGTGCGGGCGTCCCTCGTCCTGGGGGACGGGCTACTTCGGGACCATCTGGAATGCCGAAGCCCGGTGTGCACCCCTCTTGTCCCTCTGGCTGCTCTCAGACAGCAGGATGGCTGGGGTCGGGGTGTGGAGCTCCAACTGCCCAACTGTTCCGAGTCTCCTGGCTATGGGGGTCCCCTGGGCGGGTGTCGCCCTCTGCCAGGAGTGCCCTCCATCTCACTGTGGGGTGGGCCGACCCCAAGCCGTCTGGGAACTTGGTCTGAATGTGCCCTGAGTGTGCATCAGGCCAGCGTGATGGAGAGCGACAGGAAAGGGGCCAGACTCACCTGCCAGGTGCCGGATGGTCTTTTTACAGTACTCCTCGGCCAGCGGGACTGTCCGCACCATGTCCCTGCCCCACTGCTCCAGCGGCTTGCCCTGCGCAGCATACGACGCAAACAGGGCCGTGCACAGGGACCCGAGGAAGCCTGCGGGGCAGAGGGCAGAACAACAGAACAACCATGGCTCTGGGCTCGGCGTCCTGGGCCATGGCTCCGGGCACGCGGGCCTTCCGTCTCCTGCACGAAGGGCTGTGGTGGGGACACAGAGGCCTGCCCGAGGCTCACGGAAAGGACAGCCACGCAGAGAGGGGCACGGCCGTGTCAGAGCTGCCCTCGGGGGCTCGCTGGCCGCTCTGGGAGGCACCGCTGCGGGCCGGGAGTCAGTGTCCGGTTCTCGGACCTGTCACCATCCTGACCCCCTGCCGTGACCCCGCCCCCATCTTGACCCCCTGCTGTGACCCCGCCCCCCCGGGGTATCTAGCGTCCAGGCGGCGCACGGCTATCCGACTGCGACGCCTGCAGCCGGCAGCGTCCGGAACAGGGACAGGAGCCGCCTGCCTTCCCGGTGTCGCCCACCTGCCATCACACCCTCCGTGTCTCATCGGGGCTTTCATCAGAGACACCGTGTGACACGTTTCTTTCACACGAGTGGACAGTCCATCCGCCAATGTTGTAGAGGTCGGGGTTGCAGACCCAGAGTCCCGTGGACCTCGGACTGTCAGCAGACGCTGGGCCCTGTCACGCCTGGAGGCTTCCCGGGCTCAGCCCGCCTCCACCTGCACCACGAGCCAGCGGGCGCTCAGCACGGAGCCCTTCCCAGCCGGCCGGGACGCCGCCAGCTGCTCCAAACGTCTACCTGCCGTGAGCGCCCCACGCGGGTGCTGCCAGGAGGGCACAGTGTGGCCACACCAGCTACAGTAACATTGAAAGTGGCCTGGAGGGGACACCTGGGGGGCTCAGTTAGTGAAGCATCTGCCTTCGACTCAGGTCATGAGCTCGGGGTCCTGGGATCGAGTCCCACATCAGGTTCTCTGCTCAGTGGGGAGCCTGCTTCTCCCTCTGCCTCTCTCTCTCTCAAATAAATAAATAAAGTCTTTCGGGGAAAAAAGAAAGTGGCCTTGAAAGAGGGACGTCTCAGGACAGCGGCGGGCTGGGAGGACGCGTCCCCCCCGATTCACGCGTGGTTACAGGTTTGCGAGTTTCACGTCATTCTTCTTCTTCTTTTTTTTTTTTAAATATTTTATTTATTTGACAGACAGAGATCACAAGTAGGCAGAGAGGCAGGCAGAGAGAGAGGAGGAAGCAGGCTCCCTGAGGAGCACAGAGCCCGATGTGGGGCTCGATCCCAGGACCCTGAGATCATGACCTGAGCAGAAGGCAGAGGCTTTAACCCACTGAGCCACCCAGGCGCCCCTCTTTTTTTTTTTTTAAATGTATTTACTCATCAGAGACATAGCAAGATGGAACACGAGCAGAGAGAGGAAGGGAAAACAGGCTCCCTGCCGATCAGGGGCCCGACGAGGGGCTCGATCCCAGGACCCCGGGACCCTGACCTGAGCTGAAGGCGGACACTTAACGACGGAGCCAGTCAGGTGCCCTACGTCATTCTTTCTTAAACTCAGAAGCCAACAGCCCCTCTAGGTCATGACTCTCGGTCGGCGCTGGGGCCCTGCCTGTCCTCGTGCTGGGTGACGGACATGCGGTGGGAACCCCGGGAGCAGCCGGCATCACGGCTCCAGGAGGAACAGCCCGGAGCTCGGGGCTCCATGCTCTGTCCTCGTGGCAAGCTGGCCCGGCTCCCAGTGCCACGGTCATCCCCGCGACAGGTGGGGAAACAGAGGCACGGCTGGGGACGGCGCAGCACTCGGCAGAAGACACCCGACCTTGTGCCACAACGTGGATGCCCGGGACGTCAGCCCGGATCCCAGCTTCCTTTCCCTTCCCCCGGCGCACACGGCGCCACACCTGCCGGGTCCACCCTCTCCAGAATCGCCACATTCAATGCCACGCCGGCTCTCAGGCCCACCACAGAGCGTGGGCAGTGTGCGCGGGCTGACAGGCGGGCGACCCCGGGGCAGCGTCACCTGTGGGGTGGTTGTGGGTCATCCTGCCGCACTCGACGCTCACTTCCACCAGAGTCTGCAGGCGCTCCGGTTTCCAGTACCGCATGCCGACGCACATGGCTTTGGTGGCGGCTCCAAACCCTGACCCTGGGGGGACACACGGTGCGCACAGTTTCAGATGTGGCTCCGAAAACCTGCCTCTGGCAGCCGGACCTCCACGGGTGACCGGACGCGTGCACATGCTCAGGGAGTACCGATCCCAGTGTCACAAAGGAAATGGAAAACAGGCCCACGACCCAAGCACCCGACGACGAACAGAGAGGAAGTGGACGGCAAAGCCTCCCCATGTTGGAAGGCTGCTCCGGCATCGGACACGGAATTCTGGGTGGCTTGGGACACACTCCGGCGCGCTCTCCCGGGAAGACATTGGGCACAGGCCCGCAGAGACTGCGTGCTGTAGCCGGGCCCATCTGCTCGCTGTGAAGACAGCTCCGCTGGGCGGGACCTGCCACGGAGCGAGGGCGCCATCCCGGGGTCCCAGGGTCCCCGGGGTGTGACGACCAGCCACCGCATGCCCTCCCACCTGCTGACGGACGCCTGGGCCATTTCCCCGGGGTGTGATGGCTACAACAACACCGTGACCTCTCCTGACCAAACCTTCGTCCCGACACACGCTTTCTTTTCTCGGGGGCGGACACCTCGGATGGACCGTTCAGCTCCTCCGAGCAACAAGCGGTCACCTCGGAAGGCACTGGGTGGTCGTGTCCTGTGTCCCCCCCGACGGGCCTCACGGTCAGTCTTCCCACGTCCTCACCGACACCTGTCGTTTCCTGACTTAATTCCAGCCATTCTGACTGACGTGCGGTGGGATCTCACTGTGGTTCTGATGGGATTTCCCTGGCGCCGAGGGCACATCTCGGAGACACTTTTCACGTGTCTGTCGGCGTCTGAAGTCTCCTGGGAGAAGCGTCTGCTCCTGTCTTCTGAGACTTTGACCACTATTTCTTTCAATCGTTTCTTTGTTGCCCTTCGCTCTACCAGGGACCCTGTCACAGGCCCATGAGGCCACTGTAAGCCGCCTGTGCTTTTTCCTATTTTCGGATCCTTTTTCCTCTGTGCCTTCAGACTCACTAAGTTTTTCTCCTGAAAAATACAATTTCACCCAGTGCATTTAGAAACTCAGACGTCGTAATGTTTTTCTGGAAATGTGATTTGTGTCCGTCCGTGTCCCTTCCTAACTTTTTCAGCCTGTGGAATATCTATAACTACACCCGTTCCATGACTCGAACGGCTGCCTCAGGCTTCGTGGGTTCCAATTATTGATTTTTCTCTCGTTACAGATTCTGTCTCCCTTCTTCTTTCATGACAGTAACGTGATTAGATGCCAACCTCAGTATAAGCCCAGAGTGGGGTCTGTCCCCAGTATAAACCCAGATGGGGGCATCTGTCCTCAGTAGAAGCCCAGACGGGGGCATCTGTCCCCAGTATAAGCCCAGAATGGGGTCTGTCCCCAGTATAAGCCTAGCCGGGGGTCCATCCTCAGTATAAACCCAGACAAGGGCGTCTGTCCCCAGTAGAAGCCCAGACGGGGACCCGTCCTCAGTAGAAGCCCAGACAGGGGCATCTGTCCTCAGTAGAAGCCCAGAGTGGGGTCTGTCCCCAGTATAAGCCCAGCCGGGGGTCCGACCTCAGTATAAACCCAGACGGGGGCATCTGTCCTCAGTAGAAGCCCAGAGTGGGGTCTGTCCCCAGTATAAGCCCAGCCAGGGGTCCGACCTCAGTATAAACCCAGACGGGGGCATCTGTCCTCAGTATAAACCCAGATGAGGGGACCTGTCCCCAGTATAAGCCCAGAGTGGGGTCTGTCCCCAGTATAAACCCAAAGGGGCACATTTGTCCTCTATAAAGCGGGCGGGGCAGGTCCCGGACCCAGGAGCCGGTGCTGGGGGGCAGAGATCTGGTCACGTAAATATGGCCTCTCCGAACACGTCGGAGCATCCTGGGCACAGACCACACGCTGCTAGGACACGTTTTCCTGACTTTGGTGACATACACTTAAAGGGAAAGCAGTCGAGATGAAGCTCCTTAAGATGACCCCGGGGTTGGTGCGGACGGACGCCGGCTGTCAGCCGCGGCACCCGGGAGCCCCCGCGTCCCCCTGTGCTGCGCAAACCTGCGGAGCTGCTGGTTAGTGGACGGCACAGGGGTTAGTGTCCAGGCTGCTGTCCCGCATGCGCTTTAGGGGGAGAAGAAAGCGCTCCCTGACCCTTCTCGTTGAAAGGCGTGTGCCAGGCGAGGAGATAGTTATCTGGCTTCAGCTGCGAGCAGCCTTCCAGGGTGGCCGGGTCCGCCCAATGTTCCGGAAGCTTCTCGAGGACCTCCACGTAGCGCCTCACCATCTCCCGGTACAGGTCGTCCAGGCACCAGTAGTCTGGGAAGGAAAGAGCAGGAGGACAGGGTCAGACCGAGCAGGAAGGGGGCAGCGGCCTTGCGAGCCCCCAGGGTGGCAGGGACAAGGCCGGTGGCAGTGAGCTTCGTGGCCCCACGTTCGTGGGAGAGGAGGAAGCTTCGGGCAACCTACCGCCCAGTCGTGGCCCGTGGGAATGTGTGGCCTGCACACGGCTCACTCTGGCTACACAGCAGAGTCCAGACAAAACCCAGAGTTCTGCCTACGTGAGGACGGGCCCGAAATGTGCCTGTTCCCTGGGCTTCCGCGAGCCCGTGTCTCCGTGCGGAGGGCCGAGCCTCTGCACTCCGGCGGCCGTCTCCCTCCTGTGAAGCAGCTCAGTGCGGCCCCAGCTTGTCCCAAATGCCCCCCGTGCACAGGGGCATCCCTCGAGGATGGCGGACGTGGAGGACAGGGTAGCTAATGAGCTGCCCAGCAGCTGGCGGGGGGCCGTTGCCCTCGGACAGTTGCAGCTGCCCCCAGCACCGCCCGCTTGTCTTGTGGGGTCACGGGGAAGGCTCCGTGGGTTATGCGACATGCCCGAGCCCGGAGATGATGGTGACCGGAGGTCGAGTGCAAGGTCTGAGCGTTGCTGTCATTAGAAGCCCAGGTGGTGGGCAGAGACCACCGAGCTCCCAGTGTGGGGTCCGGTTTGCCTTGTTCCGTCAGAGAGCAGGGCGGGGTGGTGGCGAGGCCGCTGTGCCAGGCCAGCTGGGCAGGGGGAAAGCGCCAATGGGAACTTCACAGCTACCAGCAGACTCATTCTGTACCCAAGATGCATTTCCGCCCCTCTCCTGGGTGCACACCCCAACTTTGGGGTTTGGGGGAGGGGAGGAGAGAAGGAGGGAGCCCCGTCCCCCTCTTGGTTACCGCAGGGGCGAGGGAGATGGGTACACTCGCCAAGCCCCTCCCTGCTCCGGGACGGAAGCTCCTGCCGCCCTCAGGGCCGGTGGGCCCTCGTGCCCCGGGGTTGTGGCTCTGAGGCAGGACCTGGTCCTCCATCCTCCTGCCCCCAAGTGCACACGGGCGGCCTGTGGGACGCGCCAGGCTTGGGTCTGGGGGGCGGTGTGGAGAGTGTGTGGCCAGCCGGGTTGGTGGGGGAGCGGGCTTCGCGGGCACACGGCTGCTGGGGTCGTCCAGACGACCTCCCTTATCAACAGCCTTTCTTAACTGGATCTGGGGTTGGTGAGCCTCCCAGAACCCCTCAGGTAATCCATTGTATTCTGGAATCACGTCCTTCTACAGGAAAAAAAACCCTCCTTAAAAACAAAACAGCAGCAGACAGTCTTGGGTTTCAGGCTGGAATCCCAACCAGAAACAGGTTTTCCGGAGCCGCTGCGCCGCCCTCCTCGGACTCTCGCCACCTTGTCAGGTGGCCTTTGGGCTCAGTCTTCTCCGCCTTCCCACCCCGTGTCCGCAGAGACAAGTCCACTCACGAAACCCCTGTACGTCCCCAAACCACGTCGCCATGAAGAAAACAGAATGCCCACGGCAACGCGCTTTGCAGTAGAAAGTCCGCTTCCCAAAGCGCTTTTCCTCCAGGGAGCCAGTGGTGGAGGAGACGGAGCACTGGGCCAGGCCCCGTTCCCCTGCAGGGTCCACACACGCCCGTGGCACCTGCTGTGGTCCCCGCGGGCTCACGGCCCCCTTCCTCCTGAGCGGCCACGGCCGCTCGAGCTGCTGAACCCAGACCAAGACAATGAGGAAGACAGGTGTTAGCTACCCCGCCACGAGCCGTGGTCCCTCGATTAAATCATCACGTGGCGGGTGCCAGCACTACCCCACCTCGTCTCATGTGAGCCTGTGACAGAGCCGTCGTCGTCCCGAAGGGCAGGAGGGAAACCAAGTCGCGAGTTTGAGGGCCGGGAGTGGCAGGCCCCAGGGCCCCCGAGGCGGAGCCCCCTCGGCACCCTTGGGCGACGGGCACAGGGCAGCCTTGGTGAGTGCGTGCCAAGGGCCTGCGGGCGTGCCGTGCACACTGGATTGCCCAGCCGGCCTGTGGGGAATGGGGCGCTGCTTCAGGGCCAGGACTGATCTCACCCAGTTCCGCACATTCCAGAGACGCGGACCCAAGGAGCAAGTCACACACGACCCTGCGTCCCCCCGATGACAACAGGACCCTGCGGCCCCACAGCGCAGAATGGCGGGACGCGCTTGAAAATGCTGACCCGGGGTCCCCCTCTGGGAAGGTCTGCGGGTCTTTGGGAAGGTGGTGAAGAATTACCCTCCATCGGGGTCCTTGAGGTCCCCGTGCGGCCGCTGGCTGCAGGCAGTCGGGATGGCGCGAGGAACTTGTGTGTCGGAAGCAAGTTACCTGGTCCCGTCCCTGCTCAGACACTCACGTGGGGCCCTTGGGCAGGTTCCCTGACCTCTCTGCGTCCGTTCCTGTTCTGTAGAGCCATGATCAGGCCAGCCTTCGGGGTGATGCGAGGGTCAGAGCGTCACAGGCGGGTCAGCGCACACCACGCAGCACTCCGCACCGTGTCGGGGCTGGCGGGGCCGTGGACGGGCCTCAGAGGCTCCATTTTGGCTACAATTTGCTCTTTCTTTCTTTCTTTTTTTAAAAATTTGCTATTTTTTAAAAATAAAGATGTTTTTTATTTCACGAAGACAGGGCACAAGCAGGGAGCATGGGAGGGGGGAAGCAGGCTCCCCGCTGAGCAGGGAGCCCAACCGGGCTGGATCCCTGGACCCCGGGGATCATGACTGGCCGCGTCCCCAGCGGAGCCCCAGGCGCCCCACAGTTCGCTATTTATTGGCAAAAGGTCCAGCCGTTGGACGACGAAACTCAAATCTCCCCTTAGGTTTTTAGTGACTGCGAGAGCGGCGCTGCAGTTTGCGGAGGTTCGGTCGGGCGCTCTTCTCCAGCGACCCCTGGAGACCGGAGGGGCGGGGCGGGGCACGCAGCAGCCGCGGTGCCCACGGCCGGAGGGGGGGTCTTGTCTCTGCTCAGAAACGAAGCCCCGAACGCCCCCCCCCTCCATTTCACACGGGGCAGATCTTGCCGTTTCTGTCAAGACGGCTCAGTCTAATCTCGGAGAGCCCGGCTGCGGACGCGCGGTGGGTGGAGAGACGGGCGCGCCCGGAGAGGACAGGAGGGAGCAAGGCCGGGCTGTGCTGCCAAACCCGGGGGCGGGGGCTGGGCTCGGGCGCGGCTTCCTGGGGAGGGTGGGGGTCCTGCTCCGGGTTAGCCGGGAACAGACCCCGGAGACGGAGACGCACGTCCCAGCCGTCCGGACTCGGGGAGGTGCCCCCGCTGGGCGCCTGGAGCTATCTTATCTGTGCGGCTCCAGGCCTCGCCCGGGCTATTTTGGAACGGACGGCAGACGGCATTCCTGCCCGGTGAGCGCAGAGCTAAGCTGGGCGAGCCCCGGGCTCTGGGCCCCGGGGCCTCCTGGCCTCTCTGCTGCCCGACTTGCACCCTGTTAGCCGGAACCGGCCCGGGAGCTGCGCTCACCCCCGCTGCTTCCCTGAAAGTCGTGCAGACACGCGCCCCCGGCCACCTGCTGCCCGGAGAAGACGTCATGCCCCCGGCCCCCAGCGGCCAAACTCCCCTGTCAGGAGGAGTGGTATAGGCAGATATCTGAGTCCTATTTTGGGAGATGGGTTTAGACTCCAAATCTTTGGGATTGTAAGTAATCCCCAAATATGTTATCTTAATGGACCCAGATTTCCGACCGGCTTATCGTTTTTCTCTTCTTTCGGAGTGAAACCGGGGGCTGACTGCAGTGAGCAGCTGGACCCTCTCCCGAAACAGCCCAAAGCGAGACACTCAGTTGGTTTAACTCTGGAGACACGTTTACAGACGTGAACCAGCAGTCAGATTTTGGAGGCCGACGGCGGACAGGCAGAGTGACCCGACCCGGACAGGCGGCGAGAAGGGGAGCCAGTGGGGGCGGTTGGGGTCCTGGCGGCAGAGACGCCCGGTGCCCACAGGGCTGCGGCTGGGGACGGGGTGGCCGGCTTACCTGTGGTCAAGGCCCCGGCCGTCGTCAGGTGCATGATGGTGTTGTCGCTTACTGGCCACTTCTCCGGGGAGAGTGGACGCTGGTCCAGGCTCCCGCTTGTCTGCGGCCCCTCCTGGACCTTCCTGCCGGAGGCACTGGTATCCTTGTGGGCATTTCTGTGTCCGAGCGCGTCCCCCACGGCCCCCAGCAGCATCGCAGCCTTGAACTTCTCCATCGCGGAGGCTCCTCTGGCCGCTCGGCTGCCCCGCGCCCAGACTTTGTGCTTCTTGGCCGCGGCCTTCAGCGCCCCCGCCCCGGCCCCTCATTGTGGTGTCCTAGCGGCTGGGAGGAGCCCGCATGGCTAGACACGCCCCTTCTGTCTCGGCAGGTGGCACCAATGAGAACCTCTCCGGCCCGCTGCTCTGGGCGCCTGTGGAGGAGTCGCGTGGTCACGGCCCTCCCTTCCGCGTCACCAGGGCACTAGCTCTGAGCCGTGACAGCTGCGGCCGCTTCCCCACGGAGCCACAACTCTCCGCGCTGAGCCGGAGCCAGGGCCGGGGCAGCACTGGCCTCCACAACTTGGGGCGGAGTCCCCAGCGCGGTGCCTCGGGCACGCCGGGCTCGGGCTCGGGCTCAGCCGCCCGCTCCGCGCACCTGCTCCTGCGGGCTCTGCCCCCACAGCCTGGTCTTTTCTCGCATTCCAGGGAAATGGAATCGTGGGCTCCGTGGCCTGACGGCATCAATTCATGGTCCATTCTTGCCACGCACTGTTTCACTTTTCATTTCACGGGAAATGTTTGGATGACACGGTGTTTGCCAGAAAACCTAGGGAATGTGCAGGCCCAGGAGAGAGGCGCCTGGCGTGTCTGTGGGTGTGGGTCTCGCTGACGGCTCTGGCGCAGCGGCCTGGCTCTGGACCCCAGCCTCACGCAGATGTGCCCAGGTCCGCAGGGCGGATGCACTACGGGAAGGGAGGCTGGGGTGCGAGGGTGTGAACCAGGCCCTGGGGTTGAAACCCGGAGTTCAGAAGCAGTGTCCCCGCCTGCCGCTGGCCCCTGGGACCTGTCAGTCATCGGGCCGGACGTGGGACCCATCGGCCCTGGACCCGAGGAGCGCATCTGAGAACTGGAGCACTCCTTCCACCAACGAGACTCTGAGCCGCACCCGAGCCCGGGGACTGTTCAGTCAGCACTTGGGACCCAGGAGGCTGTGGAATATCCTTCCAACGTCCTGGGGGGTGAAGCCCATGTGCTCCCTGCCCAGCGTGCCAAGGAGCGTCCTTAGAGGGCAGCACGGTCTGCGGCCCGGCCCTTCTGCTGGCTCTGAGGCCATGGGAACCTTCCGTGAAGCTGCCAGGAGCGGCCCCACGCTGTCCGGCCCATGTGGGCACTGCCCACCGCCTGCGGCACCTCACGGAGCCACAGGCACGCGCCCCCCACGCAGCCGGAGTGCTGAGCTCAGTCGTGCCTATGACCCCGCATGGGAAGACAGGCCAACGTCGTCTGTGTCTTCACTAAGCCCGTTACTCTTGGCTGCTCTGCGCACTCTCCGTCCGTTCACTGTCCGCACTCCCGGGGTTCTGGTACAGGAGCCCATAGCTCGGGGACAGCCTCTCCCCTTCACGTGGAAACAAGCATACTCTGGTGATGGAAGGGAGAGCACCTGGCCTGGCTTCCACTGTGGGGCACGACCGTCTAAGCAGGGGTGCAGGCCGCACCCGGGGGCGTCCCGAGAGGGGCTGGGTTCCTAGGGCTCCCGGGGCACCCAGCATCTGAGCAACCGAGAACAGACCTCCCCACACCAGAGAAAATAATTTATTTTAACGTTTCTGAAGCTCCTGGCACCCGCACAGAAGAAAAAGCAGCCCAGCTGGGTGCAGAGCCTCTGCCCGAGCCCCGAGGCTCGGCTGCGTCCACACGAGCGGCCGCGGGAGCCCTGCCACGCTGAGTCTTGAGAAGTAGCAGCTGCCATGGACCCGGGGTCTGTGCGAGATGACCACGCTCCGCGGCCTTGTCGGAGCAGAACACTTACCCGGCAGGAGGCCGCGACCCCAAAGGATGCCTTAAACGCGCGGAGGTGTTTATTCTACAAAACCAGTGCTCTCTCAGAAGCCCCGGCTCACGAGCAGAGACGGCCCTGCTTGTCCCCGTGCAGCGGCAGACGTGCAGGCCCGGGAGAAGCCGCATGACTCGGTGGTGAGTCTCGCGAGGGGCCACCCAGCCCTGACGGTGGCGTCCAGGCCCTGAGCCCTCTTTCCTGCCCTCCACAGCCTGCTGTCTCTTTGAAAGACTCCTCTCCCGAAGTGCACCCAGTTCACACACAGCAGGTGTGCAAACCCCCCTGGCCCGGATGCTTCTGGAAACGCCAACTCAAGCACACACGGCAGGACACTGTCCACATACAGAGGACCCGAAGCGAACTTCCTCCCTCCCGTGAAGTGACGCCAACTCGTCTGTCCCGTGAACGCGTGACGTGAAGCTCCTTCCGCGCGAGGCAGGGTCCACGCCGTGATTTCTCGAACCCGCAGCTTTCTCCAGACAGGCTTTCCGTGTTCTGCCGGCCGGCCGCGGGCCTCGCGGACGGTCTCCTCTGCCAGCAGACAACGAAGAATCAGACAGCGACATGCCGAGCACGGGCTTCCAGCAGAAACGAGGTGGAGGTCTCCACACCGGTGACGGCGACGAGACGCAGGCAACACGCACGCGGCCCCGGGGTGGGCGACCGGCCTCCCAGACCCTGCAGGGAACCAACTCACGTGCCGTTCCCATGTTTACCCCTTTGCTTGTGAAAGAAAAACGTTATACGGAAAAATGTCTTTTTAAATGTTATAAAATACATTTTTTTAAAAAACACACTTTACAAAACTTTTTAGGAAACTCATTCAGATGACTTTGGAAGGAAAAGACCCACGACTTGTCAACCGTTGACAGCTGCGTCCCTGGAGTCACAGCCCACGTGTGCCGTCTGCACAAACCGCCACACACCGAGAACCACGGAAGGACTTTCCCGTGAGCATCTACGGGGAATTAGAATAAAAATAGATCTAATAAACCTAGATATTTGGTAATTCAGAAAATAGAAATCTTGAATTCCCGGCACCAGGTTTATAAAACATTGGCATCCCTGCCAGAGGCTCGTTAGGGCAGCTGGGCACCAGTCAGAGCTGGTGCCCAGCAAAAGTGCACGGCACTGCCAAGGACACGGTCGCACCTCTTTGGGGGTGATGGGGTGGCAGGCAGCCGGCGGGAACCACGGTCACCACTGGCGATCACGGTCCATTGCGAACGTGGCAGAAGGCTCGGCCGCTCCGCAAAAAACTCCAGCTCCGCTTTCCCGTGTAGCACACAGACCATGCAGCGGTCCCCTCCTCCGACGGACGGGGACTGACTGGACTCCTAAAGCGGGCTGGACGCCACACCCAGCGTCCCAAAGCAGTGTCTTCTGAGGCGCTCCTTCCGGCATCTGGCTCAGCCCTTTCTGCAGCCCGGGGAGGTCAATCCAGCTGGCGAGGGCGACCTCCAGGGCCAGTGTCCCAGGCACGGTGACCGGCAAAGCGTCCCCGTGCGGGAGGCACTCCCTCTCGGCATCTCGACGCGCCTACAAAGGGCTGTGCTTGGCGCCCGTGACGACCGGCCGCGCGTACTCCACGAAATCATCGATGAGGACAGGCCACGCTCCTACAGGAAAGCAAACACACAGGTTTTTTTCTTTTTAATCAACAGTTTAGACTAACAGCTTTATATCCAGAGCATCTTCTCCCAGTCGACGTCTGCAGTCCAAGAGCTCAAGTGGGTTTAAGTGTCCCAGCCCGTTACTCTGAAGGAACTGGCCAGTGAAACCCATTTCTCCTGCTCTGGCCAGAGCCGGGAGCCCTTTTCTCCCTGGGCCATCCCCCTCCAGCCTGGGCCGCCCCCACATCCCCTGTGGCCCGGACCACCCAGATTCTGGGACACCCCCCGCCGGCAGACACGCACTCACTGTAAGCTGCCGGCTCCTTCTCCGCACACGAGCCGCGTCTCGCCACCGCAGCTAAGCTCCCGGGAGCCAACCATCCGCCCGTCCACTCACACACGGTCGGCAAGCGGCGGCTCTGTGCCCGGGTGGAGCACACCCCCAGACACGCACGCAGCCCCAAGAGCATGGAGGTGAGGAGGTGCCCCAGAGGCCACCTCCAGGCTGCGCGCCGAGAGTGCGCCTCCCTCCCCAGTGTGGCATGGCACCCAGGATGGCGGGCCCGCAAACGCTCCCTGCCGGCTGTCCTGAGACAGCTGGCAGAGGGACCGCGAGACACGGAATCACGGGTACATCAAGTTCCCGCTGGAATCTTCAGACCCATGTCAGCAGCATGACGGGGGTCAGACAGGATGGTGTGGTGGTCGGCGGGGGGGGGGGAGGGGCTTGGCCACAGGCCCCCCTGCATGGCCCCTTGAAAATGCTTTAGTTTAGGGGACATTCTTCTCTGGACTGAAACCGCACTGAAGCCCTCTTTTTCCTAGAGCGGGGCCGCCATCGTCCCCACTGCACCGGGGCAGCGGGCCTCGGGCCTGGGGTCGGGGGGGCACTGGGGTTGGGGAGCCGTGGCTCCAGCCACTATCTGAAGCCACAGGACTTCCCGTACCTTCTGCGTCATAGTTAGACATGTCGTCTGCAATCATGTTGCCAAAATCCAGCAGAAGGTTCCAAGTGTCCCTTGGGATTGATCGTTTGTGATGCTCCTAACACATGAGAGAAAAACCGCAGACGTGAGAAACAGACCTGACCCTCCAGAGTCCGACCGTCCAGGCAGCCCGGCCCGCAGCCTGACGCGGACCAAGCAGCACCACACGCGCTGCTGGACGTCAGGGACGGTGGAGGCTTTCCGGGTGAAGCTGGACTACACAGGGCCGGCAAACAGGCAAGAGCAGACGTATTTAAAAACAGAATCGGGCGCCTGGGTGGCTCAGTGGGTGAAGCCTCTGCCTTCAGCTCGGGTCATGATCTCAGGGTCCTGGGATCGAGCCCCACGTCGGGCTCTCTGCTCAGCGGGGAGCCTGCTTCCTCCTCTCTCTCTGCCTGCCTCTCTGCTTACTTGTGATCTCTGTCAAATAAATAAAATCTTTAAAAAAAAAAATAAAAGCAGGAGATTCAATACCGGAACCCTGGGGTTCTGCCCCGCACGCCGGGCAAGCCCAGTCCTCTCCCACCCTCCCCCCCTGCACAGTGCTCCCCTCTCAAGGGACCCCACACCCTGCTCACCCCGCCTTTGTGCATTTCTCTAAAGCCACATGTCAGGCCTGGACTCAGCAGCGCCCCCGAGCCCTGGGAGCATTCCACCGAGATTCCACCCGCTCCCCTATGAGGGCTCTGGGGGTCCTAAGGTGCCGCCCGCCCCATCTCTGGGACGTCGGCCACGGAGGTCGCCGGCCCCAAACTGGTACATGGTAGAGCAGAGTCAACGTGACGGGCGTCTCGGCTTTCCCACGCCGCTTCCAGGAGGCCCCTAGTCACACGGGACCCCTGGGGGAGGCTGGGCCCCCGGCTGGGCCAGAGTCTGTGCTGTGAGAAGACCCTCCCCCTCACACGTTCATGGAGGAAGTGACGCGGCAGGTCTGGGCACGGCGACGTCATGTGACTATCCTGCAGCAAGACCCCAGGCTCCACACGCTTCCCACCGCGACAGCTGCTTCCCGTACTCCTCCCGGTGAGGAGAGGCCGCCCCGCGAAGGCCCAGTGCCGCTCAGAGGCCTGCCTCCAGCACAGACGGGCCGTCTCCCAAGGGGCCAGCTAGCCCTCCTTTTTCCTTCTGGGCATCTTAACCACGTTTAAAAATGTGCCAGACTACGAGCGTGCTGGACACCGGGTAACAATCCAGTCTGGGGCCAGGATCAACGTCCTGGGCGTGTGTGCAGGACGCGTGCTTCAGGAAGTCCAAGCTTCTTGGAGGAAGCACAGGATTAGTTGGAGTCCCTCAGAGAAGGCGGCGGATGGGGGACGGCCCAGGTCTGTGGCGCGTCTGAAAGCCTGCCTGGGGGTTCTGTGCGTGGCTCCCCGAACTGATCGGACATGGGCCTTGGGACAGGCCTGCCCAGAGCTCCATGGCCATGGCGCTCTGCACGGCAGCGTGACCTTGTGGCCACTGTTCGGAACTCCCATGACCCACTGCCCGTAGGGAACACCTCCACCAGACAACACAGCCTCGTGACTGGCTGACCCCCCACGGGGCACACGCAGCAGGCAGCAGGAGGACACTCACCAATAAGAAGGAGTTCCAAAGATCCAAGAATTTAAACCTCCCAGGTAATACTAAATTCCAGTATGCAACAGCCGTTTCTAAATCTGGCAGAAAAGAGGAAGAGCAGTTAATAAATCCTCGTTTCTTTTCCACTGCCCAAAACGTGACCACGTCGTACCACACTGATATTCACTCAGTCGCTAAAACTCAGCACTCTCACCCAAGAGTCGGATGAGGCCCAACCCCTACGGAACAGAGGCTCCTGAAACTGTGATGTGAGAGCTCGGGGGGTCTACGCGTTCCTGATTCAGACGTGCGAACGGTCGTCACACCAGTGCTGGAGACACGCATCCTCCTATACGTCGGGCTTTCCTCACATCTGACGGGACCGACCTCGACCCAATTTGCACACGTCATTTATTACCGGTGCCTCCAAGTGGCCCTGCCATTTGCCACCACAGGAGTGGAAAGAGTCAGACTCGGAGGTAAGCCACGCACGCAATACGAGTCTCCACCCTCCTCAAGGCCACGGCTGGGGAGAAAATGTCCACTGACGGACACTTGGCTCTAGACTGGGTATCAGAGTCCACACCGTCCATCTTCCCCGACACGGACCCTCGCTGCACGGCTCAGGGGAAGATGCTATCTTACGGAACAGGGTCGCTGAATTTTAGGACTGCATGAAATGCTATCCTAAGCCCCAATTTTTGGAATACTGACTCCTTCTCTGCTTCCTGTAACTTAAGCAGTAAGAGGCTGAGCCGAGCCTGCCCGCTGGAGCCGACAACGTTCATCTCAGGTGCGCGCCCCCTTTGCACAATAAGGCACAGTTGTGATGGAACGGTTTCCTAATTACGGGTTTACATCTAAACGTCAGGGTGCGCTAATGTGAAAAACAGACAAATAAAAACTTAAGGTAACGGATTCTCTTAAATGCAAAATATCCAACTAACCACTTTTCAGAAAACTTTCGTCTAACTCTTGGTTGTCCCACTCAGACCACTGACGGATGCAGGAGTGCAGGGACACCTGGCCGGTGCGATCGGGCGAACGTGCGACTCCTGGTCTCAGGGCTGGGAGTCTGAGCGCCACGCGGGGTGCAGAGGTTACACCAGAGTCAGACAGGAAGGTGAAGCCGTCACCTGTGATCTCCAGGAAAACCGCATAAGCAAAGCAAAGCAGGAGTGGCACCAACTTTAAATAAAATACCTACATGCCCCCGTTTAAAGTCAATACAGCTTTCTCAGTCCTAAATACGCCAGAGTCTTCATGAGAAGGAGACGGCCAGGAAGCCTGCAGACTGGCCGCGTAGGACAGAGGAGATGGCTTGCTAGCCCCCCCGCCACCCTCGGTGGAACACGGAAACCCTCGTGACTTTGAAGGATTGTCAACTGAAATGCACGCCCCCCACCCCCGGGCCCTGCCCTGCCTCCATCCCTGCCCCTTCCCCTCTGGGAGGGGCCTGCAGGCCAGGAGACCACTCCATGAACTCTACGCCAACACTGGCACAGAAGAGCCGTGGGTGGAGCTCTGCCTAAATCCGTGGCCCAGAGAATTCCACGGAACAACAGACGCTCTGAGGAGCCGGGTGGGTCTGGGGCACAGCCTGAGAGCCCGCCCTCCCGGCCTGAGAGCCCCCAGGAGATGCCGACTCACGGGTCTGCGGATCTCACTGTGCGTGGCCCAAGATAAAAAGTCACGCTGGGCAATTTCCGTCCTGGTTCTCCCGCCCGGCAAGGTGCCCTGGCAACGGTCAGACAGACGTTCTCACGAACAGCACCTGCCCGTGACGGTGAACGCAGCCGTGTTCTTCGAACATCCAAAGGGAAGAATCCCGTATGTCGCAAAGTATCAACACACGTAAGTGAACATCCCCGACACCTAACTGCGCGGAAGAGGCTGCAGTGATGACGAGCCTACAGTGAAGCAGACACAAG
This sequence comes from Meles meles, assembly GCF_922984935.1. Classification (NCBI taxonomy): domain Eukaryota; kingdom Metazoa; phylum Chordata; class Mammalia; order Carnivora; family Mustelidae; genus Meles; species Meles meles. Next base: position 85,785,675 of record NC_060079.1, read on the forward strand.
GGCCACCATTTCCCCGCCAAGAGTAACCGCTGCCGTTCTGAAATGTGGAGCAAAGTGATTATCACTCTGAAAACTGAAATGAAGAGTAAGATCCAAGAATTAAGCTGCTCAAAACGAAGCACAACCTAAGCTTCTCTTTGGAAGCATAATAATTAGCTCAGACCTGAATTAGCCAAATCTGAGGAGAGCGCGAAGGAGCATTTCTGGTTCGGGGGAGTATGACACAGGGCAGAGCGGGAGAGAGAGAGAAGTCAGGAGAAGAAAAGCGGCTTAGGAAGAAATCCTACCCGGCAGCAGAAAGGGCGCTGGTCCTCCCCAAACGAGGGGCCTTCTTACAGGTGCCCGCGGGCAGAGCACGAGCCCAGCCAGACCCTCCAGCACCGAGCGTCGGTCTCCCGAGAAGGCCGGCAATGCCGGGCCCGCGGCACTCACCGCCCCGCTAGCTTCGGGCTGTAAACTCTGCCGCTTACTTCGCCTCAGCCTCCGAGAAAGGAATGGATCGGCACAGAGATGATAAAGCTGAAGTTTTAGTTCCACAAGTAAAAAGTCAGCCCATAAAAGAATAGTCTTGGGCATACCTATTAGGGCTACCGTAAAAAAACAGGAAAACCCCACATCGAAACCCCCAGAAAGTAACAGGTGAGGGCAAAGGTGTGGAGACGGCGCCGCTGCTTGGCCGTCGACAAGGTCAAGAGGGCCGCGGTGGAACAGTACGGTGGCTCCTCGGGAACCTCCGCCCGGCCTCCCGGCACAGCCCGCAGTCGCCCGTGTGCCAACAGGACCCGGAGCGGACAGGCAGGGGCTCGAGCAGCCAAGCGACAAGCCGCGTGCACGGCAGCGCTCCTCACAGCAGGTGAGAGCCGGACGCGACCCAAGTGTCCGCCATGGAGAAGCGTGAGAGCAAAACGTGGTGTGCACGGGGACTGTCCTTCAGACTCAGAAGGAGGGACACGACGCAGCCACGGTGAGTCTGGAGAACACTGCGATAAGAGCAATTCACGAGCCACAAAAGGCCACACGCCGGGAGCGACCTGCGGAGTCAACTCTGCACGGACCAGGCGGGGTGCAGGTGGCCTCAGGGGCGGGGGTGCGGCGCTCGCTCGGTGAGGACAGCTGCCCTGAACCAGCATCTCAGAAGCCCAAGAAAGTCACTTCCCATACAAATGAAGAGCAAAAAGCATGACACGTCATCCCAAGAGAAAATTGCTGCCAACAGATTGTCACTCCAGGAAAGCGAGACCTTCCGATTCCAGCAAGCACAGAGATCAAGAAACGACGAGACCCCGGAGAACAGCGCCCGTGCGTGGAGACGTGGGAGAGGACGAAGCTCAGGAACCAGGAGGGCAAGAGACCACTTGGGACAGAGCTAGGTCAGGAGGACCCAGCAGAGGCCCGATAGGCAGTGGCTGGAGGGAAAGAGGTGGACAGGGAGGGCAGCTCGTCCAGCAGGGCGAGCCAGGAGCCGCGAGGGCTTTCCCAAGGACGCCGGGGAAATGGCCCGTGATCTGGGTGTGGGGAAAAGGCTCAGAAGCAAGCGTTTATCCTGCCGTCCCTAGATGAGCTGTGCTGCTGGGAGGGACGTGTCTCCTTGCCAGCGTCCTCCACGTCAGCCATGACACAACGACAGAGGTGGCCACGGCGGGCAGACGGATGTGGGCAGTCGCAGAAGCAGCGGCGGGCGTCCCGAACGGAAGATGGCCAGAGGCGAGCCGACGCAGACAGTCTCACTGCCTGTGGTCTCCCCGGAGGCCGGATGGCGCGGCTGCACCGGACTGGGACAGCCCCAGGCACACCCCAGCACCACCACGCAGCGGACCAGCCACTTACGGGGTGTCACGGAGGTAGTTAACGTTTTACCGGTTTTTCTTAGCTGTGCCAACACAGCGAAAATAAAGACACTACTCATTCTGTTTAGACAAACCCGAGGCTGGCCGTGCAGGCCCTGCTAGCCCAGGCGGCAGGGTGGGTGATTAGGAAGCGACCCGGGACCCCCGGCCCTCCCCCAGCCTGTGCCTCTTCTGCAGACGGCCCCTCTGAGGGCCATGCACACCTTGGAAGCCGTCCCTCGACACCACACCGCCTTCCCTGGCGGCCCCTGACCCTGCCGCGGTGCCACGGTGGGAAGAGCCACGGGGATGGAATTTCCCGGGTGTGTACGTCTGCGCGGCTGCGAACAGAGCCGCGATCTTTCAGACGAAAGCAGAGCAGAGGTGCAGAGTGTCCTCAGACAGCCAGGGCCGCAGACGGAGTCCTTCCAGCTGGCTGTGAGGCAGGAGGCCAACGTTGTCTGTGTCAGAGCGAGAGCAAAAGGCAGGGCTGATGTCATCGAGACCGCACCGCACGGGGCCAGACGACGCTCCCATCAGCCAATGGTCACAGCGAGCTTGACCAAAGTCACACCACTCCCCTCCCCCAGGGGACAGAAAAGCCTGCCCGCCCCCCCCGCCCCTTTCTGAAACAGAAGAGCCTGGTCCCCCCACCCCATTCTGGGACAGAAGAGCCTGGTCCCCCTCCCGCCCGGGACAGAAGAGCCTGGTCCCCCTCCCCCTGGGACAGAAGAGCCTGGTCCCCCTCCCCCCGGGACAGAAGAGCCTGGTCCCCCTCTCCCGGGGACAGAAGAGCCTGGTCCCCCTCCCCCCGGGACAGAAGAACCTGGTCCCCCTCCCCCCGGGACAGAAGCCCTCTCAACGTGCACCTGCACTTGATCTGTCGACAGGAGAAGGAGAAGGTCCGAGACCGAAGGGTGAGAAGGTTTACTGCTCACGCACCTGCAAATGTGCACGCGTGAAATCGGGCCCTGAAATCAACGGTTTCCAATGGGTTTTTCTATCCATGGACTCTCAAACTCCTTTTGGTTTCCTACTTAAATCTGGTTACTTCATAATAGTGCTTTGTCTTTGAGAGCGCCTTCTTCAAAACATTCTAATCCTCTGCTTAAGCCGATTAAAGACCACGTAAGTCCCCGCTCTAAGCCTGTAAGACATTTTACTGAACGAGCCGTATCTGTCACATTAGACAAACAAATTACATGGCACTCAGGAGGAAAAACAATGAAAATAAGCAGAATAAAGCCCTCAAAGAAACCAAAACACTGAAAATTTAAGTTAGGAATTTCCCAAAACAAATTATAGTAGAGCACAACTGTTCGACCCGGAGAGAAGCGTGGACATGTGACCCAGGGCCCTTCAGAACCGTGTTGTGCCCAGACCAGGACAGCATTCCCGTCCCCCGGCTGGTCCCCACTGTCCCACCTGCGGGTCACACACCTCCTGAGGCAAACACTCCTGTCGACACGGACGGATTCCTCCGACCCGTGAGTCGATGCGACAGAACAGGGAGCATGCGCAAATCAGTTTGCATTCTGGCATTTAAATACTGAGACCCAGAAGTGGACGGTGACCGCTGCATGGCGGTGGTGGAGGGCGGCCCGCCCTCGCGTGGTGCCAGCCGTGGGGAGGAGACCGCTACGGCGGAGCCCCGTGGGGGCAGCACGGACGCCGGGCTGGTCGGACCCCCTCTCAGTCTCACAGGGATGTGGCTTCTCGCGACTGTGGACTTCACACTCACCTAAACCCTTCTGCCCGGGGCTCTTAGCGAAGGCGAAGGTAAACTGATAAAAGTCCTTAAACTTCACCGGGTCCTCCAGCTCCTGCTCCAGCCTCGGCAGAAGGGCCCGCAGCTTCTCCGTGCTGTCGCACCTGCGGGGAGAGCGAGCGAGCCGTGGCCAGGGCAGCTGCGCCTTCCCGCCGGCTGCCGCGGCCTAGGGCTCAGGTCCGGGAGGTGGACTGCGGGCGGGCCCCCTGCCCCGGCGAAACGGACCCCAGCCTTCCAGAACCGCCTGCAGCGACGGCCGCACAGCTCTGCTCGGACACCGACACCCCGACCTGTAGGCGGTCGGCGGGCCAACTCTACACTATGTGTTACACCGGAACTAGAAATAAAGGAAAAAGCCAAGCCCACGGCTGCTTGCCTCCCCTGTGCGAGCTGGAGCACAGGCTCACTTTCACCCACATGCAGGCCCCGGCCCTGACGACAGACGGGCACATCGGATGGACCCCTCTGCCCGGCCCCTTCATGGCGCCGAGCCGCTCCGCCGGCCCGCGAGCTCCTCCGCTTGGGGTCGCTTCCTTCCGGCTCAGCTCAAAACTCCGAGCATGACGGGACACAGAGCCTCTGCTGGAAAACTGGGTTTTCTGGGTGGGGACGGGGTGACACAGGGGAGGGGACCGCGTGCACTTATCCGGATGAGCACCGAGTCAGGTGCACAACTGTTCGATCGCTCCGTGGCTCACCTGAACCTACCAGAACACGGTAATTAGACTGGAATTTTAAAAAAAATTACCTTAAAATAAGTAAGTAAATAAGTAATAAAACTGGATTTTCCTCCAAGAAGTCAACAACCTTTAAGAATATTAAAAAGTGTGGGGCCCCTGGGTGACTCACAGGGTTAAAGCCTCTGCCTTCGGCTCAGGTCATGATCTCAGGGTCCTAGGATCAAGCCCCGCATCGGGCTCTCTGCTCAGCGGGGAGCCTGCTTCCCCCTCCTCTCTGCCTGCCTCTCTGCCTACTTGTGATCTCTGTCAAATAAATAAATAAAATCTTTTAAAAAAAAATATTGAAAAGCGGGGTACCTAGGGGGTTAGTGAAGCATCTGCCTTCAGCTCAGGTCATGATCTCAGGGTCCTGGGATCGAGCCCCGCGTCGGGCTCCCTGCTCGGCAGAGAGCCTGCTTCTCCCTCTGCCTCTGCCCCTCCCCCTGCGTGTGCTCTCCCTGTCCCATGTGCGCACGCTCTCTCTCAAATAAATAAAATCTTTTTTAAAAATTTGAGAAAGAATATTAAAAGCCTTTAGAGCAGAAATCTAGAATAGGAAACCATAAAATCTGTCTCTGCAGTTTGACTCCCCAGCACAGAAAAGAACGGGCAGGCTGCGGAGATGAGTGACCCCACTTGGCGGGGCTTCGCAGGGAGCAGAACGCCGGGCGGCAGTGGCCACGAGCCCAGCAGGTGCCTACAGCTCCCGGGCCCCCACGGAGGGTGGCTGGGGCTGGGGCAGCGCCTTCCCCAGCACCGGCCTTCTCTCTGGGGGGCTGCTCCCGGCCCTCCCATGCGCCCGCATCGCCTCCAAACGAGCAGTGCTTCACAGTCTGCCCCCCCGACTCTGACCATCCGTCGCGGGACTCCCGGCGTGGTTTCCGCGCCGAGTCTGTGAGGCCCCGGTCGGCTGGCTCAGGGGAGTCCTTCTCTGTGCCGGGACGCACACCTGTGCACTCAGACTTCCCAACGTGTCCCACCGGTGGTAACTATTCCTGCTGTTTCTAGTTTTCTGGTAACGAAGACGGCTGTTAAAAGGGTCTCCATACATGCATCCCGGCGCACACGTACTGTGCTGGGTTAGGCACAAGCCCCCGTGGGCCGGCTGGGTCACAAGGTCCACAGACCTCCGGTGGTGTGATGTCACACTGTTTCCAGAGACCATCCGCCTCACGCCCGCGCCAGCAGGACGGCAGGGCTCCTGTTTGTCCTGTTTCCGCTGTTACATGTGACTGTGTCTCACCTTGGCCGTTTCACAGTCGGCTGTAGTTTCAACCTTTACTTTCCGTACGTCGGTCAGCCTTGTGCTGTGACTGGCTATTTGGAAATTATCTTTGGTGAAGTGCCTGTCAGGTCTCCTGCCCATTTTCAGTTCGGTATCTTTTTCCTCTTGTCTCCCAGGCTTGCTTTACATACGAAGGACACAAGCCTTTGTCAGCTAAGCTTGGTTGAAGTTCTCTCTCCCAGAACGTGGACTGCCTTTTCACTTTCTCGGTGGTGTTTCTGACGACCAGTTCTTACTTTTAGTATACATCCTATCAGTCTTCCTCTTCACAGCGTTTTTGATGTGCTCAAGCTTTCCCTATAGCACGGTCATCAAAAGATGTTCTCCTCCTTCATTTTCCCAGAGGCTTCTGGCTTTTGCCTTTAGGCTTTCACACAGACAACTACGATCCACCGGGAACTGAGTTTTTACACAGGGCGTGAGGTAGGGGTCAGGGTAAGTTTTCCTCCGTGTGACCAGCCAAGGCTCACAGAGACATTTACTGAAAAGCTTCCTTTCCTCACTTGTCTGAAGTGCTGCCTTGGCGATACGTCTGGGTGCCTGTGTACGTGGATTTGTTTCTCGCTCCCCGTCCTGTCCCACTGGCCCATTTACCTCCACAGTAGTGCTGTGTAGTCTTATTACTGTAGCTTGAAAAGTCCTAATTAGCTGAGAGAGTGAACCCTCCCCTTGCTAGGAACTGCTGACTAATCCTGACTGCGTTTTCATACACATTCCAAATCCATCTGTCAAATTACAAAATCCACCTGTCAAACTACTACTCATTGGGGTTTTGAGCAATATGACACTGAGTTCATAGACAAATTTAGGGATAAAATACTGACTGTTCCAATCTACGAATGAGTCTGTCCCGACTTACTCAGGTTTCCTGTGTCTCCTTGAGTTATTTACTCTCCGGAGGTAGGACACACCTTTCATCAGATTGATCCGAGGAGTTTTGTATTTCCGATGCTACTGAAAACAATTTTTAAAATTTTAAAAATTCACTTTGTTTTGTTGTGTCATTGCATTCAGTATTCTTAAAATAAGACTGATTTTTTTGTTTGCTGATCTTTGGTCCTGCAGTCTGGCTAAACTCCCTTATTGATCTGAATATTCGACCTGTGGACCAGACCAGCTAACACCTGCTGCTCAACGCTGATAAAAGCAGGCATTCATGTTCCAGTTAAATACATATCCTGTAGGATCTGGCAGGAATCGGAGGTCAGCTTCAGGACAGTCCCTCGTATTCCTGGTTTGTGCCAAATTCTCTCTTTTTCAAATTAAATTTTTTTTTCAATTTTTCAAGTCAAAAAATTATGAATGGAATTGAATTTTATCAAATCCATCTTATGGATTTGAGATAGCTCCCCTTTTCTGTTGTTAATACATGAACTGATTGACTCTGTAATGTTAAATCTCACTGTCCTGGGCTGTAACAAATTTTGTCATGATAAATTATCCTGGTTTTTGGTTGATTTGTTTTGGGGAATGGATTTAATTAGCTGATAATTTGTCTATGATTTTTGCACCTTACGCATCTTTTGAATCTTATGACTGGGAGCGGCCAATAATTTTCCACTCTCACACACCCTCTTGGGCTTTCTTGGGCCGCACATTTCCTAGAACATCTTTCCTGGGTTTTGTTATCCAGGTTGTGCTGGCCTCAAAACAAATTAGGAAGGGTTTCTTCCAGTACGACTCTCCGAGGACGCTGTGTGACGCTGGTGCTATCCTCCTCACTAAATGCTTTGTAGGATGTACCGCTGCTCCAATGCTGGCCGTTTGTTTCTCTGAGAAGATTTTAAATTACAGATTCCAATTGAAGAGCTATAGAACTACTTGTGTCCATTTCAGTACACTGTATTTTTAAGAGAACTCCTCTCTTGCACCCAGTTTTTCACATTTACTAGCAGAGAGCTGTTGGTAATACATTCTTCTGTTTCACTGTCTACAGGATCTACGGGGATGTCTCCCTTCTCATTCCATGTTGGTTATTTTGTTACGTAATATTTTTATAAGTGTTTTCAAACGGCAACCTTCTGGCTTTATGGATTCTATTAGCTTCATTTCTATTTCCTTCAACTACTGCCATTTTAAAAAAATTAATTCCCTCTGCACTCTTTGAGTTAGATTTTCCTGTTCTTTTTCTACTTCTTGAGATGGATGCTTTCCTTACTGATTTTCAACTCTTCCTTCTAAAATATGCATTTAAGAAGTTGAATCCTGCAAGTTTTCGTGTGTAGTATTTTCTTCATGGTTCAAAGAATTTTCTAATTTCCACTGTAACGTCTTCTTATTCCCAAGGGGTGTTCAGGAGTCTACAGTAACCACACACATTCCAACCTATCAAATTATCTTTTTGTTCTACCTTGTATTGTGGTCAGAACATACTTTGTATCATTTTAGAGGCGCCTGGGTGGCTCCGTGGGTTAAGCCTTTGCCTTCGGCTCAGGTCATGATCCCAGGGTCCTGGAATCGAGTCCCACATCGGGCTCTCTGCTCGGCGGGGAGCCTGCTTCCTCCTCTCTCTTTATGCCTGTCTCTCTGCCTACTTGTGATCTCTGTCAAATAAGTAAATAAAATCTTAAAAAAAAAGAACATACTTTGCATCATTTTAATCCTTTGAAATTTGTTGCAACTTATTTTACAGCACAGTTTGTAACCCGTATTTATAAATGGTCTCTACTCCTCTTCTGAACAGAGTATGTGTTCTTCAACGTCAAAGCGATGTTCCAAGTATGTCCATTAGGCCATGGGTAGCGCCGCCCAAATTTCCTGTTTCCTTAGTGACGTTTCACCTCCTCATTCTATCAGCTGCTGAGATGTGTGTGAGAACTCCCCATTTTGACTGTAGATTTGTATCTTTCTCTTCTGGTGTTTATTTTTGCTTTAAATAATTCATTGCCTTCCGTGTGAAATAAACCTTTCCTCATAATGAAATGTCCTTCATTATCCCTAGAATTACTTCTTGCTTTAAAGCTCATTTTAATATTGACATAGCCACACCAAATTTTTTTGGTTAAATGTTTGCAAATTGCATCAACTTTTATCCTTCAAATTGTTCTGTGTCCTGATGTTTTTTTTAAGTTTTTTTTTTTTTTTAATTTATTTGACAGAGAGAGACCACAAGCAGGCAGAGAGGCAGGCAGAGAGAGAGAGGGGAAGGAAGCAGGTTCCCCGCCGAGCAGAGAGCCGGATATGGGGCTCGATCCCAGGATCCTGGGATCATGACCGAGCTGAAGGCAGAGGCTTTAGCCCACTGAGCCACCCAGGCGCCCCTCTGTGTCCGCATCTACGGTAAACGTATCCACAATAGTTATTTTCTAAAATCCATCCAATATTTAGTTTACCTACATTCAATGCAATTATGTAAATGCTGACACACTGGCTTCCAAGCCTCCATTTAATCCTGTGCTTACCGCTCGTCCTGCGTTCAGCTGATTTTCCATATGTTCCTTCTTTATTTCATGTTCTTCTGGATTGAATTATCACTTTATTTTTGCTCTGTTAGGAATTACACATAAATCACACATTCTCTACCATTTTCATAATGATTGTCACATACACAAAGACAGCAAGTATTTTCTGCCACCGTTCTGCCTTTTTAACAGCGTCTTTTCTTACGGAGAGCTCTTCACTGTGCCCAAGCCCAACTCAGCCATTTTTCCGCTACGGCTAGCGCTTTTTATCCCTTCTCTAAAGACCTGTCCCTTGATGTGGGTTCTAATAAAGACATTCTCCCACGTTTTGTTGAGAACTTCAGAGCGTCCGTGTCCTGTGCAGGAGTGCACGCCAGCCGCAGGATCTCTAGCCGTGGCCTGGGCTTGCACGTGGGGACCGAGCAGACGTGGTCTCAGGCTCACCAGGTAACTTCAGCGTCAGCGGCTAAAAGGAATCTTCTCTCCCCGTCCGAACAGTAAAAACTGACAAGCAATCTTCAGATGCAAGTAGGAAGACTTCACGACTTCGCTTCGAGACTGGGGCAGCGCCGCAGGAGCGAAGCCCGGGCGCCGCCGGCCAAGGGGAGGTGGGCCCACCGAGTACAACGCCGTCCGGAAGCGGGTCCACAGCGCGTCCACTTCTTGTTTTCACGACGACGTCAAGGAATCTCACCACATTTACTCAGTCACTTACGAGCCCGCAGGCCTCCAGAGCCAGGACGTAGCATCAACTACTAAACGCAGGTGTTCCAACCACTGTCCAGATTAACGGCTGGGGAAATGTGTGAAAAATAATACCGGAGCCGACGTAAACCCACAGTACTTTTTACGGCTTAGTGCCGTTTAGACGACAACCACCTTTTCCATCCCTGAAAGCACCGAGGATCTCTCTACGACGTGGTTTACTACGTACTAAGTACTGCAGGGCCTACAGAGGGCCGCCCCTTTCAGCCGCCCTGGGAGGCGCGGAGCGCAGCCCCTCTGCTCAGCGCTGCCTCACAGTCCTGTCGCACTCCGTGTGCTCTGCGGAGGGAGGCCTGAATTTGTCCAACACGTTTTGGGAAGGTTCACACTCAGAATCTTTAAAATATGTTTTTAACTTTTAACACTTAGTAGGATAATAGGAATTTTTAAAATTTACCTGTACAACATATTTCTAGATGATGCCTAAGAAATGGCAGTAAGTGTTTCCAGAAGCTGTGGGGGAGCTTCCAGCAGATGGGATAAAGGAGAATGCTGCTTTAACAGGTGTTTCCATCCCAAACATTCCCTGAGTCCGCCGCGGCGTTCCTGGCACACAGCACACGAAGCCACATGCTGTCGCGCAGAGGTCACCATGACGTCTTCGGTTTGGTTTTACACAACCAGCGGCGATAGGGTAAGTCCTGCGAGTGTCTGTCATCTCACAGACAGGGCTGATAAATATCACAGATTCATCAGTTTAGTAGAAAAAACAAATGTTCTATTTTTTCCCTGGGATGCTGTATAATCCACGCCTTAAGAACATGTTTAACTTAGACTTTCCAGCTCCTTCAGCAGCTAAAAATCAGCCAGCTGAAGCCGTCAACACTGAAATATCACAGTGTCAGCACTGCAAGCGAGCTGGCATTTGTACTACGACGAGATGGCTCAGTAAGCTCAACGATTCAGACAGTCGTGTCACGTGCTTTCATTTACTTCTCTGACTTCAGAAACATCGGAAGTTATTAATGAAGTTTTTATTCCTACCCTCTGAGTAGAACAGAGAAGTGTTACAAGCAAAAAAACCAAAATGATATTTTATTGATGATGAACATAGCAACACAAAAAATACATTTAGGACACAGAGTCCAGAAATGAATGGCTAAAAACAAACAAAAACACCCCGATGTCTGCCGTAAATTCAAAACTGGAAGGATAAAAATTAAAAAGAAAAAAGTAAATTACAAAAGGGATTAATCTGAATTAAAGTACTAAATAAAACTTTACTTGGAAAGGCTTAATTAGAGCAGATTAGAGGCACAAAAAGTTTGTAAGATACACACAGAAAATAAATTAATTCGAAATTAATGTTTACAGGTTGTTGAAAAATAATGCTGAAAGTACCATCCTTTTTGCAAACATTTAAACCAAGACCAGTTTACTCACCCAAGCTCTGTCATCCCAGCCACAAACTCCTTTTTGCTAAATTCGCACTGTGTTGCCGCCCGGAACCTCCAGGCTATGACCAAAACGCTGATGCTGGCAGGATCCAGGCTCAGGTCATCACAAAACTGCTGAACCCCGTCAATTCCAATTTTATTTCCATCTTGTGGGTCTACAGTTAAAATCAAGAGAGAAAGAAATCCTGCTGTTTTGAAAAGTAGCACTAACAGGGTGGCTGGAGTCCCAGCCCGGCCAAGCATGTCTTGGAGACATCAACCGGTGGAACACGATTTTTTCACTGGGCACAGAATGGCAATGAATAGTAATTGACCCAGAAAAGCCCTATTTTAAACATCGAGGTTACTGGACTTTAGGAGAAGAAAAAAAGAGTACTGCAACTTCTTTGAGAAGACTTCATCATTAAAAACACATTTGATTTCCTTAAGGTAAAATAAAAATTCCAGTTTACACAATTCCAGTCTGCCCAAAGGCAAACTCTAACAAAACCATGGCATTGTGGTGCGGGGCTGGCCCAGGCGGGGAACTTGTGACTCTTAGGTCAAGGTCGTAAGTTTGAGCCCTACACTGGGTGCAGAGATAACTTAAAAATTTTAAGAAATCTGCAAAGAAAAAAAAATACTGCATCTGTAAAGTGTTTACAATATTGGAAGTTTTTGCCACAACGCTGCCAAAACAAGAAACTGATGTTTTTCTTTGTAAAGTGATTTCATTTGCTATGATTTTAGTGCTACTGTACATTTAGGGTGCAAAATCATTTAGTTCATGCGTCCACATTTAATGGCTTAGAAATTCAGGACTTCCTCATTTCCCATTTCTGGTTTAGAAATGAAATAAAGGAATTTTGCGTCTCTTTATCAGAAAATCAAATAGTAAAATCTCTTAGAAAAATCTCAGTGAGACCTCGCCAAACTAGATCTAGTAATTTCCAACAGAATGCGCGTATACTAATAGATCATTGTAAGGACCTATTTAGAAATTGTCCCTGCTCCCCTTCTCCCAGGAGATTTACTTGGAGACAGTTCCCGGAAACCAGCTCCAGGTAACATCCCAGATACAAGGGTGGGTCAGGCCAGGTGGAGACACCCGATCAGTGGGGGTTTGCATACAGTCTCCCTGGTTACCAAGGAGCAGGGACTCCTGCCCTCTGGGAGCCTTTTTGGCGCCAATCCTAATCAAGGTGTAATAGGGGGGTTCTAATGTCTACTAGGGTAAATTGTAATTCAATTGGTCACCTAACATGACTATGGGGTTTCCTGTGTGTGTTACAATTTCATTGGTCACCTGTGTGTGGCCAGGCCCCACCACATGGCCTTTGCCCTTAAAAGCTAGTCTGTGAAACAGAGAAGGGTCGCCCTCTCTTGTAAGAGGTGCGGCCCCGAGCTTTCAGAGCTTTCAGTTTGATTCTTGATGCTTGGCGCAAAATAAAGCTTTGCTTGACCTTCGCCTTATATCAGTCTCGCTCCTTTAATCACGGACCCATTATTTGAGCATAACAATTGTCATGATTCACGTGTTAATTCTGTGGCTATTCGGAAGGTACCAATGGAAAATTTGTAGCTTCTTTGCTCAAATGAAGATTAAATGTGATACACTTTTCTTCCATCATACAAAATTTAACTTTGGTCACTTAAGTACTATATGCTACATTTTTATAAATATGTCGTCACCAAAATAAAATAAAATAAAGTAAGAGGTATGCTGTAACTTAAACAAACGAAGCGCAGGCTTCCGGCAGCCTGTTGCCCGTGTAAGGAGAGAACAGCCGTGCGCAGCCTCTGCTCCTCACCCTTCCCATTACTCCGAGCTCCCAAAGTCCCAGATGCCCAATAGGGCACACCCGCCCTCAGTGCGGCTTGTAAATCTTAGGTGCGCTGGGAACAAGATTTTAAACAACTGCGGAAGTGCTCGCTCATTTGCATACGTTAACATAACAACCGCCTCATCTTTGTCCAGTCTTTGAACAACAGATTTATTTCTAGACCCCAAGATGACCGCACAATGTGTCTACTTTAAATGACAAGAAGTGCGTGAATAAAATTAAATGACAAAAAGATGCTGCTTAAACTACAGAAGTAGCTCTAAGTATTTTTTTTTTAAGATTTTATTTATTTGTCAGAGAGAGAGAGGGTGAGAGAGAGAGTGAGCACAGGCAGGCACAGAGGCAGGCTGAGGCAGAGGGAGAAGCAGGCTCCCTGCCGAGCAAGGAGCCCGAGGTGGGACTCAATCCCAGGACGCTGAGCCGAAGGCAGCCGCTTAACCCACTGAGCCAACCAGGCCCAGGCCTCCCCTCACTAAGTATTTTTTTTTAAAGACACATTTGAATCACTTCAGGAATAACACAGCACGTGATTCACAAAATTAACTCCACAATTAACTTAGCCAAAAAAATTTAAAGCACATTAAAGCTTATTAAAAACAATGATTTTTCATTTTGAAAACCAATGTTCATTTTTCAAACAAATCTGGTCTTTCTACCAGAGTATGTTTTTGTACCAAGGATTTAAAAGAAAAAAAAAAAAAAAAGGGGCGCCTGGGTGGCTCAGTGGGTTAAAGCCTCTGCCTTCGGCTCAGGTCATGATCTCAGGGTCCTGGGATCGAGCCCGGCGTCCGGCTCTCTGCTCAGCGGGGAGCCTGCTTCCTCCTCTCTCTCTGCCTGCCTCTGTGCCTACTTGTGCTCTCCGGCTCTCTCTGTTAAATAAATAAATAAAATCTTTATAAATAAATAAATAAATCGGAAAAGTATACATAAATAAGAACTTAAAGCCCAGGAGTTATTCTGTTTGGGTTAATACTTGTTTAAATGAGATTTTTGTTTTTGACTTTAAATTTTGGAAACAGAAGGTTAACCTCGGAAACTGGTAGAAAGAAAAAACAGATAAACCCTGGCGAGTTGTTGCCGTCCGGCTCCAGCGCCAACGGACGCGTGACATGCAACCAGAAGGCCGCCGGGGCTCCGACGGGGGCAGAGTCATCGCAGAGACTGAGTCCGCAGCACCGCGTGTTCCGGCGGGAAAAGCTCCATTCTAAGTGCCGATTTCGAAGAAACAGCACTGGTCCCCAAAGCACAGCGCAGACGTTTCCTTGCTAAAAGCTTTCCCCCTGCGGTTCCTCAACAGCGCAGGGGCTCTGGGTTCTGGGCCCTCGGCCGGCTGCACGGTGTGAGCAGAAAGTGACTTCTACCCTCGGGCAAGAGTTACTTCCTCACCCGCCTCCTCCCCAGAGCCCTGCAGCTCACACAGCAGTGTGGCCGGGACAGCGCCCCGCACGGCAAGGACACGGTGCTGCGGCAGGTGGTGCTCGCCACGGGCCCTGCCCAGGACTCACCACCGCTGCGTCGGCAGACCCCTGTCCCATCACCCCAGCCCAGCCGCTCCCGGTCACCCGTCCAGGTTCCCTTCCAACAGGCTGGAAGTTGCAGCTGAGTCCCAGGAGGAGGAGGAAGAACCTCCTGGAGGTCTCGTGAACTTGGCACAAGAAGCCAGAATGCGCCTGCCGCTGCCCGGAGCTGGAGCGAGCTGCCGGCCGTCTGCCCCTGCTCCCCTGCTCCCCCCTGCTCCCCGGCCTCTGCTTACCTTTGTACCGGTCGTACAGCTGCTCCAGCTTCTTCTTGTCCACCGCGCTTCTCATGGGTGCCTGGAGGCAAGAACCTGGGTTTGGCAAGAAGTTGTCTGCGGCCACGTCTACTTTCCGCTCATCCTGCGCTATGTGGCAGGCCCCGGTGAGGAAATGCCATAAACCCGGGCCTCTGCTCTTCCGAGATGACCTACGTGTACGCAGCAGGAAAGCCAACACCACCGGACTGGAGCTTCAGCGTCCCATGACTGCTGGCGGTGCTCTCGCTGGACTTGGCTGTGTCCCCGAGGTCAGCCTCACCACAACTCCGGGACGACACGTCTCGCTCTTCATCAGTGGGGAAGACTGCACGGCACGGTCTTCTGAAGACTGGAACAGCAGCCGGAAGAACGAATACGCGAAGTGCTTCAAACAACTATGAGAATCAGTTTTATCACAAAGTACACTTTGATCTCTACCCTTCAATTTGCACAAAACATTTTTTCCCTAGGTCTCGGGAAAATCCCTCTCTACACAGGAGCCCGGGGACGCAGTGAGGGTGGGTGTCAGACCCGACGCCTGGCCCCTCACCACAGCCCACTGCAGGGTCCTCTCGGCGTCGGGTGATTCCAGGCTCTACTGAGCAGGAGAAGGGCTGCACGGTGTGTGAACACCAGTGTTTTGGGTTTTCCCTGTTTAAGATCAGCGGAGCCACACGGACGAGAACATACACACGTAACTGAGGACAGTGGTGGGCACGCTCAGCACAGTCCCTGAGGGGCCACAAAAAGCCCGTTAGGACTAAATGTGATCATGCGAATAACAGAAACATCTGTGTACGTGAGACAGAAATAAATGGAAAAACAGGGCAGAGGCTGTGGGAGGTCGTAAACAAGGGAACTGCCAAGTCTCTGTACTATATATAGTCCATAAGGAGAGAAAACGGCGCCCGGACTTCCAGATATGGGCCAGCCAGGCCTGGGCTTATCTCAGGTGACCTGGTGAGAAGGACATCAGGAATGAAAGTGACTCACCAGCCTCGTGAATCAACAGACGCGATGCACTAGATGCCAGTCCTCTGAAACGCTCCACAGACAACACAGGAGGGAGTTTCACTTGGAAGGATTTACAGTCACTCCTGTTCAGCAAAGGACGGGACGGTGTGCAAAGCCACACGGAGTGAAGGACGGCTCGCGGCACTCTGCCATGGATACACATGCGAGCGGAGACCGAGGACGGAAAGGGCAGGAAAGTCGGGGTGAGACTCAGACACACAGCACATCCGAGAGCTGAGCGCAGGCTAACCCTTTGGCTCTGAGCTTCCCGGTTGCCAAACCAAAGACGAAACAGGATTCTGTTTTCCTAGGATTTAGAAACCTACCAGTGGCCCAGAGGTGACCCAGCTCCTCCTGGCACTGAAACCCGAAGGAGTGCCCCCTGTGGTCACTCCTGGAAGGGTGACCGCCCCGTGCCCCTCCTGCCCTTTGCAGCAGAACAGCCCCACCGCCAGGCCAACCCCGTAACGGTACAACAAGCTTCCGAAGCCTCTTCGGCCAGGACCGCCTGCTGCGAGCAGAACACGCAGCTGCCCAGGTCCGGCCTGGGCATCGCGGGGTTTCCACCAAGACAAAACTCCCTTCACAGCAATGTCAAGCCATTATCTGCCTTTCTCACGCTCACTGGAACACAGTGGAGGACACGTGACGTGTGATCTTTGCAAAAATGTAACACAAATATGTAATGGCTGATTACTGTTATTTTTAAATATACAAATGTTTTTTTTTTTTTTAAAGATTTTATTTATTTATTTGACAGACAGAGATCACAAGCAGGCAGAGAGGCAGGCAGAGAGAGTGAGAGGGAAGCAGGCTCCCTGCCGAGCAGAGAGCCCGATGCGGGACTCAATCCCAGGACCCTGAGATCATGACCTGAGCCGAAGGCAGCGGCTTAAACCACTGAGCCACCCAGGCGCCCCAAATATACAAATGTTTTTAAACCTTCCATTGTAACTTCTAAAACAGTAAATCCCAATGGCTACAGCTCACAGAAACAAAACTCTCTGGGGCTCCAGCAATTTTTCAAAGTGCCCAGAGGACCTGGTTCTAGCAGGTCTCAGAAGCGCGGAGGAGGCGGAACACAGGCGGGCTGTTGGTCACCTGGGGTCTTGGGTCCCTCCTGGGAACTGGAGAAAATCTCAGAGCCTCTCTCCAGCAAAACATGTGGTTTTGCATAAAACTTGGGGCTTTTCACAAATCACTGAAGCCTGTCGACTGGTTTTTCGGAGGGGAAGGGAAGTGAAACTTAAGTCAGAAGGCCCAGTAGGGCAGATGAGGGGGCTTCGTCTCTGTCGCAGCTACCCAGTTCCTCAAATGACTGGCGTGCCGTGTACCAAAAAAAACTTCATTTACACACACGGGCAATGAGCCAGTGGGCTATACTTTCTAACCCTAATGTAGACTCTAGGGGAATATATAGAATATATGTTCTGTACGTTATTTCCTGAAACTGAGCTGCTGACAAGAACTAGACACAGGGCCTGAAGTTGTATTTTCTGGTAGAATCGAATTTAGCTACATTAGGACAGATCTGATATGCTTTGACAGGAAGCTGACGAAAGGGAGAGCAGCATCTTTGCTCAAGGCGATGGCCTCCCTGACCGAGGGTGGGTAAAGCCAAGGGTCCCTCAGAAACTAAAGTGGAGAGAGATGCCCGACACCCTCCCAGCGCATCACTGAGCAATGCTCATAGCATCTGTACTCGGCAAATCGCCATCTGCGCTAGATTTTAAAATTCTGTCTTGGTTGTAAAATAAAACTTGGGGCACATATACAACGAATCTCGGCCATAAAAAGGAACAAGATACTGGAAAATGCTGCGATGTGGATGAAGTTTGAGAACGTTACTCCGAGTGAAAGAAGTCAGACTCGGAAGGCCAGATGTCGTGTGATTCCGTCACAGGAACTATCCAGACAGGCCGGTCCACAGACAGAAGCCGCGCGGTGGCTGTCCAGGGCCCGGGGGGGAATGCGGAGTGTGGAGTGACCCCTCAGTGAGTGTGGGGTTTCCCTGAGGGCCGTGAAGTGGCCTGTAGGTCAGCAGACGTGGCGGCAGCACAGGACCGTGGGCGAACTCAAGACCACGGGATCACCCACGTGAAAAAACCCAATTCTATGCTATGTGGACTCTGCTTCCAAGAGCTCGGCGTGGCACTCTTAGAAGCTCCGGGACGAACCCGCAGCCTGGCCGTTAGGGAGCAGCTTGCTGCACCCGCGTCACACCGCTGATGGATCTGCACCAAGCGAATGTTGGCAGACGCCTGGCTGATCTCGTGTCCATTCCTGAGGGGCTTTTCCTGATCAACACCTCTTGAAACTTCTAACACACGACCAAACGGCTGCGTCCACCATGTAAAGAAACTCTCTGGAAACTCTAGAAAAAGAGGCCCAGGCGCGCACGGACCCAGCCCGGCCAAGTGGCCTGAATCGTTACCGTGTAAGTTACCAAGTGGGTAGCCGGGCAGAGACCCAGACAAGTCCGTCCTTCTCCTCTGTCCCAAGTGCCTTGCGGGCGCAGGGTGTTGGCTCTGCGCGTAGCAGCCGCCATGGGTCTAGGCTCAGCGGTAAGCAGCCTGCGGCCAGAACCAACAGGAAAGGGATCCTCAGTAAGCAGCAGCGCGTGTGGGCTCCCAGGTTTCTCCAGGTGTGGCCGCGACTCAACAGTGCCCGCGGGCTAAGAACAGGGACCACGAGCGGCAGGTCCAGAAGGAGCTGAGAGATGCAGGCTGCAGTGGGTAGGAAGAGGAACCGGCATGCGCTTCCCAGACAACGTCTCCCAAACTGGGACAGTACGAGGGTAGAGCGAGCCCTGGGCCCACGCAACCGGCCGGGTCCACGGGAAACCAATGAGGGCCCACACCGGCCCCGGGCCTGCCCCGAAGCTCACGGTCTCAGGAAGGCATCAAGGAAGTGACTCACAGCAGCTTTCCGGGGGGCGGGGTGGGGTGTTCAACTGTTCCACGTTGTTAAAGTGTATCAAGTTCTTGAGCGGAAACACGACAACCCGATACAACGTTTTAGTCTCTGAACCGCAGGAAAACCCTGAAACGCTCGACTGAAGTCACCTGCAGAAGCCGGCACCGAGGCTGCCGCGGACAAAGCGGAGCAAACCTCCGTGTAGTCCACGGACACGGCGCGGCGGGGCCGCGGCAGCCGAGGGGGAGGCGGGGTCCCGCCGCGCAGGGCCCGCCGGGGGCTCCTCCCGGGACCGGGCCGGGCCGTGACCGCAGCCGCAGGCAGACGCTGCACCGACGGAGCCCCCGGCGCCCGCACCGGCTCTCGCCGCGACCGAGCCTCCGGAGCCTCCCGCGGGTCCCAGCCCCGCGTCCCGCGTCCCCGACCCGCGCGCCCCCGCCCCCGCCCGGACCCCGCACCGGCCGCACGACACGACACCGCGAACCCCTCTCCGGCCCGGCGGACCCTGCGCGCCGCGTCCCCGCCCCCGCGCCCCCTGCCGGCCGCCCCGCCCGCCGCACCTCTGCCCGACGGCTGCCCCGGCCCCGCGCCCCGACGCCCCACCTCGTCCCGCGCCCCGCAGAGCGCCCCGGCCCGAGGCCGCCCGGAGACCCCGCCGCTCCCGTGACCCGCGCGCCCCAGTCCCCGGCGCTCTCTCGGCCGCGGCGCGCAGCGGGGGCCGGTGGGAGGCGACCCCGCGGGCCACCTACCAGGCTCCCCGGCGCCTCCAGCGTCTGCCGGCCCGGCCGTCTGCGCACGCGCCCCGCCGCGGCCGAGCGGTCCTGGTCGTCGGCGTCTGCTGGCCGACATCCGCCCGGGAGAGGGCGCCGGGTCACCCCGCTGAACTCCAACGCCCGGCATGCAGCGCGCCGCCCGGGGGCCGACGGGACCAAGCGCGCCCTCTCCTACAAATCCCGACGAGCACTGCGCCGCCCGGGGGCCGACGGGACCAAGCGCGCCCTCTCCTACAAATCCCGACGAGCACTGCGCCGCCCGGGGGCCGACGGGACTCAGGCTCCGCCCTCCTAAGCGGACGCTTCTCCCTCTGGGCCGCGTCCTCGGCGGCGGCGCTCCGGAGCGGTCGACGGGCCTCGGGACCCTCCTCGCGCCGGACCGCGTCCGGGTCCCCGCCCCGGGGGCGGACCTGCCGCCTGGAAAGGGATGCGGTCGAGGCGCGCCCCTGTCGGCTCCGCACGTCTGCCGGGCCGCGTCCAGGTGAGCCCCGCTCGCAGCTGGGCCGCGGGGCCTCGAGGCTCGGTCCGCGGGGGTCTCCGCTGCCCCGGCCCCTCGGCCGCTGCTCCTGCCCGGGGTCGCGCCCTCCTCCCCCGCCCCCGGGTCGCGCGCACGCCGGGCGGCCTCCCGGAGCGCGGCCCCTTGGCGTCCCGGGCGGAGCTGGGCGGCCGCCGCTCGGCTCCCAGGCTCCCGCCTCAGACGCCGCGCGGAAGCCGGAGCCCCTCGTGCGTCCCTGCGGCCCCCGATCGCGGGCGAGGGCGGCGACCCCCGCCGGCCGGCGGTCACCGCGGGAGGCGGCGCGGCCCGTCCCCCGACCCGGGGCGGCCGTCGGCTCCGGGAGCGGGTGCCTTCCCGAGGCTCTGCCCGCCGGTCGCGCCGCGGAACCCCGAGCCCGGGGGAGCGCGCCGGCCCGGCCTCCGTCGTTGCGCGCTCGTGGGGTCGCCCTCGGGGTCAGCCTTCTGTCCGGCTCGTCGCCCGGTCAGGCTGCCGGGAAGCGTCGCTGGCGTCCCCGAGAAGTTCTCCTGCCGGGGCGCCCGGGCGGCTCAGGTCGTGGTCCCGGGTGCTGGGGTCGAGCCCCGCATCGGGCTTCCCTCTCCGCCTGCTTGTGGTCTCCGCGCGTGAAGCAAGCAAACGTCTGCACGAAAAGAGCGGATTCGGACGCCAAGCCGCTCCCTACAAATGACCTTCACGTCTTCCTCCTTCAGGAGAAGCGGAATGACCGCGGACTGGTGGACTGTCCTCCCGCGTCCCGCACCGCCTGCGCTGGGGTCTCCTGCCTGTGGCTCCGCTCGCCTGCGCTACAGGTCGGTGTGCCCGCGCTCGGGTCTCGGCTGGGCGAGTGGGTGCGGCCGGCTCCTCCGCAGGGCTGGGCCGGAGCCCGGCCGGGGCGACCTCGGCCTGACCGGCGGCGGGTCTAGGAACTAGAGCCTTTCCCGCGCTTTGGTCAGGAACGTTGGGGAAGGTGGGTCTGGAAGGCCCAGAGGAAGAGAGACGATGCGGGATCCCGCGGCGGCTGGGAGGCAGAGCCCGAGGTTGTCACGTTTCGGACCGTTCCAGAAAACGGAAGCAAACAGAGCAGTTCCCCTCCCCATCGGCCTCCCCAGCCCCCTTCCCCGAAGGGACTTCAGCAACCCCCCCGGACTCTAGGGCTCCGACTCCCATCCCACGTCTGAGAAAACAGTCCCTTTACGTACCTGCGGTCCCCTGGAGCCCAGAGCTGGGGGCATGTGGGAGAAATCTTTAGCTCGGGTGACTTCGCTCTGAAAAAGGCTGGTTTCAGACTACATGATCGTGCTTTGCTTTTGAGCTCTTTATCCAGTAAATGATAGAACATTTACGAATTACTGAAGGCCTTCAAGTGGTTCAGAGTAACGTGACTTTCATACGACAGTTCGGAAATGCTTCCAAGAAGATTTATTTGAGAGAGAGCGGTGCGTGCTGGGGGGAGGGACAAGGGGGAGAGGGAGAGAGAATCCGAGCTGACTCCCCGCTTAGCGTGCAGCCTGACACCAGGCTCAACCCCACCACCCGCGAGATCGTGACCTAAGCCGGAACCAAGAGTTGGATGCTGAACCGCCCAGGCACCCTGAAAGATATTGGAAGTTTTTTTTTTGTTTTTGATTTTTTTGAGTCTGCTTAATGGTGAATCCATTTGCCTTTTTATTCTAAATAACTTCTTATTAAATCTATGTATTCTTGATCAAGTAATCTCATCAATTTTAAGATAAGTTTTGGGAATCGTGTTCAGAGCCCTGATTCTGGTGTTGCTCTGAGCGAAAGTGACCTTGTGTTTTACTGCCGCAGAGACATCTTGAAAACCTTCGGCTCTGGTTTAGGATGTTTCCTAGCCTTGGATGTGTTTTCCTTGTTCTGCAGGGTAAATGGTGATCATTAAACTTGATGAGGGTTTAGTGGGAAACGGTAAGCCTTTATATTCCATTTTTAGAGTTTCACTTTGAGATAATTACTTTGAGGTAACACGGACAGTTAAAAGAACTAATACAAAGAAATCCCGTAGGTCTTTCCCCCAGATATCCCCAGTGACAGCTCCTGACAAAACGTACGGTGTGAGTAGAAGACGGCTTTGGTCCGATCCTCCCACCGGCGCAGACGGCGTGTTCGGCATGCACGCGTGTGTGTGCTCAGATCCGTGCGAGTCTGTCACGCCTGCATTCCCGGGGCCACCAGCGCTGCCGAGACACAGACCATTTCCACCACAGGGTCCCTCTGCCCCCTTCCCTGGCCCCTGACAGCCCCTGTCCGCTCTCCCCTCCACAGAGTGTCATTCCACAATGCTGTATAAAAGGAGTCGTGGGGCCCGTGTGACAGGCCGTCCTCAAACACACTGAGTTTGGATCAGTGAATCGAGATACAGAAATTCTAGGATGCCTGGGTGGTTCAGTCGGGGAAGTGTCTGCCTTTGGCTCACGTCCTGATCTCGGGGTCGTGGGATCGAGCCCTGCTTCAGACTCTGCTCAGTGAGGGTCTGCTTCTCCCTCTGCTTCGGGAGCGTGCACATGCTCTCTCCCTTTCTCTCTCTCTCAGATAAATACAGTCTTAAAAAGATATATTTAGAAATTCTAGGACTGCATTATAAAAATACAATAAATCCAAAGTGTCTTTTTTATAATTGAAGGTAACAATAATAAAACACTGAGCTAGAAATGTGTATTATTTACTCAAGAAAAAGCATGCAACAGTTTAGTCGTGGGTGGAATTTGGCAGCCGAGTTTGAAGGTTAGATGAAATTGAATTTATGAAGAAGGAGTGATTTATATTTTCAGAGTCTATAAATCATTTCAGTTTCATGTTCAGGACACAAATTCGTAGAAATATTGTATGACCACAACTAAAATTCTCCATGATTTCTCATAAAAATTAACAGCCCGTCATATGTCGTGGAGTAGAGTTATACTCTTTAATTTCAGGAACTGGTCTGGGGAAGGAAGCAGAGATGAGTGGAAGCGTGTCGTTCACAAACTGTGTGGCCGGTTATTTGTCTGCAGTTTGAAATCCATACAAGAATCGCTTTCTTAGATCTCTTAGGGAAAATGGGACACATGGACAAGCTCTGGAAATCTCTGTCTTGGTTCTGAAAGATACTAAAAAAGCATGCGCTTCTGAAGTATGATTGAATGCTTTCTGTCCCTGGGACAGTAGGAGCTTAGCCGTAAATGAGTCGTTGAAATGACAGATTAACTATGTTGCTAGGCATTACTGTGATTAATCATTTATTTACTTTTAAGGTGGTAACATTTACTTAAAGTTATATTAAAACCGTACCATGAAGTTGGGTGACTTAGGTGGCATGTTCTCATGTTCCCTGCCTCGTGGGGAGAAAGTGAACTATTGTGGGTACATGATTCTTTGTGACCTCAGGAGCTGAGGGATTCAAAAATGTACGAAACTGAGAAGTTTCCTGACTTTCTGACCAGAGTACTGAGCCAGAGTATAATATTGTTCGGTGACTTTTGATGGACAGATGTCCCTCCCGTCCTCCAGTAGTGGTATTTTCGGTTCAGCCCTCACCAAATCCCTGGGGCGCCGGTCTTTGCAGAGGTCTTGTGCTGGTTTCCAGAAGCTCTGCTCGGTCTGCACGTGGTCTTGGCTGCCCTTTCTTGGTAGGGTCAGAATTTTACCTCCAGAAATGCAACAGTCTCGTTCTTGCCGCCTCTGATCTGTTTTGCCCGGGAAACCAGTTAGTCTGGTTTCCTAACTCGTGAGCGTTAGGGCTCCCGGTGAAACTGAGGTACAGCGGCGTGTTTTGAGTCGGCAGGTCCCCAGGGAGAGAGACGACTGGCACACTGGACGTGATGGCCCGTGGGATGCTGCTGTGAATGATGCGTTCGTATTAGTGTTTTGTTTTGTTTAAACCGCGCGGCTTGTGTAGACGGCAGGTTTGGTTTCTTTCCTGACACAAGTGCTTGTGCCTGGTGGCCGGGTCACCAGGTGGCGGTGGCTGCTTTTTCGGGCGTAGCTTGCTGGCCGGCCTTGTGTTTATTACTTTTCCTACTTAGTTCTCCGTGTTCCTGCCTCCGAGGTGATTTCTTGGTGGCTTGCCAACGCTGCTTCTCGAGCACTCGTTCCCCTGGAGGACACGGCCCTGCCCTCCGGTGTAACCGGGAACCACAGCCACGGCACCCACTGCTGCCGAGAAACCTGCGCCTGTCACGGTCGGTCCGGTCTGTGCTTCCGTTGGGATCGGTGCCCTCGTGGTGCCTGGGCACTTCCTCAGGAGAGGGAGAGAAGGAGCCACACTTGGATCATAGAGAATGTTTGAACATTTAGTAAAGCCCTATCGATCCAGGTGTGATGGTGTTTTGTGATTTTCTTTTTCTGCGTTTGACATCTGTGACTTTGGAAATTCAGTAAAATACCTAAAGATTTTGGTAAGAAAACAGTATGGTAGAGTAAGCTAATAGTCGCTCAGAGGGTTTCATTCAGAAATGTGGAGCGTGTTTCCTCCGGGTGATTCACGGATCCGAGGTAGCAGAAGTCGATGGTACTTTCTGGCCTTTAATATGTAGACCCTCGAGTTGAGTTGGGCTTTGTGTTTTGCACACAGTACATTTAGTAGGTATAGGAAGCTAAGTTTTCTTTAAAAAGAAAAATTGCCTTTAAATTCGGCGTAGCCTTGAGTCCCAATTCTTTACCAGGCGCCGTACTTTAATATTCAGCGTTTGATTTAGGTCCAGGTGTAGTAGTTCAGATATGACTGTTTATCTGGGCAAAGTAACCTCTTCAAAAAAGTGGCCGTTTTCTGGATGTCATTATTTAATACTTTTAACTCTGATCTCAGTGGGAACGAGTCGTCGTTCAAGCGTATGCGACCGTAAATCTCTTCTTCAGCTGAAACTGTGTGTGTGACGCGCAAGCCCACGTTGGCGGAGGCCTTCGGACGGTGCTGCCCTGTCCTCTACACCCGGATCATGAAGGTGCTGGAAGGAAATTCCGTGTGGGTGCTGCTCGCGCTGCTTCGTCTGGTGGCCAGTGCTGCGGAACCTGAAGAGGTGGCGAAGCACGCCATCAAGTTACACCGAGGCCGGGGAGCCGCCGGCACGCAGCGGAAGCAGTGGGTCCTCGACGGTTGCAGGAAGCTCTCTGGGCTTCTTCGCCAAAAGACTGTGGTTCTCAACAAACTGAGAAGTGCGATCAGAGCGGTGGAGAAAGACAGCGGCCTGTCAGATGAGGAGAAGCTGTTTCAGGTGCACACGTTCGAAATTTTCCAAAAAGAGCTGAACGAAAGCGAAAACTCGGTGTTCCAGGCAATCCACGGCCTCCAGAGAGCCCTGCAGGGAGACTACAGGGACGTTGTGAACATGAAGGAGAGCAGCAGGCAGCGCCTGGAGGCCCTGAGAGAGGCTGCGATCAAGGTCAGTGCGGCCCGCTCCGAGCCAGAGAGCAGGTCCGGGGGGGTCCGGGGAGGGGGCGGCGGGCGCTTGGGCCCCTGTCTGCAGCAGAGCGTGTGCGGGAAGTGTCCCTTCCTTGTGCGGGCCACCTTAGCTCAGCCCCTTGCAGGACTTGCAGGTCGTTGCGGTGCTTTTCTCTGTTGTGCAAATTCCCAGGTGGTTGAAGCAGTGACTATAAACCGACGTGGAAGTAAGTACACTTGGAACCACCGTGGGCAGTTTGAGTTTCTGACAACAGTTCTTCCTAGTGTGAAGGCTGGCTGTAGAGTCCGTCTGCTGAAGATTCCAGTGCTAACGCTCCTTTTCCACAGTACGTGCATTTGAGGTCCGCGTTTCGACGACGTGTATTTTTAAAACGGAGAGACGAGCCCATCGCTGTCGGATGTGTATTTACGTGTCATTTTTTTAGCCGTCATTCACGCTGTTTACGTCAGACACTTTAAATACCGATCTTCCTTGACTTACGATGGGGTTTTGTCCCAGTGAGCCCGTCGCAAGGTGAAAATACAGCAAGTCAGAAATGCATTTGAGCCACCCGAGCTGCCCAGAGCTGTGGCAGAGTTATCTGACGTGAAGCCCGCTCTGTAGTGACGCGCTGTGTTGAATTCTGTACTGAACGCGAATGCGGAGTGCGTGTCCTTGTGTCCGTCGTGCGCCATGTGCCAGCTGGCCGATGGGCAGCTGTGGCCCCATGCCACGGCCCAGCATCATGAGAGAGGATCCCGCTGCCTATGGCTAGCCCGGGAAAGATCACACCCGAACGCCGAGTGTGGTTTCTACCGAGCGTGCGTCACTCTCACACCATCACGAGGTCAGGAAGTGTAAGTCCAGCCATCCCAAGTCAGAGACCACTGGTACATGAACTTCATTTTCACAGAAAGCCTGTGGTATCAACACGCAGTTCAAACGGTAGGGAGGGGACAGACTGTTAAATGCTCTTTACCAAAGTACAGTGTATTTGGTAGAAACACGGTAATGGGGTACATGGCTGCGTCAGGGTTTTCGGCCCCTTGATTCAGGAGCGTGTCTTTAGCATGTGTGACTGTATGTCGGCAGCAGACCTTGATGTCTCATCTGAACAGACGTCACCGCCTGCCGGTGGTCCAGGACCACAGGTGTCTGTGGAGTGCGGCCGTCCATACGTGGTCGGCGTGGCGTCTGGGGTAGAGTCTGTCCGGTGAGGGGCTTTGCGTGAGTAGATGACCTTCAGAATTCACTCAGGGCTGTAGCACGTTGGTTGGTGTGTCCATCACATAGCTTTCCCTGACGTTTTGCCGAGCTCGTGATGTTTGAGTGATGTAGGGTGCTCGACCTTCTCTCGCTGGCCGGAGCCCCACACACACGATTACGAGCGGATTTGGCAGCGAGAGCATGTTGGTTGGCGTGGCCGGGCCAGGCACCCGGATGGAAGTCCTGGCCTGGCCTCTTTCTTAATAAACCCAGATTTCATTTCTCACCAACGAACAGGAGGAGACAGAATATGTGGAACTTCTGGCAGCGGAAAAACATCAGGTCGAAGCTCTCAAAAACATGCAGCATCAGAACAGAAGCTTGTCCATACTTGATGAAATTCTGGAGGATGTGAGAAAGGCAGCCGATCGCCTCGAGGAGGAAATAGAGGAACACGCTTTCGATGACAACAAATCAGTGAGTAGCAGTCCAGGACGCTTCCCTCTCCGCTCGGGCTGCGTGCAGGGAGGGTGTGCGGCTGAGTTCGCCGGCACGCCTGTCGCGGTGTGGACTGGAAGTGAGACGGGACCAGAACACCCGCGGGGCTCAGAAAGAGATCGGTTTGGTCACGTGGGAGTCCGCTAGGTCACCCTGGACTTTGCCTTGCGTTTTTGTCAGTGTCCCACCAGCGGCCCGTCTCTGTCCCACTTTTGCCTTCAGGGGGACTGGGACTCTGGTCTCAAGAAAGCTTGCTCTGGGACAGTCAGGCTTCAGTGCTGATCTGCCCAGGGGAGCCGTAAAGCCCTTCTAGGACGCGTATCCGACGTGGGCTTTCAGACATCTCGCTTGCCGTGACAGGTTGAGGATTCTCTGGGGAAAATGACATTAATGCCAGAAAGCGCTTGTTAGTCCTAGAAGGACGTCGCAAAGCAGGTGGGAACCCTGCTCAGGGCGTGAGCACCGCGCAGGCTGCTCTCGGACATCGCTGGCCCTGGCAGGGGGGCACGCGTGACTGTCTCCTTGAAGGGGCCTGCCTGCCCTTTGCACGGTGCTCACCGGGCTCTTCCGTGTCCGGCCATCGGGCTGTCCCTGCCACGCCCCTCCAGTCCGCTTCTGCCGCTGGCACCTTGGGTCTGTGCGGACCCTGCAGACAAGGGCTCACCCCAGCGCTTCCCCCGTTTCAGAGGTCCGTCACGGGTTCCAGAGGGTCCCACAGCCCTCTCCTCGGGCTCCCAGAACGTGGGAAAACAGTTTCTTTGCTGTGACGGTGACATTGTGAAGGACGCAGCTGAGGAACGGCCAGGTGGTAAGGGGTGAAGAGTGGATGCCGCTCGCCCGGGCGGCCCCTCCTCCCAGCCGGACGCCTCCGAAGCCCCGCGTCAGGGTTTGCTGGGAGCCGCCTCGTGTGGGCCTGTGAGGAACTCAGCCTCTGGCCCCCTTCCCTCCCGCAGCCCCGTCCTGTGGGGACCTAGCGGCTTCCTAAAAATGCCCTCACTGCCATGAGCGCAGGCGAGGCTGCGGAGCGCCCGTGAGGTGCTCCTGTTTCTCCTCACACGCAGGGAATCACGCGGGTTGTGGGCGCTGTCAGCCAGGAAGGGGGCTGAGGATCAAATGCGTGTTTCTTGGTACAGGTGTAGCCTGAGTCAGGTCGAGCAGGTGTCTGGAAGTCAGAGGAACCCTAAACACTTCCAGCCTTAAGTCACTTCTGTACTCGAAATAACTGTCTCACGCATGTTCACGAGCATGTGTCCGTCTTTCGCCGCACGACAGAACACTGGACACGTTTCCTGTCACTTCTCTATAGAATTTTCGCTCTAAAAATTGAGAACATCTCCTTGTTTCCAGTGACACAGTGTTGGTTATTCTCGCAGGTGAAAGGGGTCAATTTTGAGGCAGTGCTCAGGGTAGAGGACAAAGAGGCTAATTCCAAGCAGAACCTCACCAAGCGGGACGTGGAGGACGATTTGGGTCTCAGCATGCTGATCGACTCCCAGAACAACCGGTACATCTTGACCAAACCCAGAGACGCCACCATTCCACGCGCAGATCACCACTTTCTAAAGGTCGTCTGTCTGTCTGCTCCCTCTCACCCCCACTCCTTTCCCGTTTCCTGGTGCTCACGTGAAGGAAGACGGAGCTTTACTTCCTGAGCGTCGTGATAGGGTGCGCGACCTTCCTCCCAGCAGAGACTGTACTAGCATCCCGTGTTTCCTGTGACTTGAAACATTTTCTCTTCATCTTTATTTTTTCCCCAAAAGAATAAGGGAATAAGGCATTTTAATATTTAAAATGAAAATTAATTTTTCTTCTGGGAATTTGGGAGTCTATGAAGTCAAGAGCTACTCTGATGGGCTCCAGCTCGGCCCCGAGAAGGAGCATGGGACGAGGCCAAGAGGCTTCGGCTCCTGTGTCGTGGTGGCTTCGTGTAGACGCGGGTGCGGGCGAGCTCCGGCTCCCCCAGAGGGGACAGGCGTTCAAGACTGAGCTGGATTCCCGTCTGTGCCTTCTGGGGAAGCCAGTGGGGAGAGAAGGTGTGGGATTACGGAAAGATTTGCAGTGGACAGTGCTGTGGGCGGAGATCACTGCTTGGGGCTGGACCAGGGAGGGGAACAGGCGTAGGAGTGACTGGGGCCGCCTGCTCAGGGAAGGCCCTTGGGCTCCGGACACCCTGCTGGGTCTCCAGCAGCCTCCCAGGTGCCGGGATTCGTGCTGCTCTTCAGGAAGATGGCAGCGCCCAGGAGAGGAAGGTCCGTGACCCCCAAGGAGTGCTGGGAGTGGCCGACTCCTGGGGTTGGGGGGGGCTCAAACCTGGGCAGGACACCTGCTGTCTCTGCCACCAGCCCCTTCTTGTCCTGCCCACGATTATCTCAAGAGTCTATGTCTGTTTTTTGTTTATTTCCCTCCAGGACATCGTTACCATAGGAATGCTGTCTTTACCTTGTGGCTGGCTGTGCACAACAATAGGGCTGCCTACGATGTTCGGTTATATTATTTGTGGTGTACTTCTGGGGCCTTCAGGGCTGAACAGTATTAAGGTAAGAGCAGAATCTAACTCTTGTAGTATCCTTTAACAGAACACCGAAGAGGCACGGACTAAAGGGTTTTGACGTTTTGAACTTGAATTACTTAAGATAGCAGTTTCTTATAAACCATGTTGAAGAAGATGCTCTATAAAGTTTCGTAAGAAATTTCTAAACCGTAAGGAAGTAATTTTGTTCATTGGATGGATGACTCGACTAGAGAAAAAATCCTGCTGCGTGTCTTTAAGTTTTATTAGTTTTGGAAATTCTGTTTCCGGTAATAGTATGAATTCTATTATTCAGACACTGAAAGCAACTCAAAATGCTGGATTAAATATGTAATTCAAATATTTGTATCATATGGTAAAGTAGTGATGAATTAACAAGCCTAAATGTGGGGTGTTGCGAGAGCCCCGGGAGACCGTGAGTGCTGGGGTAGAGGCGGCTGTTGCAGGAGAGGCTGTGGCAGAGGCCGTGAGCTTCAGCCTGTGTTGTGGCCCTCGGGGGACTCCGGAGTCTGGCGTCTAGATCCACACAGTTCAGACAAAAGGGACAGAGAATGCCCAGAGGGAGTGTCATGAGTCCCGCCCAGAAGGAGCGTGGGGGTGGTGAGGAACGCGCAGAGTCCTCAGAAGGAGCACGGGGACAGGGACAGGGGACAGGGACAGGCAGGCAGCGAGAGGTGTGGGCTCCACTGGCGGCCTCAGCCCTACGGCTAACGGACACGCCTCCCGGGACAGACGTGCTGCAGCTTCTCCACCGGACACAGAAGAAGGTGTGGAAAAGTCCTCATCCCCAAGTAATCTTAACAGTGGTCTGATTGGCAGGGGGGTGGGGGCTGTGCTCGGGCTCAAAGCCCAGGACCTTCGTGGCAGGTACTCTTGTGGCCCGGACTCAGCGCGGCAGGGTGCCTGTGGGAAGAGCGGTTTTGAGTTTGTTTATTTGTTTAGGATTTATATATTAGAGGGCGCCTGGGTGGCTCCGTGGATCAAAGCCTCTGCCTTCAGCTCAGGTCATGGTCTCAGGGTCCTGGGATGGAGCCCCACATCAGACTCCCTGCTCAGTGGGGCGTCTGCTTCCCCCCGCCCCCGCCTGCCTCTCTGCCTGCTTGTGATCTCTCTCTCTGTCTCAAATAAATAAATAAAATCTTAAAGAAATAAAAAAGTAAAAGATTTACACATTAGCGAGGGCACCATGGAGTGTGGGCAGGGGCAGAAGGAGAAAAGCGGACTCCCCACTGGGTGCAGAGCCCGGTCTGTGAGATCGTGACTAAGCCTGAGATGGTGACTTGAGCCAAAACCAAGAGTTGGACACTCAACTGACTGAGCCAGCCGGGCGCCCCTGGGAAGAATGGTTTTAATTCAGTTTTCTGAACAGGTAATCTCCATGTGTTTGAGAACAAAATGGTGTGGGTAAAAAAGAAATTTTTTATTTGTAGATGAAAAATGTCTTCCTGCCCTTGTCCCATCCCTCGCTTTCCAGAGTGGTTAAGATGGTAGCAAACACACGCGTATTTTTCTTTTTTATTTTCTCTTCATAGCGATGACTGCTTGTGAGAATTAAGGCTAAATGATAAGTAAAGGCTGAGTAAGGTGAAAACTATAATTGGAAGCAACAAATATTACAGTTCCTAACAAATGTGCTGCACTTTGGAAAACGTCATTACAGTAGACCAAGGTGAAAACCGGGGCGCTCCAGCCAGAAGTGGGGGGTTCACGGAAGAAGTGTGATGCTGCCAAACGTTCATCTTTTCCTAGTAGAAAGCTGATAAGCTTGTGCTCACTGTGGGGAGGAGAACAGGTTCAAGTGTGTCAGTCTGAAGCCATAGGTTACAGCTTTGTCTTAAAAAGGGAGGGAAAGGAAAAGCCAGAAGTCGAGGGAGTGGGAGCAGAAATCTGTTACCACGATAAGTCGAAGTGAAGCAGACTTCCCTGCTGAAAGGTACGAGTCGGGGTGGTGTCAGGAAAATGCACAATAAGCAGGTTTCAGCGAAAATGAGTAAGAAAGGTTGAAGTGGACGGAGGGAGATGGCATGGAAGAGAGGGCGGGGCCCGTCCTGTCCGCCGCTGGCGGGCTGTGTGCGTGTCCTTGCGCCATGGCTCGGGGGGAGCGTAGACGCGGGGAGGCCTGTGCTTTGCTCTCGGAGGTCCGGTTCATGGCTCCACCCGAAACCAGCGGTGTAAGTGACGTAGGTGGTGTCAGGTAGAGCGGTGAGGAAAGCATTCTCTGCTACCACGTGACGGCGTAGAAAGTAAATCGCAAATGGAAAACCAGAACAAACGTGGAACACAAGAGCACGGCGTCTCGAAACCTGTGGATTGTGGCCAGCTGTGGCGCCCAGGGGAAAGTAGGTACACGTAGTCGTGTGCAGAGGCGCGTGAGAGCGGGCGCTCGGGGCTCGGTGCTGCAGCACCCTCCAGCGAAAGTGAAGAGAGCAGCAGCGGCTCCTGAACCTGGAAACAGGTGATTCATGAGCGAGTTCTTAGGAAAAAAGAGAGTCCTTCCCCTAGTCAGCAAACGGAAAAGAACAGTGCAGTCAGGAAGTTCAAGTCATCTCAGGCGCGGAGCACGCTCAAAGTCAGTTTAAAAAACATGCTGTGTGGGGCGCCTGGGGGGCTCAGTGGGTTAAGCCTCTGCCTTCGGCTCAGGTCATGATCTCAGGGTGCTGGGATCAAACCCCATCAGGTTCTCTGCTCAGTGGCGAGCCTGCTTCCCTCTCACTCTCTGCCTCTCTGCCTGCTTATGATCTCTGTCTGTCAAATAAATACATAAAATCTTAAAAAATAAACAAAAAAACCACACTGTGCTTTGTAGGGGGTCCCGCCGGGTACGTTAGCATCAGATCACTCTGTGACGCACACTTCAGATGTGAAATGCTTCAGGTTGTGTGGTTTCACAATTGTGTTTGCAGTCTGTCGTGCAGGTGGAGACCTTGGGAGAGGTTGGTGTGTTCTTTACTCTGTTCCTCGTTGGCCTGGAGTTCTCCCCGGAAAGGCTGAGAAAGGTAAGGGCTTCACGGAGCTGTGATGTTGCCCCTGATTTAATCATCATGTGGTTTCAGTTTGTTTCCTTTCAGTGTGGGCGCATGATGGGGTTATCAAGTTAAACTTTGTTGTTTAGAGACTTTATTTTATTTTGACACACAGAGAAAGGGCACAAGCAGGGGGAGCAGCCAAGGGAGAGGGAGAAGACCAACTGATTTACCTGGCCCCCCCCGAAATTAAACATTTTAGAGTAGGTTTTAGTTTGATACTATTCAGAAAGATAAAAAATGCTAGAAGAGGTGAAAATTAAATGCATAAATAAAATTAGCTTCCATGGGGCTCCTGGGTGGCTCAGGTTAAGCCTCTGCCTTCAGCTCAGGTCACGATCTCAGGTCCTGGGATCAAGCCCCATGTCTGGCTCTGCTCAGCGGGGAGCCTGCTTCCCCTGCATCCCCCTGACTGGCTCTCTGCCTACTTGTGATCTCTGTCTGTCAGATAAAGAAATAAAATCTTAAAAAAAAAAAAAATTAGCTTCTACGTGGCTGATTTCAAAAACAGTCTCAGAAGTGACGTGTCTGAGATTGCATAATGGGGTCCCTCCAAAAAGGTCGGACACTGCTCGAGGTGAACTGCCACAGGCTTCAGATGTTCAGCGTGTTACGCTAAAGAAAGGTCGTTACTTCCTAAATGAGTGACAAACTGATTCTGTTGTTCTGTCCCTGGAAAGTGCCAGTATCTGCAAGGCCGGTCGCCACTGGGACCGGGCGTGTGTGGAAACGGTGAAGTCCGGGAAGCACGTTGGCCCTGAGCTCCAGGGGCCGCCAGGACCGGGGTGGGGGGGAGGGGACGGGGAGCTCATGAGAAGCTCCTCCCTCGCAGAGGAAGAAAGCAGCGGCTCCGGAGCTGGCGGGAGGGAGGGTGTACAGAGGGGCCGGCAGACCACTGCCATGCCCAAGGACGCCAGGCCGGCCCGGCAGGGAGACTGACGCGCCTTAACCTGCTGGTGCCAACGCTGCCCTCCCTCCGTCCAAGGGAAAGACTCCGGCACAGGTTTCCGGAAGCAGGAACCCACAAGAGGCGTCAGGCTCCACATTGTGGCATTTCTGTGGAAGACGAGCGGCCGCAGGCGCGGTGGCCGCGCTTCCACGTGTATGGCGGGAGACGGGTGGAGAGTTGTCGGTAACGGAGGAACGGGCGTTAACGTGTCAGCCTCTGACCTCTTGTTTCTCTGCCGTCCTGTTTCCCCGGGGAAAGCTCCGTTTGTGTGTCCGCGGTCGCTCCCTCTAATGTGCTCCTCCAGACGCGCCTTCTCATGGCTTGTCTGCGTCACGCCAGCGTTTTCTCCAGCTGTCCCGTGTCTGTGTGCTGGCTTAACCTGCGCACCGGACGTCCCAGATGCAGTGCTGCGAGGACAGTGGCGCGCCCCTCTCCGCTGTGGTGACGGGTGCGTTGTGTCCCGTGGCCCGGCGGGGACCGGCTGGGTCTGCAGGGAGCCGGGGTTCCGTGGGCAGGAAGGGTCTTCTTGCGGCTGCCCTTGCTTGGCGCTCGCGTGGGCTTCTCCGCCCCGGTGTGTGCGGCTGAGAGCAGCCGGTGGTGAACAGCACGGTTCCAGTGGTTTGGGACAGAGGGGCGGAGCTCCGGCTCTGGGGGGTTTGGGACGGAGGGGCGGAGCCAGGCCATCTGAGCGCAGGTGCGCCTTGCGCCTCGGTGTCCTGCGCAGTCGGATTTGAAGGATTCGTTTGTTCGGGCTCTCCATTTTCAGTTTCTGGTTTTCACCACGATCGCGTCTGCTGTTACGCGATCTGCAGCGGACGTGACTGGATGCAGCCCGAAGCCGCACGCCTCAGCAGCGTGGCTGGCCTGCAGTGCTCCCGGTTTACATCGGGCTGGGCCGGGTACCCTGGGGAGGGCCCGGGAGGAAGATGTGGGCACGTCCGGTGGTCGTCCTGGGACGTGGTCTGAGAAGCGGGAGGGCGCGTCGACGGCCTGGTCCCTGTGTAGTGACCTTGTCTGGGGGAAGCCAGGGCTCCTCTCACACGGGGCCTCGCTTGGCGGCCGCCCACAGCATGCTTGCAGGTTTCTCTCTGCCTAGTAAAGGACACTGGCAAGCGACACGTTTGTTTGCCTTTCCTGTTCTGCAGAGGAAGTCACAGGCGTCGCTCCAGGGCAGCCTGAAGTAGCCAGCATGGTCTCAGGTCACCCAAGTGCCCTGTAAGGTGTGAAATCGTTCAGTAGGTTTTTGAAAGAATTGCTGGAAGGCCCCCTTAGGTCTCCTGTGAAACCACCTTAAAGTCTGATGAGAGGCTGTTGCAGGCACCGAGGCCTGGGAACTTCTTCGTGGTTGGTGCTGAGCAAAGTTGCGGTCTTTGTCTTCTGACCGCACGGCCTGTCAAGTGTCTGCGTCCCTGCCGGCCGTGTCCTGGCTCCCTTCCCGCCGCTGGCTCGGCTTTCACGTGCTGCCCCCCACGTCTGTCTCCCACGCCGGCCGTTCCGTCTCTGTGTGCGAGCTGCGTCTTCTCCCTTTCTTCTCCGTATCTGTCCCCTCAGTAGACCCTTGTTCCAGACGCTGGTGGCTGCTGAGTGTGAGGCCGTGTGCACAGCTGTGTGCGCCTGCCTTGTGGGTCTCCTGTCTTGAGATTGCAGAAGCACGTGTGGGGTTGTGGACAGAGACGTGAAAACGGAGCTCGAGAGGGCGTGTGGCTGCAGGTGTGTGGGGAGTGCGTGCCCTGACTCTCACCTGGGGAGTTGCCTGGGGACCCTGCTGAGCAGCCAGCTCTGATATGTGTGGCCCGAGGGCCTGTGTTTCCGGGAGTGCAGGGCGGTCCAGATGCTCTGTGGAGAACAGGAGTCTTCTGTGGGCACTGCCCACATTTCCCACAGTGCCCTGCTCACCGTGCTTCTTGGGCAGACAGATACCCGTCCTCCGGACCAAAGTGTGGTAGCGACCTCAGAAATCATCAGCCCAGCTCCGTCTACAGACGGAGGACGCAGGGTAGAGGGAGTTCCCTCCGCAAGGTGGCCAGCTAGCTGGCCAGTGAGAGTCAAGCCTGAGCTCCGGGCTCCACTGCAGGCAGGAACACCCCCGCCACTTACAGGAGGGGTTACCTGGAACTGGGAGGGCTGGGGCGCCTGCGTGGCTCCGTCGGTGAAGCAGCTGCCTTCAGCTCAGGGCATGATCCCAGGGTCGTGAGATTGAGTCCCACGTTGGGTTCCCTGCTTAGCGGGGAGTCTGCTTCTCCCCCTCCTTCCCACCCATGCTATCTCTCACTAGCTCCGTCTTTCTCAAATAAACAAAATATTTTTTAAAAAGGGGGGGGCGCCTGGGTGGCTCAGTGGGTTAAGCCTCTGCCTTCAGCTCAGGTCATGCTCTCAGGGTCCTGGGATCGAGCCCCGCATCGGGCTCTCTGCTCAGTGGGGAGCCTGCTTCCTCCTCTCTCTCTGCCTGCCTCTCTGCCTACTTGTGATTTCTCTCTGTCAAATAAATAAATCTTAAAAAAAAAACCAACAACAACAAAAAAACAACTTGGAAATCTAAAAATCCAGCATGCCAGCCTCCCCAGGAGCTGTGGCTAGCTCTGCAGGTGCGCCCAGGCCTTCCCCCCGCTCCTGGCTGTGACAGGAAGGGGGACAGCCGTTGGGAGCCCGTTAGCCAAGACTGCGATCACCACTGCCAGGGGCAGGAAGTAGGGAGTGTGGCGTCCGGACCTTGGAGAGGCAGCCTCAGGGGCTGAGCGCTCTGGGCTGGCCAGAACCACAGGGCAGAGAGCAGGCCGGCCCGTGCTCAGGGCTGAATCCCAGTTCTTCTGCTCCATCCGTCTCCTGCCATTTAACTTGGGCTCGACGGTGCCGGGAGGCTCTTACAGTTCGTTCGGGAAGTTGGAATCTGTGGCGGACAAGCAGGCTGCCGGTTACGACTGTGGGAAAGCCGTGGTAGGAGGTCCGTGCCCAGCCCAAGGAAGAGCCTCCCGGCTGCACTGATTCCCAGAGGCGGTGCTGGGATTCTGAGGGAAGCGCGGCTTGTCAAGAAGCAGAGCGGCGGAGGACAAGGCCACATCCTTCAGATCCCCAAAAGGGAAATAGTGTCTCACACAGACGAGGCTGGCCGGCCGTGGGGTCTCGGGCGTTGGCTTCAGAGCCTCTGTGCTGAGCCCCTCTGCCCCTCTTCCGGGCTCCCTGGTGTCCTTGCCCTAGGGCCTGGGTGCGGGAGTGCTTGAGGGTGTCGGGCGAGAAGCAGATGAGCAGGGGCTTCCCAGTAGGACAGGATGAGTTTCAGGATGATGTCTTCGTCTGCGTCTGCCGTTCCTGTTGGCCTAAATGTCAGACTGCCCTTATTACCGTGTCTCCTCCACGCAGCTGGAAACCCGAGAGAGTTTGAATCAAACTGATTTCTCCCACGGTTTCTATCCCATCTAAACACCGAGGTACTCATCAGTACTGGGGTACTGAGCCGAGCTGGCTCCCGTGGGACTCGTGTTTTCATCCAGGGAGGGGAGGTAGTGCTGTGCACCGTGGCGGCGCGCCGAGAGGGTTGGGTGACGTGCACAGACACGTATCACACGGAGAGAGGCGTGTGCCCTCGGGAAGCCGACAGGAGTGGCCGCTGTTTTTGTTGTGTCAGATCGTGACTTTGGGTATTGGGCTGACAAGGTGCTCAGGGCAGAGCTCCTCCCTGAAAGACCGAGGCCCGTGGCTGGGCAGCGCGTGTGTGCTCTGCACGTCGTCACTAAACGTGTGTAAACGGATGTGTTCTCTTCAAGGTGTGGAAGATAGCCTTACAGGGACCGTGTTACATGACGCTGTTGATGATCGCGTTCGGCTTATTGTGGGGACACCTGCTGCAGATCAGACCCACTCAGAGCGTCTTCATCTCTACTTGCTTGTCCTTGTCCAGCACACCGCTGGTGTCCAGATTCCTCGTGGGCAGCGCGCGGGGCGAGAAGGAAGGTAGGTGGGCCGTGCTGTAAGTACGCGTTGGAGTACCAGCTGGGTTGCTGACTCGGATTCACTCCGAAGGCCTTTTAGACAAGTCACAGCTCTGCCCGTCGCGGGGGCTCTCCTGGCAGTCATGGTGTTCAGCTTCTCAGTCTCCACTGGACTAAGAAAGCGGCATTTCCGTGCACGTCAATTTAGGATAGTTTGAGGACCACGTTCAAGAGAAACAAATCCTTGTTGGAAAATGAAACTTGGTGGCTTAGGAGATGAGTGTGCTGCACCCGAGCTGAAACCACGCCGGGTCGGCACTGTGCTCGCGTGGGGTGGTCACGTGTGTCTGGGACCTGCGGCCTGAAACAGCGGCTCTCGGACATCGTTCCACGTGCTCGTCCCTGCTGGGCCTCGGGGCTCACACATTTCTGTGACAACGGTGGCCGAAGGCACCAGCTTCGGCTCCGTGCGTGAGACACTGGCCTCTGATGGTTACTGGACGTGGTGAGGCCAGACTGGCCCAGAAGCTGAGGAATGAACGTTCCGGCTTGTCTCACGGTGGCACAGCCCGGCTTCGACAGTGCTGCCATTTTTCACGTCACGTGAACTCACTATGGTGACGTTCACTGTTGTTATTTTGTAAAAGAAAGACAGTTAAGACACGGAGTGACTTTGCACCGATGTTTGCATGCACCGGCGCAGCAATGAGAGGGAAATTAGAAAAGGGGAAAGCAGAGCCGTGGGGCTGGCTTCTCTGGCGAGACCGCCTCGCTGTACACGGAATTGGTTGGGGCTACGGGTCCTGCTGTCGTCTGTGGCCACACACGGCACCCTGCTGCCTGACGCCGGGGTCCGCACCGGAGGCTGGGAAGCATCACAGTCTCGTGTCTCCTGCTGCTTCGTGAGCCAGTGGGTCATGGACACAGCCCCCTGGCTTGAACTGGACTACTGGTGGTCTCGTCTGTGGAGGCCCCAGTGTCCCCAATGCCCCGTGATTAGGGCCACCCCTCACAAGACCCACGTGACGGAGGTGAAGGGGGCCGTCGCGGTAAGTAGGAGAAGGAAAACAACTTCCGTCAGGACCCACGCGCTGGATGCCGGTGTGTGTGAGGCCGTCGGCAGCTGGGAGAGACCGGGGACACCCGGTGTCCGGATGCGGACAGGTGTCCTAAGCCTGTAAGGCGAGCATGCTCGCGGCACGCAGACGGAAGTGAAGGAGTCGCACCTATTTGAGGTCGCACAAAGATGGGACACAGTGCGGACAGAAGACGGAGAAAAGCCGCAAGATGAGACGAGAAGCGCCACGAGGCCAGGGCGGATGCGGCGGCGGCGCCGGAAGAGCAGAGCAGGAGAGTAAATGTGCTCTCGGCACGATCCAGCGCAGCAGCAGAGCTGTAGGGACCCCGGGAGGGCTCGACCGCTGCCAAGAGCATAGGTGACCCACACCCCCCCCCCACGCCCGGTGGTCATGCCCAGCGGGGCTGTCTCCAAGGAGCCGGTGGAAGGGAAGTCGTCGTCAGACACCCGCGGGCTCCAGGGCGTTGGCGGCCCGTCCCTCCCCACCCTGAGCGCCGGGCGAGGAAGGCAGAAGAGCGCAGCCACGCGTGTTTCCGGGCTCGCAGCTTTCGTTCACCGCCTCCAGAACGTGCCGGCTGTGCGTCATGTGCGGCGGTCGGGAGGCAGGCGCTCTCACTCTGGGGAAGGCCACCGGAGCGCGGAGCTGTGGGAACGGGCGCTGCCGGGGCTGCAGGCTTGGAGGCGGGTGGACATCCTGACTGACTGGGGCCTTGCGCACGTTTGTAATTAAGCTCACAGGCTAACGCGCAGTACCTGCAGGGCCGGTAGAAAATGTCATTTGGGGGAAGAAAAGCTGATTTATAATGGCCACAAAATTGAGTTGGGAGTAAATCTTTGAAAAGATGTGTGTGTGACCTTTGAGGAGAAAAGTACCAAAGGTTACTGAAGAGAGAGCCTGTTCTCACGATGAAAAGACTTAATACGTAAAGACGTTGCTACTCCCAAATTTATAAACTCCCATCTGCCTCGGTAAAAAATCTGGCAGGTTTTTCTTGAAACTTGGCGAGCTGAGCCTACAGGTTCTTTACGAAGAGCAAAGGCCAAGAACAGCCGATATTAATTTGAAGTGTGGGGTTGTGCAGCAGATGACAAGCCCTGAGGTCCTGTCCCTGTGCTCGGGCAGCACCCTGTGTCCAGGCCAGATGGGGCAGGAGGGGGACGGGCAGCCAGGCGTGCACGTGCGCAGGGAGCGTGTGGGCGTCTGGGTGGGTGGGAATTAGTTGTGCGTAAGGACGAAGAGACTGAGTCCTCCCTTGAGCCGTACACCAGGCCAGCTCGATGTGGGTTTAACCCCTCAGTGTGCAGGGCAGAACTTCAGAGCCGCTACCCTGTGACCTCAGGGTGGAAAGGATGGCTGAACTCGAGATGCAGAATCCAAAAGAAAATGTCGACAAACCTGAACCCGTGGAACCTTGCGCAGCGGCTGCTGAAAGGCGTTTTTAGAAGCTGCTGAGAGAAGACAGTGCTACGAACGTCAGGGGTGCGAGGGAGTAGTGCTTCGGACGCATCGGGACTTTCGCAGTAATCCAAACAAAAGGACGCCCAAATGGAGACTGGGCGGATATCCTGGCGGCGAACTCAGGGAGGAGAAGGTGTACCTGGTGAATAAAGGGAAGAAGCGCTCAGCGGTGGTTGGGGATGCAGATGCGGGCCAGCCCGCGCGTGTGCCGGCCCGAAGCCCCGACTGTGTGTCCCGTGTCGGCAGGAGTGCGGGCCCTCGCAGTGTCAGCGAGTGGGAGCTGCGTCAGTGCTTTGGGGAGCGCTTCCACAAACAGAAGTTTCCATTTCTAGAGACATGTCCTAGAAAGCTCTTCAAATGTGAAAGAATATTCACAGCAGTTTTTTTTTAAGCTTTTATGAAAAGTGAGAGCAGAGGGAGAGACAGAGGGAGAAACAGACTGCCTGCTGAGCGGAGAGCCCCACCAGGACGTGGACTCAATCCCCGGACTCAGGATCATGGCCAGAGCCATAGGCAGGCACTAACCAACTGAGCCACCCAGGCGCCCCCAAAACAATGATTTTTTTTTTTTTTTTTTTTTAGAATTTATTTATTTATTTGACAGACAGAGATCACAAGTAGGCAGAGAGGCAGGCAGAGAGGCAGGCAGAGAGAGAGGAGGAAGCAGGCTCCCCACTGAGCAGAGAGCCCGATGCGGGGCTCGATCCCAGGACCCTGAGATCATGACCTGAGCCGAAGGCAGAGGCTTAACCCCCTGAGCCACCCAGGTGCCCCTCTGTAGCAGTTTTAAAAGAAATCTTTGTGCATCAGCAGTGGGTAATTTTCAGACATAACGGTGAGCAGAAACAAAAACCAAGTTGCCGAAGCTTTGACTCTTGTCATAGAGAGTTTATAAACACAAAGTCAGCCGAGTGTTGTTCCCCGCTACCTAGGTGTTAAAAGCCTCACGGAGATAATCAGCGTGAGAACTAAGGCGCTGACTGGGGGTGTGGCAGCGGGGGTCCGGCTGCAGCCGGGGGCTCCCTGGGAGCAGCCGCAGTGTCTCCAGGACCTGACTTCTGCTCAGACATCTGAAGCCAGTGTCTCGGAAGTTTGCGGTTTAGCAGAGCGCAGTGATGGGTATGTGGGTGTCCATCGTGTTCTTGGTTTTCCTTACACTTAAAGTATTTAACGGAAGGGATAGAAACAGGAGAGAAAATAAATGCTATAGTAGTGATAAAGAGAAATTAAACTTAATGCAAAATGCAGGCAGATGAAGAGATACGCAAAGTGGCATCTTTAATTTTTAATAGTTCAGTCTGAGTAATCCCATCCGTGTCGTGACCGCACCGCTTGCCTTCCCCACGAGTCGCTGCAGCGGGCGCGCATCTCTCTGCAGGGGTGTCCCGAGCACAGGCGTGCGGGGGGAGCTGCGCCCCTGTTCGGTGTTGCCTGCCCCCTGGTGGTGTTGGTACCCACGGAGTGAAGACCTTGGACTGTGAACCAGTGAAAGGCAAAGAACAGAACTTAAAACCATCCAGAAAATGCTGGCGGTGTGTCATCAAAGATGATTTCTAAAAAGTATGGTGCGACTAGAGGTTTTGTATTTCCTCAGAGTCAAGCAGCAGCAGCAGCGTGGGCACAGGGCTGAGCTCCCTTATC
The DNA here is from genome assembly GCF_922984935.1 of Meles meles. Lineage (NCBI taxonomy): Eukaryota > Metazoa > Chordata > Mammalia > Carnivora > Mustelidae > Meles > Meles meles. Next base: position 85,827,317 of record NC_060079.1, read on the forward strand.
TCGTGTGAGGACTTGGGGAGGACGACGGCCGTGTCATTGCGAGCGCAGGACCTAGCAGACCGCCCGGTCAGGAGAGTCGGCTCGCGAACCCACCAAGGTGTTTGCTGAAGGTGTCCCTCTCCGCCCACATTTGTTGTGAGGAAGCGGTGCTTGCGACTGAGACGAGCGACCCTCAGGAACACAACAAGCCGAGGGGGTTACCCATTCAGAATGCTGTAAAACCCTAAGAAAACGTTCTCTATTCTCCAGAAGTTTAACTTTGCATGGGAAATAGATGCAGCCTCCTGGAAGGATCAAGTGTGTCTTTTGCTGGTGTTAAGGGATTTTTATTTTATTTGGTTTGTTCCTTCTTCTTCCTTTCCATAACGTTACTCTTCTCAGATTGGCCGTTAAGCACCTGTTCTTATGAGTAGGTTTTTTTCTTTTTTAAAGAAAAAAACAGCTTATTTTATGAGGGTGGGGTGGAGAACGTGACAGTTGAGTTCTTAGAAACACATTTTCAAAGATTGGTCCAGGGGCGCCTGGCCTGGGTGGCTCAGCCAGTTAAGCGTCTTCCTTTGGCTCTGGTTTTGGTCCCGGGGTCCTGCGACCGAGCCCCACTCAGGCTTCCTGTCCAGCAGGGAGTCTGCTTCTCCCTCAGCCCCTGCCCCCGCCCCCCACTTGTGCTTTCTTGCTCAGTTTTCTCAAACAAATAAAATGTTTAAAAAAAAAAAAGAAACAAAAAGTTGGGTCCAAAGCCAGAACTGCTGGTCGACTGTGGAGATGTCGGGGGCCACGTGACACGTTAGGTTGGGGAAAATGGTACCCATGTCCCGTAGTCCTTGCAGAGGAGCGACGTGGCCGCGGCCTTTCTGCTCGTCGGCCTGATGAGCCAGTGTCCTTAGCAGAGCCGCGTTTGTCTCAGGCACAGGTGGTCAGGCGGTGCCGAGAGCAGGCCGGGGGTGCGGGCAGGAGGGGCGTGGCCTGGTCCCCCGCGAGGCTTCGGGGAGCAGTGAAAGCTGGACGTGAGGCTGCTCCCTGTGCTCTGGGGATGCAGCGTGAGATCGGCCATCAGGGCCCGTCACCTTCTTGTGTCCACGCCTTCTTTTTATGGTGGTTTTTTCCACAATTACACAAGTAAAGGATAGAAGTAAACTGGAGCTTTTCTTTACAAAAAGTTTTTAAGATGTTTGTGTGTTTGCTGTCAAAGAGATTTTAAAGTCTGCATTCATGCTAAAGGTATTGAGAGTGTAGGAATTATTTGGGAGGTTTGCACGATGCCCGTGTTTCGACTCGGGACACTTTCTATCTCTAACCCTGTGCTACCGATGGGCTTTCCGTCCGGCAGGCGACGTCGACTACAGCGCGGTGCTGCTCGGGATGCTCGTGGTGCAGGACGTGCAGCTGGGGCTCTTCATCGCCGGCATGCCCACCCTCCTCCAGGCCGGAGCCGGTTCCCACTCCAGGTCCGCGCCGCCTTGCTGCCCACTCCCGGCCCTGCGCCTGTCACCCCGGCAAGCGACCCGACCTCGCTGTTCCTCACTTTTGTCGTCGAGAACGTGCGGGTGGAGTCAGTCCCTGACAGAGTCGTTGGGAGCAAGCGGGTTAAAACAGTAGGGGCCTGGAATGGTGCCGGAACGGGGGTGTGGACGGCGGCCTGGATGAAGGATCTGTGTGTGGGACCGTGTGCGCGATGGAGTGCGTGCGTGCGTGTGCATGTGTGTGTGCACGCCATCATGCGGACTCTCGTTAGTGTGTCCGCTGTTACCGTGTCGCCTGTTCCTTCTTTCCCTCCTGCCAGTAAAATCGTCCCAAAACCTGAGCTGCACTTGCTAGGGTTCACGTGCGGAGAGAAGTCAAATGGAAAAGTGGAAGAACAAATTTATGCAGAAAGTCGTAGGCTCTGCGGCGCGTGCGGCCCGTTGCAGGAACACCCGCCAGAAAAGGAGTCACTCGGAGAATGTGCGGAGCCCCTTGAAGTGCTGCGTCCTGTCCCTCATTTCCTTTCTAGCCTGGGCGCCTCTCATGGCTCTGCGCTCTGCTGCGCGGTCGCGGCGCCCGGGCCCTTGTTAAGCGGCACGTGAGCGGGCGTTCCTGCCTCCTCGAGGCGGAGGGAAAGCATCCCCTCCTTCGCGGGAAAGGCACGCTGACTCTGGGGTTTTGTAGGTGTTCTTCATCGGTTGAGGAAGTTCCCTTCTAAGTTGGCGGAGTTTCACTGTTGGTGCTCGGTTTTGTCCGGTGCTTTCCCCACATCTCTCGAAGCGATCGCACGGCTTCCTTCTTGAGGCAGCTGATGTGGCGGGTTGTGTGGACTGACTTGGGAACGTCAAACCGGCCGCGAACACCGAGGATGAATCCCACCTTGCGGGGGTTGTGGTATATGATTCTCTTCATGCGTTTTACGCAGTTAGCTAGTTTTTGTTGAGAATTTTTACGTCTGAGTTCATGAGAGAGATTGGTGTGTAATCTTTTCTGGTTTTGGTATTAGGGTAATATTAGATTCATAAAACGATTTGGGACATGTTCCTTCTCTCTCTGTTTTCTGGAAAACATTGTATAAAACTGCTGTAAATTCTTCCTTAGAGATTTGGTAGAATTCGCTGGTGAAACCGTCTTGAGATTTCTTTTGAGGGATTTTTCTTAAATTACAAATTCAGTTTGCTTAGTGGTCCTAAGGCTGTTGAGATTGTCTGTTGCGTTTGGTTGGGTTGTGATAGCTCGGTTTCTCAAAGAGTTGGTCCACTCCGTGTCACTTGTCAAGTTTGTTTGTGTAGAATTGTTTTTAGGTTCCTTTATCATCCATTTGGTGTCTGTAGGATCTGTTTTGCTCCCCATCTTCTCTTTTTCTTGGTCAGTCTTTCTAGAGCTTTGGCAGTTTTATTAGTCTCTCCAGATTACCACCTCTGTGTGTCACTGGTTTTCCCTCTTTGTTTTTCTGTTTTTAATTTCATTGGTTTCTACCCCACCTTTTTTTCATATTTTTTACCTTTCCTCCTTTCCTTTTTTTTTTTCCCCCTTCTCTTTGGGTTTATTTTGCTCTTATATTTTTCTGGGTTCTTGTGCTGTGAACATAGGTTATTGACTTGAAACCTTTTTTCTTTTCTACGATACTGAGTGCTACAAATTTTCCTTGCAGCTCTGTCTTAGCTGCATTTCTTTTACTGCGATGTGTCGCGTGTTACTGGGATGTGTCGCGTGTTACTGCGATGTGTTGCGTTTTCATCTTCGTTCAGCTCAGTTACTGTAAAACATTTCCTTCGATGCTTCCTGTTCGACCTGTGCATTATTTAGAAGTCTGATGCGTGATTTCCACATGTCCACGGAGATTTTCCTGTTCTCTTTGTCTTACTGATTTCTAGTTTGATTCCACTGTGGTCACGGAACAAACAGTCTTTGTATGATTTTAACTCTCCTAAATTTGTTGAGGTTTATCTTGTGGACTCAGATATGGTCTGTGGTACGTGCTCCCAAGTCACTTGAAAACAAAATGTGTATTATGTGCAGGCCTGCCAGGGCTCAGCCCGCAGGTCCACACGCCGGCCTCCCTCGTGGTGAACCCGCGAGGAGCCTTCTACCGGGAGGACGCTCGAGCCGTGCTGGGTCTCCTTCCCCTGCGTGATCTGTCGTGTGTGACTGGACATGCGTGCCCATTGCTGCTAGTTGAAGCTTTGACTACAACGATGAATTCTTGCCTAGTAATCAGATCTGTGTTCTTCCACTGAGAATTTTAAACCAGAATTTTAGACTAAATCATTTCATAAGTATGATGAGCTAAGTTTTCAAAAATAATTTTAATTAAGTAAAAAACATGCATATTTATTGTAAAGACTATAAACACAGTAGTGCCTTCCCTCTGTGAGTTTTTTGACTGAGATCTAGAATACTTTCCGAGAAGTAAATGGCGTATTCTAACCGGAGCTTAGCGCAGAATCCTGTTCTCTGAGACTAAGTAACAGACAGGAAATTCGGGGTTCTGGCTTGGCCACTAGGGGCTGTTCAGCGGCAGGTCGCTGGGGTGTGTGGCTGGACCTCGAGTGCTGAGCCTGCAGGGTGACAGTCGCCTCAGGGGGAATTTCGAGGGAGGGTTAGTTCCTGGTGAGGAGTTCTGTCCCCAGTCACAGCCGTGTGAGCTGCGGTCAGGAGTCCTCATGCCCCGTAACACGCATTTGCTTCAAAGTTGAGGGCAAAAGAGTCGAGCTTGCATGTTTGATTCAAAGAATTAATTTGAACCAAGTTGTGTAGAATTAATGTGATTGTTGGGTTTTTAGTATTTGGAAATAAAAATGATTTGGGAAATTTATTTTGTAACGTCCAGAAAAAACGAGTGGAAGCCCATTTTATTGGGCATTAGGGGAGGGTGTTCTGGAGGTGAAATAACACCCCTTTCTTCTCTCCTAGCATCGTGCTGGAGACTCTGCGGATCCTGGCTTTGGTCGCTCAGATCCTCTTCTCGCTGGCTGCTGCTTTTCTGCTGTGTCTGGTTGTAAAGACTTACCTCATTGGACCGTATTATCGGAAGCTGCACGTGGAAAGCAAAGGGAACAAAGAAATCCTTATCGCGGGAATCTCTGCTTTTATCTTCTTAATGCTAACGGTAATTCTCAAGATACCTGTTATTTACATGCTGACTTGAAAGCTTATGATCAGTTTATTATCTTTTTATTTTAATAGTAGTTGAAATATTTGAAACAGGTGGTCGTATTTTTATTTTGTGCACCGTCATTACTCTCCCCCTCAGTATTAACAGGACAAGCGAAACCTGTTTGTTGCCATACTTTTCAAGATTTTATTTTTGAGAGAGAATAAGTGGGGGAAGGAGCAGAGGGAGAAGCAGGCTCCCTGCTGAGCAGGGAGCCCGACGCGGGACTCGATCCCAGGACCCTGAGATCGTGACCTGAGCAGCAGACTGAGCGTCCCAGGTGCCCCCGTTCATTAGGCACTTGGTGGAAAAGGCTCCTCAGGCGTGGGACTGCAGGAGGTCTGCCCGGCCTCCGCAGCCACCCGCGCTACACCGTCCCAGACTGTCGGGCGGCTCTGTGTCCGAGATCTGGCGAACCGTTAGAATAGTGTTCAGTTCTGTCCAACGACGACGAGCTGGTCAGCAGCGTAACTTCTTTTGCCATGATGCGAAAACTTGAAAAAGAAAATAGGTTCATTTTAGAAGCAGCCTTCCTATTTGAAGGACGGGCTCCTAGTGGGAGAACGGGGGAGAGGCTGTTAGAGCCCCCAGACAGTCCACGGCGCTGGCCTCGCCTGCAGCCCCGCAGCTGCTCTCCTCAGCGAGTTCGCACAGGAGTATTTAAAATAAATTTTCAAATATATTGTCATTCAAAACTTTGAATGATTATTTCAAATGTTTTAATTTTTTTTCCTATATGGCAGATTCAACTCACATTCACTTGCTGTGTGTGTCTCCGCTTGTCCCCACTGAGGCCCCTCTGGGGACTTCGAGATGAGCCTTTGCTGTGACGACACACGTGCCTTTGGGCGTGAACCCACCCCTGGCTGGAGATGTCGCTGGTGGCACTTGTGAGTGACACGTGGCCCTTCCGTCTCCCCAGGTCACGGAGCTGCTGGACGTCTCCATGGAGCTGGGCTGCTTCCTGGCCGGCGCGCTCATCTCTTCCCAAGGCCACATGGTCACCGAGGAGGTCGTGTCTTACATTGAGCCCATCCGTGACTTCCTGGTTATCATCTTCTTCGCGTCCATAGGTAACCGCCCTTGTCACACCGGGACGGTCGTGTGGTAGCTGTGAGACTTCTGCGACCTACTCACGTGTTTCTGTCTGTGCAGCGAAACAGCCCCAGGGTAGTTGGGGTCTGCAGAGAGCTCTTATTAGAAAGAGGGGAAATTGCACTCGGGGACATGAGCTTGTCGATCAGCGGCCATGCTCCAGGGGAACTCGGATGCCCTCGGGGAGGACGACCCCCACCTTCGACTCCGTGGGGACGGGCACAGGTGCCCAGCAGGTTAGCAACTTAAAGTCAGCACCAGAATAGGACATTTGGGAGGGAAGGTCGACTTGGGTGCTGGAAAGCTCAGCTGCCGTGTCGAGGCTGCTCTGCCGGTGCCCCTTTGCAGGCGTCTCTTCACCTGGCGTGACCACGCAGTGGCCGCCTTCCGGCCAGGAAGCTCCTGCGCCGCGCCTGCCCCTGCTGACGGGCTTGGGGCCACCCTAGCAAGACCAGAACCTGGAAGAGCGCGGGCAGCCGGTCCTGAGAGCGGGGGGCAGGGTGGGAGACCGCCCATCACCAGGCGAGATGGGACCCTGCGTGGCTGCTTGAGGGATGGGTGTCCGTGCTGTTCCGAGAGAACCTTCTTGCCCACATGTGCCCCTCACGCTGCCCCCTTGCCCGTCCATCCCCGTCCCATCCCTTGTCCTCTGTCCTTGTGTCTGGGTCTGTGCGTCTCTGTCCCTCCTGCCCCCCAGGTCCCCTTATCCTGCTCTCCCCCTTCTGACCGCTGCTTCTCCAGGCAAGGACCAGTGAGGCCCAGGTGCCTTTTTTAAAAGTTTTTTTAACATGTTTCTTGTTAGGGACTTTTCATTGAGGATTTCATCCTCTCGGATCCCCTCCCTGGGACACAGAGAGGAATTCAGAAGTGGGCACGGTCCCTCCTCATTCTCAGGGGCGCCCTGGAGGCCGCTGTGGGCCCTGCTGGGGTGGGATGGCTCCCCCCGACACCGGTGGGCCTAGTGCGTGCACGAGGGGACTGTGGGGCTCGTGCTGATGGACAGACCGCATGCCACGTGCTGGTTCCCGTGCCGTGTTTGCTTGTTCGTCCCGAAGTTCCCATCTGCGGAGCGGTCGGGAGGCTCACCCAGGTCCATGCTTTGTTGGCGGCGGCCCTGGCGTGGGCGTGCAGAGACTGTGCCCCTTGCGCTGTCCCAGGAGCGTGGGTGGTATCTGTTGAGAGGACGAACGAGTGAATGGCCATGAGCAGGAAGACTGGTGGCCTGTGTGCCTCAGCGTGGACTTTGTCTCTGTCCCCGAGCCTTGTGTACATGGCGCTCGGCTCACTGCGTGGAAGTCCCGAGTGAGCAGTGTCCCCACCGGAGTGGAGAGCCTCTGCCGTCCGGCCTGTGTGCCTGGGCCCAGCGCACACTTACCCTCGGGCTAGGGAGGCCCCTGAACCTGGAGGCAAGTCAGCAACAGAAGCAGCAGGGTGCCCGGTGGGGGACGGGCGGGCGGGGCCCCCGCTGCCCAGTGCGGGCCGTGCGGCAGGCCTGGTCGGAGATGCGGGCACAGGAGCGCTCATGCCGGTCATTTGCCACTGCGGGTGGCACTGTGGCGAGTTCGGGGGCACGGGTGCAGCCAGAGCGGGGCCACGCCTGTCGTGCTCGCGGGCCGGAGACCCGGGAGCCAGCTCCTGCCTTGCCGGCTGTGCCCGGGCTGTGGGGAGCGTTCAGGGAGCACCGCAGGTTGGGGAGGAGGCCGAGGCCGGCCCGGGAAGAGGGACTTTGCCGGGAAGGGGGTGGGGCAGGTGCTCGTCAGCGGCCCCATGGGGCAGCAGGGCCGAAGAGGGCGGGCGCGTCTGCGTTCCAGGGACGAGAAGGCTGTCTTCTTGGGTTTGTGTTTCTGAGTCAGACGGGTAGGCGTGGGGTGCCGAGGGGCCGCGTGAGTTCCTGCTCCGATGTGAGCTCCAGGTGCCACCTCAGGGGTGTGGGGCCAGCCGTCGAGTGAGGAGGGGCTCCCTGGCACGCAGAGCCTCCCAGCAAGCACAGCTGTGGCGGGAAAACGGTTCTCGGGGGTTTTGTCAGGGCGGCGAGTGGCAGTGGGTGGCCAGGCTCCTCCCCTTTGTGTCCAGGCCCCCGGAAGTGTCTGTGCCTTGCGTGGGTGTTTTCACAAAGGAAAGTGACTTGGCCGCTGCCTGCGGTGCCATTTTGCCAAGTGCTGGGGGTGAGGTCTGCTGGAGGACAGCCCTGGGCGCCCGCTGTCCCCGGGGCCCGTCGGCAGCGTGAGCCGTGTGCGTGGGGCCCTGTGGGGTCACACTCACCAGTGACTGTCTGGGTTGAGGACAAAAGGAAGCCTGAGCATCACGGTCTCGTGACTGGAGGATGAGGCGGGTGAGCCTGCGAGAGTGACCGTGTCTGTCCTTTCCCTGACAGGCCTGCACGTGTTCCCCACCTTCGTGGTGTACGAGCTCACCGTCCTGATGGTCCTCACGCTGTCGGTGGTGATCATGAAGGTACGGACTCTCCTCGGTGCTTCCCGACTGGTATAGCGCCTGTCTTTGTGGGGCACAGACCCTAACTTCTACCCGCAGTGACACTGAGTCCGCAAAGCTCCAACAAGTCCACTTACCCAGAGCCCCTCCGGCCTCTCCAGCAGTCTGGGCACCGGGCAGGGGAGGAGCGGGGCCTTGGGGTTTCTTTTCCTTCATTTGCCTCAGAATCGGGTATGTCTGAAATGGGGAGTCACGAAAGGGGGGCCAGGAAAAGTGACTTGTGGACGACCCGGGAGGCCTCAGGCCTCGGACGTTCTTCCCGAGCGTACATCTCCCTGTTGTTGTTTTCAAATTATTGTAAGATTTTTGCCCACTAAGTCGGTGGTTTGTTGTAGGAGGACACGACTCAGGAATAGGCAGCTAGAGGCGGTGCCGTGGGCGGGGCCCTGGGGCAGGGCGGGGGCCGCCCAAGCCTGTCCGGATGCCCCACGAACGCCCGTTTAGCAGCCGCTGAGGATTCCCTCCCGGCTGCTGGTCCCCCGTGTGGGGAGACTCTCCAGTTGCCGCGCTAACATTCATGTCAGGGTCCCGGGACCTACCCAGTGGCTGCCTGGCTCTGTAGATTATAGACGTCGACTGAAGACACCGATTTCCGCGAACTGCGTCGGGAGGCACAGAAGGGGGGCGAGAATCTCAGCAGCAACTCTGCCCAGCATGGGGCCCCACAGGGGCTTGATCTCACGACCCCACGATCAGGACCCAAGCCCAGATGGAGTCGGACACTGACCCGACGGCTGCCCAGGCGCCCTGATTCGAAGGAGCCCGAGTCCCAGGCCGTGGTGGCACTCGCCGCGCGGGTTCCGGGCCGCTCGCCTCTAGACTTTGCTCATGCGGCAGATACGGTGCTGTCCCTAGAAAGTCCGGTGTCCGCGAGGGCTGCCCAGTACCTACGGCTGTTGACTTCGTTCGGGGGAAACCCAGCTGTCTGCTAGTGAGCCTGAACCTTGGCGTGGCTCGGCGTGGTCTCTGTCAGCCACTCTCTGTCCCTTGGGCTCTGCCACACGTGTCCCCAGTGTGTCAGGCGAGGGCTCCCGTCTGCTTTCTGCTTGGCCGAGGCAGTGACACAGACGTCCTGGCAGTTTGTCTTGGCAGCTCTGGTCTTGTCTCTCCTCCTGCCGAAGAGCAGTCAGTACGTCAAGTGGATCGTGGCCGCGGGGCTGGCGCAGGTCAGCGAGCTCTCCTTCGTGCTGGGGAGCAGAGCGCGCAGAGCGGGCATCATTTCTCGGGAGGTGAGTCTGCACCCACGTTCTGTGTGTGTTTGGGGAGCCCCGGTCCACACCCTCCACCCTGGTGTCTGAGCACCCTGCCCGCCGCTGGTGTGGGGCCGGCGCGCCGCCTCTGCCCCGGCACGTTGGTGTCTCCGGCGAAAAGAGAAAAACAGTCTGAAAGCTCCCCACTGGCTCGTGCACAGCCGTAGCCCAGCCAAGAGCCCCGGCCTTCCCGGGACCACGTCCGAGAACTCGGGTCCGAACCCTGAGACAGCTGAAAAGGCAGACCTAGAACGCTGTTACGCAAAAGTCCCTGGTTTGTTTCGGGTTTTTTCACAAAATACATTGCAACATTTGCCGCCGTGTCAGTGGCGAGTCTGGGTTGCTGTGAGAGGTTTTAGGGAGTTGGAACGGAAACTTCAATAGAAATGATGAGGGACTTCCCATGTATAAAACACACGGAGGTTTTTCCTGCGTGTCAATATCTCCAAAAGCTCGGGGCGCCTGTGATGAGCTCCCTCCTTCCCGCACCACAGTTTGAAGCGTGCAGGGCGCTGGGCCCCCTCGTGGCGCCTGGAAGGTGAGCCTCCCACCCCCCATTGCCTCCTTCCCCTTCGTCTCTGCTCCGTTGGTCCTGCGCCTGGCTTTCTCGCCGGCCGGGGGGGCGCACACCTGCCTGCTGTGCATTTTCCTCGTCCTCTCCACTCTCGTTCATTTGCCCTTTGGAAACTGGCCGTGAGTTAGAACTTGAGAAATACCGTCTGATGACCCCTGGTTGTCACTTTAATTGGGCAAGCAGGACGTTTGTGCTTGGCTGGGGTCTGTGGGGTGGGGGCCCCGCCCCAGGGTCAGTGGGCCACAGTCTGCCGTCCACCGTGGTAAGAGTGAACGTCCTATAGAGCAGGGCCGGTGGGAGCCCCGAGTGACCTGAGGACCGGTGACGCCGCTGCTCGGTGGAAGCAGGGTGGACATTGAAGGGATTCTGCCGTAGGTGAATGGGTAAATGTCGGGTCATGGTGTAGGAGCGGCCAGGAGACTGACTGCCCATGCTTCCCCCACGCACTCGGAACCATGGGGACCCGTTCACCAGGCCCATGGTTCCAGCTGAGGGACGGGCCGCTCTCAGACGGGATGGTGGATGCCCAGGCTCACGGACAGCAGCTTCTACTCAGGAGTTCACTCAAACCTCATGGGACCCTCCTGCACCTGACTTCAGTTTTGCCCTTTCTGCGCACACCTGTGTGAGCCTGTCGGGTGGGGCCTTGAACCGGGGCGGCGTTTGCCTGCTGCCCCCTTGCAGCGAGCCTGCCTCCCGTGGGCACCCTGTTGCCGTGAGCCCCCCGTCCCCCGCCACCAGCTGCCTCCGTAGCCGGCTCTGCACACCCGCCCCCTGATTTGGGCCAAGGGAGTAGAGAAGCTGCTCTGGGTGCCTGGGACGCTCTGTAAGCCCTCAGACCTCCGTGCTTGTCCCCTCGTACCCGCAGGTGTGAGGGAGATGGGATGAGACTCGGTTGGGAAGAAGCGACATCCGCCCACGGGCTCCGTCCGAGACCTGCCCAGAGGCTGCGCACTCGCCTTGCTGGCGGCCCGAGCCCGTGTGCTCCGGTCCCCACCAGGGCGCAGGGCTCTCTGCCACTCACGTCCATGTGTGCATGCGCCCCTGGCTCTGTGGGGTGTGCGGGGCGTCCCCTAGTCCCGCGCGTGGCCGCCATCAGGCTTCCTGTTGCAGGTGTACCTTCTCATCCTGAGCGTGACTACACTCAGCCTCTTGCTGGCCCCGGTGCTGTGGCGGGCCGCGGTCACCCGGTGTGCGCCTCGGCCGGAGAGACGGGCGAGTCTGTGAGGACCGCGACAGGGACGCGCAGCTTCGGAAGGGAGACCTGTGTGCGGCCACCCATCCCTGGGAGCCCTTCGCCTCGGGGACCGAGCACTCCGTGGAGGGGGCGCCCCGTCCACCCGGCAGGCCGGCCTTCCAGAGTAACGCGTTGCGTCGTCGGTCACGCACGGTGTACGTAGGACGCTGCGTTTTGCGGATCGCCTTGACGGTTTTGCCTGGATGTGCCTTTTTTTCTGAGATTAATGTTCATTTTCTATTGTTATTTCATCAGTTCATGATTTTTTGGTAAAAAAAAATCAGAAAGGTTTTTTATTTATTGAATTTCTGTGTTGTAATCTGTTGGCCAATATTTGTTATCAAACGTTTCTGTGATGCGAAATTTTAATTCTGGCGGTGAGCTTGGGAAGTTACTTTTAGTCCTTACTGTCTGTTTTCTAAAATAACAAATATCTTCCAAATGTCTGTTTGTTTTTATTACAATAACCTTAAATAAAACACTCATGTCAGTTTGTCTTATGTATGTCATTCTTTTAAAGTACTTGTTTTGAATCATAGGAATATGCACGCTTTAATAAAGACCATTTATGATCAGAGGAGTTAATTGATATTTTTTGGAATTTTTTTTAGATTTTCGTGTTGAACTAATCTTTGACGTTTTCAAAGATCAGCCTGACTTATACCCTGCCACGTCGTTCTCTACGAGACCAAGGGAACGCCATGCTCCTTGCAAAGCCAAGCTGTCACTTTGACTTTTAAAGTATGTTTTGGTTCCCGTATGGCTTGTTTCCGAGAACCCGGGGCAGGAAGGTCCAACCCCTACAGGGCTTCCCGGGGGGCGCCGTGCGTGGTGTGTCCTGTCAAGATGGGCTTCAGCAGCCGAGCAGTTCGACCAGCATCCTTGCCGCCTGGGCAAGGCGACATCCCGCAGACGGGACCACGGTGCGTTCTCTGTGGGCGTCCGGTCTGCAGTGAATGATGGCAAGTGTGCGGCCGGTGGTCTTCATCTCTCAGAGCACCTCTGTGCCCTTCCCTCCCGCCGCGGGGTGAGGACGCGCAGGCAGGATGCGCTTACCTGCGTGCCCCCGTTGCCTGGCAGGCAGCCTGCGCTCCGGCGGCCTTGGGGTGCCTCTTCTTCCATTTTGGATCCCCAGCACCCGAGGGCAGAGCCAGGAGCTCGCGGTCGTGGTGAACGAGAGGGAACCTAACCTGACGTGCTGACCGAGGTGTCCCCAGGACACGGCGTTAACGTCGCCGAGACAACGGTGAGCGTGGACGCTGGGAGGGTGCACCTCGACGCGCGTCTGTCTGCCGGCGCCCTGCCCGCGGGGCCCCCCGCAGCATGTGGCCTCTTCACCTTCCTCTCACCTCTCGGCGCATCGTCGTCCTCACCCCTGTCAGGCAGCGAGGCCACAGAGCCGTCTCTGGCCCCAGCCTCACGCTCCCCTCCTCATCGAGACTTGGGGGCTCAGCTCTCCCCTCTCCGCCCCCGTGAGCCCCTGCCACTGCCCACCTGTCCTCTGTGTGCGCCGACCGTTGGCCAGAGGACACATGAGCGTGACCACGCTCAGCCTCTTGCTGGCCAGGGATGTCCTCACCTTGAATTTAGAACGTGGTGTCTGGTTCGAGGCTCTTCCTAGTGGACTGAGATGCAGAGATGCAGGGCTGGAGGCAGAAGGCAGGGTGGGGACACCACCTGCTGACAGCGAGCGCCTTGCCGGGTCCCCCACACGTGTCACCTGGGTGGTCACCTGCCACACCAGGGTTGCTAACCCGACTTCTGGCTCTTCCCGCCTCTGGTCCCCACGAGCACCGCACGGCTTCGGACCTGCTGGCAGCCTTGCGCGGCCTTTCTCTGACACAGGAGAGCGTTTGTGCATCGCTGGCCGCGGACAAGCAGGCAGGGAGGGTGCCGAGTGGAGGCAGAGCCCGTGGCCTGGCGGGGGAGATGTGCCGGGGACGGCCCTCCGCGTGGGAGAAAGCAGGCGTGTCAGGGGTGCCCTGGAGCGGGGCAGGGCGCTGGGCTAGCCGTGCTCAGGGGCCGGAGGTCAGCGCGTGAGGCTGCCTCCCCCACGGCTCCCAGGCCACAGGCGCCCGATGGGGCAGAGCAGAGCCCCTGGGGAAAGGCGGCGGCCTTGTCTGTCAACTAGCACTAATCCGTGCTGTCAGAGCCCGAATGGGGAGACAGCAAGGCTTCGCCCCCCCACCCCCTGGGGCACAGAGGGTGCCAGCCCCCGCTTTGGACACCACGTCTCCTGCGCCCAGAACAGTCATGGTACGTCAGAGCCTGGGAGGGGGACGGTGAGGCCCAGGCTCAGGACCAGCTGCAGGGCGGGCGTGAGGACCTTGGTGCCCAGAACCTGCAGGGTACAGGCACGGTGGGGCTGTGGCCCTGGGCGAGGCCGAGACCCCCGGGGCTCAGGCAGGGGCTTCTTCCAGGTGACAGGTGAGCACACAGGTGAGGATGGAGGAGAGGCCTGGGCGTGTGGGCTCCGTACGGCGGGCGGCTGCACCGGTGTCTGACTCGGACTCCTGCCGGCTCCCCGCAGTCCTGAGACGTGGCCGCTGCCCACCTTTGCCCCTCATCGTGAGGGTCAGGATGCCCGCCGCTCTGTGGCTCCCAGTCCAGACCGCCTGTGCCTGTGGGCCAGGGCCCCAGCGCTCTCCGTGGCGGCCCCAGCCCCTCTGTGTGTCCTTACTCACCTGGGGAATTGCTGAGCCTGGCCCGCCCGTGCGTGCCGGCCGCGGCCCTAGCTCCCTCCTCCCCTGCCTGTCCGGGGGCCCCTGGTCCGTGGCCGCAGGAGGCCTCTTGCGACCACGGCACCTTCGCCAGCACTGGGTCTCGAGCTTGGCTGTGGAAGGTCCAGGCCCCGCACATGAGACGGTGGAGAAACCAACTGGCCTTTCTCCGTTCGCTCACATCCGGAAGGAGCGAGGCACGTCTTTCCCGGGGCAAGTAGCCTGGTGCCCCGCAGGCCTCCAGCTGTCCTCGCCCTCACCTGGCCAGTGTGAGGAGGCCTTGGCTTTGCGGGGGGGTTTCGGGAGGGACCACGTGACGGAGGGATGTGCTGAGGGTCCAGTGAGCGCCGGCCAAGGACAGGGCCCATCTGCAGCTGCTCCGGGAGCTCGTGGGGGCTTGGGCTGAACCCTGACTCCCCACCTGTGGGACCTGCCGACGCCATGAAGTGGTGTCGCTTGAAGCATCAAGAAACATGCATGTTATTTAGAAGTTTGGGGCGAACGTTCCCGGGGGAGGGCGGGGGAGGCCCTCATGAGCATAGCCTGACGGGCCCACGTGCCGGGCTGCCTGCAGACACCTTGTCAGCGCTGTTCTCGCCGCCGCCCTGTCCGCACGGCTGTGGTCGCCACAGGAAACAGTGTCGCTGCCGGGACACCTCTCCCTCCGCAGCCCCGCGCCCTGCCTCCCGGCCCCTCCCAGCTCACCGCGGTCGCTCGCTTCCTTCCCGGAGGAGCCTTGGTGGCCTGCACGCTTTCGCAGAAGGCTGTGCTGTGTGGGCTCTGACTCGACCGCGTGTTTCTGACTCATCCTGATGCGGAGTCTGAGGCAGACATCCTCACCCTGTGCCACCGTCCCTTCCGGGAAGATGCCGGGAGCTTCTGTCGCCCCCGGTGTCCCCACGTTGTTACCACAGAATAGTTGTGGAGGAAGACGCAGGGCTTCCTCACACGCGGCCGCGGGGTCTTTGGCTCCTGCAGGGAGACAGAAGCGTTCCTGTGCGCGCAGGTGTGGGCCCAGGTCTGGGCACCACGTCAGCACCCACCTGGTGGTGGTGGGTCTTTGTCACCCCTCCGTGGGACGCTCACGAGCTGCGGAAGATTCTTCGAGGGCCTGTGTTGTGGTGCCAGTCCTGGGGCAGGGGTGAAGTAGTGCGAGGGGCTATTGTAAAGTGCCTGACCCGTGGGGTGCGGCTGTGTCATGGCCCATCTGCGGGGACGCCCAGTGGCATCCGTGAGTCCAGGATGACTTGGGAGCTGTGCACCCAGCCCCGCCCTGCCCAGACGGAGTCCGGGTCCCGTCACTCGGGACTGGGGCCTGAAACGAGTGTTTCTAACACGTTTGCGGCAGGGCTGGTGTTGCTGGGCCGGGAGCACGTGGGAGAGGCTGCCGTCCAGCTCGTGCTGGCCTCGCTGGGCCTTTGCTGACGGCACACAGAGGTGAAGATGAAGGCCTCTGAGCCGGGAACAGAGTCTGGAACAGAGCCGCCGCGGCACGGGCTCGGAGGGCCGCGGGAGCACAGACGCCCAGCCAGGAAGCGGTGAGCCTCTGGTTCCATTATGCACACGCGTGTCCCAGGTGCGTGTTGGCCAGAGAGTTCTTGGGGTTTTCTCTTCTCAGGAGGGTCCAGGAGGGCAGAGAGCAGGTACTTCCTAGGGTGGGGTGGCCATGGGACCTCGAGAGCAGCTGGGGGACCAGGGGGCCCAGCACTCAGGAGACCCTGGATTCCAACACCTTCGGCCCCAACCAGGTGCCGGGCGGGCACCACCGTGGGCGTCCAGAGCAGAGAGGAGGCTGGCGTGTGGCTGTGTCCCGTCCGGACTGGGGTGCGGGGGTGCGGGCTGCCCACTGCGGGAGCACCAGTTTCGGGACAGAGCAGCTGACTGCAGGCTCTTTTAGTGGAACCAGATTACGTCATGATCAATGAATAGAATTAAATGTGGAGGAATGACCCAAGAACGGAGCACGTGCACACGGGAGGGGAGGGCGTGAGGAAGGGAGAGAGCGTTTTTAAACAAAGGGGCATCGTGGTTTCAAAATGAGTGTCTGAGAGGGAGGCCGTCGTGCCAAGCGCTATGGTCTCCCTGCGTCGTGGAGGCTTGATGGGTCCTGGACAGCCGGTCTCTGGGGGACGTCCTGTGGGGACGTTTTATGGACTCGCTGTTGCCTCAGCCCACTGTAGGGATCAAAATGTTGCCTCGACGTGGGTTCCTCACATGGGGGGCTGGACAATATTTTGAGATGTGTTCCCTTCCCTAAAACCCCTTTTCTTGCCTCAAAATGGACGCCAGTGTCTCAGGGTGGATCACAACAGTCCAGCGGACAGAACTGGCATGTGGGTGTCCCTGACGTTTTACAGAAGCTCTCCACAACTTGGAGAATCTACTGAGAAGGCACAAGGAGGGTGAATTTGCGCATCGAGTGCAGGTCGGGGCGCGTGCGTGTGCGCTAGAGGACGGAACCCAGCAGCCCCGGGAAGGACCCCACGTGCCCATGGAGTCATGACTCGGGACACTGGCCGTGACCCTAGGCATCCTGGGCGGAGAGGAGAAAACCCAAGAGCAAGAGGAAAGCTCCCAGAAACTCACTGGATGGACAAGGACGCTGACCATAGGCGGGCTGGTCGGGGATGCCGTCCGTTACCCCTTGGGACTGGCCGCCAGCTCCAGCCCGCGGTCCGGCCACTACCCTTATCCAGGCCCACGCACAGTTCCAGACTCCTGCTGGCTGCCGCTTCCCCGCAAACCGTTACTGGAAACGTGAGGGTTAGAGACGGACGACGGACAGAGACCCCGGAGGACTGAGAAGCGGAGGGTGAGCTGAAATGACAGTTGGGTGGTCGGCAAGTCGGCAGACGTCTGGCCTCACGGAGCTTGTAAAGCCTGAAGGTCGGCCCGCCTTCCCCCGCCGGCTGCTCTGCTGGAGCCACGACTTCGCAAGGCCACCAGCCTCCATCCCCGACGCCGGGAAGCCCGCCAGCCTTGGCGCTGCAGTAGGGCCGGGCGCCGGGCCCCGGGGAGCGGATGGGCACCCCCCACTGGGACCATGGGGGCTGCACCTTTGCCACCTGTGTGTTCCTGGTCCCGACCTGCCGCGCGTTGTCGGCTAGCCGCAGGGGCTTCCAGAAAGTACCTGTGGCAGCCCTGCAAGAAGGAAATTTCTGGGCCGGGCGAGGGTACGGAGGCCGGCTTGCTGGTCTCGAGATTCCTGCCTCCCCCTCAGCCTTGCCAGCGGAACGAGGAAGGAGTGGGCTGCTCCCGTGAACTCGTGTCTGCCTTCTGTCCCATGAGGGTCTCCTCTGGTGTCCCGACTGCACGTGTTCCTGTGACACCTCGTTGCACCAGGAACAGGTTCCCGGCAGGCACTGAAAGGCGACGGCTCCATTTTTGACTTCTCCCGGGTGTGTTTGACCCACTTACCAGTCCCCAAATCCACTGGCGTCTGCCGTCCGTGGTGGTCTAATTCTGTTACCATGTCCCCTTCACGCTGACGGTTCTCGATCGTCCGTGTTTATTCTGGTCCGACATCCACAGCTGGACTCACTCGCGGAGAATTGACCCCCACCAGGGGGAGACGGGGCCACTGGGGCTCCGAGCAGCGCTGCATGGCGAGTGCGTGCCGTCCCCCGCCTAGTTTGCGGGCGTGGGCCTCCTCAGGTCGGACCCTCACCTCCTCCCGCCGCAGGGGCTCACGCTTTGGCCCGCCACCCAGTGAACTGCCTTGTTAGCGTGGCTCCCCTCTCGGGCCTCTGCATCTGCGTGGCTGCAGGACGACCAGGGACAGCCCTGGGGCCAGCCACCTGCAGGCTCAGCTGGGCCCAGGGGGTCTGTAGAAGCAGCTGCCGGCAGCCATTCCGGTGAGAAGAGACGCATAAAAGCACCTTATTCTGTGACGGTACTTGCGGGTTTAAAAAGGCACCTTTACTTCCCTTAACGGCTGAACGCCCTGAGCACCTTTGGGAGCCCCTGGGAGTCCTCTGCTGAACCCTAGTGACCTCTGCTCTTGGCCCGGACCTGGCGACGTTTGTGAGAAAGGGTGAGGCGGGTCGGGGGAAGCCGCTGCCACACAGCCCAGGTGACAGCGCCCCCTCCCCCGCTTCAGCCGCGCGGGCCCCCTTCTCCTGAATCGCCGTGCCCGTGCTGCCCGCCATGCGGGGCTCAAGCCCCTGCTGCCCCAGGCGGACCCCCGGCCGGGTTCCCCACCCAGCACACCGCTCCTTCTCTCTCTGGCCACGTGGGGGAGGGCGGAAGCCTCCGTTTGGGTCACCGGTCGGGGCCGGTTCTATGGCTGGCTCCCCAGAGGGGGCTCGGGGACCCCTTTCCTCCCCACAGCCTGAGGCTCTGAGTCCGTGGTCAGCAGGGGCTGGTGGGATGGGGTGGGGGGCAGCCATGGCCACCAGCCCTGCTGGGTCCGGGGACTCTGGGGACATCACCTACCAGATGCCATGCGGAAAGAAGGACACGGAGCAGGTGGGTCTGCTTGAGGTCCCCTGGCCGAAGCCCCCGTATCCCCGGGGGGTGCGCAGAAGCCTTTCGCCTGGGAGGCTGGGGGGTTGGGGGGGCACTGAGTGCACCGTCTTCTTGCCACGCGGCCCTTCCCTGGTGGAGGAAGGGAAGGCACCCTGGGCTCGGCCTGGGGGTGTCCGAAGGCATTGCTGCCCCCGCAGCCCCACCTGACCTTGACCCCAGCTTGGCTCCGCCCCAGCCTTCCCCCCGCCAGCCGCCCTCTGTGGTTTGGGCCAGACAACCCAGGAGGCCTGGGTAGCAAGTGAGAATCTAACCGTCGCCTTGGTGTCCCCTTGAAAGGCTGAGCACTGGCCGACTCCGTGGCTCTCTCCTCACCAACCGCACCAACAACCCCGGTTGGGGCTGTTCTCGGTTTCTAACTTGGTTTCCAGGTTGGTTCCCTGCGGGCCTGTTTTCCTGGGTCGTCAGCCCAGGATCTCCGCTCTGCAGCCGGTGGCCCCTGCCCACGCCCACACCCCTCCTCGCCCTCACCCCCGCCCGCCCGACAGGCTCCAGGCCACTCCAGGCCCATGTCCTTTATCCATCGGCCCAAGGGGGTCGTTAGACTAGATGGTTCTCAGCTGCTGGGGGGGTCTTTTTCCTACAGGGACACCAAAGAAAGAGGAGCATCGAGGACGGAAGGCAGCAGAGCGGAGAGAAACCACAGATACCCTCGCACTGCCCAGTGGGTGGCCCCCCGGTGGTGGCCTGGGGCGGGGGGCTGGGGTGTGTGAGGGGCCGAGACGGGTGGCTGGGGACTGAAGTAATGGTGAGACGTCTCAGGCGTTGGACCTCAGGTGGACGGACCGGGGTAGTCGTGATCTCTGTCCCCACACAGCCGCGTGGGTGCTCAGCTCATGGCGCTCAACTGCCCAACAGAAGCGCGAGGGCGGCCCAGCCCGTGGAGGACTGACCTCTCCCCAGAGACGCTTCTCCTCCTGCAGGTCTGGTGCTCACCGTCCTCTCCCGCCTCTGGATCTCGTTCTCTCTCTCCCGCACGAAGTGCGGACTCGGAGTCTGGCGCTTCTCCGCTATCAGCCGCGGGCGTGAAGGACGATGTCCTCATTCCCGTTCGGGGCCGCTTGTCCTCTTGTGGGATGCACGTCACGCCTGTTCGGTCTCCTGCTGTGGGTTTCGGGCTTCTTCCAGTGTAAGCCCAGATGCCGAGTGCGCCCTGGGTACGCCCCAGAGGCAGCCGGCTGGGCAGAAGGCTCTGGGAATGCTCAACCTGCTGAAATAATGCCAAGTTCTTTTCGGAGGCGAGGGCCTCCGTTTCCGTCCCTGCGGGCTGTGCGGGCGGGACGCCACGCCCGCGGCCTTCCCAGCCCTGGGTGGTCAGACGCCCTTAGACCGCGCATCGAGCGGCTACGAACAGATTTCTGCGTGGGGTCTTCGCTTCCTTTTCCCTGATTGTTGATGACTGAGCCTCCGTTCAGATGTGTGCCCAGTGGCCAGTCTCCGGACTGACAGCCGGTCTGTGAGCAGCGGGTGCTCCCTCTTAACTCCTCCGCAGCTGCCGTACGGTCTGTGCAGGGCTCTTACGCGTTCCGTTAGCTTTCCTCCTGGGTATTTTACATTTTTGATCTATTCCTCAATGGCACCTTAAAAAGCTTCCCATTGTAGTAGAACACACCTACTTAAAGGTGCAAATACCACGAGTTTACGGCTCAATGAATTTTCCCCGAACACACCTGTTTCACCTACAGCCACTCAGGAAGCACCAGGTCAGCCCCCAGAGACCGTGCAGGGAGCGGTCTTCCTTCCATGCAGTGCTTTTCTTTCCCTTTCTTTTTTCTTTCTTTTTTTTTTTTTAAGACTTTATTTATTTATTTGACAGAGAGAGACAGAGAGATCACAAGCAGGCAGAGAGGCAGGCAGAGAGAGGAGGGAAGCAGGCTCCCCGCCGAGCTGAGAGCCTGATGTGGGGCTTGATCCCAGTACCCTGGGATCATGACCTGAGCTGAAGGCAGAGGCTTAACCCACTGAGCCACCCAGGCGCCCCCACCATGCCTCTTCTAAGGAAAAATATAATCACCTGCATCATCACAATACCATTGTCATACCTAGCAAAATAACACCGTTTTCTCTTATCTAATTTTTGGAACATACATAATCTTTCCCAATTGTCCTTTATAGCTTTTTAAAAGAAAATAGTTTCATTGAGCTATAATTCATGTGCCATCAATTCAGCAATTTAGAATGTACAATTCAATGGTTTTGGGTATATTACTGATTTCTAAAATTGTGATAAAATATGCATCATAAAGTTTGCCATTTGCCTACTTTTAAGTGTACAGTTCAGTGGTATTAATTAAGCTCACAATGCTCACAGTTTGTGCAACCATTACCATTATCTATTTCAAAACTTTTGCATCACCCAAAATAGAAACTCTGTGACTTAAATAGTACCTCTCCCCATTCTCTACTACCTTCAGTCACTGGTAACCACTAATCTACTTTATGTCTCTATTAGGTTGCCCATTCTAGATGCTTCATGTAAGAAAAATTACACACTTTGCCCTTCAGTGTCTAACTTATTTCACTCACGATAATATTTTCGAGGTTCATCTCTGTTGTAGCACGTGTCAGAATTTCATTCCGTTATATGGCTGAATAATATTCCATTTCATATACTTATAACACGTTTTGTTTATCCACTCACCCCCCAGCATGGGCACTTAGATTGTTTCCTCCTTTTGACTGCGATGAATAATATTGCAATGAACATTGTCAAAGTATCAGATATACTTTGTGTGTGTGTGTGTGTGTGTGTGTAAATTCTATTAATGTGATGTGTTACGTTGATTGATTCTCTTATTTTGAAAAATAGTTGCACCCTTGGAATAAATCGCACTTGGCCACGGTGTATAATTTGATGAAAGATGTGACTATAAATCTGAGAAGCTCAATGAACTCAAAGTAGGATAAACTCAAAGAGACCCACACGGAAACACATTATAATCCAACTCAAAGATAAGGATGAAGAGTTTTTATTTTTTTTTAAAGATTTTATTTATTTGACAGAGATCACAAGCAGGCAGAGAGGCAGGCAGAGAGAGAGGAGGAAGCAGGCTCCCTGCTGAGCAGAGAGCCCAATGTGCGACTCGATCCCAGGACACTGGGATCATGACCTGAGCCGAAGGCAGAGGCTTAACCCACTGAGCCACCCAGGCACCCCAAGGATGAAGAGTTTTTAAAGCAATGAGCTGTGACTCATCACTTAATAAGACTAACAGCCAATTTCTTATCAGGATCCATGGATGCCAGAGGAGAGTAGGATGACATATTTAAAATGTCGGGGGAGAAATCCCAAACAACCTTCCAAAGGAGGATTCTGTATCCGGAAAACTGTTCTTCAAAAATATGGGGAAAGTAAGACATTTCCAGATAGACAGAAGCACAAGGAGTTTATTTCCACCACAGCTGTCCTACAGGAGATGCTACAGAGAATCCTTCAGGTTGGGACAGAAGGACACTAGACATAGCCAGAGACCACAAGAAGGAAGGAGGACCTCTGGTAAGGGTGAGTACATGGGCAAATTATTGTATTCTTGGTTTGTAGCTCCACTTTTAACTTCCTATCTGACTGAATAGACAAATGCATTAAATAATTATAAGTCTGTATGTTGAACAAATAAGGTCCACTTGTTTCCACCCAGGTTGGCAGAATGGATAGCAAGCTGGATCTGGTGTCTGCTGTCTCGGAGACGGGATCTTGATCTAAGGGTGCACAGGTTGAAAGTGAAAGGACGGAAAAGATTTTACTCACCAGGAGAGAAAGAAGGGGCTGTACTAACGCCAGACAAGACGGATTGTAAGTAAACCAGCTGTTACAAGAGGGGCACCTGGGTGGCTCCGTTGGTTTAGCATCGGGCCCTTGATTTCGGCTCAGGTCACGGTCTCGAGGCTGTGGCATGGAGCCCCGCGCTGGGCTCCGCACTCAGTGGGCAGTCTGCTTGAGATCCTCTCCTCGCCCCTTGTCCCTCCTCCTGCTTTCACACGCACGCGTGCACTCTCTCCCTCTCGCGAATGAATAAATTTTCAAAAAAAGTTGTTACATGAGACGAAGGACATTCTGTAATGATAATAATAATACCATGTGACTGTGATAAAGGGTGAGCTCACAAGAAGATGTAACGATTATAAATACAAATACATACACTAGGGGCAGCCGCCTGGCTCAGTCCCAGAGAATGTGAGTTCAAGCCCCACGTGGGTGGAGACACTCCTTAATTAAGTAAAGCTTAAAAAAATTGAATATTTTTAAAATAATTACACACTAAACTTCGGTGCTTCTAGATAAAGGAAGCAAGCACGGACAGCTCACAGGGGAAGTAGGCAGTCGTACAACAACATGTTGTTGTCATGTACATGTCGTACAACATGTTGTACATGTACAACATGTACATGTCGTACAACAACATGTCGCCTCCAGCGACGGGCAGAACACTGAGACAGAAGGCCAGCGAGGACTCGGAGGGCCTGCACCACACCACGGAACCAGCTGGACCGGACAGCCTAGCCCCAGCAGCACACACGTTCGTCTCCGGCACTCACGCCAGCTTCCCCAGCGTTAGGGCCCGGGGACTGCCTGCCCTGGGTGGGCCAGCAGTGTGCGCAAGAGCCTCGCTCGGAGTCTGTAAATCTCCAGGGCCCCAGGTTCTTGCCAGCGCAAAGGCAGGTTGTAAACTGAAACATTTTAAGAGGAAGTATCGCGATCATCCCTTTCTAACAAACCACTCTGGCTGCTGACTGAGAAGAGGTCCGAGGAGGGAACGAGAGCTATTTCGAAGTCCTCTGTGAAGAGGACCGTCCTGGGGCCGGGGTGATGGGGAAGAGGAGAAGAATTCAAGATATGTCAGATGGGTGGCTGGTTTTCCTTACTGAGAGCACAGGAGGTATTCGACTTCTGTCTGGGTTTCTAGTATGAACAACGGGGAGGACATAGTTGTGTCCTGCACGGGGGGTGTTGGACGGGGGAGCAGGTTTGGGGGCAGAGTCACGAGTTCATGATTGTTGTCTCAACTGACCTTGTACAGAGTGGTCATAGCACCCAGTTGCCCACCAGTGGTTTATGAGGGTGTCCGTGAAGCCAAGAATCTATTTTAATTTTTTAAAAGACTATATTTATTTATTTGAGATAGAGCGAGAGAGGCGAGCACGAGCAGGGGGAGCAGCAGGCAGAGGGAGAGGGAGAAGCAGACTCTCCGCTGAGCAGGGAGCCCGACCCCAGGACCCGGAGATTGACCTGAGCCGAAGGCTTCACCGACTGAACCCCCCCGACACCCTGAAGCCAAGAACTTAAATGGTTTCCCCCAGAGGAATCTGGTTTAGCTCTAGGACGGCAAATCTCGACTGGAGGAAGGTCAGGTACGTGTGGGGCGGGAGGTTTTCGGGAGCAGTGGTGAAGAGTCACGCTCACCGGCCTCGTGGCGGCTCGCTCCCTGCTGCCCGGCCCGCAGCGCTTCCCCGGAACCGTCCTGTGTCCGGTCGTCCTGCCCCAGCTGCCCACGCCTGCCTCTCCCTCGCCCTGGCCCCACACCCTGGATTTGGCCTCTTGGGGGTGACCCCGCTCTTCCCTCCTCCTGCGGACCCTCAGCAGCTTCCGAAGAGCTGTCTGCCGCGCACACTGGCATTCAGGAAGCTGCCGTCAGAAGTAACTCCTCCTGTGCGGGAGATCGCTCTCGTTAACGACGGCAGGGGCGGAAGCTAGGGCGCTGGAGGAAGCCCACGCACCCCAGGCTTCTGTACGCGATTCTGGCTCTAGAACAGCAATTCCGGGTTAACCGTCTGGTCCCGGAGGCGGCTGGCATGGCGGGGCTGCTGCCCGCCTTCCCTGGCCCCTACATGCTGTTTCTGAGCCCAGATTGTCTGCAGATCTGCCTGTCTTGTGTCACGATCCTCTCTCTCAGTCCTCGGTGCCGTGTCAGCACTCCGAGTTTGGGAGGAATGCGGGAAAGGTAAAACTTGCGAGACCGCGGTTTGTCTCTAATTAAAGAACTCTTTCTCCGCTGAACTAGGGCTTCAGAGAGGCTGACATTACTTATCAAAGGCCATTTGACTTCTCTCTGTGTTCACTTCGTTGTAGCAGGTGGGCCGTGAGGTCCCTCTTGGAACCTATAGCATCAGCAGACAGGTAGCAGAGAAGGGAGCAGAGGCATTCAGTTGTACATAAAGTCCAGTTTCCCAGAACCCAGGGTGTAGGGCCCAGCGCCGCCTTCCCTCCCCGTGATGGTAACCGGATCCTACGGGGGAAGGACACACTGTAAGGACAACATGGGTATTTCCACATCACAGTGTAGGATTTTGTAGAAAATAGTCTTGTTGCCGTCTTAGCCAGGGCGGCGTGGTCCCCCAGCAGAAGGTTTTCAGAAGGGCTGTGGGGTGAAATGGCAAAGACCGAGGGGGATTTCTTGCACTGCAGAGGCCAGTGGGCAGTGCGGGCAAAGGGTAAGTAAAGAAAAGGGTCTGAACAGTAAACCCAGTAAACAGGCTGGTGAGATCAGCTTCGGTCTAGAATTTGTCAGCTCTGAGAAGTGCTTTCCAAAGGGCTGTGGCTTCAGCCTGCAAACGATCGTGCGCCACGCAGGTCTCGTAAGAGGCAAGTGCTGGGAGCCCAACACACAAGAGGGTCCGGGACGGGCCCTCTTCCCAAGAAACCAGACCAGAAATTTTCCAAAATGAATCATGACTCAAGGAAGAGTAAGGGCGTCTCCATGGGTCTCGGAGGTGGGGTGAGGGCAGCAGCACCCCTCTGCCAGTGGGGCGTAGGAGAGCTGACCTCTCTGGAGGGGCCGGCGTTCCTGCTGAGGCTGAGCAAGCCCACGGACTTACTGACATTTTATGAATCCACAAATAAACGGAACGAAGTTTTCTAAAAACGCCTGTGAATTTGAGCAAAGAAAATGTCCCTGGTACACATTAGGAACATTCTCCTGTAATAACTTCGAGCCCCTGTCCCCATCCCTGTTTTCCCATGTCTTGATGTCACCATATCGTGACCCAAGAAGGTGGGAAACAGGAAGCCTGGAGAAGGACCAGTGTCTTCAAAGAGGGAACCAAGGGCAAATCGGATATTTAACAAACACTTAGAATTCCAGTTTTCAAGGGATTAGAACACATTCTCTCTTTAAAGGACAGTTTAACGGGGTGGGGGTGGGGTAAGGATTTGTATCACCCCGTGAGACTCAACAGGGCAGGGCCACAAGGAAGGAGGGAGCTTTTGGGAGATGCGGACCTTTCCCGGGAAGGATCTAATCACTTTGTTCGAATAGACAGAAGAGCACGGTGGGTGACCACACAGGGCTGGACGCCAGCCACCGAGGTGGGACGGGCCAACACCCTGAACCCGGGCTGTGCGTGCGGAGTGAGCTCTGGAGGCTCAGCCGGCGAGGGGCACGCAGGCTCGCTGCTCACCGGGGCTGCATTTCTCACGTCCAGTCTAGCGGCTTCAAGGCAGGGCAGCGGCCAAAGGGATTTGACCGTCAACCAAAAATTTTAGAAATTCTGCTAACTTTTAACACAGAAACGAGGGTTCTGTGGTGTTTGATTATAGAGTCAAAAAATAAAAACCCCAGCCAATTCTGCCCTTTCCCCAGGTGAGCCAGAGCTCCTGGAGCGGCCGCCCGGGGCCGCAGCCCTGGCGCCTTCCGTGGATTTCACCTCAGTGAGGTCTCTGCGACGCTTAGAACCTTCTGGTAGTTTCCTGGTGCGAATGTTGTTGAATTACTGGAACCATTTTATTTTATTTTTTAGATTAGTTTTATTTTATTTATTTATTTGACAGGAAGGCCACAAGTAGGCAGAGGGAGAAGCAGTCTCCCCACTGATGCGGGGCCCGATCCCAGGACCCAGGACTGTGGCCTGAGCCCCTCAGGCGCCCCGGAGTTCCCGGGATGCTGAGGTCACGGGGAGGGTTGGGTTCTGTGCTGTGATCTTCTTCCGGAGAGGCTTGCCGCCCTGCGTGCTGGGGTCCACGTGCTGGGAGTCGGGTTTCCGCTGCTGCTTGGGGGCAAGGACTCAAACCCGTTCGGAGTAAAGCGATGCTGGGCGAGGAGAATGGAGCTAGGACACGTGACCCCTAGAGGGACAACATGAAGGAAGGGTGCAGGTTCTGACTCCCCAGGGACCTGCTAAGGGACCAAGACGTTCACCAGCAGAGAAATAAGACCATTCTGCAGGCAGGAATGTGCAGGATTTTGCTTCTCCCTCATTACCCTCACTGTCCACCTTTCTTTGAGGCCCATTCTGTGCTAATCTGCCCAAAGAAGGTGCATGTTTCTGCGGTCTCCACGAAACCAGCCGGAGTCCGGTGTTCGCAGAAGCGGCCGGTTGGCAGAGAAGCAGGAGTGGACAGGAACCGAGCCGGGCTGTAAGCGAACAGCCGCCCTCACAGCGGAGGGAGAGGCCTTTGCTCCGCTCCTTACGGCACACAGCCTGCAGCCCTGAACTCTGGACTCCAGCCCGCCCTCTGCTGGGATCTAGCCTGTGGGGTGGGCTCCAGGGTCCACCAGGCCCACCCAGTGCGGGGGGAGCCAACTGGCTGCCTGATTTCCCTCCTGAGCGCCCACCGGCAGGCAGGAATCAGGCGTAGGCTGGGTGTAGACACAGAGCCCGCTGCCCCCCAGGTGGACGGGGCCCGCCGCGCTGGGTGCACGCACACCCCGTCTTCTCCACTCACCTGCTCTTGCGCATGGGCAAACACGCTCACTGCACAAACCCACCTGCCTTTCTCTTCCACGAGTACGCTCGCACACGTGTGCACACTTGCCTTTCTTCCTCCGTGTGTGCAGCTGGCCTCCATCCAAGTGTGCACACACCTCTGCCCTCTCCTCCGAGGACACGCACGCCTGCACGTGCATACCTCCAACCCCCTCTCCGCGTGAGCCTGTGCGCACACGATCTACCCTCCTTCCGCCTGCATGCACACCCACACACTCATGTACCAGCACAGGCACACACCTGGCCCCTCTCCCTTGTGTACACCCGCGCCCATGCACTTGCCCCTCCCCCCACCGCTGCACACCTCTGGTCCCTCTCGGAGTGTGCACGCACACCGGCACTAGCACACTCCCGGCCCTTCCCCAGGTGCGCGCACACGTCTGGTCCCTCGCAGTGTGCACGCACACCGTCACGTACACACCGCCCGCCCTTGTCCAAGTGCGCGCGCACACCGGCACGTTGCACACCTGTGGCCCCTTTCCAGGGGGGCGCACACCTCCGGCCCCTCTCCAAGTGCGCGCGCACCCCCGCCTCCCAGCGCCAGGCTTTCCGCCTCTGTTCCCGCCCGGCGCGCACGCGCACGCGCACCCCGGCGCGCGCGCAGCCCATCCCCCTCGGGGCGCGCGGGCCGCACCGGCGGGAGGAGGAGGAGGGAGGCGAAGGCGCGAAAAGGCGCGCAGGCGCGCTGCGGGAGCCGGCCCGCCGCCCACGTCACGCCGCCGCGCCGCGCACGTCACGCCGCCCGACGCCCGCTCGCAGGGTGAGCCCCGCGCGCCGGCGCCTCGCAGGGCAGGGACCCCGGGGCCGAGCGCGCCGCCGGGACCCCGCCCGAGCCCGCGCGCCGGAGCCAGCCAGGTGCGGCGGGCCGGGGTCCCGCGGGGGGCGCGGACGCGCGGGCGCCCGCCCCGGTCCCGCCGCCGTCCCGCCGCGTGTGCGCGCTGGCTCCGCGGCTCCCGCGCCCCGGGCCCCCCAGTCCGCGCCGCCGTCGGGGGCGCCCCGGGTGGCCGGACGCGGCGGGGGTCGCGGGCGGGCCGGGCCCCCCCTCCGGGGCGCGCGGTGGGGGGGTGCGGGCGGGGGCCGGGGCCGGGGCGCCGGGGTCGGGCCGAGCGCCGGGTGCAGGGGCCCCGCGGGCGCGGCGCGGGGTGGGGGCGGCGCTGACCTGACTGCCGGTTCCGGCGCGGGAGGCGCGCGCGGCGTTGGGGTGACAGGCCCGCGGGGCCGGAAGCCCACCTGTCACGGCGGCCGGGGGCGGCGGGGGCCGGGGGCGGCTCTTTGTGCGGCCGGTGGGCTGTCCCCGCGGGCGGGGGGCGCGGGCGGGCGCGGGGTCTGCGCGGGAGGGAGGCGGGGGGGGGGCGCCGGCCATCGGGTTTTCGTTCTCACTCATTCCTTGTTTCCGTCTTTCTTACCAGAAAGTCCGTTTTCTGCTGCGGAGGGCGAGCCCGGACAGCGTCACGTCGCGGATCTGGTAACATGGCCAAAGATGTAAGTGTGGGCCCGCGGCCGGCCGTTGGGCCCCGCGCCGGGTGCGCCGGCGGGGCCGGGCCGGGGTCGCTGCGGGCGCCCCTCACCGCGCGAGTGTGCGGCCGGCCGTGCGGGGACGCCGTGCGGGGACGCCGTGCGGGGACCCGTGCGGGGACGCGCGCACCTGCTGGCGCGGAGGCGCAGCGGGCAGGGCGGCGCGCACTCGCTTTGGCCACGTTTGCCTTTTCCGTGTTTTGTTTCTGCCTCAGAAAAACGAAATTGGGTGACTAGTGAAATGCGAGAAGTCCTGCTTTGGTTCTTTCTGTGTTTCTCAGTTTTAAGTTCGTTCCAGCAGCTTCTAGGTCCCAGAGCGGCCTGTGGCTGCGCCCCGCGGGTCCGGCTGCGCCGCGGGCCCTGGGCATCGGGGCATCGTCGCAGGGCGGCTTAGTACGCGTTGCCCAGAGCTGGACGCGGGTCCGCCTGCGCCCCGGGTGCCCCTGCCCGTGCCGCCCTGCGGCAGCCGCGAGCCGGACCACCGCTCTGCAGAAGGCCGCGCTCAGGGCCCCACCGGGCATCCAGGCCTGCAGCGGCCCTGCCTGCTGGGGTGTCAGTTCAGCTCAGAGTCCATGCCCCATGGGAGCTGGCGGCTGAGCGCGGGCTGCGTCTGCGGATGGCTGCCCCTGTCGGGTGTGCACCTCCGGGCTCGGCCAACGTGCGGTGTGCTCAGTGGAGGAGGAGTCTGGGTGCGCCGCTGTGGGAGCCGCGCTTGCGGACTTGGTTAACTGTGACCGGGAGGCCGTCTTGGAGCCCGGGGACCTCTGCCGTCTCCTGCAGCCGCACGTCCACAGGAGCAGCCTCTGCAGACTGCAGGGGAGCCTCCGGCGGCCCTCTGGCTGGTGTCCCTGGAGCTGATGAGGGGCGACACACTGGAGGGGACAGGGGTAGCCGAGGCGGAGAACAGCGCGAGGAGACGCAGAGGGAAGGGGCCTCCCTGTCCTGAGAGCTGGCAGCATCAGGTGTGGCTGGAACGGGTCTCACCGGGCCTGGTGGATGGGGCTGGCGTGGGGCGTGTGGTCCGAGGAAGGGCCCGGGCTTTCTCTCTCACTGGCTCATTTTCGTCAAGCCAAGGGGTGACGTCCAGTTTGGGAAGGTGACTGTGGCCGCTGCTGGAGGAGAAGCAGCCGCAGGAATTGGGTGGCGGCGCTCCCATCTGAGCGAAGTGCGAGACCAAGCCTGCCGGTGTGGCCGGGAGCTGAGCCTTGGGTTGCAGGCGGTGGGCTGGGACCCCTGCTTTACAGAGCTCTGGGGTCTCTGTGGAAGTCTGGAGGGGCTGGGGTTAGGTTCTGGGGGTCACAGGCAAGGAAGACAAATTTAGGGGACAGGGACAGGTCACCTAGGCAGATTTTGGTGAGGAGAATCCGGGGAAATGGCGTGGTAGCTCCCTCCCTGCAGCGGAGGCTCAGGGACAGCAGCGGTTTTGGGGGCGCTGGACAGCTTGAGCCTGTTCCCTGAGGGTGATGGGGTGGTGGGCGTGGCAGGCTTACAGGGCAGGAGCCGGCGTGTGAGGGAGAGGGGCAGCTGGCCCGCGGCAGCACTGGCCGTCCTGGCCTGAGTGGGGAGCCGTGGGCCATGCGGTGGCCCTGGGCAGGCATCCAGGCGCACAGACTGCTGCTATAGGCTGACCCTGAGCTGTGTCCCGGTGGAGGGGCCTGATGTCTGGGACGATGGGAAGACCTGCGTGTTTCACTCGTGCCGTTGTGGTGGGTCTCGGTTTAGAATTGACACAAGCTGGGCCCACGGCTTCTCTGTGCCCCGTGTTTGCGTCTTTTGTCAGCATTTGGGGACGAGGGGGAAGTGCCCGGGTGGAGGCCGGCCGGCTCGTTTTGTTCGTGCGTCCATCCTGCCCATTCTTCGCTGTTTGATGAGGGCCCGTGCCCGGCGGAGAGCGAGGTGTGCCGTTTGGCTGCTCTCATGAAGCTTGCAGGGGCCGGGGGCCTGGAGCGGTGGGGGCACGGGGAGGCCCCGGTGGGCGTGTTGGGGCAGGAGGGGAGCCAGGGGCAGGGCGGGGCTACAGGGGTATGAGGGTCCTGGCGGCATGGGGCTGGGGGGCAGGGTAACGGGGAGGCTGGGGTGTGGAAGGGCCGGGGGTTGGGGGGGGATGGGGCTTGCCCCAGGGGCAGGAGGGCAAGGGGGGGACCTGGAGGTGTGGGGAGGTGAGGCGGGGAGGCCGAGGGAGGAGGCCCCGAGGAAGCCGCACTCTTTCCCCTGGAGCGGGTGGGCAGGGAGAGCGTGCATGGGGGTGTGTGGGGCCTGCAGGAGCCGGGCCGGGGCCCAGTGGCTCTGAGGCGCACCGCACCTTGTGTTCTCTGTTGCTAGCCCACAACTAACCGTTTCTGTGCGTTTAAAGGGGCGTCTAGACAAAACACTGTCCTTCCTTTGCTTAAAAAAACTCTTGCCTTTTCCAGCAACACGTGAAAGCAAGGCTGGTTCCGTGGCGATTCGTCGTGAGCGTTGCGTCCTGCAAGCGCGTCTCCACCTGGACGTGTGCGTGACAGGAGCGAGTGGGCTCCCGTCAGGGGTCCTGGGGCAGGACCCCGCCTGCCCCCCTGCTTCCCTGGCTTGACTCTGGCCTGACACACGGAGGGCCGTGCGGCCTGGGGCAGTGCGTCCGCGCTGCCGCTGTCTCCAGGAAGCTGGCCGGGCCGAGGGCTGCGTGGGCTGTAGGCCTTTGACCTTCGTTTGCAGGGATCGTGTTGGTTGGTATCAGTGGGCAACGAAAAGTTCAGACGGTAGAAATCCGGAATTTGTACTCGTAGCTGGTGTGGAGAGGAGGCGCTGGCACAGAGCCATGCGGGAGCGTGTGACCCCAGCGCCGTCACTCCCAGAGGTGGCCGTGAGCAGCGGTCTGGGGCTCACTTCCAGAATGTAACAGGAGAGGCATCGGGGCAGGAGTTCCTTGGCTGTAGAGATGGCCACGCAGGGACGGCGTTCCTCCTGCGGGCCGCCACAGCCGGGGAGGCCGACACCTGGGGCTCCGTGCAGCCCGCAGGGCACTGCCTTGGGCCCTCCCAGCAGCGCCCACGTGGGACCCCCCGGCTCAGCCCTCCGCAGACGAACGCTGTGGGCAGTGTTTCTGCAGTTCCCACGGCGAGAGTCTCGGCTGGGCAGGGCACACGGCGGCGGTGTTTCAGTCGCCGCCCTCGGACCGCCTGGGTCTCTGCTCCCACAGCCGTGGACCTGCCCCTCCGCCAGGGGGTCTCATCTCCCCGAGAGGTGGAAAGTGTGGATTATGTACTGATCGATGAAGCCAGGTATCTGAATGTCGTTGCGTGCCCGCCAAGGCTCCCCGGGACACAGATCGCCACTGGGAAGGCTCGCCGGGCTGAGGAGAGAGTCAAGTTTGCAGCACTGAGAAGCCTGCAGAGGTGAATGTTGCCTTCAGAGAAAATGCAGAAATTGCGCTGCTGAAACACGCTCGCGTGTGAGAAATTGCTCTTGGAGAAGTAGGACGGGGAAGGCCGCTGACGCGACAGTGTGCCCGGACGTGCCGGTGCGTGTGCCCGTGTGCTGTGTGGGCAGTGCGGCACCCAGAGGGGGTCGCGGACTTTCTCAAGGTCACAGGCAGAGCCCAAACTCCTTGTGAGCCGCTAGGATGCCCGTGTTCGTGTCCTCGTCCAGCTCTGCGAAGGTTTGTGAAGAACAGGGAAGGAGCCCGTTGTCTGTAGGATTAGGGAGATGCTGTGCGGGGGGTGTGGGGCCGCGGCAGCAGCGCTTCTGGGGTCGGCCCTGCC
Organism: Meles meles; assembly: GCF_922984935.1. Taxonomy (NCBI): domain Eukaryota; kingdom Metazoa; phylum Chordata; class Mammalia; order Carnivora; family Mustelidae; genus Meles; species Meles meles. Next base: position 85,859,780 of record NC_060079.1, read on the forward strand.
CCCGCGGGCTGCCGGGGTGTGAGCCAGAGGGCCCCCTGCCTGCGGGGAGCCCGGTCGGGCCGAGGGCAGCGCGGTGGCAGCGGCTGGAGGAGGGCGTCTGTGGGTCCCTCTGCGGCATGCGTGGCCTCCGTTTCGAAAGCTGGTCTGTGACTGCACTTCGTTTCCTGTGAGTCTGTGGAAAATTCTCTGGACGGTGTGGAGAGCTGGAGGCTGAGGAAGAACGCGTCCCATCTGAGCTTCGGAGGGATGGCGGCATGAGGCCCGCTTTGACACCACGAGGAGACTAATGAGCTTATCTAAAAATACACGTGCTGAGTATCGTTTTTCAGACCCAGACCTCGAGGCTGAAACGGGCTGAAGCAGTAACGCGTGGTTTCCTTGGGTCTCGGCTGGAGCGAGCTGCGGGATCGGACGCCAACTTGCGCAGCGGTGGTGTCACGTCGAGTGGAGAGGCCGTCAGTGCGCACACGCAGGTTACCACGTTAGGGGGCTGTGGTTGCAGGCTCGCTCTTGCCCGGGCTTCTCGTGGTTCAGAACTCGGGGGGGCAGTGGGGAAACTCTGGGATGGGGTCCCAGGCAGGAAGCTCAGCTCGACTGAGAGGTCAGCGTGGGACATCTCGCGGCCGAGCCGTGTTGGACGGATGAATTCCTGGGTAAAAGGGCCCTCACAGAGTCAGCTCTGCGCTCTCAGTGTGTCTCCGACAGTTGGGGAATGAGCCCGCAGTGTTTGTGCCTGGCCTGGCTGGCAGTGCGACTTCTGGGGACACCTTCGTCACAGACCACAGAGCCACCTTTCTGAAAAGCTCTTCTCTTTAAGCGTTTAAAACACCTGCCACTCTTCAGTAGAACAGTCAGGAAGCTCTCGCTCGGCATCCTTACCTGGCTTCTCCTGCACTCAGCTTGGCGGCGTCTGCGAGGAGGGACAGGGTGCCCGGGGAAGCGCGGGCCGGAGAGCGGGTGCTTGCGGGGGGCCGGTCGTCTGCGCCATGGGGTGTCGGCGCGGGCTCAGAGGTGGGACCCCCCCAGGCACCTTCTGGCTCAGTGTCGTGTGACACACCAGGGAGCTGCCCGCGCTGCCCGCCCGGATGCCGTGCCGCTGGCTCGGCGGCTGCACGGTTATTCGACACGGTGGGGAAGTGGATGTGGTCGGCTGTTGAGAAGATGACGTAAAATGGGCAATCAAAATGGATACAGACCTAAACACGTCATTTTAAATTCAAGCAAGTAGGTGTTTACTCCCCTGTCCTTGCTGTAGCGTGGAAGCCCTTTCTCCGCCCGCTTGGAGTTTCTCGCTGGAGCCGTACACGTCCTACCCGGTGCCAGTGTCTGCCGCTTGAAGACACCACGTGGCAGCTTCTGGATTGTTTGCCGAGTTCCCAGGCTCCTGGGAACAGAGGAACCGGCACACAGAGGTGTTTAGGATGCACGCAGCTGAGCATCCCACAGCCACGGGGAGTGTAGCCGTGCAGGCTGCCCGGGAGTCCCCAGGGAGGGCCGTGTGCCCGTCGGTTTGGTAACCGTGTGGATGTGCCCGAGGTCCCCCGTTCCCGTGCTTTCTGGCCAGCTCTCAACCTTGCCCCGACCTGTGATGACATCCGGGGCGAAATCCCGGACGTGCACCTGCGCGCGACACGGCGGACACGAGTGTGCACACGCGCCGTCTCTGAGTCGCGTCCGGTGACTCTTCAGAACGACTGTGGGTCGTGCTTGCTTTCGACAGGTTGTAGCAGAGAGCGCATCGTGACACATTCGGTTTGAGACTCAGTTTAAAAGCCCAGAAAACTGGCTCCCTTTGGCAGGTAAAATTTTAGATTATTTTGTTTTGGTTTGCATTTCTCGGCAGAGAAGTTGCGTTTTCTCCTCCGTGTTTCTCCGCGTGTTCTGTGCTCGTGTTCCCAGCGTCTGTGTCCTGTCGAGTCGCGTCCGCTCGTTAGAAATTGAGGCTGCTAACCCTTGTTCGTCGTTGCACAGCGGAATGCGACTCTTAGGTTTGCCTTCGTCATTCTAGCAGGGTGCAGCTCGATGATTTCGTCGTGGGTCTGTGGGAAATGTACCCTGGATTCATACCTGGAGTCTTAATGGTCAGTGCAGGTAGTTTAGGTGGTTTAAACGTCTGGCTGTGTTTGCTGGGTCTGTCTGCGTAGCTTATCTTCCCTCAGAGTGACGCTCAGGGCCCTCTGAGGCCCGCGTGCAGGGCGGCGGCCCGTGTTCCCGTGACTTCTGAGTATGACCGTGCGGCGTGAGGGTGGCCCGTCGGGTCCGCGCAGCATCTTCCCGTTCGGGAGGACTCACGGCTTGGATTCCGCCTCGAACGGGTCTTAAGTTCCTCTTACTTTATTTGCTTTTCCAAAAAATGAGGATTTAAGTGACCATATCTTACTTCTCCTGTATTGGCAGAACCTAAGTCCCAGCTCAGAGGGAGGGAGGGTGAGGAGGGAGCTGTGTATGTAGGAGTCCAGCCTGCCCGTCTGTCCCGGGGCTGAGTGGGGTCCGGTGTGAAGTCCGGCGCGGCTGCTGCACCGCACGCCCCACGGTTAGCCCAGACCACACAGAAGACGCTCGTTGCGGGGCCATCAGCACTCCTGCACTTCTGAACCCCTTTCCTTCCTTCCTTCTTTCTCTCTCTCTCTTCTTTCTTTCTAAAGACTTTATTTATTTATTTGACAGACAGAGATCACAAGCAGGCAGAGAGGCAGGCAGAGAGAGGAGGAAACAGGCTCCCCGCGGAGCAGAGAGCCCGATGCGGGGCTCGATCCCAGAACCCTGAGATCATGACCTGAGCCGAAGGCAGAGGCTGTAACCCACTGAGCCACCCAGGCGCCCAACCCCTATCTTTCTGAAGATTGAGTGATGAGATGCAACATAAAAGATGGATGTTTGCCTTAACGTTGCGTAAATAAGTAGGCTCGCAGTAGGCTGGCTGTGGGTTATGAGGTGTCCCGTCCTTGTTTTAGGGTGCCCTGATGTGCCTTCCCCCAGCACAAGCACCAGCTGAGGCAGGAGGGAAGTCACAAAGTTAAACAATCTCATGGGGTTTTGCAACTACAGGGAGCTTTGAAACTGGGCTTGTCGACGCGGTGCTGGAGCGCTTCCCAGCCGGAAGTGGGGGCTCCCGGGGACGCCTTCCTCCCCTGCACGCACCTCTTCCTTTCCTGACAGATGGGACAGTTGCCCCACACGGAGCTGCATGGCCCCGTGTCACTTTGGGGGCAGGAGGGGTGAGGAGGTGGTTAGCGAGCAGGTCAGTGTGTCTGAGGCCCTGACCTCGCGCATCCCGGGTGGTTCCAGCAACCGGTGGCCAGAAACCGCACTAGTTCTGTGCCCTGGAGTGCTCCTTCCTGTGGAAGGGAAAGGCCCCGCCTAGGCCCCGGGGAGCTCCCTGGAGGTTGTAAAGGACGGATCCTCGCTCACGCTCCCGGCCTCGGACACTTGCATTTTGTTGAAAGGGACGTTGGGGTCTTTATGACAGGGAGAGGGTGCCCTGCAGTGACTTTCCCAGGGGAGAAGTCAGAGTCGCGTGTTGTTTTCGCTGGGAACGTGCAGAAACGGCTCCCCCTCTGGCTCTTACTCCCAGGGAAGCCTGTGGGCCTGGACCCTGCCGTCCTGCCCTTGAAGCCACCGGCCGGTGGGCGCGTCCCGGAAATGAAGTCGTGTGGGACGGAGGCAGGGTTCTGAGCGACCCTCCCTGCGGCTCCAAGTCCAGTCCGTCCCTCCTGCTGAGTGTTCTCTGGGCTTGGTGACTTGTTGGTAGGATGAGGGGGACAAGCACCCTGTCCCTTCCTCTCGGGGCAGCGAAGACCAAAGGACCAGGCTCGGCACGTGTCGTGCCCAGCCCGGCAGCACTTGGCCGGGTTCTGAGACGTCCCTGTGGCTTTGAAGGGCTCGGGAGCTCATTGCAGGCTGGGCCTCGTCCACATGCGTCGTGGCTGCGAGCGGTTGGTCTCACCAGAGCTCTGGGGGGGACCCCACTCCTAGGGAGCGGCTCGGTCCTTGCCAGGGCCTGAGCTCGGGAGCCGGGCTTGGTTGCAGGGGGCGTCCGGCTCTTGGAGACGGGACGTAGGGGGGATGCTGCTTTGCCTTCAGGATCCTGGGGTACCCAGGGTCCCCAGGCGCATTGTGGCCTGTTCCTTATCTCACCCGCGTCCCAGCAGACAGCTCTCTGCCTTGAGTACAGTTTGGCCGAAGCGTGTGGGAGCTGAACAGCGGGAGCCCTTCCTGGGTGGATGGAGCCTCGGACCCCTGGGGCGCCCCCTTTAGGGGTTGAGGCTGGGGCACCGCTGTCGGGAGCTGTGGGGCAGTTGGGGCAGTTGAGCGTGGACTTAGTTAAGCAGAAGAGCACTCAGGCGGCCGTCTTGTGGGTTCAGCCTTTGTCATTATAAAGAAGGCGGACTCCAGCCCTTCTGGGGATGACTTAACCCGGCACTTCCCAGCGACTGCTGCGTGTCCCCCCCTTAGGAGTCGCAGTCGTCCCCGTGAGCCCCCGTCCCCGTCCACCTCTCCCCGGGTGTGCTGCCTCCGAGCTGACCAGCCGTGGAAACCCAGAAAGCCCGGTGTAGGTTGATGTTTTCACGTTGCTGTGGAGCCATGCTATCTTTTCTTCCAGGCAGGTTTGCAGTTCTGCGCACTCTAGAATGAATTGGACGTTTTTTTAAAAAAGATTTTATTTATTTATCTGAAAGACAGAGATCACAAGCAGGCAGAGAGGCAGGCAGAGAGAGAGGAGGAAGCAGGCTCCCCGCGGAGCAGAGAGCCCAGTGCAGGGCTCGATCCCAGGACCCTGAAACCATGACCTGAGCCGAAGGCAGAGGCTTCACCTATGAGCCACCCAGGCGCCCCATGAATTGGACATTTTTCTGGCAAAAAGGCAAAGGGTGAAGCGCAGAGTGCAGTCAGGTGGGGACAGACAGTGCTGCGGTTCCGGCTGCGCCTGCCTGGGAAGGGCTGTGGCTCTGGGGAGCGAGAGGCGCACCCCAGGAGACGCCCAGACCTCGTGTTCCGGCGGCAGTTGGAGGCCGTGCTGCCTCCGCCGCGGGCCGGGGGTAGTGGTGTCATCAGTCTGCGTTGGGGTGACGGTTGGGCCCAGCTTGGTGGGCGGAGCGGGGCAGAGGTCAGACGGAGACGCTCGTTGCCACCGGGTCTCGGGTGGCGCTCCCAGGAGCCCAGGGGTGCGGGCGTTTCTGCGTCGGGAGACACCGCGCATCGTGGACTGCGGTGGAGGAGGACGCTGGAGGGCTTGGCCTAGGCAGTGGCTGGTTTTGCTGGCCCGGCGGGGCGCGGATGGCAGGAGCAGCCGTGCCTTGTCAGCTGCTGGTGGCGTGGGCCCTGGCAGAGAACCCAGGTTCTCACCTGAACTTCAGAAACGCCGGCAGCAGTGCTTGCCCCCACTTTGCGCCATGCCATGCCCACTGCTGCCCTTTCCCCCGACTTGCTGGGGTTTGCAGATTGACTCCTGTTCCCAGGCTGCTCCTTACGGATGGACTTGAGGCTCTCCCCTGAGGACGTGGGTTTCTCACGGCTGCTCTCTGGAGTGTGCTCTTGGCACGAGCCTGGGTGTGTCTTCTCCAGACCGGCCCTTTGGCTCTCCAGCCACGACTGCCCTGCCTGTGGCTCAGGGCCAGCTCTCTGTGACCGTCCGTCTCGCTCTCTCTGGTCTGCGGATGTGGGCCTCTGCTCCGTTGACTCTTGCCGCCATCGTGGTTTCTTTTCTGTGGTCGCCCCTCCAGTCCCGACCTTCGACCCGCGACCTCTAGCCTGCATCCGGACCCGTTCCGCATTGTCACTAATTTCGTCTTCCTTGGGACCCCATATCCTTTGTTTATCCAGCCTTATGCCTTACCTGGTTACAAAACGGCGTTTCAGTAAGAATTCAGATGTCCAGAAGCTGACAGTTCCTGACAGTCGCGGTCCAGGGTGACTCTCCTTGATGTGCAGGACGTGGTCTGGGGCTTCTGCCCCGGCGTGTGTGTTTGAACGTGCGCGTCTCTCCAGCGGCTTTCCGTAAACCGACTCCCACGTTCCGTTCCCTGGACGCTGCGACTTCTCCTGGGTTCATGGGTATCGGTAGACGTCGATCCTGAAAATCCACTCCTGGACATTTGAGACGCGTGCAGGTGCGGAGAGAACATGGTGCTGACCCCTGCACCTGCCCGCGTCCCAGGTAGCGCTGCTCACGGTGGCTGCGCGCTTCGCCCACAGAGGTCGTGAACCTGGTTGCAAACACCGTGTCCTCCCGTTCAGTGTTCTTGTGCGCGTCTTCCAGAACAACAGACAGTGGTTTGTTAGTATCGTCGGACGGCGGGTGTCCTGCTGGCATGTGTCCTCAAGCATTTGGTCCTGCTCATGGGCCTCTCGGCTGTTTGTGGAGCTTTCTTGGGGCTGCACCTGCCTCCACGGGCTGGGGTGCAGGCAGGGGCCGTGGCTCGTGGTATGCGTGTCGGGCCGGGCTCCGTGTGAGCCCACTGCTGGGCGCGGCTCGTTTCCACTGGACTCTGTGCACTCGGGGCCTCAGCTTGCATTCGGCTTGTTTGCATGATTCGCCACGTCCGATTGCTGTGGGAAGTCCCTGTGGTGCCCTTTCTGTGCAAGGACGGAGCCTGCTCAGGTGGGTAAGGCAGGGAAGTGCCGGTGCAGAGAGTGGAGGCCACGGGCCCTGGCGCGTCCGCATGCTCCCTCGTTCTTGGCGCGGCTCGCCCTGCTGCCGGGGTGGTTGTTACTAAGGTGTTGCTACCCCTCGGCCACCCCTAGGCTGGCTCCCCCCTGGGACCCGGGGTGGCCAGATGGTCCCTGTGGGCAGGACTTGGTGCGTCTGAGCTCCCTCATCTGGTCCAGGGTGGGATCCGTTCACTTCCAGGCTATTGGTTGGAGACTGCCCTGGGTTCCTGGCTTGTGTGCCCTCCCTGGGGTGGCTGATGTCCCTGGGGGGAGGGAGCAGCTGGGAGGAGGGTGAGGAGCGGATGGAGCAAAGTCCACACACGCATGCGCGCACGTAGTCAGGCAGACATGCCCACACACAGACATGCGCGCATACACAATGGATACACACACGCGCGGACATGCGCACGCGCGCACAGACACACACACACACACACACGGCGAGAGACTTGCCATCAGGACTCGGCTCCTGAAACTGAACCTGGCCTTTGCAGGTCTCGACACTAGGTGTGGCCACGCTCAAAAGGGGGGATTGGGCAGGGCCATGAAGCTCCGGAGACCGGAGGCTCCGTCCCGCACTGGACGCAAGAAGGACGCCCACGGCTGTCTGCGGGACCTGGCCTGTCCTCGAGGCTGGTCGTGCCAGAAGCTCTGGTCCTGTTTGCTCTGCAGCCGAGGGCAGGTCTGTGGGGGACCCGGGGAGAGTGGGGGCAGCCCCGTGGTGGGTCCTTCGCCGTACTTCAGCTCCGCCCGCCCCGTGGGTCAGTCCTGGGGCTGGTGGTGTTGAGGATCGTCCTGCGTTCTGCAGTGTGATTTGTGGTGTGGATGTTTCCGCTCAGTGACGGCGCCGTGCACCCCTCGGGGAGGTTGGGAGGCCTTTGCAGGGGCACAGCGTGCTTCTGTCGTGGGATCGCTCCTGGGCGCTCGGTGTCTCTCTTGCTCTGTGAGAGGCCTCCCCGCCGTCTCTCACACCAGGTCGCTGCTGGTACGAGGAGCGCCATGGGCATGTTTTCTCGTTCTCCTCGTTCTCCCTGTTCTGTCGGCCACCAGCCGCCGGCAGCTCCCTCGGGCTGCACGTGTGTCTGGAACTGGGGTGCAGGCCGCTGCCGGGCACTGCACGTGCCGATCCAGAGGGGCTTCTGGAAGGAGGAGAGTCGGGAGTGGGGCCGAGGGCCAGGTCCGCAGAGGAGGGCGGCACCTTTCTCAGGCCCTCGCGGGTTCTTACTGGGCGTCTGGACGGCGGCACTTGCCGATGCTGTGTTGAGTGTCTGTAAGGAGGGGCTGCGTCCATTTTTCTTCCAGTGCCGGCTTTCCCAGGTGCCGCGTGCTCGTGACGCCATTTGAAACCTCGACTCTTCGTCCTCTCGTTGGCTCCGTCTTGGTGTTTTTGTGCTTCTGTCTTGGAATTGCGTCTGCATTTCAGTTGGCGAACTGCCCGGCCGCTGCCTCTTCTGGGAAGTAAAGTTCTGCTGGAGGAGCGCTGCCGTGTGTTTGGGACCGGCCGTGGCTGCGGGGGTGCCGCTCAGCACTTCCCGGCACGCGCCCCCCCCGGCCGGCATCCTGCCTCCTAGGGCTTCTGTTCTGGTGGGCACAGGGGCACAGGAAGTAACCGGTGCGGGAGTCAAAAGTGTGCAGGGGGGTGGTGGGAAGCAGGGGCTGTCTGCTGAGGGTCTGCCCTGAGCCCGCGGCGCCCGAGGGAGTCTGTTGGCGGCGTTGTTCGGGGGAGGGGAGAGGAGCAGGGGATCCAGGGTGGGCGGCCTGTGGACGAAGCCTGGAGCTTGGTTCTGCTGAGCCACCTACAGCTCTCCAGCCGTTTCCCCCTGTGCAGCCTGGTGCTTTGGTGCCGTGAGCGGGCTCCTCGGTTCGCCGCGAGAGCAGAGCAGCCCGTCGTGTCCCCGTGTGGTCCAGACACGACGGGACAGACTGTGTCTGCGGGGTTGCTGAGGCGAGCTGAGGCCAACGACTGCTGCTGTCTCTGGTTTACACGCGAAACCAAATTTAGTGTTTTAGTGTTTTCTTATTGGAGGGTAAGAGAAGTTTGCACCTCGAGTTGAAGCTCTTGGGGAAAATACGGCCCGTGCGCTTATCTTATAATTGGCCGCAGTTTCCGGAACAGCTTTTACAAAACAGAACACGTCCTGCGTTTCTGTGTTGCTCGGGGGTGTGCAGGTCTTGACTCTGGGCGGAAGATGGAAGGGCGGTGGTGGTGTGGCCGCCGCCCCTTCCCGGGCCCTTGTCCATGGCTGTGTAACTGAGGCTCTGCCGTATTGACTCACTAACCCTGTGACAACGGGTTCATGTCGGAGTATCACAGGGAGGTCCTGGGGGGGGGCGAGGGTGTGGCAGGGGCTCGGGGCGCCGGGGGGGAGGCGCTTTGCACCTGGACATGGCACCCTGGGCCCCCTCTGGCTGGCTCCTGCGGGTCCTGCGGCAGGAAGGCGGCGTGTTCCTCCTCCCACGGAGGCAGGAGGCAGGCCTGAGACCCCAGAGTGGTGAAGAAGGAGCTCCGTGAGCGGCACCTTTCGTGCCCCGTGCACTCTGCACAGACGGCAGTGGTTCCTGACATCGTCGAGTCCACGTGTCCTCGGGACGGGAGTTCCGCCACGTGCACCCCTCACAGTCCCGTCGTCACTGGTGGGCCGCTCTTCAGGCTGCTTTGATGTCCCCTCGCGGGGACCACCTTGCGCTGGCCTTCGCGTAGAGCCCTGGCGGCCCTGTGCCCTGGTGGGGGGTGGGCTTGCACAGCCCTCGTCGTCCTGCACGCGGGGACTAGCCCGGGTCCTCGCCCGACCCCCGCAGGAGAGCTCAGGGTGGGCATCTGGGGAGGGAGCAGAGCGCGGCACCAGGTGGCTGGCTGCCCCGCAGGGGACAGCAGTGGGGGCTCAGCACCTAGGCAGGGTCTCGTAGCTCAGGCACCACAGCACCAGGAAAGGCGATGGTGGGTTCCTGCCGTCCTTGGTCGGGTCTTGCCACCCCTTACCACGGTTACCCCCGAGGTCTCTCTCAGATGTTCAGTGTCCTGCGAAGGGGCTGGTGGTTTAGAAAAGCACCGTTAGGGGAGGGCTGAGACCGGGACCCGGACCCGGGGGTGAGGGGGCGGTTCTGGGTGACGCCGGCTGAGTTAGTCTGTGTGGTTCAGACAGACCCGCTTCTCTCCTGGGCTTCACGCTGTCTGCACGCTGCTGCCGAGCGACGCCCACTGCCCCCGTGTCTGCTGTGTCGGCTGCCGCCCGGGAGGGACTGGCCCTGGGGACCGTGCACCTGCAGACAAGGTGGACACAGAGCTTGCAGCAGGCAGGTGTGCCCCGCGCTGGTCGTCAAGCCCAGATGTGATTTCTGCCGTCTTCACGAGCCGGGTAGGGCCCGGTCGGGCCTCGTTTGGGACCTGGGTTGTGCTGTGAGTGTGCGGGCGTTCGGGCAGGGAGAACCAGCGCCGGCACCTGTTCGGGCCATCCGTCCGTGGGAGCTCGTGGACCTCGAGAGGCTGTCCGGCTCTGGCGTCGCCGGCTGCCAGGCCTTTGCTGGCTGGGCCTCTGCGCGATCCAGCCCTGCCAGGCGCCCCAGGGCCCACCTGCTCCTCCCGGACGGTCGTTGTCTGAGGCTGGGAGGCCTGGAGGCCTCGTTCTGGTCACGACTGTTCGTCTCTGGTGATTGGCAGTTGGTCACGTGACACCAGGAAGTGCGGGCCAGATCTGCGTCTGCTTCCGAAGTGCACGAGTGACTTCCCAGTCGGTGAAAGTACTTTCTCGTGATCTGGAGAGAAATCATTGACCACTGTGCTGTGTTGTCGTCAAATGCCCTAGAGCGCAGTGGTTGAAATAACAGCATTTCTTCTCCCACACGGAGTCTGCGGCCCGGTCGGGGTGGCCAGGTCGCAGGGAGACCCTGCCCAGATCGGCGGCAGCCAGAAGGCATGCATCCGGAGCGCTGGCCTCCACGGTAGCTGCCCCCCCCCGCCCCCAGCCCCCTGCCTTGTCACCTCTCCTCACCCCCCACCATCCTGCCCTCTCTGCCCCTGCCCCAGCCCCCGGGGAGGAGAGGGCTGCTGGGTGGCGCGGACCCTCCTGGTCCTAGAGCCTGGCCTCCCGCCGCAGCTGGAGCACCTGGGGCCTGGGGACTCCCGTCTAACTGGTTCAAGGAGGCCATCCTGCCGGCGGCCTCGTAGGCTTGCTGCACCGTGTTCTCCGTCTCACCCGAGCACTAGCAGTGGTCTTCCTGTTTGCCGAGTTTGCTAGCGAGCAGCGGTCTGTACCTCCTGTGGTTCTGACACGTCGTGTCACAGACGTTCCTGTGCCTGGGAGACTTGCCGTCGGTCCACTGGCCACTGTTCCGAGTGCGGGCAGTGCAGGCGTCCGCAGGAGCCAGTGGCCAGCCCCTGGACTTTTTCCTGAGTCTTATTGACTGTGCTGTAGGTCTTGGCTTGGGCACAAGGCAGGCGTGTGTCTGCAAACCCGCAGCTCTCTGGGAAGTCGATCCCGTGGAGGCGGCGTAGTTCTGGAAATGGCCCTGGGTCCCCGGGTCCGTAGCGCCCAGGCGGGGTCGCAGCTGGCAGCTGCCAGTGTCTGGCGGTTGGGGTCCACGGGCTGCTGGCCTGACGGAACGGCAGCCCCGTCAGACGGAGCCTGCTTGGCCTCGTGTCTGGATGGGCTGCTGGGACAGCCCGCTCTGGGCAGGGCCACCGTGCATCCCGGGGCTCCCGCTGGGCCCGGTGTGCTGCATGTGTGCTGGGGTGCTCTGCGATTGTGGCTCCCCTCTTGCAGGAGCGCTGGCGGGGACAAGAGACAGAATGGGTCTTCCCGAGCACGAGTCAGCAGTGTTCATGCTAGGGTTTTCCCGGCGTCGGCGAGCAGACACGATGCTTGCTGGGTGGACCTGTCCCTCGTCCAGGGCTCGGGTGTGTCCCTTCATCCTGTTGCCAGCGTCTTCCTTTCTGTCCTGGTCCCTGTGTTCTCCAGTGACCCCTCAGCTCTGACACGGAGACGGGCGGGAGGGACTGGCCTCTTCATCAGTTCCCAGACTTGGCCAGAAAGGGCCGTGTGGTCTGTTCCCGGCCCGGTCTGCCCATCGGACGCCTTCTGTAGCCAGTGCATAGTGGGAAGAGGAAGCCCTCTGCTCCAGGGAGGACGGGCTGCGTTGACGGATAGTGTGAGTTGGACTAGGTGTCCCCGGGGGAGCTGGGCTCCCCAGATTGGTTCCTGATTTGGGTTGTGAGGCGTTGGTTGCCAGGGTTGTGCTGCTGCTGTGCCTACCGTGATCGCCGTCTCTGGGGCAGGGGGTGGCCGTACTCTTGGCCTTCCCATGAGCGGCCAGGACCGCCGTGCCAATGACTGCCGCGTGGAAGCAGGACGTCCAGTGGCAGCGGGTCGGGGCACACGCCGGGTCCTGCCGGTCCCACCGAGGCAGAGCCATGTGGGCAGTGATGGGCCCTGTTGTCCTCGGGCCTTTGTGGTTCTTGTCTCCATTTGCTCTGGTGTGGACGGGTATTGGACAGGGAGGTTAGGGCCACTGTCTGTGGGATGGAACGCCCTTGGGGCCGTGGGCGGAAGGAGCCGGCAGCGCCCGGGATCTGCAGGGAGCCTGGGGCTGTCCGGCAGGCGCTGCTGTCAGTGTGGGGGCTGAGGCTCTCCCCGGCCTCGGCTCGCTCCTCACTCCGTGGGTCCTTGGAGCCTGTTCGCTGGGACCAGCCTGGTGCTGCTCCCCCAGCAGCAAGAAAGGTCCCCTTCACCTACCTCCTGGCCAGTGACCATCCAGTCTAGCCAGGCCTCGGTATGGATCACCCTCGTGGGCCTGCACTCGGCTCCCTCCATTTCTGTGGGAAGCTGGGGTTTTGGAGAGTCCGGGAAACGTGGCCTGTGTGGTGTTGCTGGGTTCTGAGACTGGGCAGGGGCCCCTCCCTGTGCGGGCCTGACTTCTGTCTCCGGTGGATTCAGCAGGTAGGGACGTATGCTCTGATTTCTTGTGTGGATCGTGCAGCTTGGGTGCGTTTGGTTTGTTCACTGTGCGCCCCATGGGGTCGGTCAGTCTGTGCCTGGGCTGCCGCGGGCCCAAGGCGGGTGGTCCCCTGTGCCAGGCCCAGGCGAGCTTGTCACTGCCGCAGGTGCTCTTGGGAGTTGGCCCTCTGGAGGGCCCGGCCCGGGCTGTCCCCCTGGGGACTACATTTGCTCAGGGTAGGGGGCCGTGGGGCTTCCTGGAGAAGCAGGACGGCGCTGGGAGCTGTGCCCACCTCCCCCACGGGCTGGCCTGTGCCCGCACAGACACGTGATGCGCTCTGGGTGTGTTTGAGGTGACGGTGGACACGGGCCTCAGGCCCCGGACACCTGGGTGTTCTCGGGGGGCTCTCCTGCCGGGCCAGGAGCGGTCAGAGGCCTGGGCAGGAGGGAGCTTGTCTGCCAGGCTCGGCTGACCTCTGTTGTGGTTTGTGTGTGTGTGTTTATGCACGCACGTGTGCACGTGTGGGTGTAGTGCCTGCGTCTGTGTGACGTGTGTGCGCGTGTGGGTGTGAGTGCAGGCCTGAGAGTGAGGGAGCACGTGCCTGCGGGAGGCTTTCCAGGACCCCCAGGCCCTGTGCCGGCTCAGGGTGGTGTGCAGATGCCCTTGGCTGGTGCCCGGTGAAGGGGGCGAGCTCTGGACGTGGGCCGCCAACAGGGGAGTGTGCCCACGACTGCCTCCTTCCACGGGAAGCCTCGATGAACGAAAGCAGGAGGCAAGCCAGCAGTCATTCCTCGACCTGGGCACGACCTCTGGTAGCGTCCTAGAGGGCCCTGCAGGCCTTTTCCGTGCCTTTGCGCACCGTGCGTTGTGACGTTCCCCCCCTGGTGCCCCCAGTGCCTCGTGCGGTGCGGGTGTCCTGCTCACAAGGCGGGGAGCCCCGCATGCCAGGCACGCCCCACGGTGCCGCTGTGCCCACGCTCCTGCCGTGCCCGGGGCGCCGGGGGCCCTCTCCCCAGGTCCCATTACTAGGCTGCTCTCAGGACGGACGGAGAATTTTCACGTCCACCCGCGCTATGCCCTCGCCAGGCTCAGGCAGTCCATTTAGCGCGCACTGACTTCCTCCGCGGAAGCTGTTTCCGTCCACGCGTCCAGGGCTGAGCTGTGAAGGCGGACATCTCCGAACGTCTTTTCTCCGCTGAGGGTCCGGCCGGAGAGCTCGGTGGCGGGAGGCCCTGTGCTCCCTGCATGGTGTCCCATCCTTGTCTGCGTAAGGGGGACCGTTGTGTCTCTTTAGTGCTGTAACTTGCGGCTCCCTCTGCGGGCTGGCTTGTCACTCTCTCAGACGCGCTATTCACTGTCCTTGTTGCTTTCGCAGGCCGGTCTAATTGAAGCCAACGGGGAACTCAAGGTCTTCATAGACCAGAACCTTAGTCCTGGAAAAGGTAAGGCGTCTCTTTCTGAATTCCCTTGTGTTGGTAAGAGTGTTCCGTTTGGTGGACCTGCGGGTTTCTCTGGTGTGAGAGGCCGGGTCAGCGGTGGGGACCCTGCTGCAGGCACACGCGGTGGTGGGGCTCGTCTTGGTCTGTAAGTCACGTGCGGCGTGCGGACTGGAGAGGGTGAAGAAGTGCGGGTAGCCCAGGGCGTGTGCTCCCTCCACCTGGAGGCCGCCGGGAGCCCTCTGGGCGTCTGCTCTGCGCACAGCGCCGGCCAGGACAGCCTCGAATCCAGGGCTTGCGGCGCACTCGTTGTGTGCGGGTCAGCATCCTCGCCGTCGGAGGCCCGGTGTGCAAGTTAACGGGCAGGCGTGGAGGGAATTCGTCGGAGCCCCTTCTCCCCCCAGAGCCCCACGGCTCCCCCCATAGAGGCCGTGAGGAGCGGCTACCAGCGCGTTTGAGCTGCTGCTGTTCCTCGGGGAGACGAGCTGTGGAAGCGCCGGGTCGGAGGAGACGGCGGGCGACTGCCGGCTGCCCGTGGCGCTGTTGACGCCTGTGCTCCGCCCGTGCCTGCTAGACGGAGGCCCGGACATGGGGTCTCTCGGCTCGTGAAACGGGGGCTGTGACCCAGCGCCTTCTCTTCCATCTGTCCCGGCAGGTGGGACGGGAGCCCCTTCCACGTGCGGCTCAGCAGGCGGGCGTGGTTTGGGGTGGCGGGCTCACGCCCTGTACCTTCTGTGGCTTTGGGATGTCACCTTCAGAGGCCCTCAGGCCCTGCAGGGCCCCCGTCCTGTGCCTTGTCAGGCTCAGCTGGTCTCGTCCCGCTGGCCATTCTCCCTCAAGGTGGGCTGTGGACCCGCCCATGCCCTCCCGGTGTCTGTGTTTTGGGAAGGCCGTGGGCAGCGCGTCCTGCGCTTCTGTGGATCCCGTGCCCTTTTGCTTCCTGCACAAGGACGGAGAGTCTGCTGAGGGGTGTGGACGGTTTACCTCGGTGCCTTTCACCGTTCACAGAGGCTTGGGTGAG
Source organism: Meles meles (assembly GCF_922984935.1). NCBI lineage: Eukaryota > Metazoa > Chordata > Mammalia > Carnivora > Mustelidae > Meles > Meles meles. The sequence goes on from NC_060079.1 coordinate 85,874,819, forward strand.
ACGCTGGAGTGTAACCAGGGACCCTTAGGGTTTCAGGACTTGTGGGCGTGACGCGTTTTGTTAAACTGATGAAGCAGAAGTAATCGCTGCCTTGGGAACGACGGGCATCTTTGGTTCTGCTGTTTGTCTTCAGCGTCTTTACCGTTCGGGGACCCGGAGTCTCACCTGCTGCTCGTCTCCATTTCCTTCTCACCTGCGGAGTCTGAGGGTGGGGTGGGGGTTTGGGTTGGGGGGTCCAAGAGCAGCTTCCTGAGTTCACTGGAACCCTCTGGTGCTAGCCGCCTGTGTGGTTTAGGTGTTTCGTGTCCTTGGGTGCGGCCGCCTTCCCTTGCCCGGGGCGCTCCCGGTGGGCTCCGTGCTCCGCTAGTGGCTGGACGAGGAGAGTTGCCCCTCGAGGCTCTCCAGGCCTCTGCCTCTGCACCTCTGCTGGAACCAGTGCGGGCTCCCAGGTGCCTGTGCTCCTTGCCTTCTTCCGGGGTGCTGCCCCTGCCCCTCGGAGGGTGAGCCCGTGACCGCATGGCCGTGCCCCAGGTCCGGCCCCGCCTGTGAGCCACCCAAGGACCTGTGCACGTCCCAAGGAGTTGTTCTAGCCTGGCCGTTTGTCTGTCAGATGGGACGTCCGGCGCTGTGCTGCGGCGGCCGGAGCTGGACCAGGCTGTCGGACCAGCCGCGTCCCATCCCACCTGCCGGTCAGGAGCATTCCCACCTGCAGCCCCTTTGCTTCTGGCTCCGGAGTTCGAAGGGCAACTTTAGGCCGCGTGGTGCCGACTTGAGCTGCTCGCTTTGGTCTGCTCCCTGGTGTTTCATGAGGTTGAGGAACCTGTGCGGGTCGCACGGCGTCGTCTGATTCACAGTCGCCGCCGCCAGTTCCCGACGGGGTTCGGCAAAGGCTCGCCAGGGTTGTGCTGAGTGATGCCAACACCCTCCGGCACAAACTTGTCTAGGAGCCCAGGGGTGTGGCCAGCAGCGTGTGCTGAGAGCCGTCCCTCTGGAGTGACCGCGAGGGGCAGTGGCTGGCTCTCACTTTGGGGGGTTCAGCAGCGGGTGGGGGGCGGTCACAAGGGGGGCTGTGACCCGGGCCCAGTGCAGGCTGGGTGTTGAGGGGCGGGGCCCGGTCTCACTTTTTGCCTGGACCTTGTGCCCCTGTGTCCCCCCGTCCCTGTGCCTCTGCGCCCTGCACCCCTGCACCCCTGCGCCCTACACCCCTGCACCCTGCATCCCTGTACCCTGCACCCCTGCACCCTGCACCCCTGTGCCCCTGCGCCCTGCACCCCTGCACCCCTCACCCCTGCACCCCTGTACTCCTGCACCCTGCACCCCATGCCCCTGCATTCCTGCACCCTGCATCCCTGTACCCCTGTGTCCTGCACCCTTGTGCCCCTGCACTCCTGCACTCTGGCCCCTGTGCCCCTACACCCTGCATCCCTGCATCCTGTACCCTATGTGCTGCACCTATGGGCCAGCTCGCCACTGCTCCTAGGTCTTCCCACCGAGCATTTGGAAATGGGCGGCACCCGAGTTGTGCTGGGCCCAGGCACTCACAGGGACCCTGCTGCCCTCAGCTGGTGGTGTGAGCTGCTCCTGAGCTGAGGTCTCCTGCTTGCCTGCTCCTGCCTGAGCTCTGGCCGTGATGCCCCATCCCATGGGGGTCCCGTGCACTCCCAGCTGGGTCTTGTTGCTTTTGCCCTATTCATCGGGTCCTGGCTGCGGCTCTGCTTGCCCTCCTGGCCTTCGGAGCCACCCATGCCTCTGCTCTGCCTGCCTCTTCTTGCTGCGGGTCTGGTCCATTTCCAGATCCCCGCGTCTCCAGAGGCAGAGCCCATGGGAGGCTGTGGTGAGTGTGAGAGCGGCTCGTTCCGTGGAACCGGACCTCAGGACAAGGGGGCTGGCAGACCTGCAATGTGCAGGGCTGGCCGGCGGCCTGTACACAGCAGCGCTCTTTCCTCCCTGAGGAAACCTGGTTCTGCTCTGCAAGCCTTGGACTGCTTAGGCGGTTCTGGAGGGTGGTCTCCTTTGCCTGAGCTCAGCTTCCTGGTCCAGAGCGCCTCCAGCGGGCCTGGGATCGGATAGCAGGGGCGGGCACCTCGCAAGGAGGTGTATCCAGTCAGTGCCCCAGCTCTCTGTACCCCCCCAGCCCTGCCGACCAGAGCCCCCAGTCAGAGACGGGAAGTTTTTATGGGAGCAGGCTTACTTGGGACGCACTGGGTGTCTTCTGGGGCTTTGCTGATGGCTGTAATGCTGTGTGAACCTTTGCAGGTGCATTTGTTCCCAGGTGTAGGTCTGATGCTCACGAGCAGGGACCACGTGGCACGTGGGGGTGGGCACACCATTTGCATCTGTACCACACATGGGGGCGCTCGGCCGTGCACACCCTCAGCAGCGCCTCCCCTTGCCGAGTTTCAGGTTCTGGTGGCCCTGGTGGGTCCGAGCCCCTTTGCTCCTGAGCCTGCCCCGCTAGTGGGGGTCTGTCCAGGTGCTTCGCTGGCCCAGTCCCTCTCCGGCCTTCCTCCTGGGTTCTCCTCTTCCAGCCATCGGCTGCACCTCGGGGCTCTAGCTGCCCTCTGCAGCCACACACGCAGCCTCCCCTTGCGATGTGCCTGCTGCCTGCCCGTCCCCTGCGCGCGGCTGGCCTGGGGCTGCAACTCGTGTGTGGGTCTCTGTCGCCACTTCTCGCTTGCGCCCTCCCAAAAAGATTCTCTTCATGACTCAGACGACACATGCTCCCTGAGGAAGCCACGCGTGTTCCTCAGTGTACAGGCAAAGTGTGCGCTCCCCATCCCGTAAACACTTTCCTGACATGCAGTGTTGGGGCGTGTCACACGTGGGTGCTCATCCGGTCCCTGCCGTCGTGTAACTTAACACGTGGCTGTTGCTGGGCCGTTCCTAGAGTTTCTAGTGCCGCCTTTTGTCACCTGGCAACTTTTTGGTGGCGAGCTGTGACACCTGTTGACTGCTGACAGAGACCTGTCTTCTCCCTGAGGAGCTCCGTGCCCGCGTGTGCTCCGGCAGAGGGGCAGGCCTACCTCTGTAGAGCGCTGCCCCCTGCGTCTGTGGCCACGTCGGCCTAGGGAGAGGGCGTCTTTTCTTCTGCGTCAGGGTTGCCTGACTTAGAAGGGCTCGGAGACAGGGAGAGATGACGTTTTGGGGATGCCATGTGGCCAGGAACCTGGCATTGCTGTGTAATTCTTGAGTCATGGTGACTACAGTCCCCTAGACGTGCATGCTCCTGTGCACACAGTGGGTCAATCCAGGCTGGCGTTCCTGCGGTGGTAGGGAGAGGGGCCCACCGCAGGAAGAAACGGAAGCCCTCGCTGAACCCCAGAGGATGCCCTCCCAGGGAGCGTGGAGCAGAGGCTTCAGCTTGTTCTCTCCTCCTACTGCTTGAACCCAGAGGACGACTGGAGCATGGAGTGCCGTCCCAGCCTCTGAGCCCTGCTGCTGGGTGCGCAGTGGTGACTGGCCATGGTGCCCAGCAGAGTGTGTGCCGTGCAGGCGAATGGTGAGGGCGGCGTCTACCCACCTCCGTCCCAGCGGGCATCCTGAGATGCGGTGCACCTTAGCTTGGATGGGCGGGGCCCTTCCAGGGTGCTCAGTTGGTGAGCAGCGGGCACGTGAGACGCAAGTGCCGGGAGCGGGAGAGCAGGGAGGAAGGCCCTTGCTGCCGCTCCAGGGCCTGTGGGACAGGGCAGCTCCTGCTGTCGTCTGGGCCAAGTCATGCACACCCTGGGCATGATCGGGGGACCCTTCCGGCTCTGTGAGTGTCTGTAGCGTGGTGGTCAGAATCGTAACTCTTAAGATGTTAGGTTCTCACCTGGCAGGCCAGAAGGAACTGGCATGATATATTCAGAGCACGGAACAAGAAAAACATACAGCCCAAAATACTATACCCAGCTAGACTGTCAGTGGAAATAGAAGGAGAGATAAAAAGCTTCCAGGATAAACAAAAATTAAAAGAATTTGCAAACACCAAATCAGCCCTATAGGAAGTATTGAAAGGGGTCCTCTAAGCAAAGAGAGAGCCTAAAATTAACACACCAGAAGGGAACAGAGACAATATGCAGTAACAATCGTCTGACAGGCAATGCAATGGCACTAAGTTCAT